>NC_084507.1:25197192-25797192 GCF_024500385.1 Phyllopteryx taeniolatus
CGTCTGGCATGGGGTGAATGAAGACTTCGAGACACTTGGCGTTTGGGCTAATTCGATTTATTGAACAAGCCTTAGTGTCTTAGCAGCTGCTCCATTGCCCGAACGACGAAAAAGCCCCCGAAAACCCCGGTATCTCAGTTTATCAAGGATCTAATTCTCTGGGCGTGGAATTAGCCCCTCCCTGGTGGCATCCGGAAGGATGCTGCTCTTCATGACCATATTTGGAATCGCTCCCTCCAGCTGGTGTCTCTCCGTCTGGTCAATTTTTCTCCCCTGGGCCCTTTGTTGCGATAATGAAAAACAGTTCTCTTTGAAGATCTGGCCCGGTTGTAAACCCCTGACAGGGCAGGACAACCCCAATATACATATAACTGGCTAAAGGATGTCCTTTGATGTAGAAGTACAAAGAAAAGACAGTTGGTGTGAATACAGGTCTGAATACATTTGTCCTTCCCAAAGGAACTCCGATTGTGTTACTATTAAAATATACTACATAACCCCCCTTTAATGAGATCCCCAAACTCATTACAAACCTCGAGTTAGCAAATGACACCTGGCCAGAAACAACAAACCAGCGTTAGCCCAAAAAGTTAACCTATTATCTACAATTTGAAAGAATCTACTTGGTCAAGAAAATCTATCATGCTCCAAGGCATTTAACCATTTACTAGGAAAAACAAATATTCTAATAAGGCCGAATCACTCCCTACGTCTCCTCGTTGCCCCCTGAGGCCACACGTGCGTACCAAACAGCCAAACATACCAAATCTCCTCCCCGCTATCAAAAAGGAGCCAATCTCACATTTATCAATTTGTACGTGCAGCCTCGTGGAAGCGCAAGGTCGAAAAACCTTTCTCAAACGAGACGAGGAAAACAGCGAGAGTCATGTCACGTGTCCTTCAGAGCCCCGTACATCAAAACACCCAAAGGGACCCTGACTCGGATGGCAAACCATACACAACAGAATAATACAAACATTGAAATAAATTAAGAAAAAAACAGCGTAAAACACAAAAAAGAACTGTGGAAGCAAACATCAAATTACACACAAATTGAAATAAAAATCTTAAAGGTGGTCTCCCTTCATATGGTCTACAGCTCTTGTCATTTATGAAGAAACTGTAACCCCTTCCGCTCAGGGCCGCTGTCCAACATCACCGTCCATGAATTAGTCCCAGAGTCCAGGTTTATACACGCGGGACCCCGAACAGCTCCAGACCACCCCTGGAAGAACAAAAACCTCTGCCAGTATTTTGCAACAAAATCAAACTTAATCCAACCCATTTTCAAATGGATATCTAACAGTACAACATATGGAGGGCACTCAGTTCTTGACATCTAAGGCAGACACGGTAGTGGCAGTTGCTTAATCCGTAAGTGATAATACCCCCCTTGCATCGCTGTATGCCTCCAAACCCGCGGACATGACTCCTACGCGTACCACCGCTGGATACTATTTTGTTTTGTAACACCCTTGCATGAAGGAATCTGAGCCAACAAAATGACCTAACTTCCATCACCACGTCCATCCATCCATTCATCTTCTGAGCCGCTTCTCCTCACTAGGGTCGCGGGCGTGCTGGAGCCTATCCCAGCTGTCATCGAGCAGGAGGCGGGGTACACCCTGAACTGGTTGCCAGCCAATCGCAGGGCACAAACAAACAAACAACCATTCGCACTCACATTCACACCTACGGGCAATTTAGAGTGTTCAATTAACGTGCATGTTTTTGGAATGTGGGAGGAAACGGGAGTGCCCGGAGAAAACCCACGCAGGCAGGGGAGAACATGCAAACTCCACACAGGCGGGGCCGGGGATTGAACCCCGGTCCTCAGAACTGTGAGGCAGACGCTTTAACCAGTCGCCCACCATGCCGGCCATTATCACCTCACGCTGTCTAATTTAGTCGAAAAATAAGCTCTCGGTCTTCGTTTATCACCGCATTGTTGCGCAAGTACGGAGGTCATGTAATAGCTTTTACACTCTACCATTTGAATGAATGTTTTATCATAATTTGGAAGGGCCAGCACGTTCCTGGACACCAAATGTTGTTTAATGTCACTGAAGGCCTTTTCCGTCCATTTTCTAAGTCCTTCTTTTTCTTACTTCCTTTTTCTACTTTAGACACCATGTTTAGCCAGACAACTATGTCGTCATATCCCTCTTTTATCTATTTTTCAATTATTTTTATGTCGACTTTTATTTCGTCTCGACGTTGAACCAATTTTTCGAATTTAGCTGGCCCGCGACATCGTATTTGGTTATCCATGTGTTTAAATGTTTCATTTTGTAAGGGTTTTGGAGTTGAACATATTTCCAGTCTTTACACGTGAAGCGTTCTTTTGAATCTGGTTTACTGTTATTTTTCCTATTTTGTGAATTTGGAAGTCAGTTTATTTGCACCTAGAGTGACCTAAATACTGACTATTCAAAATGACAGGGTGACAATGAATGTCTGGGGCTTGGTAACCCTCAAACTTTTACCCACACGGGACGGAGGATTCTTGCACCTGTTTCCAAATCCAGTTGTAATTTGCAATCCTGTCTTATACATTCATACTTCTAGAGATTCACACGATACTAGCAATGTTTTTACAAACCCACGGAAACACGGAATTTAAGTACGTACAGGACTCCGTCGTCCCTTTGACTTGCCAGTGACTAGTATTACCCTAGGTTTATTCTTCTGCAGACTTCTTTGTTGCGCAATTCTTTCCATCAAAATTGTCCATAATATTAATGCAAGCTAAGCTAAACTATGATAATTTCTACAATTTATTTAACAGGTGCCCCAACCCCTCTTCTTTCCTAATTTTCCCGCTTCTCACCCCCCTTTCGGCATGGGCTAGTCCCTGCCCTCCTGACTTACCTGACCCAATTCGGTGGATTCTTGGCACTCTCCTCTAATCATCCGCAGCGACTTGCAATATCTTAACCCCCCGTCATCCTGTAACTTAAATCTGCGTTAATTTTCACATCATTCCCCTTTTAGGTCCGTACCTCGTAGAGACCCTAGTTCGGACCCGACTGCGTCATCAAATCCATATTAGCCCCCAGACTCTAATAGCTCATTATACCATAGTTACTCTATATTCATTGTTCATGCCAACTTCCATATTTCTGTCACTTTTTGAATCATAACCTCTACATGGGTGTCAATAGCTGTTTCGTATTATTCATTACCACTCACTCATATCATACTTACCGTCAGTGTCACGCTAAGGTACTTACTACCATATCAGGGGAACTCCTTCGATAGTATTGTATTAGACATTCCGATATTGGTCCTACTCTGTATCCCACCAGTCATGCATGCACAGTGTCTTCCTAAGCTCTCCTCCATCCAACATCCTGTGATGAAGCTGCATAAACTCCCGTTCGGATACATTACGCATCAATGTGTCCAATTTATCCGGGTCACGGCATCCTTCTTCGCCAGCTGTCTCCGGTCCGCCGGCCGTAGATGGTACGGGTGGGATGCATTACAGCAAAGTTCCTAGAGGCTACTCGCCCAGCAAATAAACAACAACAGGAATACAAACCACCATCCACATTTAAACAGGTCATCTCCCCGTTGCAGAGGCCCAGATGATGAGTCCTGTAAACAAGTCCTTTAATAAATTAATCATACCTCTGCAAAAGATGTTCCTGCAAGGACTGCAGAATTCCTGCCTTCATATTCCAGAGAAGGGCCAAGTCGACAATGATCACCAAACATTGATATTATTTCCATAAATAACGAATCACGTTAACACTGATAATTCATTGTTAACACATTTCCCAACAGCGGCAATGTCAATAGCCCAGGAATCACATAAGAATCGGCGTTAAGTCAGCACTCCCATAACCTGCAATAAATCAACACTGTCACCCTGCATCCTCCTGGGCGTCCTGAAAAATAAAGTTATGTCTACATATCAGAGTCAAAAAGCAGAGTCTTCCCCGTGTCCTTATGTACACTGTCACAAAGGTCAGTCAGTCAACAGTCTGTGTAGACCTTACCCACTTGTCTGTCACAATGTCCTGGTCGTCATAAACATGTTAGTCTCAGATGACCCCACAAAGTGCATAAAAGCCTTCTCCACATGAGTGAATTTGACACCTTCTCCACATGAGTGAATTTGACACAGTGGTGCTTCATTTCTGCTTTTACTCAACACAACACAAACATTTAACACAAAACGTAAACATTTAACACAAACCATTAACATTGAACACAAACCATAAACATTGAACACAAACCATAAACATTGAACACAGAATATATATTGGTTGACTCGTAATTCCCAACCAACCCCTTTGGAAGCATTTGTGTGCTTACCCAATCTGCGGATCTAAATTTGTAATTTGCGAGCTATGAAACTTGGGCAGCCTCCTGAGGCTTTTGTTTTTAATGCAATTAATATTCCTCTTCCCTCGTTCCTGTTTGGGCAAAAACCGCCTCCTCCCCTGCCATCACGTAACTAGTATTTGAAAGTTGATCGGTTTGAACTAACGATTACAATCACTACACGTGGTTTTCCTCCTCAGTACCGCGATATTCCTGCTAGATTGACGATTTAAAAATAGCGCTGGTACCGACTGATTTCTGATGATTACTCCCTAAGTGTACAAGAAACGGCTTGCTCGTATGTCAGTCTTTACACCCCTGTCACTGCGCATAATTTTCCCAAGATTCCTCTACCAGTCTACAGGTATCCTTCATTGCTTTTTGCCTAATTTCCAATATTACATCTGACAAATCCGCAAATCAAGTCACCCTCTTCCACGTCAGACCAGATTAATTAATCGATCAATGCCCCCCTTTGTAGTATATTACCCCCTAGGGCCCAAATACAGTCGATGGTCTTGGTCCATCGATATTTACATGTGCAGCGTAGGAGACTTAGTGAGGCATTTGCTAACAAACTACTAACAGACTCATTAACCAATGGTAGGTGAAATAAAGTAGGAGGGCTGCTCCTTTCTGACCTCTCTCTTTCAACCCCTACCGACGTTTAATATAAATTTTGAAGTAGAATTCTATCTGAGGACTGCATGACCTCATACTCCCATAATGGCAAAAATATTTCTAGCCATAATTTCTCCCACAATCCTATCTAGTGCCTCTGCCCACCCCACTGACTAGGGAGATTTCTGACTAAGTAAAATTTAACCCTCCTTATACTGAAAACTCCTAAATATATGCCCTGCCTAGCCTTTACCATTT
Organism: Phyllopteryx taeniolatus; assembly: GCF_024500385.1. NCBI lineage: Eukaryota > Metazoa > Chordata > Actinopteri > Syngnathiformes > Syngnathidae > Phyllopteryx > Phyllopteryx taeniolatus. The sequence continues at coordinate 25,202,404 of NC_084507.1, forward strand.
ATTGCTGTTCAAGGGCAGGTGACCTGCTTAATACCAATTACCAAATTACCTCAAGTGTGTCCCCACCATCTTCCGACGAGCCACTGATCACCGACCGACTCCGACCTTCGCCACACAGCATCATTGATGGCTTCGAAATGTGTCCACTTTGTCCCCCACTGAAACAGACTTTTCATCATATTGTTCCAATCCGCTTGGTAAACGTGGAGACACAGGACCATTCAGCTGCTCTTTGTCTTTCCAGCTTTTCGCCGTCTCCACCACAAAGTCCTTTCCTTGGCTCTCTTTCTGTCATGAGAAACATCCTTCATATAGATGCAATCGTCAGTTTGAAGAGTCTCTCTCAGTCTCTTGTGACAAATAATAACAGTTGCGCCCCCCTTCCTGGCTTCACGGCATTGCTTATGTCTTTGTTATTGTTGTGGGTAAACTGAAAAGCCGAAACCGGCGAGCGACCCGCAGCTGTAACAGCATATGAGAGGGGACACACTGGGTTTTCACGTCAATAAGGTCACGCTAGCACGACCGAGCCTCCCAGAGTCACCTGTTCAGTAAACGGCGTTTCTGTCATAGCTTCTAAATTTGGTTTATATCCGCTTACTTTCTAGCTTGTTCAATTAAGTCAGTGGAAGATTTTTAAGTCTAACTAACCTTTGTTCTTTTCTTCCTATTTACAGTTGTCTCTGAGTTGCAACCCTCCTGACCTCTGTCTCTTATCCTCAGACGTAAGCCCTGCCTATCGTAAACTTCGCACACGCACCAGTTGTAAAATGGGCCCCCTAGCTGGGATGCTGATGTCCGGTCATTTAACATTTTAGTGCAAGTTCCCGGCTATTTTAGGGCGCAGGGCATCGCAGGACTTCCCAGATTGTTCTGTCTGCTATTTCCTCAATCAACCTTAACTCGTATTTATTAATCTATATATGGTGGTTCCCGATTACCCCTTTTGTGTATCATTACTTTATGTCTCACATGATCAATGCCTTGACCAAGCCTCCCCAACCGCTGTAAGGAACCAGTCCCCAATAACTGGGGCAACAATGTTATCTTATTTTTAGAAATCTAAGAATACTATCCCTGATAAATTTGTCCCTTTAGCTCAAAAAGTAGCTCTCCGCTTGTCCACAAAGTGTTGTAATCAACCTGCTTTAGGAGACAGAATGCAACTACATAACCCTCCTCAAAATTGGCTTGCCAGACAGATGGAAAAATCCTCTTTGTCTTACCTGCTCTAGTGCTGAATCTGGGGAGACAATCAAACAGATTAATCCTCATACCAAATAACGTAGTCATTCTCAAAGACTCCTCATAATTTTTCATTACTCCTCTTCTAGGCATAAACAAGTTTAAAGCCATCGTATGCGTTAATGTGCTTCTCACAATCATCTATCACCTCAAGTGCTCTCTAAGCATCTATCCATTTATTAGCCTGCTACTTTTTTTCTGCTGCAGCATCAGCACCATTAATAAATAGTAACACTCTTGACTTTCAGATATCTCCAGTGCCCTGCAAATGGCCAGCGGTTCTGCAGCTTGAGCGGAGGGTTTCATAACATCATTTATGGACGAAAGCGTTTGGAATTCAGAATTTGGGTTTCCGCGATATCTTCTGCGCCCTCTTGTTTACAAGGATTCTACGGCACGTTAACAAAAGCAGTCGGGTCTACCTTGAATGTTACCGGAGTCACGGATGCCATCTGTAGGCCACTAGGACTCCAATTACACCAACCGCAGCCAGTCCGGGCAGCCGTTTCTGTAAAAACTCAAAAAAATGTAAAGACAATTTTTGTATAATTTACCCACCTTTTTGAATCCGGGCTCGTGCGGAATTGATATGAGTTTTGTTTCCCCTCTACAATTGGTCTGCCATTTGAGCAGCTCCCTTGACCGGCAATTGGGGCCGTTTTCGGGAAGGTCCGTAAATTGTATTTATCGGGGGAATTTGTCGCTCTTTCTTTTTTTTTTTTTTTTTCTTCCGTTGAACAGCTGCCATGGCAGGGCGCACCAGACAAATCTCATAAATTTTTCTAACAACATAATTTCCTTCAGCATCCATTACCAATCCTCTCTGAATTTATCCCTACTCAACCGAGCGCCCCGCCAAGCCCTTTACCGCTTTACAACGCCCTTGTCATCTCGCGAGTATATTAAACTTCGGTGCGTTTTACTGTCTATCTCTTCGGCACTACATTAAAGTAATTCTATAACCCCCAACTATCGTTTTTACAAAAACTCCTTTCTATGTCCGGTCACATCCATACCTCCGTTGAACACATTTGGCTGCTACCGCCGTCCGCACACACAATAAATTCCCGCACTTTTTATGACCTACATTCAACTCCACGTGCAGCCCGAAGTGGGCCAGAATCGTCTCGATTCGCAGCATTCCTCTTCGCTCAGGTTTTAACGGCTCCGTAACACATGCGCGGCCTCACCAATTCAACTGCCGCCGTATCCATCCCGTGAAGCGTTTATGCCAACCAAAACATCCGGGGTCGTGTCTCGGCTGCTTCCCTGGGAACGCTGGCCAGCTCTTTTTGACCCGGAAATAGAACAGCACGATGCAATTCTGACGTATTCACGGCCGCCCGGCATCCGCATTGTATATATATATCTATATTAATTTATCATACCTTACTTGTATTTTTATAACGATAATGGGTACCCTTTTAGAGCGCTTTATAGCTGTTTACATAGATATTTTTATAATTATATTTATTATAGTTCTAGGGTTTTCTTCATATTGTGTACACAATTAATAAGTCGTATCACACAGAGTATCCGTATCACACACAATTAGTTCCACGGGGCTTCTTCTAGAACTACTATGAAGTCTCTTTCGTTCCCAAATAGAGCTCACCTCGTCCGTTCATTAATTTTCTCACACTGGAATGACGTTTTTAGCCTCAGATTAGCATAACCAAACCGACAGGAGTCGAACCTTCGAAATTGTGTGATGCAGTCTGCACCCCACTTTGGCCCCACCGTATACGTGGGCGTGTTTCCTCATCTTCCCACCAAGAACGTCATGTGATAACTTAATCCAATTCCCGCGTCTGGCTACCTTTTGGCGGCCTCTCATGGCCCGCCGACGTCACTTCTCTCAGACGACGCTTGCAGACTCATTCTCCTAAATAGTAACCTGGCTAGGTTGTGTTCAATCGGTACTTAACGACTATATGGGGTATGTTACTCATCTGGTGACGTACCTTGCTAATTTATGACAACCGCGTGAACGCATCCGTTCTGAAGCTAAGCGCACGTCCCAAATCGAGCATTCTACTGTTAACACTTTAAAACTTCTTTTGACATCACTGCGTGCCGAAATCAGTCATTCGAGGAGGGCCTTCCCCTCCGTGGGTCCAATACCAGTAAAAACAACACAAAATTTAGACGAAGCCTTCAAAACACCCCCGCCGACAATGAAGCACAGGGACGTGCCCACTTGTCGATTTCAATACAGCACAAAAGCCACTCGCGTCAGCGGCGCTCGGCCGCCAGATTCAAACAGTGAGAAAAGACTCACCTTTCTTTTTTAGCCGGCATGAAATCTGAAGCGGCCCAGTGCCGCGCCGCATAGAATCCTGTTCGTGACGCCATTATGTGGTTAAATTACATTCGCCTTGTGCTTCCGAGTCGTTGGTCTCCCGGGATAACTCCGACTTCCGTCTGGCATGGGGTGAATGAAGACTTCGAGACACTTGGCGTTTGGGCTAATTCGATTTATTGAACAAGCCTTAGTGTCTTAGCAGCTGCTCCATTGCCCGAACGACGAAAAAGGCCCTGAAAACCCCGGGATCTCAGTTTATCAAGGATCTAATTCTCTGGGCGTGGAATTAGCCCCCTCCCTGGTGGCATCCGGAAGGATGCTGCTGCTCATGACCATATTTGGAATCGCCCCCGCCAGCTGGTGTCTCTCCGTCTGGTCAATCTTTCTCCCCTGGGCCCTTTGTTGCGATAATGAAAAACAGTTCTCTTTGAAGATCTGGCCCGGTTGTAAACCCCTGACAGAGACCTGTCAGGGGGCAGGACAACCCCAATATACATATAACTGGCTAAAGGATGTCCTTTGATGAAGAAGTACAAAGAAAAGTCAGTTGGTGTGAATACAGGTCTCCAACCATTTGTCCTTCCCAAAGGAACTCTGATTGTGTTACTATTAAAATATACTACACTATTTAGAGTAGAACTCTCCCCTTTATACTAGTTACAGGCTGTGGTTTGAATCCCAAAGCTTTGGTTGGAGTTTTACACACATTTGCCGTTTTTTATTGCTTAAAAATGCTTCCCAGCGCCTGCTGTACACTTTCTTTATTTTGACTCATAACTTCACAAAGGATGCTTTCCCAGTAGAATCTCTTGCTATTTAGAGTAGAACTCTCCCCTTTAAACTAGTTACAGGCAGTGGTTTGAATCCCAAAGCTTTGGTTGGAGTTTTACACACATTTGCAGTTTTTTATTGCTTAAAAACGCTTCCCAGTGCCTGCTGTACACTTTTTCTATTTTCACTCATTTCACAAAGGATGCTTTTCAAATAAATTCTCTTGCATTTTAGAGTAAAACTCTCCGCTTTATACTAGTTACAGGCAGTGGGTTGAATCCCAAAGCTTTGGTTGGACTTTTAGACACATTTGCAGTTTTTATCGCTTAAAAATGCTTCCCAGCGCCCTTTGCTGTACACTTTCTTTATTTTCACTCATAACTTCACAAAGGATGCTTTCCCAGTAAAATCTCTTCCTTTTTAGAGTAAAACTCTCCGCTTTATACTTGTTACAGGCAGTGGTTTGAATCCCAAAGCTTTGGTTGGAGTTTTACACACATTTGCAGTTTTTATTGCTTAAAAATGCTTCTTGCGCCTGCTGTACACTTTTTTTCATTTTGACTCATAACTTCTCACAGGATGCTTTCCAAGTAAATTCTCTTGCATTTTAGAGTAGAACTCTCCCCTTTACACTAGTTACAGGCAGTGGTTTCAATCCCAACGCTTTGGTTGGAGTTTTACACACATTTGCAGTTTTTATTGCTTAAAAATGCTTCCCAGCGCCTCCTGTACACTTTTTTATTTTGACACATAACTTCACACAGCATGCTTTCCAAGTAAATTCTCTTGCATTCTAGAGGAACTGTCCACTTTGGGAGTCGTTTTTGGCGTACAATTATCCCTTCTGGGCGCCTTGGAGTCGCATTTCGGATTGGGGCCACCTGGGGGCCACCCATTTGGGCTACTTTTGCTTTTTGGGCGACTCGCTTTGTGAATGCGCTAGGTCACGCTGCAGACCACGTTTTGGCGGGGGCTCCATGAAGGACATTTTGTTACTACTTTGGGATCCCCCCACGGACCTTCGGAGCTCGTTTATGGGATCCATGCTGGGACTGGGTAGGAGATACTCTGGGTGACCTCTGGAGCTCCAGACGAGGCACTTTGCTACTTTATGGGATCCATGCTGGGACTTTTTGGAGATGCTCTGGGTGACCTCTGGAGCTCCAGACGGTGTACTTTGTTACTTTTTGGGATCCATGCTGGGACTTTTTGGGAGATGCTCGGGGTGACCTCTGGTGCTCCAAACGGGGAACTTTTTGGGACTTTTGTTACTTTTGGGGGTCTGTCCCAAGAAGATACCAGGGGCTTTGCAGGGACAAGTTCCTGGGACACTCCTCCACTTTTTGGGGCACGTCTGGAGGAATCAAAATCTTGTACACTTTGGCCTATGTGGCTCGGGGGATGCGACCAATTTTCGGCGGCACCGCTGGAGGAATCAAAATTTTGTACACTTCCAATACAAGCTGGGAAGTCTGGGGCACTCCGCTGCATTTTGGGGTCGTCAAAAAGAGGAATCAACCAATTACCCCTGCATCAGAGCGCCGCCCGGCGGCAGGCGTGGCTCTCGTAGGGCCACTGCTGGCGTGGAGCGTGCTGCGGGGCTCGGAAAACATTAAAATTTCAGACCCGTGGGAATTTTCATGGGAAAGCTCTTTAATAGAGGCCTGCTGTATTTGTATTTTTTCTGCCGGCGGCCCTTTTTAAATCTTTAAAAATACAAATAAATCCCCGTCGGTCCTCCGAGATCAAATGTAGTCGGCAGCAGGGCTGATGACCTGTTTTGTTGATGTTTTTTTGTGTCAGCGGCCTTTTTATAGCGTTAATAATAAAAATAACTCCCCGTCTGGCCTTCAAGATGAGATTTCGTTGGCCGCATGCATGACAATACGTTTTATCCCTTTTATCCGTGTGGGCGGCCTTTTTGAATGCCTGAATAATTAATTACACGCCCCGTCGGGCTTTCAAGATGAGATTTCGTTTGCCGCAGGCATGATCATGCGTTTTATCCATTTCATCCGTGTCGGCGGCCTTTTCTAATGCCTTAATAATTAATTAAATGCCCCGGGCTTTCAAGATGAGATTTCTTTCGCCGCACGCATGACCGATGCATTTTATCTATTTTATCCGTGTCGGTGGTCATTATGGATGTAAAGAAGATGCTGCACCTCCAGCCAAGTAACCAAGCTTTTCGGCCACTAGCGAGGGAGCTGAAACTTCAGATCCTGCATCACCAGTGGGAGCTGCTGGTGTGTGTGTATTTTCAGACGTCTAGCACATTCCTAAATGCCTCAGCTCCACCCCACCTGGCCGCGGCTAAGCCTAGCCCCTCTCCATTACATTTTGGCCAGTATCTCCCCAAGGCTTCGAGTGAGGGGGCTGAAACTTCAGATCCTGCATCAGCAGGGGGAGCTCCTGGTGCGAGGAGGCTGAAACTTCAGATCCTGCATCAGCAGGGGGAGCTCCTGGTATGTGTGAATTTTCAGACGTCCGTCACATTCCTAAGTGCCTCAGCTGCACCCCACCTGGCTGCGGCTGCTGTCAAACTCCATTTGATCACGCCTACTTCCGGGTTGCCTTCGTGGCACTGAAACACTCCAAAACGAGGCGAATTAAAAAGTTAGGTGCATTAAGTGCGCAGATCAACGTGTAGGTGTACTCCTGCTGTCTAACTATGGTGCTTAAACACGTATAGAACTTTCGTTTCGTCACTTTTAATGTGATTTTGCCACTATGCAAATGCGCTCCTGCAAAAGCTCCCCCCAAGCGACAAGGCCAGGACGACAATGACGCTGCTGTCAAACTCCATTTGATCACGTGGCCGGCACCTACTTCCTGGTTCTCTTCGTAACGCTAAAACACTCCAAAACGAGGCGAATTAAACAGTTATGTGCATTTAGTTCACAGATCAACGTGTAGGTGTGCTCTTGCTGTCGAACTATGGTGTTTAAACACGTTAATAAGTGTCGTTTTGTGACTTTTAATGTGATTTTGTGTGATTACGAGGCGAACGTCGTTGCGTGCTTATAGCCGCCTTACTTCCGCCTTACTTCCGGATTCTCTTCGTGGCGATAAACACTCCAAAACGAGGCGAATTAAGCGGTTAGGTGCATTTAGTGCGCAGATAGAAATGTAGGTGTACCCCTGCTGTCGGACTGTGGTGCTTAAACACGTTTAGAACGTTCGTTTCGTCACTTTTAATGTGATTTTGCCACTATGCAAATGCGCTCCTGCAACAGCGCCCCCAGCGACAAACCCAGGAAGACAATGACGCAGCTGTCAAACTCCATTGGATCACGTGACCGGCGCCTACTTCCTGGTTCTCTTCCTACCTCTAAAACACTCCAAAACGAGGCGAATTAAACAGTTAGGTGCATTTAGTGCGCAGATCAACTGTAGGTGTACTCCTACTGTCGGACTATGGTGCTTAAACACGTTTTAGCAGTTTCGTTTCATCACTTTTAATGTGATTTTGCCACAATGCAAATGCGCTCCTGCAACAGCGCCCCCCAGCGACAAGGCCAGGACGACAATGACGCTGCTGTCAAACTACATTTGATGACGTGACCGGCACCTACTTCCTGGTTCTCTTCGTAGCGCTAAAACACTCCAAAACGAGGCGAATTAAACAGTTAGGTGCATTTAGTGCGCAGATCAAGGTGTAGGTGTACTCCTTCTGTCGAACTATGGTGTTTTGAACACGTTAATAAGTTTCGTATCGTGACTTTGAATGTGATTTTGTGTGATTACGAGACAAACACAGTTGCGTGCTTATATCCGCCCTACTTCCGCCTTACTTCCGGGTTCTCTTCCTGGTGATAAACACTCCAAAACGAGGCGAATTAAACAGTTAGGTGCATTTTGTGGCCAGATCAACATGTAGGTGTATTCTGCTGTCGGACTAATGTGCTTAAACACGTTTAGAAATTTCGTTTCGCGACTTTTAATGTAATTTTCCCTCTATGCAAATGCACTCGTGCAACAGCGCCCCCAGCGATAAGGCCAGGACGACAATGACGCTACTGTCAAACACCATTTGATCACGTGGCCGGCACCTACTTCCTGGTTGTCTTCTTCGCACTCCTGCAGTGACAGCAACGCTGCTGGTGGCTGACAGTTGATGACATCCTTTTTTGTTTTGTTTTCTTTTTTTTTTAATGTGAAACCGCTTTTTTTTTCAACCTCTTTTTATTCACATGTACGAAGGATGGTATTTTGCCGGCTGCCTTCATCTTAAGCATGTTATTTAAATTGTGTGTCACAACCAACATGTTTAAAAAAAAAAAAAAAAGTACTGTGTACTTCATTTTGTGAAATAAATATTTTCATTGAGTGGAATTGCTTGACGACGCTTTCATCATCATCATTGTCAATGAGCAGTGAGGGGAGAACGCGTCGGAATGGGGGTTCTGCACTTGGATGCTGCCTTCGGTGCTGGCGCTGCCGTCCACTGCATTTCCCACAATTCCAGCTGGCAGCCAAACTTGTACAGCACCACTCCCACTCTCCACTGCATTTTGGCCAGTATCTCCCCAAGACTTTGAGTGATGGGGCTAAGAATTCAGATCCTGCATCAGCCGTACCAGCTGCTGTTGTGTGCGATTTTTCAGAAGCCTGGCGCATTCCTAAGTGCCTCAGCTGCCCCCTAACAGGGTGCGGCTAAGTGCTAGGCCCACTCTACTGCATTTTGGCCGCTATATCCCAAAGGCTTCGAGCGAGGGGGCTGAAAGTTCAGATCCTGCATCACCGGTGCCAGCTGCTGGTGTGTGTGAATTTTCAGACGTCTGCCACATTCCTAAGTGCCTCAGCTGGCCACCTACCACCTCCATCCAATTCTGCGCCTACAGTACCAGCGCTGCTGTCCAATACATTTCCCACAATTCCAGCTGGCAGCCAAACGAGAACAGCGCCAGTCCCAAGCGTGGTGGCGGCCTCCATTACAACAGCGGCAAAGCCATGTTCAAACCTTTCAGGTGAGGCTTCTCCCAAGCCTCTTGGAGGTCGTGTGGCCGAGCGGCGAGCGTCAAAGCATTCAGTTTCGCTCCAGGAGTAGGCCTTTAATGGCTAAATTGTAACATGAGGACCTCTGTGAATTTGGCACAACTTTTAGGGTGCTTAATTTTGAAATCGTGGGCTAAGGTTAGAAACAAAGGATCGGTGGGAATCCAGCTTTCAGGGAAGGCCAACCCCGAGTCTCTGTATGGTTGTGTGGGCGAGCGGCGAGCGTCAAAGCACTCGATTTCACGCCAGATGTATGCCTTTATTGAGTAAATTGTAACATGACGACCTTTGTGATTTTGAGAGGACTTTTGGTCCCTTAATTTGGAGTTATTGGACTGAAGGTTGAGGCACTCGATCGATGTGAATCCACCTTTCAGGGGAGGCTTCTCCCACACCTCTTGTCGGTCGTGGGGCCGAGCGGCGACCGTCAAAGCATTCAGTTTCGCTCCAGTAGTCGGCCTTTATTGCCTAAATTGTAACATGAGGACCTCTGTGAATTTGGCGCGACTTTTAGGGTGCTTAATTTCGAACTAGTGGGCTAAGGTTTGACACAAACGATCGGTGGGAATCCAGCTTTCAGGGGAGGCCAACCCCGAGTCTCTGTATGGTTGTGTGGCCGAGCGGCAAGCGTCAAAGCACTCGGTTTCACGCCAGATGTATGCCTTTATTGAGTAAATTGTAACATGACGACCTTTGTGATTTTGGCAGGACTTTTAGTCGCTTAATTTGGAGTTATTGGACTGGAGGTTGAGGCACTCGATCGATGTGAATCCACCTTTCAGGGGAGGCTTCTCCCAAGCCTGTTGGAGGTCGTGGGGCCGAGCGGCGAGCATCAAAGCATTCAGTTTAGCTCCAGTAGTAGGCCTTTATTGCCTAAATTGTAACATGAGAACCTCTGTGAATTTGGCGCGACTTTTAGTGTGCTTAATTTCAAACTAGTGGGCTAAGATTTGAAACAAACGATCGGTGGGAATCCAGCTTTCAGGCGAGGCCTACCCCGAGTCTCTGGACAGTTGTGGGGCCCACCGGCGACCGTCAAAGCATTCAGTTTTGCTCCAGTTGTAGGCCTTTATTGCCTAAATTGTAACATGAGGACCTCTGTGAATTTGGCGCGACTTTTAAGGTGCTTAATTTCGAACTACTGGGCTAAGATTTGAAACAAACGATCGGTGGGAATCCAACTTTCAGGGGAGGCCGACCCCGAGTCGCTGGACGGTTGTGGGGCCGAGCGACGACCGTCAAAAAGCACTCGGTTTTGCGCCAGAAGTAGGCCTTTATTGAGTAAATTGTAACATGACGACCTTTGTGATTTTGAGAGGACTTTTGGTCCCTTAATTTGGAGTTATTGGACTGAAGGTTGACGCACTCGATCGATGTGAATCCACCTTTAAGGGGAGGCTTCTCCCAAGCCTCTTGGAGGTCGTGGGGCCGAGCGGCGAGCGTCAAAGCATTCAGTTTAGCTCCAGTAGTAGGCCTTTATTGCCTAAATTGTAACATGAGGAACTCTGTGAATTTGGCGCGACTTTTAGTGTGCTTAATTTCGAACTAGTGGCTAAGATTTGAAACAAACGATCAGTGGGAATCCAGATTTCAGGGGAGGCCTACCCCGAGTCTCTGGACGGTTGTGGGGCCCACCGGCGACCGTCAAAGCATTCAGTTTCGCGCCAGTAGTAGGCCTTTATTGCCTAAATTTTAACATGAGGAACTCTGTGAATTTGGCGCGACTTTTAGTATGCTTAATTTCAAACTACTGGGCTAAGATTTGACACAAATGATCGGTGGGAATCCAGCTTTCAGGGGAGGCCTACCCCAACTCTCTGGACGGTTGTGGGGCCGAGCGGCGACCGTCAAAGCACTCGGTTTTGCGCCAGAAGTCGTCCTTTATTGAGTAAATTGTAACATGACGACCTTTGTGATTTTGGCAGGACTTTTGGTCGCTTAATTTGGAGTTATTGGACTGGAGGTTGAGGCACTCGATCGATGTGAATCCACCTTTCAGGGGAGGCTTCTCCCAAGCCTCTTGGAGGTCATGGGGCCGAGCGGCGAGCATCAAAACATTCAGTTTAGCTGCAGTAGGAGGCCTTTATTGCCTAAATTGTAACATGAGGACCTCTGTGAATTTGGCGCGACTTTTCGGGTGCTTAATTCCGAACTAGTGGGCTAAGGTTTGAAACAAACGATCGGTGGGAATCCAGCTTTCACGGGAGGACTACCTCGAGTCTCTGGACGGTTGTGGGGCCGGGGGGCGAGCGTCAAAGCACCCGGTTTCGCGCAAGAAGTAGGCCTTTATTGCGTAAATTGTAACATGACGAACTTTGTGATTTTGGCAGGACTTTTGGTCACTTAATTTGGAGTTATTGGACTGGAGGTTGAGGCACTCGATCGATGTGAATCCACCTTTCAGGGGAGGCTTCTCCCAAGCCTCTTGGAGGTCGTGGGGCCGAGCGTCAAAGCATTCAGTTTTGCTCCAGTAGTAGGCCTTGATTGCCTAAATTGGAACATGAGGACCTCTGTGAATTTGGCGCAACTTTTAGGGTGCTTAATTTTCAAACTAGTGGGCTAAGATTTGAAACAAACGATCAGTGGGAATCCAGATTTCAGGGGAGGTCTACCCCGAGTCTCTGGACGGTTGTGGGGCCGAGCGACGACCGTCAAAGCACTCGGTTTTGCGCCAAAAGTAGGCCTTTATTGAGTAAATTGTAACATGACGACCTTTGTGATTTTGAGAGGACTTTTGGTCCCTTAATTTGGAGTTATTGGACTGAAGGTTGACGCACTCGATCGATGTGAATCCACCTTTAAGGGGAGGCTTCTCCCAAGCCTCTTGGAGGTCGTGGGGCCGAGCGGCGAGCGTCAAAGCATTCAGTTTTGCTCCAGTAGTAGGCCTTGATTGCCTAAATTGTAACATGAGGACCTCTGTGAATTTGGTGCGACTTTTACGGATCTTAATTTCGAACTAGTGGGTTAAGATTTTAAACAAACGATCGGTGGGAATCCAGATTTCAGGGGAGGTCTACCCTGAGTCTCTGGACGGTTGTGGGGCCGAGCGACGACCGTCAAAGGACTCGGTTTTGCGCCAAAAGTAGGCCTTTATTGAGTAAATTGTAACATGATGACCTTTGTGATTTTGGCAGGTCTTTTGGTCCCTTAATTTGGAGTTATTGGATTGAAGGTTGACGCACTCGATCGATGTGAATCCACCTTTCAGGGGAGGCCCCTCCTAAGCCTCTTGGAGGTCGTGTGGCCGAGCGGCGAGCGTCAAAGCATTCCGTTTCCCTCCAGTAGTCGGCCTTTATTGCCTAAATTTTAACATAAGGACCCCTGTGAATTTGGCGCGACTTTTAGAGTGCTTAATTTCGAACTAGTGGGCTAAGATTTGAAACAAACGATCGGTGGGAATCCAGCTTTCAGGGGAGGCTACCCCAAGTCTCTGGACGGTTGTATAATATACACTTAATATGAAAATGTGTATATTTATGCTTGCCTACATTCATCCTTTCCATAAAATTACCCTCAATAACATTGAATTCCCATAAATTCCCAATAATTCCCATGAAATGTTTCCATTGTGTAATATCTCCTAAATTCCTCATCCGGAAACTTTTCAGAAATTTCCAAACCCCACCCATTTGTAACTCTAGCTTTAAGCCATACATAAATTGTGTACACTTACATAAATAAGTCAAATTACTTTTTTTTCCTTTTTTGCATTTTTCTTTTATTTCCGCGCCCATGTGTATAAAAATAATGATGTAATATATTCTATTTGGCTCTAATATGTAGAAAGGCTTCACCAATAAAGTTTTAAATCCCATAAAGTGAGAGTCAAACAAGTTTAATATCACAAACACAAATGTGATAGAAGAAATAGGGAAGAAGAAAGCAAAATTAACTATTTTTGGTCCACTGTCGTCATTATTGTTAATGTCACCAGTAAGAGACAAGTATTCCATCATCTCATGATACTACAGTTGTGCATAATGCTCCAAATATGAATGTAGAAAGTAAAATTAACTTTAATTTGTTCATTGTCATCATTATTGTTAATATCACCAATAAGAGACAAGTGAGATGATATAACATCTCCCGAGACTGCAGTTGTGATCGTGTCGTACATGTTAAAAAAAAATAATAATAATAATAAACGTTCTATCGTCAAGCGAGACTATAGCTGTACATATTATCCGAAATAGGAATGTAGAATGTAAAATTAACTTTTTTTTGGTCCAATGTCGTCATTTTTGTCAGAGCGAAAAGAAAGCGGTTCTATCCTCTCGCGAGATGTGCGTAATACAGGCTCGCTGGAATCTCGCGACAATATCGAACAAGCCTCTTTCTGTTTATAAAGCTCGCTGAAATCACTCAATTTTAAGCGGAAATAATAATGTGTTACTGTTATTAACTAAATTTTGTAGTTAACTCATACCCCCAAAAAATGTTTTGTTTATTTCTAGAGCACTAGGAATATTTTTGATCGTGGTGGCTCGAAGATTTACATTATTTTGTGAGCATATCATGGGGAATTGTCGTTGTATTTTATTACCAGAATACAGTTTACAAAATAAAAAATGTGTTTACATAGTTAAATATGAAACAGCGAGACTCCTGCGAGATACATATAAAGTACTGTACCTGTACTATGAGATTTCAAACGCGTATTGTTTTGAATGTCTGAGGCGGAAGTAAAATGTTGAGCTGAAATGTAATGTCCAAAATCGTCCAAGTTAGTGATACTTACCTCTTCTATCAAATGGGACTTTTCGGGATTGGAGTGTCGTGACATTCCACCGAGGAGATGATGGACCCGCCCCACGTCGACATGTCAAGCGAGGACCCAGCAAGGCCCGTGAATCCTGGGACTTTCCTAGCCAGCCAATGCGGGAAGAGCGGCCACGCGCAGGCCAGAGTTGGCGTGGACTTCCCAGTGTTTGTGGTTCTTCCTGCCGGTGGGAGCGGAGAGAGGACCGGACTGCAGACACCCAAACAGTTTTGCTTGTTACTGGGTCGACCGCTTATAAGCTACACCATTCAGGCTTTTGAGAGGTATTGCCACACTTTTAATTGGGAAACTTTGTTCGTATGTCGGCGTTTTAAACGGTGTAAGTCAAGCCAGCGGTTCAGTAGCTGACAATGCTAAACGTCATGATAGCATCATAGATATACAAGATACCTCAGGGCGTTGTAGCCTCCTGGCTAACACCTGCCTACTTGGCGGCCATGTTGGGGAGGTCGACATTCCTATCAAAGGCAATGCATGGACATTGAAGTTAAATCGTAACTTGCTTATTTCGCAACCGATTTTCATAAGGTTTACTTTTTTTTGTCAACGCCAAAGCATATTCTATCAATACATAACATTTATTATTTTTTTTAATCTCCCCAAAATATTTTTACCTGTGAAAGGTTACTCCCAGTTCCCATAATTATACATAATTATAACGCGCTGTATGCACCACAAAAACCTGCATTCATTCTTTTGTTTTCTTGCCATTCACAAACACTACCTATTCATATCTGAAGGAGGCATATGCATTTTCACTCTTTAAAACAGTTCCCAGCTGTTTTAACATGTCCGTGGCTTGCTTTTGTCAAAATACTGCGAGGAGCAAGAATTATAGACACATTTTTACACCAAGTCAGCTTTACAGATGCGACATCTGCTCTGCATTTGGTAAATATGCATACTGCTACACTAAATTGACTTTTATTTATTTATTTATTTTTCAAGGAGGCATTTAATTTAATGTGTCCAAGTGGACAATGAATTTGGCCAATAATTGGTGCATGTTGCCTTATTAGAGAGAGATTCCATTACATTGTGGATGCAACATTTCATCACCAAGCCACTAAAATGCATTTTTCAGTTACCTACGCACAAGCCTTTACTGTATGCCTGTTACAAAGCCCCATGAGTCACACAATTTAAGAACAAGTTAATTTTTCCGCCAGAGGGCATCCCAGTAGCTTGAAACAAACGGACACCGGAAACTCGTACCCAACCTAATCTTTCCACTGGAAATGCTCAATGCGTTGCCATGCACATGGTCCTTTGGAAGCGCAATCTGATGTCACCGCCGCCTTGGGCACGGCGCCGTGACAGCAAACACCCACGGCGTTCTATTGTCGCCCTTCACAGCACATAGACAATGAATGGTTTCGTCGACAGTGCGCAGCGCCCTGCTAAGCGCGGTGTGAAAAAGCCTATAGCCTCTAAAAACGGACCAGTGACTACTGAGCAATGGCGTCTCCTCGCAGGGTATCATGGATCCACAGCATTGTGGTTGTCGTGCCCAAAGAAAACATGGACCTGATGGCGGCCATCATTGGGCGCTTCCGGCACGACAAGGTCCGGGTGGTGCCGGGCGGCTCCACGCGTCACAGGTCCATTTGCAATGGCGTCATGGCTCTGGGTGAGGTAGAGGAGGAGGAGGCAAAAGAGGAGAAGGAGAACAAGGTGGTCATCATTCATGACGCCGTGCGACCTTTTGTTGAGGAGGACCTACTGTATCGGGTAACCATGGCTGCCCAAGAACATGGAGTGAGTATAATAATAATGTAGAAATCACAACAGTCATGTAGTATGCAACGTGAACGCAATAGTGAAAATTGAGCAATTGTAGTTATGTTAATATGCACAGTTAATAATCATGTCTGAAAAAAATCTTTTTTTACTATTATAATAATGGTGGCCACACAAAATTCAACGCAGCCATTAGTGTTTAAACTGCTGGCAACAAAAGTGAGTACACCCCTATGTGAAAATTGTCAAATTGGGCCTACATTACACTGTAGCAAAGTGTCATATATGGAGTCAAAAGTCCTGACAACAAAACTGAGTCAGCTTGCCTTCTGTTGCTGATTGCCGTCCACGTACTGTTCCCCTCTCTCAGGCTTCGGGGGCCATCCGACCGCTCGTCTCCACGGTGATCGGCACCACATCGGAGGGCTTCCTTGACCACTCGCTGGAGCGAGCCAAGTACAGAGCCAGCGAGATGCCTCAGGCCTTCATGTACAGCATCATCCAGAGAGCCTACAAGAGGGTATGCTAGACTATGAACACACTAGGCGAGGACTACACCAGGGCTTGGTGGCCAAAGTAGTATGCCTCAATCAATTGGTTAATTAACATACTCTTAATTATTGTGTTGTAAGTTAATATTTATTTATATAGCGTTTCAGACAGAGAGGACTCAAAGTGCTTCACGTGGTTAAAATACAAAATATCTTTTTTAATTCATTGTAAATAATAAAATATTTGATATATATGATTAAATATTTAACGTAATGGAAATGAAAGGTCTAGCACAGGGGTAGGAAAATTATGACATTTCATCAGTTTTCATCAAATGTATTTCTTTAAATTCATCTTATTAATTTTGAGTAAATGAAAACAATACAGAAACATCATTCTTATTTATTTTATTAAATAATCAGTTAATTATGAATAGTGAAATTAAACTTGAGAATGCATTTTTATTATTATTATTATTAATTACATACACATTTTTCTTTTTTAACCACATCTGCAAATGACCTAGCTCACGAGTGAGCAAAATGTGTATGTAAAATTTGTATTCATTTAATACATTCTACAAACACATGTACTTAATTTGTACACATATATAAATATTTCTTGTATTTCAAAATACTAATAAATAAAATAATTCTCATTATTTAATTGTATTATTTATGATTGTTCATTTGACCTTTTATAATTAATTAACACATTATTTAGTGAGATAATGAATCCAAAAAATAAATACATATATTTAAATATACCCATGCTAAAGGGGAAAAAAATTCTTAAATGAATGCCACAAATATTACAGGAGTCTTAATCTTGAAAATGCTTGGTGCGCCGCAGTTAAGAAAGGAGCAGGCCGCATTTGGCCCCTGGGCCGTCCTCTGCCCTCCTCTGGACGAGACGGACTTGTAGTCTCCTTGGTGGAGGTAAAAAGTAGACTTTTTAGAAACGTGGGGAAATATCCTTCCTGGTCAAGAGAAGTAAAGGATGTGGTGCTTGCTGCCAATGATGATGTTTTCTTTGTGTTCCTCTGATTACGACAGCAGGATGAAAGGCGCCAGATTAGCGAGACGCTCTGGTGAAATATCAGCAGACACATTTTCAAGAGTGTTTTCACAAGACAACAGGATGATGCATGAGCGGACATCAATTCTCCGCTTGCAAACAGCTTCTTTGATGTGCTTTATTCATCTTTTCTTTTTATGTGATGCAGTGTTTTGCGTGTGCAATTTAATTGGCATTAAGCATTTGGCTTGGCTTCTCTTTTGGCTCGGTCATTTTTACACAACAAGCCCCCGTTTATCGCGAGGGATACAGTCTAGACCACAGGTGTCAAACTCAAGGCCAGGGGGCCAAATCTGGCCCGCCAACTAATTTTATGTGGCCTGCGAAAGCAAATGAAGTTGACACAGATGATTCTTGCTCAAATTCTCCTATATAATCAATAGTATTGTTGAGCTATTGCAAGCATTTTCTGTTTACAGTAACTACGTTGAACAAACTATTACCCTTGACTTCTGATTTCAAAACTAGGTATCCATCAATTTGTTGTGTGTATGTAATAGTATTATGAGGTGACTAAACAGTTATATGGTTTCACAGTCAACGGCCCTCTGAGGGAAACCGTGACTACAATGTGGCCGGTGACAAAAATGAGTTTGATACACCTGGTCTAGACTCACCCGCGATAGGTGAAATTACTTTTCTGGGTTATAGTTTCAAGCTTTCCGCAGGATTTAAACTTTTTAAACTACAGGGGTGACCCGACTACATAGATGGGCTAATGGAAACCATTGGAGACCTTGAAACAAGTTCTATTTTAATGCACACGGATCAGCGTGGCATACAAGCAGAGCATACAACTGTACTCACAGGCATACACATTCTATCTGCTCTGTGGGAACGACGACTATTACTAGAGTTTTCGTTATGATGTCGTCACTTATCCTCCTCAGTGCACCGAGGCCGACTTTGACTTTGGTACCGAGTGTCTCCATCTGGTGCTGCAGTACTGTGGCACAAACGCCAAGCTCATCGAGGGCCCGCCCACGTTGTGGAAGGTGACTTGCTCACATTGGTTCCCACGTTACTGTACTGAATTGGTGATGGGTAAAATGGTTCAATTTGATGTACTCCAGCTCACCTACAAAAGGGATTTGGCTGCTGCAGAGTCAGTCATTAAAGGTGAGCTACGTACCCTCAACATATATTGTATGGTTCCTGTCTATCAATGTTGATTAAAAAATATATACAGTATAGATTTCAAGGATGTTTCCATTGAATGTTGGCCATCCACGTAGAATGTCAGAAAAATACTTAATCTCCATTGATTCTAATTGTAATTTCTAAAATCTATTGGGAAATGTATCCAGTGAAAAGAAATCTTTACATGGTGGATTAAACGAGATCTGATATCCTGGCAGGAATGATAAATTAGCTCTCCTTTGACTTTTTAGTCTCAATGTTTGACGTTGTTGAATCAGTTGGGATTAAAAACCAAAATATTTCATTTTCTCTGGACTAATAAAAGTGGAACTGGACAATTTAAAATACGCAAAAACGTCATTGAGCTTTTTGGTGTCTTGACATACTTTGAGGAGTACGTCACCCATTTAAAAAAAATAAAAAAAATTCCCTAAAGATAGATTACTGATGAGTGCATACTGGATAAAATGCATTTTCCTGAATGAATGGTTTGTCCCAAATTGAATATATTAAAGAGTTAAAAAATTGTATTATTCTATTTCCTCACCAAATGAGAATCAATAAGAGAATCGATAAGCAGTATTGATAATGGAATCAGAGTTCCTTGATTCTTATCAATTCCCATTCCTATCGTGTATGCAGGGTCATTTCAAACCACATATAATCCAGATTTCAACCACATTTCAATTCATGTAATCTAATTAAGTAACATGGCAACGGCGTGATATAAATACTCATACTCTGCATTGTTTCTAATGGCCAAGGTTAAAAAATAAATAAATAAATAAAATAAACTTGTTCTGTGGGTATGAAGGGTAATGTCAAACCACATTTAATCCAGATTTCCGTTCAATAAAAAAAAAAGAAAAAAATTACCATACAATTTTATAAACAACATGAAGTCGAAGATCATGTATATAAACACAATAAATCATCAATAATTGTGGGCCATCTTGCAATTTTAACTGAATGTAATCTGTATTTGATCCATGGAAGTTTGATTTTAACATCCAAAATACGATTTAATACATAAACAGCGTAGTCATTGACTCATTCGCTTTCGTATTTTACAATGAACAAACACCGGCTCCTAAACGTGATTGTTAATGGTAATAATGATTAAACACTCTGACATGAGCAGTGCTTGCTTTCTTTGGGCCAGATGTACGAGTGGAACCGTCTCAGAGGGTCACACAGGGTGCGAAATGATCTGAATACAAGAGAGAACACCTGTGGCAACAATCACCTGTTTGATGGTGACAACACCAACGCGGCTACGATTTCTGCAGTGGAAGAGTGTGTCGCAAAGTTCTCACGTTTGTCAGTGTGATGAAGTGTGGAGCCCTTTTGTGTTTGTGTCAGATTTCTTTACATTGAAACCCCCCTAGTCATGATTCGCTCTTCCCGAATTCACCTGCAATAGTACCTTGACAACTGAGAGTTCAACCTGTTCTGTGACCAAACTCTAAACTTTTATGTCAAAGCAATTTTCCTCATTGAAAATAATTGAAATTCCATTAATTAGTTCCAGCCCCCCAAATGATACCACAATTATTTTGTTGCATGTTTTTAATGAAGAGAATCAGAAAATTTCTTTTACATCAGATTTTGCCTTGCAACTCAAAGCAAATTATGTACCAAGTGTCAGCTCATAACTCTGGATTTGCATTTTTGGACCCAACACGTTTGATAACCCCTGGTTTACTGAACTTATGTTGTCTGTCTTGTTGCGTCCTTTCCTTCCAGACACATTATCTCAGTCAGCCTGCATGATCACAGGTGGATGTTCGCATGCTAGGATGCTGGCCGACTCCCTCTACAAGGCCTTTTGTAACCTAGAAATGGTATGTAAAATGGTATCCATTAACATGTCTGTGTCGCAGGCACCAGTCTATTTTCCTACGTACTATGAGCATCAATGAGCGCATGTTAACATGAGCGCCATCTGGGTGGTCCGCTGGAGAAACAACCGGCCTGTCTGTGGTCAAACATGTAATGAAGTGTGTCTGTATGCATGCAGGAGAGCAGATGGCCGTCACATTTGTGGAACCGCGGCACTATTGTTTGATTAATTGTGGTGTGTGCGGCCTTCGTAGCCTACCAGCTCATGTTACGACCTAGCAGATAGAGGTGGGGGATTCCAGTCACATGATTTGACTCGAGTTGGACTAAAGTTGCCAATTTTAGGACTTGGAACTTGCTGGGCTATAACTTATGAGTGACTCAACCTGGCTTGGACTTGGTATTCCTGAGTCGACTTTTTGTCAGTTTTGTCTGTTTACATTTGAAAATCCGCATTTTCAACTCAGCCTACAGCAATTATTCGAATAACTACAATAATTAAATTACAAAAAAGTCAAAGCAAAATCTCTGCCTTGAAGCTTCTCAATGATAATTTTTCCACATGGACTTATGTTACTGCAGACTCGCGTAGAAATAAGTTGGAAAAAGTGTAAAGGAATAAGAATGTCCAATGTTTCACATCATTTCACACCTTAAATAGAACTGACAACAGCATGTCTACCATCGTTAGCTAATTTAATATAGCTTACCACCACTAGTTAGAACGTGTTGTAATGCCCCCCACATGTGGTCAAGGATAAACACAGCCGCCAGTGCACTTTCAATCGCTGTACTGAACAAACATTAACAAACTAAACACAGAATAAGCACATTTATACACTACCAGCACGACTACAACTGATGCCCAGGGTTAGGGTCAATGCGCAGACTGGCTAACACTTTGCCAGTTAACAGTCAGATGCTAACGTGAGCTTACAAAACCATACTTAACAGTCTCATTCGCTAACTCCCACATCACTCACCAGGCCAGGCCCCGCCTTTTAAAGCCACACACATAAGTCACAGATACGACAAGAGTAGAACAGGAGGATGGCGACCCCAAGTGAACAAAAATAATACCTGCACCTCACATACATATATTGTATTGTTATTGTTGTTTAATGAAATTACTGGAATGATCAGTAGAATAATCGATTCTAAAAATGTTCGATAGCCCCAGCCCTAGACTCGACTCGACTGTGACTTGAACTACATGACTTGACGAGACTTACCTGTATACATGTGAAAATCTGCATTTTTCCATTTGTTTTGTTTGGAAAGAAAGTCAAACTGAATTTAATCCAGATTTGATTCAAATTGCAATTGAATTTTAATATAGAAAATCCCAGCAAAGATACCGGGTTCTTAGTGGCTAACGTGCAAATATATGTTGTACTGAAGATTGTATAACTTAACTTATGACTTGCTTAACCCAAGTAATGATCCACAGTAACTTGCTTGAAACCTGAAGGTCAAGACTTGAGAGTGACTTATTACTTGCACATACTGTATGTGACTTACTCTTATTTCTGCTATCAGATGATGTTGGGGCACATCTGTAGACCATCCACGGACCTGTAATGTTCACGGTGTACGTAACTCCGTCCCAACCCGTTTGTGTTATGGCGTACAAATTACACGCACAAAGTCAGGTTTCTTAGACCAGTTGACCACCGCTGCAATTACGTGATCCCAACACGCATCCGTCCTTAGCGCCTTTCAAGCCTCTCCAAGCCTTTCATCTGCTCATGTCAGGCGGCCTGGATAGGGTCCCAGAAGTAGATTGGGGTCAGCGGCGTCTGATTGGGGGCCAAATGTTTCTCCCGTTTTTTTTTTTTCTTGTTTTTTTTTTTTTTTTTGGGAGACGGACTGACACTTTTGAGGAGAGAGCGGTGAAACCTGAGAGGGAAAAGCGGAAGAATTAACTTCCGCTGTTGGAAAATAGACGCACTTCACCATGATGATTGGATTTCCGTGGCTGGAAGTTATTTCAAGTATCAAGTCAAGAGGCTACATGGTGCCTGCAGATCATTGAAAAGTTTCCCAAATCAAGGCCTTAATTATCTTTAAAATGTACACTAAATCCTTAAATCTGCTGTTCAAAGGTCTTAGAAGGGTCTGGGATGTCATTGGTTTTTGGCAGCATCAACAATGGGTCAGAATGTGTGGCCTTGAGAGAGGAACAAGAGTGAAATCATGTTGGACTTCTTCTTTTGTGCCCAACCTACACACAGTCCATTCCTAATCCTTCAAATCCATAATGGTTTTCACTTTGATTGTATCTTTCAGAACTAATTAGGATTTCTGACATGTTTGACTTTCCAAATGTAACACTTCTAACCACTGAGTGTTATTCTACAAGTGAGAATGACTGTGTGGCCATGCCAGATGCTGAGTGGTTTTGTCTGTGTTTATTTGCCGCTGAGTGTTAAAATGAAGGAGCAGATTTAACCGAGATATCCTCTCCTCACCTCACGTGCTTCTTATACCAAGGCCAAACGAAACGGTCAAAACTAAACTAAACTTAGTTTCGTGTTGTGCCTTTTACTTCACTGACAGTGTGTTTGTAATTGATTGCTGCATCTACTGACGACCAGCCAGGTTTATTGTTTGGATTCTTTCCTTTTCATGAAACAGTTAGGTGTTTGAATTTTGGGTTAGAGTTAGGTAATGGATAATAGTGTTAGGTGTTTGAGGTCAAAGTTAGGGTTGCAGTTTAAGAGTTTGCGGTTTGGGATAAGGAGTTGATGTTGGGATTAAAAGGGATTGGATTAGAGTTAGGGTTTAGAGTTAAAGTTATGGATTGAGGGTTTAGGGGTTTCAGTTTCAGGATAGGAGTTAGGGTAAGGGGTTTTAGGTAGGGGTCGCTTTTGGAGTTGAGTTAGGTCTTAGGGGTTTGAGGTTGGGATATAAAATTGGATGCTTATAGATATGGGTCAGGGTTTGTGTTAGGATCAGTGTTCTAAATTAGGATAAGGGGTTAGAATTAGGATTAGAAATGATGGGTGATGGGTTAGATTACATTGTAGTAGATGGGGCTCATTCAGCACTCGGTGGTGACAAAAACACAAACTAGAAGGCTTTAAAACCTTGTCTGCATCGCCTTAAATTAACTTGATCCATGCATACCGATGGAAGTCTTGACTTTGGGGAATGTCTCTTGCAGGAGCTGGATATCATCCCAGATGTGAGAGGAGACAACGGCTCCAGGATCAAGGCCTGGAACTTCATCCAATTTTCTGTACGTTTACATTTTTCACGAGGGGAAACATCAGTTCCTTCAAACAAATTTACTATCTGGCCACTTAACAGAGAAAAAATTACATCTGCTCTTGAAGATGTTAACTTGATTTCAAATTTCTTGGTGTTCCAGATGAATGACTCTGATTTGGATAAAGTGGAGGCCACGTTTGCGGCTGTGGAGGGGACTAATCAAACGCTTCTCCACCCAGTGGTTGTCATTGTGGTGAGTAGTTCTGCATTTGACTCCTACAAGGGGCAACAATCTCCTGTTGTCTTAATATGCCTGGGAAGAAAACTTGTCAGGAGGCTACAAAGAGGCCTCACAGCAAGTACTGGCTCTATCCAACAAGGGGCAACAGTCTTCCATATTTTCATTTCTGGCAGAGTCCTACATGTGACAACGATCTCCTTTATTCTTAAAACACATTCACTGCCATTGATGGCTTTAGAAGTCAAATATCCACGTTAACTGTGAAGGCTGGCAGTGAAAGAGGTAATATGCCTTGAAGGAAGACTGGTCAGCAAGGCTGTGAAGAGGGCTACAGAAAGTACTGACTGCATGCTAAATGACAACAATCTCCCGTATGCTTCACATACTTTCACCTGTGATGCTGACCATTTAAAGGAGCTGAAGGAATTTGTATGTCACACGTGACAAATATCTTTCCTGTTCTTCATGCAATATGTCAGGGTTATGGAATAAGGTGGCAAGACGAAATCCAAATGTTTTGAGGGCAATACCGTTAAAAAAACAGCCTATATTACAGATCCAGACCCTTTTCAACAGCATGAATTCAGTCCGGGTAGTTGTGGCTTTGAGAAAATTTCAAACAGCCTCCGAATTTCATGCCTTTAAGCGAAGCAGCCAAAATGTTTGTCTTACCTTCTGTTTAGCGGCAGTCCGCCTGTTATTTATCTCAGCTTTGGTCACATGGTAGCAATCAGCAATCGTAAAGTGTTGGTGGCTCAGCAGCCTCTGGGACGGAAACAAGGCTGGCAGTTGATATTGTAATATTTTGTCTAAGAAAACTGGATTGAAATGAAAAAAGTGCATCTGACTCAAGTCATGGAGTTTATCAGAGGTGGGAGTAAGTCACATACTGTATGTATTTTCAGGTCTCTCCAGAGATGCTCAATTGCATTTAAATCAGGGCTCTGGCTGGGCCATTCAGCAACAGTCATGGAGTTGTTCTGAAGCCACTCCTTTGTTATTTTAGCTGTGTGCTTAGGGCCATTGTCTTGTTGGAAGTAAATCTTAATCTGTACCTTCAAATTTCAAGTAATTCCTAAGTGACTGTGTGAGAGTTTAAGCAAGTCATAAGTAGGGTTGGACATTGAGAATCGAGAACCGATTGGAACCGGGACTAACATTCCGGTTCCCCCGGAACCGTTCAAATGTAAAAATTTCGGTTCCCAGTTTTGTTGCCTTTTCCTCCAGCTGTGAAGATGTGGCAAAAAGCAACAAAGAAGAACACGCACAATGACGTCCTTGTGACCAACGGCGGTGGCGGCGAACAAAAGTGTGTCTTAACATTGTTAAAATGAATGACCAGTCGCCTCAGTGCAACACTTGGAATAAGATTACATTGTGCAAAGGAGGCTTTCACGGTGTGTAGCGTGTGGAGCTTCAGTGAAGTCAACTCTCAGTCAATTGGGTGAGTGAAACAATAAAATATGTCTATGCCAACACTGAGACAGCTAACAAGGTAAACGGTTGCTTGCACTTTTGCACTGATGGTTTTTAGCGTTTATTTTAGTCTTCAAACCAACGTAAGCGGCGATGACAAAAAAAAAAAAAAAAAAGCTTAACATTGAGCTAAAGCTTCATGGTAGCAACTTTACATCACAATGAATTGGGACAAAATTCACATAAATGTCTCACAGTATCACAAAGACTAACCTTGTGTCTCATGGGTGGGTAGGGAAAGGAATCCGCGTTTTAGAGCATTTGGTTCCATCCATTAAAAAAATAAAAATCACCGGTCCCGTGTGAAGATACTTTTCGTCCCAAAATGCTGAGCTCCGGTGCGTACCCTTCAAAATAAAAGGCTACAAGTTTAAAACAAGAAGTCAAGTTAAAACTTGCACATACAATCCATTTGATGTGATGAAACAGAATACAGGGGCAGCTATATAACATTGTTAAATTACTATTTTAACAACGCTGTCAGTGAAGTCAACTCTCAGTCAACTGGGTGAGTGAAACAATAAAATAAAATAGTTACAACAGTTAAAATAACTATTTTAACAATGCTATATTTAACTTTTAGCTGAAACATTAATTAAGTAAATTGGGTTAGTTCCAAACACATTGCATTTTAGTTCAAAGGTTTGATATTAATACTGGTTCGAGTTAAATGTTCATTTTAGTCCATGCTGCGGGCTGCTAATAAAATAGATGCTAATAATTTGGACACACTTTATTTAAACCATGCAAATTTTTTTAACCCAGCCCCCTAAAAGAATCAGAATCGAGAATCATTTGGAACCGGAATCAAAACTAAGGAACCGGAATCGCTCAAACGATGCCCAACCCTAGTCATAAATCATATTATCTTGCGCAGCATACAACATATTTTTGCACATTAGCGACTGCACTGAGTATCTGTACTTGTGTTAGTTAGCCTTACTAACACATTTGCAATCAACGTAGTTTTTCTCAATGGTCCCAAACCCATCCATCCATCCATTTTCTGAGCCGCTTCTCCTCACTAGGGTCGCGGGCGTGCTGGAGCCTATCCCAGCTGTCATCGGGCAGGAGGCGGGGTACACCCTGAACTGGTTGCCAGCCAATCGCAGGGCACATAGAAACAAACACCCATTCGCACTCACAGTCATGCCTACGGGCAATTTAGAGTCTCCAATTAATGCATGTTTTTGGGATGTGGGAGGAAACCGGAGTGCCCGGAGAAAACCCACGCAGGCACGGGGAGAACATGCAAACTCCACACAGGCGGGGACGGGGATTGAACCCCGCACCTCAGAACTGTGAGGCTGACGCTCTAACCAGTCGGCCACCGTGCCGCCTGGTCCCAAACCAGTCCCTGTATTATCTATTACTTTGTCTTCTCAATTAAAAACATAACTAACCAGAACCTTAGTCAATGTTTGACAACCTCTCCGTAAACTAAACTGTGGCGTTAATGTTGCTTAGATATCTTTGTGGGTTTTACAATGATGGACGAAGTTAAATAAATTACCGGTAGATACTTGTTTCATGAATAAATGGCACATCGTCTTATAAACAATGTCAAATATAAACCAGCGAGACTTGTCAATTCATCTTATTCAAATCTAAATTTTAGCCACGTAAACCTTAAAATTTAAACCAGAATTTGACA
Organism: Phyllopteryx taeniolatus; assembly: GCF_024500385.1. Taxonomy (NCBI): domain Eukaryota; kingdom Metazoa; phylum Chordata; class Actinopteri; order Syngnathiformes; family Syngnathidae; genus Phyllopteryx; species Phyllopteryx taeniolatus. Next base: position 25,229,378 of record NC_084507.1, read on the forward strand.
ACTGAAAATCATTTGCAATTTGATTTCATGATTGATGACTAACTCAATTTTGTTGTTTACATACGACTAGTGACGCCAGGTTGTGTTTTTGTCTTTACATGTGAAATTGGGGTTATTCTATGTTAAAATTAAATTGCAGTCTGGATCAAATCCAGATTAAGTCTGGTTTGACATACAAAATGGATGAGGGAAACAGGAAGATTCCAAGAATCAGCAATGATTCTTAAGTTGTGTATAAATACATGACGACTGACTCCGTGTTTTGGTATTTCCATACATTTTATGTTTTCATTGATAACTATTGACTCCATGTTGTGTCTGCATGTCAAATGGGGATTTTTCCATGTTAAGATTCAGTTGAAATCTGGAGCAAATCCAGATTAAATGCGGTTTGATTTTCTTTCATAAACAAAACAAATGGCAAACGATCTTGAAAATGTCAAGTCATGTAGTTCAAATCAAGTCTCATGAATATCAAGTCAAAGTCAAGTGGAGTCTTTCATAAGTTTTTAGTCAAGCTTGTCCCACGTCCTAAAATTGGTGACTGAAGTCGGACTCGAGTCAAGTATTGTGACTCTAGTTCACCACTTTACGGACAAAATTATTGGCATAATGTATCCATGCTGCTTTCTATTTTTATAGGTCCATTTAAGAACTTTGGATCGATGTGCAGCCGAGCCGACTGCCTTTGCAGAATTGGCCTCGGCAGCCAAGCTCCGGAATATTCTCTTGTATGGCATCCATCTGCAACAGTCGAAGGTAAAGCTCTTTGTCTTTCATGTCTGACTTTTCCGAGCCAACACATTGTTTTCCTGAGCAATGCATCTTTTTAAGAGTAGCCAAACCAAACAGGCCGCTCTTTTTCACGTCCTGTTGCTGTGTCTTGTCTTAACTGAATACCTGTTGCTGTGTTTTATCAACCGGTGCAAAGGCCTCTCTGGAAATTGATTTGTTTTCTTTGTTGTTGTTATTCTTATGCCCCAAAATAAGTAAAACAATCACATACCCGCCGTGAGACACTTTCACTTAGCAACATGAAATTTGGTTGGTATGTCTGTCATAAGTGGACACACAAAAAAGTCAAGTAGTCATGTCCAAAAAGACACCAGAAGTCTGCCATTTTGATTTGATGTGGCCATTTTAGGGCCATTCAATCCTTCAAAGACAAACTTGTTGGCTGGGTAGAACACCTTGGAATAAAAAAAACAAATCAGTATGCCTATCACGAGTAGCTCCACAAAATAAGTCTAAAGAATCCATGCCTGAAAACACAGGATGTCTGCCATTTTGGTGTGAAGCAGCCAATTTCAAGGAGCCCTTTAAAGTAATTTGATGCAGTTACTTCTCTCCGAATGCTCTGATTTCCTTCAAGCGCTCTACAACTCACATGAAATCCACAACTTTACATTTCTGCTCACGAGTAGGATGTCAACGTTTCACCTCCCTGCAGTACATGCTGAACTGAATATCAAAGCAGTCGAGGAAGACATCGGCTCACTTTGCAGTTTAAAAAAGCATTTTGGCCTCCACACGTGTTGTGACAACCATCAGAAAGCATGCGGTCGACCTTGTATCTCTAACTCATCGCTTGGTGATTAGAGTAGAATTATCCATCAGAGGGAGTGAGAAAGCTCAAGCTTTACGTCGAGGCCTTTTTTTTTTTTTTTTTTTTTTTTTGCAGGATGTATGTTCAACAGTGGCTTTTACGGTGGGACAAATGAGGCTTCTCGGGCTGATCTGTCTTCATAAATCAAAGCTACTGCGTGTCTGGGAATGACATGGTCTGTTCTCCTAAAAAAAAAACAAGATAGGACAAGATGAAGAGGTTGTCTTCTCAGTGCTCACATCTGCGTTTGATTTGACCATCACATGTTGGACGTTACGGTACTCTTCTCAATTATGGAGACGAATGTTAAAGGGAGTCAGTGAAGATAAATGTAGCAAAACGCACGTTGGGATAAGTCTCGGTCCTTTATTATCTAAAATAGCTCATTCTTTGCTGACATACTAGCTGGGTCCTTAATGCGACAACAATCCCACATATTTTAAATGTGCCTGAGAAGATAACATGCCCAGAGGCTGTGAAGACGCCTACAGTAAATACTGGCTGTGTCCTACATGGCACAACATTATCCCATACTTTTCATATACCTGGAAAGAAAACTGTTCAGGAAGGCTGCGAAGAGGCCAAAAGCAAGTATTGGCTGTGTTTACCATGGGACAACAATCTCCCTTGTTCTTAATATACATTGGAAGAAAAAGATGGTCAAAACTGGAAGAATGCTAAAGGGAGTGAATGGAAAGTCATCTCAACAGAGATATAGCCATAAATCTCTCCATTATTATCCAAACTAAGTCATTCTTTGCAGATGATGTTTAAAATGACCTTGACGGTCCTTTATGAACCACGAAAATCCCCACTTGATACCTCGGCCAGGGTGCGTTTTCCAGCATTTCGGTGGTTTGCAGGTCAATTGGGAGCACACTTGTGCCTCTGTCCAAAAATAAAGACATAATTTGGTCTTGGAGCAGGTCTTATTTTCACCTAAGCCCCATATTAATAAATAGGGTGATGTCTGTGTTAATTTCCTGTTGAATCTGGTTTAGTTTGAAAAATACATTTTAAATAATACAGGCTGTTTAAGGTATTTGGACTGCCAAGTTGAACAAAGATTTGGTTTGAGTTTGTCCACTCATGTTTGATGGCTTTCAAAAACATTAATCACAATCTAATCTCGATTTGGACGAGTTTGAAAAAGGCAAGTTGTGATCACACTTGGCTGCCTTTTCAAAGAAAGTCAAGGTGCTTAAGATAATAGAAAAATAATCAGAACTCTGATTTCCACTTGGCGAAAAGGGAGGTATGAACTGCCAAAGTGGTTTGTTTTTATGGATTTAGTTGTCATAATGTTGAGTGGATTATTATAGCAATCCATCCTGACTTGATGCAACCTCAGTTAAAGACCTATTTTAACATTTTATTTCAATTTTAAATGTGTTACCTTTGTTATTAATTACAACCCCAATTCCAATGAAGTTGGGACGTTGTGTTAAACAAATAAAAACAGAATACAATGATTTTCAAATCATGTTCAATCTATATTTAATTGAATACAGTACAAAGACAATATATATAATGTTCAAACTGATAAACTTGATTGTTTTAAGCAAATAATCATTAAGTTGGAATTTTATGGCACACATTCCAAAAAAGCTGGGACAGGGTCATGTTCACCACTGTGTTATATCACCTTTTCTTTTAACAACATTCAATAAACGTTTGGGAACTCAGAACACTAATTGTTGAAGCTCTGTAGGTGGAATTCTTTCCCATTCTTGCTTGATGTACAGCTTCAGCTGTTCAACAGTCCGGGGTCTCCATTGTCGTATTTTACGCTTCATGATGCGCCACACATTTTCAATGGGAGACAGGTCTGGACTGCAGGCAGGCCAGTCTAGTACCCGCACTCTTTTACTACGAAGCCAGGCTGTTGTAACACGTGCAGAATGTGGTTTGGCATTGTCTTGCTGAAATAAGCAGGGGTGTCTGTGAAAAAGACATTGCTTGGATGGCAGCATATATTTCTCCAAAACCTGTATGTACCTTTCAGCATTAATGGTGCCTTCACAGATGTGTAAGTTACCCATGCCATTGGCACTAACACAGCCCCATACCATCACAGAGGGACAGACTTTTTGGCTTTTGAACTTTGCGTTCACAACAGTCCGGATGGTTCATTTCCTCTTTGGCCCGGAGGACACGACATCCAGAATTTCCAAAAACCATTTGTAATGTGGACTCGTCAGACCACAGAACACTTTTCCACTTTGCATTAGTCCATCTTAGATGAGCTCAGGCCCAGAGAAGCCGGCGGCGTTTCTGGGTGTTGTTGATAAATGGCTTTTGCTTTGCATCGTAGAGTTTCAAGTTGCACTTACGGATGTAGTGCCAAACTGTATTTACTGACATTGGTTTTCTGAAGTGTTCCGGAGCCCATGTGGTGATATCCTTTACAGATTGATGTCGGTTTCTGATGCAGTGCCGCCTGAGGGATCGAAGGTCACGGGCATTCAATGTTGGTTTTCCGCCTTGCCGCTTACATGCAGTGATTTCTCCAGATTCTCTGAACATTTTGATGATATTATGGACCTTAGATGATGAAATCCCTAAATTCCTTGCAATTGTACGTTGAGGAACATGGTCCTTAAACTGTTCGACTATTTTCTCACGCACTTGTTCTCAAAGAGGTGAACCTCGCCGCATCTTTGCTTGTGAATGAGTGAACAATTCAGGGAAGCTCCTTTTATACCCAATCATGGCACCCACCTGTTCCCAATTAGCCTGTTCACCTGTGGGATGTTCCAAACAGGTGTTTGATAAGCATTCCTCAACTTTCTCAGTCTTTTTTGCCCCCTGTCCCAGCTTTTTGGAACGTGTTGCAGCCATAAAATTCTAAATTCATGATTATTTTGAACATTAAATATCTTGTCTTTGCAGTGTATTCAATTAAATATAGGTTGAACATGATTTGCAAATCATTGTATTCTGTTTTTATTTGTTTAACATAATGTCCCAACTTCATTGGAATTGGGGTTGTATAATACAATATTGTAATAAGGATGAAACCTCAAAATTAAAATGTCTTGCCATGGAAAAATGTTTCAAAATACAAACGGAAGTCGTATGGATTGCTACATGTGATCAGATAATAATGTCTTTGTCTTTAGAGTTTCACTTAGGAACATATTTGACAGGCATGTCTATCATTAATAGATCCACAAAAAAAGTCGCAGGAAGCCATGCCAGAAAAAAAACACTAAGTCTGCCATTTTGCAGGTTATTTCCAGGGATCCTTGACCAAGTTGACCTGCCCCTTCAGCAAATGTGACAAATTCTTCTCCCAAGGCCAGTTTGACTGAGCAACATGAAATTTGTTACGAGTGACTATCATGAGTAACCCTACAAAAACAATTATCTATGTCATTTCTAGGATTACAAAATTTCAGGAATTTTGACAATTGGAAACTTAACATGGGACTAAACCAATTCTGTGTCCGAAATTGTTCACTCAGTCACTACTCTCTACTCCCCATGTAGGGTTGCGCTATATAGTGGACTACATACTGAGCTCATTCATAACAGCATTCGGACACCTCACAGCGCTCTGTTAATGACGTCACACAAGAACAAAGTTGGCTGTTGCGGTCGGTTAAAAAAAAAAAAAAGATTGCTACACATTATTAAAACGAGAGGATTTTGTAAACCAATGTGTCATGTTTTTTTTTCTTTGTTGAAAAGTTACTTACATTTATATGAAAAATTTGCTCCCTCCGTCAGTAATGCATCTAGTCCCGCCATTCTTCTACTTCTTCTGTGAAGACGCAATGCATTTTGGTGTATCACGACTCGGTGAGTGACCATTGGTTGGTCACTACTTTTTGCTATGCTTTGTGGGAAATCTTGAGTGCACCATATGGGGCGCTGAATTTGATCACTAAGCATTCGGACACCACTACAAAATGGTGTAACCACTATATAGCGCACTATATAGTGGTGATTGATTTCGGACACAGCCTAGGACTTTACCAAATTGATGGTTAGTTGTTAATAGGGAAATTAAATATAGTTTGAGAAGATATATTTTAGCATAATCCTGACCAAAAGAACCACATTTCAAGCAAGCACTGTTACCTTGAGTGTTTTTCCAGTTACGAGCCAGTCCATCTGATCAATTTTTTTTTTGTTTTATGCAAGCATTATATCCCCTGGTGCGTGAGTTCGGTGAAAAAAAATATATAGAGAGAGCAATTAAGATACTGTAATGCCCTCGCATGTGGGCGACGCAAGCTATTTAGCAGATGTCTGCTTGACAAAATGTTTGTATTTATCTTTGAATATGATACCGTTCCATTAAATTAACACCAATTCCCAGGTAATTCCCATAAAGTCCCATGGAAAATTTCAAAAATGGAATAAAAGTTCCCCATCTTAACTTCCCCTATTACAATACAAGGGGAAAGGCAATGAAAGCACTTTCTGTGTGTGCGCGCGTGTTGTTGCCCCACTGAGGACACTGCTGATCATCGGGTGTGCGCTAAGGTGTGAAAACCTCTAACCAGACACTTAGACACCGGATCCCCCCCAAAAAGTGACACCGTGTTGTGAAAGCATGGGGCGGTATGCAGGAAATCGGCGTGGATAGGAAGTGACACGGGATCCCTACCCTGCGCTCACTTGTCACACTCTGAAAAGACACTTATCAGGCCAATGTCAAACTGATGTATGGCTGATATATAGCCGTTGTAATTTGTGCAGTGAGAGCCCTGATGTTTACCCAAACCCGTATTTCCTCCCTGGCCCGAGAATCCTAAACCTGAGAGGAGATTAGCCGACCCGGGGATAGAAAAGAGCGACAGAGAATGGAGAGGTGGGCGGGTGAAAAAGACTCTGCGGTGTCTATTCTATCGGACCTGTTCACATCAAGGTCTGAAAGGCAGACAGGTGAAACCGGAGCCCTCCTGGAGAATCTCTTACCGCGACACCGTCGGAGTTGCACCCAGGCTGGGGTCAAGGGAGATTAGGGACAACTAGAGTCTCTGCGGTTTCAGCACACTCCTCACTTTTCTCAGGATAAATCCCCGTAGTTGTCCCCCATGTTCAATGAACCGCTGGTGTTAACTGCCGATGAAGCGCTTATCTTCAAGATTTATCTCCTGTAAGAAGCCACAAACATGGTCTTTGAAGGTCTTTTTACTGCTTGGTGATATTGTTGATGGTAAAGAAGGAAAGACCAAAAATACAAAAGGGTCTGCAAAGAAAAGCCATTCATGAAGGTGCTGTGTTTTGAAATATCTGTAATTGCCATTAATTTTTTTATTAGTATTTATTTAATAACATGAAAAAACATTTAAAATGTAAAAAAATAAATAAAAATACATCATACTCACCAGTGATGCTGATTATTAAATGTATGTGTGCTGATCGCTACAAAAGGGGTTTGGTCTTCAAAGTTGGTTGTATCAAGTTTTGATCTGATCGACCAAGGAGAGAAAAATGCTGACATCATTGAGGGAAAGCACTCTGGCCCCGTGAGGACGAACTTAAAATGTGATTGGTTAAAGACACAGTCCCATTGCTAAAATAGTGGAAGTTACATGGATCAGCATGACTGACTGTGACGCTGTGGGCAGATTAGATTGACATGGCAACATGCATGAAAAGAAAAGTTCCAGGACTGGTGTCACAAAAGATATAGTTCAAATCCAAACTACAGGCTTTTCCCTTTTGAAATAATCCCCTTGGAATCTAACACTTTCTTGTGTAACACCTTCTCTGCCATGCCTTCATGCACTCCTGGAAGGATTCTTCTGGGGATCCTCCTCAGCTCTGTCGTCACAGCCATCTTGATGTCGTCCATGTCATTTTTCTAATTGAGTTTTCCCCAACCGAACCAGAAACTTTGTTTGTTCGTTGCGCTGTGCTCATTGCTTGACGACCTGACAGAGGATATATATCAAAGCATTTGGGGGGGGAAAGGCTGCAGAGAGCTGCGGTCACATTTATATACTCCAGGACATTTATATTGAAGGGGAAAACTCGTAGTTTGGGTTTTAAATATCTTTTTTGACACCAATTCTGAAGCTTTTCCTACACACTCGTACACATACTGGAAGCAGTGCAGCCAAGATAAAGACTATTCAATGAAGAGAATAGACCGTAGGGAATACATTAATATAATTTCATGAATTACTGTTAGAGAATTTAGGTTGTAGATGTCGATACATGTACATGATTTAGTACATCTGATAGTGTTAGGCCAGAAGAGAAAGCCTTGCTGGCCTCTAACTTCTGCTCCTTCTCGATGATGTTGACTTGAGGCGGAAGCCATGGAGTTGTAGTGAGTAGTACAGCCTTTGCTGGTGGACTCGCATTATGCAGCACATGTGCATGGTATAAAGCTGGACCGTCTGGTCTTTTCCGCAAGAGAGAGAGCGAGCGCTCCAGATGTGTGAAACCTGATCGCCTGACAATTGCTCCAGGAATTGTTCATACCAGAGTGATTTCTCCTCTTTGATTTGTCAGATTAAAAAGATGGAACTAAATTCCGGTATTAAAACAGACAAGTGGGAAATTGTAATCCAAAATAAATGTGGGGTTTAATGTATGCGGCATGATATTTGGATACGTTGCCACTCGTTCTGAGACGTTTCTGACCACCCAGCTCCTTTTCCTTGCTACTCCTCAGTCGTCGTGTCAAAAGGGGGACCAGAGATTACGCACAGGCATCATCAGTGATTGTTTTTTCCAAGGTCACCTTCCTTTTTTATTTGCATTTACATCAGCCGAGAGGGAAAAATAACGTTTCCACCCGATTATTCAGACCAAAGAAAATGCAACCAGATGCCCCAAATGCCAACTTGTCCAAAGGATTTGATTGGATGTACAGCTACGTCAACACACAAATTCTAACACAACATCACGCTCCAGTGGGAAGGCTGATGAACACTTGCCACCCAACATGAATTTTGGGCATTTCCACCAGGGAAAATTAGACACAACCTTGTTGTTGGACCCTTAGGGGTAAAATATAGGTGCAGCGTGGGGATATAGTGGCTTGCTGCCTTACAGTCAGCAGATCCGAGTTAGAATCCCTGTTGGTTTCTCCTGGATCTCTCGCTTCCTCCCACATCACAATAACATGCTTCTTATGTTAATTGAAGACTCTAAATTGTCCATAGGTGTGAATCTGAGTGTGAATACTTGTCTGTCTATATTAGCCCTGCGATTGGCTGGCAACCAGTACAGGGTGTACCCCACCTTTTGCCCAAACTCAGCTGGTATACTGTAGGTTCAATTTACCGTAACTGTTAAACAGTGGCAAATCCTTGTCTGTGGTCTATACTGAGTTGGGCTGAACCACAGACACTCTGGTTCTTTTTTTACCCTTAAAAATTACAAAAATAATTTTAAAAAAATCCAATTCGCATCATCTAAAAACTGATTTCTTATCACATGATCCGATCAGGACAATTCTAGTTTAAAAAAAAAACAAAACAAAAAAAAAAGGATTATCATATGCTGTCAATATTTATGTGCACATAATTTCTTTGTTTATATTTTTAATTAAAAAAAAAAGGTAAAACTTTGAGGGGAAAAATAAATGTATCCGTTTTGTAATATAACATAAAATGTGAGAAGTGAAGCACTGTAAATGTTGTCTGGATGCCTTACCACAGTTGTTTTCACCTGCTCCTGACACCCTGCTGCTTTTGCCCTACTGCATACCTTCCACAAATCCGTGTGTTTAGGCAGCCAGGAGCTGATATAAGTACAGGAACTAAGGCCAGGCCAAAAGGTCTAAGTGATTCAGCTCCATTTTGGAGTGTGTATGCATGCTTGCATTCTGAATTGTGTCACTTCATCCATCACACTCCTGGCCTGCATGCTTCTGTATGGCCTCAACTAAACATGCAAAGTTCTGCAATTGTTACAAGGTATGTCCGTCATTCTTAACTTCCCCTGAAAAGCATCCGTTAAACTCAGACCTCCTCACTGTCTCGTCCTGAGGGGCTTTTTGGCTTCTTTCAAAAGACCTCATACATTAGATGTGATGAACAGACTGCTACATTTGTCTGAGTATGTTGGAAACAAGTGTTGAAAGAGCTTTAGTGAAAAGCCGAGATGCTCACGATTGTTCTCGCTGTGAGGTCCCAAAAATTAAAGGTTTGTTTTCTTTCCGGCTGGAAAGCGTATTCATTGTCCTAGATTATTATCCCTTTCAGATTAACTGAGGCGGAGAGGGAGCGACGCGGGCGTGTAAATGCGCAGACTTTCCGGCAGCAATGTTAATAAAATACTGCACCTCCAACAAAAAGACTTGCGTGAAAGACATTTCATAGCTTATGTACATATAGATGTGTGTCTGGAGAGCCTCCGCACCCATCAAGTGGGAATTTCAACAACCAAGTGCAGTGGAGGGGATACATTCCGGACCCATCTGCAATAAATGAAAAACTAAAAAAATAAATCAGTGCTATAGAAAAAAACTTTTTTTGTAATAATTAGAATAGTTACCAAAATACATTAAAACTAACTTTTCAAAGTATTCATAGGTACCTGTTTTACTCTCACGCTGTCGAGAAATGGGAGACTAGCGTATAGCATCACTTTGAGGAAATAAAAAAACGACTGGCTCGCACAGTTCTCCAAATAGGCAAAGTGTGCTTGTTTTAAGCTGTTTGTCACTTCCAGTTGAAGTTTATTGAAAAACTGACAAAACATAAGAGAATGAAACATTGTAAATTTAAACACCGAAATCTTCACCCAAACCATATAATGAAAGTCTGCTAGCTGAATGCTAACATATAATGTGGAACGCTATAAACAGGCTAACGGAAATTAGCATAGATGTTACGGTAATTATAAACTGCTGCGTCGGCCGACAGTCGTCCACATTGGGCCGGTTGAACTGTCGGCAGACACACCGCAACGATGACAACCGTCCATCCATCCATTTTCTGAGCCGCTTCTCCTCACTAGGGTCGCGGGCGTGCTGGAGCCTATCCCAGCTGTCATCGGGCAGGAGGCGGGGTACACCCTGGCGATTGGTTGCCAGCCAATCGCAGGGCACATCGAAACAAACAACCATTCACACTCACAGTCATGCCTACGGGCAATTTAGAGTCTCCAATTAATGCATGTTTTTGGGATGTGGGAGGAAACCGGAGTGCCCGGAGAAAACCCACGCAGGCACGGGGAGAACATGCAAACTCCACACAGGCGGGGACGGGGATTGAACCCCGCACCTCAGAACTGTGAGGCTGACGCTCTAACCAGTCGGCCACCGTGCCGCTCGACGACAACCGATGCCAGACTACCACGTAACGTCTGTGCATGTGTGAAAAGTATTACCCTTCCGTACCCTCAGGTGGCGGTAGTTAGTGTTCCTCATTCAATTAAAAAGGTAACCGGGAGCTCTACAGTGCAGCAACGCATACAAACAATACTCACAAGCATATGTATATTCTCTCCGCTCTCTTGAACAACTATTAATGGAGTTTAGTGGGAACATTTTCTGCCTCTTCTTCATCCTGGTAATTGTGATGAGTCTCTCACGATAAAACTCATTGCCGTCCTGTATGTTTTGGCACAACGTAACAACGCAATGCTAAATTAAGACTTGTCTGTCTATTGTAAAAACCCATAAAAGAAAAAGATCGCTTAAAAATCTGCGATATGGCAGGGGCGCAATTGATGAACCACTATATAGCAGGGGGACACTGTATGCCCAATTTAAGATGCCATTTAGTGGAAGAATGAATCAATGTCTCCTTTAAAAGGCAGTTTCCCAGACTGCCCACAAGTGGCTGCTGGTGAGACACCCTGACTGTCAATCCTAAAGATATAAAGAGGATGAAGATGATATAACGAGGCCAAAGATGATATAAAAAGGCTATGAAGGCTTTGTAAATGTCACTCTCTCTCTCCGTCACTCTCTGTTCGGGCGTCTCGCCAGTTGTCTTGGTGAACTGTTATTTAATTAGGACTCTTGGCTCGTCATCAAGGGGAAAGAGCAAAGTGTGAGCTCTCAGGATCTTGGGAGCGTGTCACCGGCCAACTTCCTAATTACCCAAAGAGACCTTTTTAGACTTGAAAGCATCTATTGCGTCTGTGGCATTTGAGGATAGGGGCACTTGCTGTGTAGTCGCCCTGTGTTTCCCTCCTCTTTGCTCTCTCTCTCTTTGCATTTCAAAGAGCTGTCGCCTCACAGCTCGCCGGAATCCTCCATGATTGAAGTCTCATTGGTTAAAAAATTGCAGTGGCGGCATCAATAACAATAACAAAGCCCTTTTGCTTGTGTTTATGTATACGCCACACATGGGAATGATTGGAAATGGTTTGGCTTTCAGCTCATGCCTAGTCTTCGATCGACACAATATTAAAACAATGCTGTCACCTCATTTGACGAAAACTAGGCTCCACTGATTTTTTTTCCCATCAGTTGCCATCTACGTAGCACGGTGGTACCATGTCTGCCTCACAGTTCAGAGGTTCTGGGTTTGAATTTCAGGATTTCCCGTGTGGAGTTTACATGTTTTCCCCATGCTTGTGTGAGTACTTCAGTTACCTCCCTCATTCCAAAAACATCCATGTTAGCGTCATTGAAGACTCCATAGGTGGGGGGCGTCGGGAATGACCACCTTTTTTTCTGGCCACCTCCCAGCTCCGTCCGTCCATGGTTAGTTTTATAGTAAATCTCAACTGGGAGTGGCAAATAAATAGCTTGAAGCAAGAACGCTTTGCTCTAATTTAGAAAACTGCAAACGTGAGTGAGAACAGGTGCTAAGGAATACAATCGTTTTTAATGTTTTTGTATTTAAAGATCGTGGCAGGGATAAAACTATGGGAAAAAAAGTCTATATATCGCAGATTTTTACCGATCATGGGTGGGTCTGGAAAATATTCCTCCGTGATAAAAGGGGGTTCACTTTATATAAATAGACCAGTCGTCAATGTTGAAAAAGTCCCATTTGTCAAGGGAAAGGACACAAAAAGTGCCAAGAAATGATTGGATCAGTCGGTAATGGACATGGCAGAGGATGAGCGGAAAATGTCCTGGCGCTAAGCGTTTATCCAAACACGCATTAACTAACGTCTGCGTATACGCTCCTTCTGATTCTTGCCAATCAATGATGACACTTCTGGCTCAGGAGTCCATGAAGTGAGATTTTGCGGCAGCGGAAAGTGTAGCGGGCACTCGTCTCGTTGAAACCAAAACCCAAATCTCGTAAAAAAACAAGTAAACCTGATATGAAAATCAAAGTAAGTAGCAACCAGCTGAAGATGAGTGGCTGGCTTTAAACAGGTGAGGCGTTGGTTAGACTCCCACAGGCGTTTAGCCTTGAGCGTTTACTCGGCGGTTTCATCACGAAGATTTACGGAAAAACTGTTTGGCCTGTGATGAAGACGCGCTAATCCCACCAAGGATCACGTTCCCCCACTTTTCCACATGAGAAGTGGTACCCCCAACTCTCCACCATCCACTTCACATCCCTTTGATGCCTACTCTCTGTTGTTGTTTAGTAATTCTACCCTGGAGATCACATTTTCAAGACGGACTGCTGAGTATTTGTGTGCCACCGTGCAAACGAAGACTTGATTCAATAAGACCCCACTTTGAAGCTTGATTCAAAGGCTTCGTGTCTATCTGGAGTAGAAGGAATTGAACGTGGACTGTAAACTTTCTCTGATCCTCCCTGGTGAGCTTGGCTTCTTTTTTTTTTTGTCTTCTATCCTGTGCCTCCTTGTATTTAAAAAAAAAAAAAAAAAAAAAAACAAGTCACGTGACCTCCTTCCCTGGTTGTGATTAGAGACTGCTTGGTGGCATTATCCACGGTCAGATCCGATTGCACGCTTTTCACTTGCGCGCCTCCTGACGTGCACCATCAGGCCCGCCTTAAGAGCAGACTTTCAAAACACACAAAATATTTTGGGTGAAACTTTGATGATGTGGAGTTGACTTTAGAAAGTTTTGTGTTTTACAGTGACTCATCAAACTTCACTTCCATGACAAAAAGTCTAATTCTTTGCAATTTAGCATTGTCCATCTGTCAATGTGGTTCAAATTTGCTAGCAACCAGACAAAATCTCTAGGACAAGTGTCTTTGGAGGACCAAAATGACCCTAAAATAGCCACTTCAAACCAAAATAGCAGACTTCCTGTGGGTTTTCAGGTATGGCATCTAAAGACCTTTTTGTGGATGCACTCATGATTGACGTGCCTACCATATGTTAAGTTGCTAAGTCAAGCGGACTTTCAGGGCTGAATTTTGTTTGTCCAATTTGGACCAGGACCCCTTGAAATTACCATAAAATGGTCAGTTTAAAGCAAAATGTCAGACCTCCTTTGTCCTTTCAGACATTGCCTTTGAGTCTTTTTTGTGGGTCTACTTATGACAGACATGCCTACCAAATTTCATGTTGCAAAGTCAAACTGGTTTCACGGGCTGAATTTTTAAAAGGTTTCTTTTTTAATAATGCTAAGTCTCCTAACTTCACCAGCATGTGCCATCCATACACATTTACCAAAACTCAATTCTCTTCACGTGGCAGAAATGAAAAATCAGCATTAAAAGTTAAAGTGTGATGACCTTTGTTAAGATGGAAAGCAGATTTGTTCCTGAATAAGAAATAAATCAAAGTTCTGAGTATGCATCCTTCAAATAATGATGAAATTGTGGGAGTGAAAAGCATAAAAAGTACAACAAAAATTTAAAGGAAAAAGGGAATCTCAAGACTTTGGTGGCCTGTTGTGTTTAGATGTGACACTTTGAAAACACCAAAGCGTCTTCATTTCGTTGCATTATTATATATAGGGGACTACAGATGAAAACTCGCCTTCTGGCTAATTCTGGCTTTTTTAACCATGTGTACTTCATGTGTTTTATGAAATTGCATTGTCCCCTTTCAAATAAACTGATTAATAATAATTCTAGGAAAATTATTCTCATGTGTCGGAGAAATAAAAGAACATGTGAGCCACACACAAGCTAACACGGATCATTAACATTAGTCCAAACAAAGAACCAATCGTCAGCTTTAAAGTATATTGCATAGATCTAACTTCTACCAAAATGAGTGTTTGAAAACAAACTTATAAAGGAATAAATGCAAATGTACTGTACTGGATTAGTTGAAACCACTGTAACAATCAGTAATTTCATCCACCATGACTGAATTCTATCATTATTCCATTCAACCACTCATCAATCAGTTCATTTATTCACTCATCCATCCCTTCATTCATGCATTTAACCACCAGTCCAATCATCCATCACTCGGTTCATGTCAGTCCATTCATCGACCCATCAGCCAAACCATTCATTCCATCAGTACATTCACCCAGTCACCTGTAAAACCATTCATCCCTTAATCCATCCACCCACCTTTGTAAAATAATGGTCCAAGTCCTTTATTGACAATATATATATATATATTTAAGCCTCAATGATGCTGGCTGGCCACCTCTGCCAAAATGGTCTACATCCTCGTGTGAACAGATCACGCAGTTCTACCAGTTCAGTATTTGGTTCAGTTTTTGTAGTTTTCCGAAATGTTTAATTAATATCGTAAAATAATTCTAATGTAGCATGTTTTATTTGTTTTTACACATTTAATTAATATAAAATGAAAAATAAAAGTGCAATGTTTTATATATGAGCCACTGAGAACGAGAGTGGGCTAACTTAATTTGCATAATTTTTAAGTGCGAAAATAGAGAAAATGCCCAGCTTTCAAGGAAATACTAGTCTAAATCAAGGTTTAATTCCAATTTTGACATCTGGTGGGCTGTCCATTATTGAACTCAGCATCTTTTTTTTTTCTTTTTAGCTCAGGTGGCAGTGCGTCTGCATGTTAGTACAAGTGAATATCATCTATCATCTTACATGAACTATTGATACAGTAGATTTGACAGATGTTCAGACTTAGCTTCGTATTGCACAAAACTTCTAGAGGCAGCCATATAACTTATTGACAATGGAAAAATTATTTGTTGTTGTTTTTTTCCCAGGATGCCGAGCATTGGGCAAGGTCTTTGTCCAAAGCAGCAGAGTTGACATCAGCTTTGATTCGGGAGCGGAGTGAGGCCTTGGTGGGTCAACTTCTACAAACGTGACGCCACAAAAAATCATTTTAAGTAGGCTCCACTATCAAATGGACTGAAAGGCGCAAGCTGTCCTAAGCCCGCCTAGACATCTTGATGTTTTTTTTTTTTTTTTATTATTATTATTTCAAAAGCTCACCGCGACTAATAAATTGGCTTGTACATGTGGAATTGTCGGAATGTCCCTTTAATATTCTCCTGACTGATGCTTTTATTTATTTTTTTTTAAGAGTGCTTGTTAAAAGTAAAGCTGATTTTTCATCACGTGCAGTATTTTACATTTTCCCCACCTGTAAACAAATTTTGTCTATCCATATAGTAAAATAACTAGTCTAATATAAGTTAAGTATGTTTACATTTATAGTAATAAAAACTGAATAAAAGTAAAAGGTTTCACATTTTTAATATAGTAGTCTAAAATAAAAGTAAACCGTATTTTCTATTTTATTTTATTTATTTCTATTTTACACATACTGTAGTAAAAAAGTAAAATAAAAGCAAAGTTATTTTAACATCTTTTTTTATGTAGTAAGAAAATAGAATTAACTTTTAGCATATTTTTACATATTTATAATTAAGAAAAGAGGATTTTTTTTTTAAATCTAAAAAAACAAAATTTGAATTAAGCAGGTATAACCCGCCAATAAGGGTTTTCAGGGTTGGTTTCCCCCTAAAAAAAATTAAATGAGGAAAGAAAAAAAACGAGTTGAATCAACAGGTGCCAAACCAGCAGTATGCATGGGGCCGTTGTATTGTATGTTTCTGATCAATATAGTGTTACTTAAAATTAGATTTACTTCATTAGAACTATTTAAGCTCCACAGAACTGCCCTTAATTTCTAGTGACATGCTGCCCTCTGGCAGGGCTATAGTGGTCATTGCACCCAGTTGATAAAACTGGGACAAAATCAAACATTTCATTCATTTGTATGGAGGGGAAAATAAAACATCTATATTCCAAAACGTACCTTCTCCTGGAGATCCTCTGAATTAAAAGTGATATTTATTCAACGCATGTATGGAAACCAAACCCAACACGACGCTAATAAATGCACGTACAGTATAATACCGTGGTTATAAATATTCAAAATACATATTTGGGATTGTTGTGATTCTGCAAGTTTGTCACTTTTTGTCTCCGCTCCACTCGAGACAGAATTTGAGTTTCACAAAAGACAAAAAGGACGCAGTGGCCTCAAATGTCCGCTGGAGGCCTAGAGTGGTTTGGCTTGGTTGCGTTCAGTGAGTGGATGTGTCGTGTTTTGTTGTGTTATATATCTTGTGATGTCCTCAATGTTGTGCGGAGGCGGTCTGCCTGTTGGCGTGCACGTTTAGCTGCTTCATGGACTCTGAGGCCTCCTCAACAGCTTCACTCTCCTCTGAAACACACCCACACAACACAATGAGTATTCTCATTCTTAAAGGCTCACTGAACAATTTCATGACTTATACATATTCAGAACATCTGAATAGCTATTCAATGTAGTGACTGAAGCACAACTCTGACAAGACTTGTGACTGTAGAACACGTTTCCATAGCTGTTCACTGTAGTGACTGATGTAATTTTTTTATATCAAGACTAATGCATATAAAATATTTTTGACTAGCGTTCTACTATAGTAGCTGATGTGACCAACCCTTGACTTGGTCGCTTTGCGCTTGATGCTGCTCCCGCTGCTCCTGAAGCTTCTTGCAGACTTTCTTGTGGGTGAACCAATGCAACTTCTGACACGCTTGGCCGCAGTAGATCACCTGGTGACAAAATGTACAAAACAATCTGACTCAAACTGTTGCCTCTGCCAAGGAACTTCCATCTCATCTGTCTTTGTTTGTGCACAAATTCTTCTCTACAGTTTTTTTTCTTTTGGCTTTTTGGTGATACGACCGTTTTTTATTATGTTTTTTTTATTTATTATTTTAGTATTTATTTTTATTATCCTCAAAGGGAAATTAAATTGAGATTTCTCTTGATTTTCTTTCTATTATTATTTTTTTTAAATGAAAATAATGCTAATCATTATTATTAACTTACCAATAATAATGACACAAATAACATTTTGTTCAAAGGGAAAATTAAGTTTGACTGTCCATTATCTTCCATCCATCCATCCATCCATTTTCTGAGCCGCTTCTCCTCACTAGGGTCGCGGGCGTGCTGGAGCCTATCCCAGCTGTCATCGGGCAGGAGGCGGGGTACACCCTGAACTGGTTGCCAGCCAATCGCAGGGCACATAGGAACAAACAACCATTCGCACTCACAGTCATGCCTACGGGCAATTTAGAGTCTCCAATTCATGCATGTTTTTGGGATGTGGGAGGAAACCGGAGTGCCCGGAGAAAACCCACGCAGGCACGGGGAGAACATGCAAACTCCACACAGGCGGGGACGGGGATTGAACCCCGCACCTCAGAACTGTGAGGCTGACGCTCTAACCAGTCGGCCACCGTGCCGCCTCCATTATCTTCATTATCTTAAGTAAAAAAATAAAATAAAATAAAAAAATTTATCAGAATCTAAACTCATAAAATACAAAATACAACAATAATGATAATATTACTATTAATTTAAAAATTAAAAATACTGACAAGAATAACTTATTCTCAAAAGGTAAATATAATTTAGACTCAATTTTTTCATTTTAAAATGTATATACTGTCTTTATATGTAAAATACAAAAAATATAATAATTTGTCAACTGCCAAAGTCACAAAGAGGTACAAATACAATAAAAAGTATAATTTATACTTTGTATTAAAATAAAATTATTTGAATCAAGCTGTAAATTTTGCAGTAATATAATTGTAACAGAAAATGTGTTATCTCATCAGATGAGGTTGTCATTTGATAATGATCACATTAGTTTGTATTAAGATCCAAGATAGAAGAGAGCTTTCACCATTTTACAGATGGAGCATCTTTTCTGGGCTCCCTTTTCTCCACACGAAGTGCAAAACTCTGCGTCCATGAAGCCAACCTGACCCGTAATGGCCTGCGTCAGCACAGACAGGGCTGTGGGGTCATTGCCCTGTTGTGGTAGGAAATATAAAAATGTATAATTTAAAAAAAGAAATCAACATACACACTGGTACTTTGATTTACCAGTTAATTCCGTAACCAAACTTGTATCTTAATTTAAATAAAGTAATTTTCCCCACCGAAATAAACAAGCAAAATTCATTTGTTCCAGTCCACTCACCTATACAAAAAAGTCTTTCTAATGAAGGAAATCAGCAGCGTATTTGGACTGTATTAAAAACAAAAAGAACGTAAAGAAACAATCCTGCTTTATTAAGAGCAATTACAGTACGTACGGTAGTTGTTGTGTGTGTGCCTTTAAGGGGCAAGGCCTAGTGAGTCACGTCAGGTGGTTAAGTCGGAGTTGCTCCTTGCACAAGCTAACGCTTACTAAGTGTATTAAACATTCTACTGTTTACGAAGATAAAATACTGCAAATCAAATGTAAAAAAAAATAAAGTTTTTTCCCCAAAGTATTTTCAAATAATTTAGTTAAAAAAAAATACATTTAAAGGCGATTTGTTTTTGCATATTTTGTTTTAAAATACAACTTCTATAGGAAAATAATGTAAAAGTAAAATGTTTTATAATTTTCAAGTATGCTTAGATATTTTTAATATAGTAAAAAAGGAAACGTTTTTAAATTTTTGCTTAACATTAAAATGCTTTTTAACATGTTTACATATTAATAAATAATATAGTATCAACATGTCTTATTTTTAAACATTTTTCACATTTTAAGTTAATACAGTGTTACTAATTAAAACATGATTTAATTTAGCTGTGGGGTCATTGCCCTGCCAATTGGGAAATTACTGTGTTGGATGTGCCTTTAAAGGGGCATGACCTTGTGAGTAACGTCAGGAGATTAAGGAGGAGTCGCTCCATGTGAGTGTTCTCATTTTGTATTTGACTGTCCCATTCCATAAACGGCTAAAAGCGCAGTGGCGAATGTGGCTCGTAAATCAAGGTACGACTATTTCCTGGGTCAAAGATGACGACATCATAGCACAGTACGGGTGGAACTCACGATGCTGACAGGAGCGATGCTGCGCACCAGTTGCTGCAGCAGCGTGGCCTCACAGTAGGGGAACTTGCGCACGCACTCACGGATGAACTTCTCCTGGTACACTGGAAAACTGTCGCCGTCTCGGCCTTTCAACAGGCTGCGAGGAGGAAAACACGATAACGAGTCACTTTTTCTAACACTGCTGATCAAACATGAAAACAATGATAAGTCATTATGTAACACTGCTGATGTAAAGTGAAAAAAAATTCACTTTTTAACACTTTTGATCTGAGGTAAAGTAAAACAATAAATCACTCTTTAGCACTGCTGATCTAATGTAGAGACTTTCTTCACAATCCTGATCTAACGGGAAAAGAAAATGTCACTTGTGAACACTGCTGATCTGAGGTGAAGAGAATAAGTCAGTGTACAGTGTTCACTCGCTATATTGCAGTTCATCATTAGGTGCCCCTTACTATATTTTCTTTTTGCAAGAGATAGATTTTTTTGTTTTTACAGTATACTTACTGTCATGTTTTTTCCGGGAACTCTGGTTTCCTCCCACATCCCAAAAACATGCATGGTAGGTTAATTGACAACTCTAAATTTCCCATAGGTGTACCTGTGAGTGCGAATGGTTGTTTTTTTTGTATGTGCCTTGCGATTGGCTGGCAACCAGTTCAGGGTGTACCCCACCTCCTGCCCGATGATAGCTGGGATAGGCTCCAGCACGCCCGCGACCCGAGTGAGGAGAAGCGGCTCAGAAAATGGATTGATGGATGGATGGATACTTACTGACATGCCATATCATGTGGGAAAGGAGAGCCACAGTTGCAAACTACTTCTTCTGCCATTTATTCAACACCGTGAGAACAGTTAAACACATAAGCACACTCACGCAGGAGCTGCTGTCAGCCACAGGTCTCGCCCAGACACCCCACCAGACCCCGCTTCTTAAAGACACATGCATGTACACAGACACTACAATAGGTATAGTATTTTCTATGCATTTTATGCTTTCAATTATTTGTCATGTGTTCAATGTGTTTTAGTTATATAATGTGTTTAAAAGTGTGTTTAAAGTTAAAAACTCTTAGAACATATTTTATATGGATTCTTTATGATAGTTTTTCACTTATTGTTTGTGGGTCTGAATTAAGAGCAATAGTTGTAGTATTTTGGTTTCTTTGTACCCTACCAAAGTGGGTAGTGCGCCACCATTTTAGAATTGATGTAATGGCATCCACATTGTCTGAGGTCACTGACCTCTTGATGAGTCCGTCCAGCTGGTCGTCACGCTCGTTGAGGAAGGAGGCACACTTGCCCAGCACGCAGCTGATGTAGTGCATCTTCATGGCCAGCACCTCGTTCATGTCGCGCTGCTTCATGCACTTCTCGCAGATGACCTCCATCACGCGACGGCACTTGTCCAGGGCCGACGGCGAGGCCAGCAGCGGGTTCTCCTTCACCAGCATCACCATCTGACACCATAAATTACGCAACTAAATTACACTACTACAAGAGAGGAGGCTTTTGGCAAGTGCCTGTTCTGTCTGTCTGAATTTTCCACAGTTAGGATAATGTATTTATTAGGTGTTTATCGTATTTAGTTTTGCTGATCACATAAAACCGCAGATAATAGCACAAGGTGAGCCATACAGTATTTTGCCTCACAAAGGCGGACTTACCATTAGAGATGGTAGATATTTCCGGGGACACCCAAACAAATTAGGAAAGTTTTCTTCAATTAACAGGAATTGTTTTAGTCTTAATTCACATGCTTCAAAGCAACAAAAATAGTTAATCTTCCATTATCGTCTCTATTGCCTCCCCGCCCTTCCTCTTCAATGGACTAGTCCATCTTCTTACTGCACATGTGCAGACTGACTAAGGTCAGTGCCTCACCAGCCATGAACCCCACTGCATGTCACTGACCTGTGATTGTCGTTTGCTCTGCTTTTATGTGTTGCTGCTCCATGTGTGGCAGTCGTTTAAAGATTTGTAATTACTGTAACATCTATGCTAATTTCTGTTAGCCTGTCAATGGCTTTTCGCATTATATGTCAGCATTAAGGTAGCACACTTTTGTTTGATGAAATTATATGGTTTGGTTGAACATTTTGGTGTTTAAATATCTATCCATCCATTTTCTACACCACTTATCCTCACTAGGGTCACAGGTATTCCGGAGCCTATCCCAGCTAACTGAGGGGTACACCCTGAACTAGTTGTCAGCCAATCGCAGGGCATATATAAACAAACAATCATTCACAGTCTTCAATTAACCTACCATTGCACATTTTTTAGATGTGGGAGGAAACCAGAGTACCCGGAGAAAACCCAAGCAGGCACCGGGAGAACATGCAAACTCATACAGGCAAGGCCGGATTTGAACGCGGGTCCTCAGAACTATTACGCGGATGTGCTAAACAGTCATCCACCGTCCCGCCTGTGTTTAAATAATTGTTTAATTCTCTTTTGTTTTATGTGTCAGTTTGACAAACAAACTGGGAGTGGTATTAAAAAGCTTGAAACCTCTTTTTTTTTTTTATATTTTTTCCCTTGCTGCAAAATTCCTCTTTGCTGTTAAGCAAGCTGAGTTGAGTTCACTGTCACCATATAGCTCTCGCAACAAAATCTTTTTGCGCACAAGTCAAAGCAAAAAAATAAATAAATAAAGCGTCCAAACAAGGGCTCCCGTCTTGGAAAAACCCGCAAGTCGAGTCATTCGTATCTCAAGGAACCACTGTATTTCAGGATGTACCACATTCATTACAGAGGCTTAAAAGTCACTTACACTGCACTTTTCACATTACCTTAACAGGATTGAGGTTGGTGCTCATGATGATTTTGTGCAGGGGTCCGGCCAGCTTGGGGGGCAGCTTGGGTTCCTTCTCCAGGCCCTGAGCTTTGGTGTAGTAGTCCAGTCGGGCACGAGAGAAGAAGTTGTTGATCACCGTCACGCAGTCGTGTTGCCCTGGACAATAGGATGCCATTCAATTATTCAAATTCTACGAAGAGCAAAAACTACAGTACTGTATGTGCTTTTTAGAGCTTACATACAGCTGAAATACAGCTTGTTGCTAGGCAGCATTCACAGGACTCAATAGAGAATTAGGCAAATTAAGACATTCAATGACAAACCGTATTTCACGGAGACAAAATGGCTGCATCAGAGATGGGAGATTCGAACCCAGAACCTCAAACGGGAAGGAACTATGCCAAACACTAGTTCACTGTTTTGCCTTAATAAGTAATCAATTATAGTGGTGCCTTCTCATGTATCAATGCAATTTTGGCCATTGAAATGAATCAAAATGCCACTAATCCATTGATTGTTTTTTAATAAAGAAAAACAACTATTATATAAAAACATGAAACAATAAAAGAAAATGTAGGTAATTAGACTGGTTTTATAAAGTGTAATTACTCTACAGAATAACCGAAATACAGAACAACAACTACAGTGTTGTACGTGAGCCTGTAAGGAGGTGGCAACATGATTAACTTCAGAGGGTGAAGCCAGTTGGCCCAACGCGAGTTGTGGCCTACAGCAGCTCCTTGAAAGTGTTGTCATTTTGTATTTGTCTACACATACCCACAAAGGCGGCCATTTGCCCTGCGGTCCTCCCTACAGAGTTGACCACGTCCGTCTCAGCCCCAGCATCCAACATCATCCACGTGATGTCAGTCTTCCCTGCGAGCGCAAACAAAAATGGCACCAGCTGTTGTGAACGACGTGGCACGTTGACGTTGCCTTTTTTTGGATCGTCAATGTACCCGAGAGTCCGGCGAACATGAGCGCGGTGTATCCGTGCTCGTGTTCGTTGCAGTTGACGTCAGCGCCGTGCCTCAGCAGGAGCTTGCACATGTCAGCTTTGCCCTTGTAGGCGGCGTGCATCAGCGGCGTCATGCCGTACTGCAATGGGGAGACACACACATATTCAAGACGACATCAAACATACACTGTGGTGCCTTGAGAGGAGTTTAAATTTTTCATGACAACGCTCTTAACTCGAATCATCTTTCCCCATCAAACTAGATGGAAATGTCATATATCTGTTCCAGCCTCCCCCAAAAAATTTTATGTTTGGAATGTGTTTTTCTGCGATTGGCTGGCGACCAGTTCAGGGTGTGCACCCCCCTCCCGCCCGAAGATAGCTAGGATAGGCTCCAGTACGCCCACGACTCTAGTGAGGATAAGCAAAACAGAAAATGGATGGATGGGTGAATACTGTACTTTATAGAAACAAATATCAGCTGTCTACAGCGTTATAACACCGCCACGCTGATGCTATTCGTTACCCCGCCTATGATGTTTTCAATTGTATGGTAGCACTAAGCTCGCAGACGTAAAGGCAAAGTTCTGTAGTTGTTTTAAATATAAAATGTGTAAGCCTCTTTGTTTAATGTTTAGTTTGACAGTAAAGAGTGGCAATAAACAGCTTGAAGAAACTTTTTTGTCACATCTTGACAACACATCTGCCAAACTGCTGCTTGTTGGGAAGTGAGTTGGATCAATTGTACCTCGAGGTACAACTGTATTACTTCTTACCAGGCAGTTTTTAAGTAAAATTCAAATGATGAAATCAAATTATTTATTATTAAAGCAAACATTTTACATACACTGACTTTTTTTTTTTTTTATCTGCCATTTGTTTTAAAAATTAAATGTGGCCCTTGAACAAAAGCTCGTACCGCCCCGCCTGGTCTAAAGGCTCACTGAGCTGAAGACTCATAGGATTTGCAGACACCTTGTGAGATGATGCATTTTGTTTTACTTTTGAAGCATATTTTTCCAAATTGAGCTCCCAACTGTACCACTTTTGAGGAAGTTTAAAGAAAAAAGTAAGATAGTAGATGAGGGATATCGGTGAATATTTGGGAATGTTATGAGCAGACAAAAGGCCAAAATGGATATTTAAAAAATAAAAATTAAATAAAAATCACTTATTTTAAGTATTGTAGTCAGAGGTGAAGTTAACAAGACAGTAAAAACATGCTTCTGACATCTGACTTTGACACATGGGCATGGAGGCTGAAGGGAAAACAAAGATGAGAGAGGACGTTAAGGGTACTTGTACTCCTCCGAGGGGGCTGCCAATGCCACCTTGTCATACGTGTATCGATTTCAGGAAAAAAAACACATAGCCCACTTGTTCTTTCCCAGACAATATTAACAAATTATGATATTTTTACATTGGAGGCTTGATTCTTAAACACTGCTACGTCCTTTGCTTTGGTTCAAATAAACTATGATGGCTGCCTGATGATAGAAACCTCAAAAGATGGGTCGGAGAGTTGGGAAATATCAAATTAAATGTTTCATTACCTCATCCAGGCAGTTGACTTTGACATCTTTGCAGCCCAGTAGTCTGGATGCCTCTTGGACATTTCCTGCAATTAAAAAAAAAAAAAAAAAAAAAAAAAAGCATACATCAACACTTGTAGTTTGATTAACCCTCTCATTATGTTTGTTACTTTGGTGCAGCACTAATATTCATGGGTCAATGTGACCCACTGTAAGTTCAATCAATAGTTAGTACTCTTGGAAAATTCACTTTATCCCCTTTTAGGCTGTTGTGAAATATATGCATATGTATGGAAGTTTGTGAATTCCAAAATATGTATTTTTTTGAAGAATCAAAAAATAAAATACTAAAAATTGGGCCTAGAGAAGTACTTATCTTTTTGAATATATTAAACAAATATTTGGGGGAATTCTTACATTCAAACTGGGTAAATCTGACCTGCAGCAACAGGGTTAAAACACA
Source organism: Phyllopteryx taeniolatus (assembly GCF_024500385.1). Lineage (NCBI taxonomy): Eukaryota > Metazoa > Chordata > Actinopteri > Syngnathiformes > Syngnathidae > Phyllopteryx > Phyllopteryx taeniolatus. Next base: position 25,254,843 of record NC_084507.1, read on the forward strand.
CAAACACCCAGTAGCCATAATATTACAAAGTCTATAGCCCAATGTGCCTATCCTAGAACATTAAATATGGCACATTAGAGACATATTGAACAAGAAATATGCTATCCTAGAGTTGTATGCTAAAAAATAATGCATGTATGACACATTAGAGCTGTATAGACATTGAATATGCTGGAATTTTGGTATATTCGGCGTACAGACATTGAATATGCAGATATGATACACTGAGCTTATAAACAGAGGCGAGAGGCGGGGTACACCCTGAACTGGTCGCCAGCCAATCGCAGGGCACAAATAAATAAACAACCATTTGCACTCACATTCATATCTACGGACAATTTAGTCTCTTCAATTAACCTACCATGCATGTTTTTGGGATCTGGGAGGAAACCGGAGTACCCGGAGAAAACCCACGCAGGCATGGGGAGAACATGCTAACTCCACACAGGCAGGGCCGGGATTTGAACCCCGGTCCTCATAACTGTGAGGCAGATGTGCTAACCAGTCGCCTACAGTGCCGCCGTGTGTTTAACATTAAATATGTAAATTACATTGAAGATGTACAGACATTAAATGCAGTGTAAAGATGGCACATTTTGTGTATAGACCTTAGAGATAATGTAAATAATGTACATTAGAGGTATATGAACAGGGAATATGTATGAGATACATTACAGGTGTATAGCCCATTAAATATGTAAATATGCCACATTATAGGTAACAGACATGAAATATATTTAGGGTACATTAAAAGTGGATGCACAAAATATGACGTAATCATATTATATTAAGTGTATAAAAATGAAGTATGTTGTAAAGATGGTACATTAGAGGTTTATAGAACTTGACATATGATTGTGATATGATAGACTTCACGTTTCTACATTAAACGTGGCATAGTAGAGGTTTATAGACATTTATGTAAATGATATACAGCACACGTAAACATGTCTGAATTTGGTTGTAGTTATGTAGCTTAAGAAGCCAAAATACTGTATGCACTCGAAATAGCTGTCGGTGTAATAAATTGCACTTTAAACACGATGAAGTAAAAAATATAACGTTTTGTATTGTTTGTGTAGTCTTTCGTACAAGCTAACAAGTGTTAACCACAGTGCATTGTGGGGGATTAGCCGGAGTTCAACCGACTTACCTGTCGTGATAACGTCAAACAGCTCCTTTTCGCTAGGGGACAAGTCTTCTTTCTTGGCCGCACACATTTTGACGATTTAGGAGAGGTTGCGAACGCCAAAATGTCACAAATAAGACGGATAACGACGGCGTCCTGCTTGCTTAAAAAGTGAATCTTGTGTGCCAGGTGATGCTCGAGCATGAGAGCAGCGAGGCTAGCTCAACTCGAGATGTCATGGGGAATGTACCATCGTCGACTCAAATCAAGGGGGGGTGTTAGAGTTGAGTTCGAAGCGTAATATAGCTATGTAACTAATCCAAATAACCTGTACTACATAAATGTATTAATAGAATAGATACAGATAGTAACATTATAGCATGTGGTTGAAATGGTTAGTTTCAATAGATTCACAAATGAAGACTGTCCCCTGCTCTTTCGATGAAATACTCAGCGCCCACGCGTGACGTTCTAGAAAGTTCATTGAAGATACCTCAGAGCAAGTGAGACGTTCATGACAGTGAGTTTGTGAGTTTTCAAAAACCGATATCGTTATTCACAACATAGAGAATATTTAGGAACTACAAAGGAAGATTACATTGGTAGTTTTCACTCTAAACATTTTGACTGAAGTATCGTGAGAATCGGTTTGTAAGAATTATTTGCGAAATGACAACAGAAACGATTGACAACCCATTTATAATTTTCTATATGGGTTATTGGGCTAAAATATAACGTATGACGAAGAGACAAGTTTTTTTTTATAACAAATAACCAACACAGGGAACGAGGCTCGTTGTCTATAATTACATTTTAAAGCTTCCTAAATAATACTCGCGTGTACATTGAATGAATCACAGCGAGCCAATCCCAATTTAATGAAGTGCTGCCACCTACCGAAGGAAACTCCAATATATTCGTAGTGTACCAGTGGTGCCTTGATGTTTTCATCTTTCCTCATGCTGGCTCCATTATTTGTGTTCAAATATCAGTTGCTTAAAGGGTTGTAACGCACCTATCAATGCAATTACTTAGCCAATCTATGGGGTTTAGCACTGTGTGTTAGCATTGAGCGAGCGGAAGGCAAAGTTGTTTATTTTGAATACACGTGTACCTAAGTGAGGTCATTCATTTCAAGGCCTCACTGTATTTAGAATAAGGTCACAGGTTTTCTTCACAAAGACAGGAAAATTGTGTTTACAGATTATTTTAATGAACAAAGCTTTCAACTGGGGGGGGAGGGGGTGCGTCAAGAGGCCGGAGTCGCTCTAAGTGAGCAAACAACAACAGTGATGCTAAACCGGAATGAGAGAAGTATTGTAAAGAGCAGCGTAAAAAGGACAAGGGCACCTCAGGGAACAGAACAGCAGGGCAGATGCAGTAGTTTTTGTGCAACAGCATAAACACTTTTAAGAATATACAGGCATTACTTCCACAAATCAGCGTGGTGCTCAATCATTTACATTCTGAACCGTGAACATGTTTGGAATGGATAAATGCCAAATGTTCAGCATGCTTTCTTGTAACAGTGACGACAATCCAGGAATGAAATCAAGTTGTGGGGCTGCTTTTAGTTGTAGACAACAGGATGCCGCGACGTCAAGAATAATTATGGAAAAATTTCATATTGCGCTTGCAGTGTCACCGTTCCATATTACAAGTTGTTTGAGCATTTATTCTATTCCTTCATATCTAGCTTAAGGTTTATGTACTAGTATACTCTTTGTCCTCACGAGTAAGATAAAATAAATGCTCAAATGGCGTGCCATAAAGCAGTTTGAGAATTTATTCCATACCCTTGTTGTCCAGTTTAAGGTCCATGTACCAGTATGCTTTGAAGTCACTAGCAGCATACAGATGTCAACGAGTGCACTGGTGTTTTGTCTCACTAGTAACATGTACTGTCCTACTGTTGTGCATAAATTTCAGAGTAGTTGAAATAACTACTAATAACACAGTTGTTCTACTAGCACACTTGCGTTGTTCTACAAAAGCATTTAATTGTCTTACTAGTGAGGCAAAAGAGTGTACTAGTACATGGACCTTAAGCTGGATCTAAAGTATGTCACATACATAGCATGTCACATAAATGCTCCAATATTTAGCTTAAGATCCCTGTACTAATATACTCTTTGACATCACTAGTAGATCAACTTTGGCATACGAGAGGAACTACATATTGCTGGTGAGGCAAAACCGTGCACCAGTTAACATCTAGCGCTTCACCAGAAGTGCAGAACATCTAGCGCTTCACCAGAAGTGCACAGGTGCACGGTTTTGCCTCACTAGTAACATGTAGTTGTTCTACTAGTATGCCAAAGTTGTCCTTTAATAGTAGAATTTATTATTTATTTTTTTTAACACTAGTAAGCCAGAGTTGTTCTGCGCTCTAGTCACACTGAATTTTCTTACTAGTGAGGACAAAGGGCATACTAGTAGATAGACCTTAAGATGGATGTCAAATAAATGCTCAAGCAGCTTTTACACAGTTCATCGACATGTGTTTAAGATAAAGCAGGGTCCATAAAGGGAAAAGGAGGGAGATAATGAGGATTAGCCAAAAACATTTGTCGAGTTTTCAAATAAATAAATACATCCAAAGAAGACTTGCACCACGTCCTTCTCTGGGTGGTGGAAATAATCATAAAATGTTTCTTTATAAAAGAAACATACATTTTTGTACATCTTATTTACAAACAAAGAAAAAAAAGCAGGCGGGAGAAAGCAAAGGCATTAAGTGTTCTATTTCAATTGTTTCTTTTCCCCACACGTCCTTCAAGTCTAACATTCAAAAGGAGTTCAATACAGTAGTCCGTTTTCAGGGAGTGTCGCATCCTGGGCCAGCCCAAGTCCCTGAGTTGCTTCTTCTTTATATTATTATTATTATTATTAATATTTTCTATTTTAGCCGCAAAGAGCTCAGCCGGAGTCTGACTCACTGGTGTCTGAGGACGAGGATGACGAGGAGGAGGAGGACGATGACGAGTCCGAGCTGGAACTGCTGCCGCTGAGGCGCGAGGGCTGCGTGTGGGCCTCGGCGGGGTTGGCCTTCTCCGCTGGCAAAGTTAATACACAATACATAAAACAATAAGGATGGATTTACACTACAAAAGCAGTGCTTTAACTGTCTGGTTACATGCACTGTACATTATATTTAACACACCTTTATGTTTTAACCATTTACATCATATGTAATGCCTATTACACCTCTAACATACCTTCTATATGTTTATCCAAATGTGTTTAACATACCATCTATATATTAAACTGTGTGTAACCTCTAATGCACCATATGTAATGTTCTACAAATCTAATGTACCATATTTACGTCATTTTATTTATATACATTTCTAAAGAAGAAGAAGAAGAATCATCTTTTATTGTCATGAACATGCATGCATGCACACGAAATTTGTTCTCTGCATTTAACCCATCACAGTGAACACATACACGTTAGTGGAACACACTGGAGCAGGGGGCAGCTGAAGCGCCCGGGGAATACTATATTTACATCATATTCAATGGTTTATACACCTCTAGTGTCCCAAAGTGATACTATTGATCTGTCCCCACACGGTCTATTATTTTTACACATTATTAACCAATTTAAGGTGTTGCAAATAGCTTGTGAACAAGTCTATTAACTCTCTTGGACACTTGAACTGTCTGAGAATTGTAAAACTATGCCTCTTCCCTCACTCTGGAGGAGCTGTGCGGCATTATGTCGCCTCAAGATTGAAAGTCAAATGTTTTTTGGACAATGAGTGAAAATAGAAAACAAAAATTTGACTAATAGACTAATGGTCTATATATGTAGCATCTGTAAGGAATTATATTGAGGTATTGACATATTTGCACTGACCTTTAGGTTTGGCAGGCTTCTTGGCAGAGTTGAGCTGTCCGCTGACGTCCTGGAGCCTCCTCTCCAGCTCCAGACGCTTCTCCAGGGTCAGCTCCTCTTTGGACTTGACCACGCCGCCTTTCTTCACTGCTAACGAGAACACAAAAGCACAAGAACAACAGTCATCAGGACAAGGGGAGGTGAAATGCATCATGTAATGCAGTGGTGGTTCTCAAACATTTTATACTAAGGACCATCTCGAAAAATATTTAGCTCTCCAAGTATCACAAAAATGGCCAACATTTAAATTTAGTCAATTCAAAAATACTGTACTTGAAGTAAAAAAATGTACTATACATTAAAAGTAAAACAATGTACTGTACTGGATTTTTTTGTTTTTAAAGTTGTCGAATAGCTACAACAGAGGTGTCAAACTGGTGGCCCGGGGCCAGATCCGGCCCGCCACATCATTTTATGTGGCCGTCGAAAGCAAATCAAAATCACTAATTGTGTTCTGGAGTAATACCATTGAGATATTTACAAGCATTTATTATTTTTTTTACCAAATCCCCATTTGAAAAGAAATAGTTGAAAAACATGTATTTGTAGGCTTCTGATTTCAAAACTGGTTACTCATCGCAGGGCTCTTTGACTGCATTTCATTTTTACAACGTTGTAAATTGTAATTGTATTTAATACAGTGATTATATTACGATAAGATATATTAAATTAGCTAACATTGATGGCTGGGATAGCCTCCAGCATGCCCGCGACCCTAGTGAGGATAAGCGGAATGGGAGATGAAGATGATTCGAAGTGTTGGCGATCGTAGTTAGCTAGCTCTGCTTTGCAGTAGTCACAGTGCACTATTTTCTTTTCAGTGTGAAATGATCCCCAACTTTGGCCATTCTGTCTTTACATACTCAAACATTAGTCCATGTGAAATATGTTTACTTCAAAGCTTCAAGGCAGATATTTTGATTCAACTTTTTATTGTAATTGAATTATTTGAGCTATTTGAATAATCGTTTCAGTTTACATGATATTGCTTGTTGATTTTTGGCCCTTGTGTCTTTATAAGCGGATCTCTGGACTAGACAACTTTTGGATTTTACCAACAGACTGGGAAGCATGAACTGGAAAAGTCGCATGCTGTTTGTAAAGCCCAGCACACAAAAATGAAATGTGTTGGGAACACCACCAACTTAAAGAACCACATCAGCCATTTCCACCCTGACTCAGAAAAAGGGAAGAAAATAACCCAGGCTGTGGGAGCCTTTAAAGATTCCCCGACATACAGGAAGTTGCTGTGTGTACCTTGGTCGGTGTAGGGCTTGCGCGGCTTCTTCCGCAGACACGTCATGACATAGCGCTCCAGCTCCTTCAGTGTGGACGGCTTGAGCGTCTCAAAGTCGATTTCAATCTCCTCAGGGTTGGTGTCGCGCAGCGAGGGCTCCCGCGACTGGATGATGTGCACCACACGACCCAGCTTCTCGCCCGGAAGCTTGTTGATGTCCAGGCTCAGCTGCCGCTTCTCGTCGTAAGTCATGGGCACAATTTCCTCCTCCTCCTCAGAGTCGTAGTGCGGCAGCATGGCAGCCGGCAACAGCGGGTAGAAAGGCTTCTTGGAGCTCCTGGTGGGAGGTTCAAACGGACATTAAATCAGTGACTTAATGTCAGAATGCTAAAGCCTAATAAATCTAGTGTGGAGGCAGAATGGTGGTAGTGTTCCTCCCGCTATATCGCAGATTTCGTAGTGTAATATTGCGCAAAAACATGCCAGGCAGTGATGAGGCTACTCGGGAGAGGTTCAGCGTAATTAATGACGCCCCTTCAGTGTAATAGAGTACCACATTTTGCCAGTGTAATATTACAGAGAATAAAGAAAAGAGCAGAGAAAATATATGCCACTGAGTATTGTTCTGTGCTATGTTTGTATGTGTTGCTGCTCCGTGTGTGTTAAAACAGCAATTGTTTAGGCCATTAGGCCATCTATGGCATTTGCATTGTTACCATTAAGCTAGTAGAATTTGGTTAGATGAAATGAAATGGTTTGGTTCAAAATGTTAAAGTTTAAACATCCAATGTTTACTTGTGTTTTGTTTTATGTGTCAGTTTTACAGTAAAAATGAACTGAGTGACAACTAAACAGTAAAAGTATGCAAACTTTGACTCTTATTTGGAGAACTGTGCGAGCATTTCTTCATTTCCTCTAAGTGATGATATTTTGGTGCTTTTCACACATTTACCAAACAGAAACAGGGCCAAACATGGCGTTTTGTGTGTCCGTGTGGTACTAACTTGCTGCTCTTGCTGCTCTTCTTAGTTTGGCTCTTCTTGAGCTGCGATGCGCTTCCCTGTGACGCTTTGCTCTTGAGCATTTTAGTGGGCATGGTCCACTCCTCGGAGCCCGCTCGGTTCTTGGCTGCGCGACTGCGCTTGTCTGGCTTCCTGTGCTTCTTCTTCTCCTTCTTGTCCTTCTTCTCACGCTTCTTCTTGGGCTTGACGATGGGGCCCTGGGAGAGCGCAGTCAGCTGCTCATGCACAGCTCGAAGCTGTGTGGTGAAAAAGTTATCAAGATAAATGAGTGATGAAAAATGTATATGATTCCTGTACATTCTCACATCTGGGACTTGCTTGATACTGACTAATAACTGTTAAGACTGCTGATTATGTTTGGGGTTGGGGCGATACAGTGAACCCCCAGTATGTCGTTGCAATCTTTCAGGTTCCCCCCATATCTTGGATTTTAAAGCAATCATTTTTTAAGGGCTTTTTAAAGTATACAGGCTAGTTCAAATTTAGAGTTGTACTGAAACATGTCGGGCACCACTGAGGTCTACTGGCAGACATGCAGCGAAGAGGAGGCAGAGAAGGCTCCCAACTAATCTCCAATAATAGTAATAATAATAATAATAATAATTACTGTAACATCTATGCTAATTTCTGTTAGGTCTATGGAGTTTTGCATTATATGTTAGCATTAAGCTGGCAGACTTTCATTAGATGGTTTGGTTAAATATTTTTGTGTTTAAATATACAGTGTTTCTATTTCTCTTTAGTTTCATGTGTCAGTTTTACAGTAAAAGTCAACCTGGAGTGATAAATAAATAAGCAGCTTGAAGCAAGCACACTTTTCCTTGTATTGGGAGAACTGTTTGAGAGAGTGTCACCAGGAGCTAAGAAACACTTTAAAAGTGTGTTATAAGTTTTAATGCTTTTAAAGTCTGCAGGACCATTCATGCCCCAATGATAAACGGGCGGTTCACTGCAGTCCCCGTTTGACAAAGTCATTTAAGACCATCCTTCCTGGGATAAGAGAAAACAATGTGGTCAGATAGAGCACAGTCCATGTTTCATAAAGATAGTAGGGCTTACACGGGTATAAAATAGAAACCCAGAAAACTACTCTTCGAACAACTACTATGTAAGCTGCTTTTGCTAAATGTTTGTTGTTCCATCTTGCAAGAATATGAAATAATCGTTAAGTTTATCCAAATATGATTTAAGTAATTGGATGGCCTTACCTGCGTGCACACCTGGTCCTGCAACTCAGCCAGCCGGTGGGCTCGCTCCTCCTCACTGTCCGAGCTGGGGCTGCTCTCTTCGCTCTCACTGCTGGGCTCACTCTCGGACGTGGATGACGAGGAGGTCGAGGAGGAAGAAGAGGAAGAGGAGGAGGAGGACGTGGGGTGGCAACTCAGGGACAAGGCGCTGTGGTCAAGTTGCGGCTCGTCGGGCATCTTGGCGAAGCTGAACTCAAATACATCCTGCAAACGACATGCACAAATCCAGGAGTAAATACAGTGCACCGTTGGCAGTTGTGACTAAATTTGAAAGTTGCCTGGCAACAAGTGATACAATTTTCCTGATATAGCGAAACCTCCAAAATTGGAACACAAATTGTTCCGTGAAGTTGGTTGACATAATTGGTTTCCATAGGAAGTAAAGTGAATTAATCTTAAAATAAAAAGTAAAACGCACATCAAATGTAATGCTCTATACTCCTCTATTGTCCCATAGTTAATGATTGATACACTTCTAAATGTACCATAACAGAGCTCTAGAATGCAACAAATACATAAATATATAAAGCCCTAATTTCACAATGGTGCACCAAAAAGAGGTTGCACACCCTACGATTATTTATTAGGGTCCCCTAGTGAGAAGGAAAATGAAAATAAATAAAAAGATGCCTACCACATTTTATATGCCCCTGATGTACCATATTCAATGTTCTATATACCCCTACAGTATATACAATATTTACATCATACGTACAGCAAATGTACCACAATTATTTCATATTTACTGTATGTACCACTAATGTACTATATTTACATTATATGTCTATACACCTCTAATCATCGTCAGTATCCTCTTTGTCACCACAGGTGCACTTCTGTGGTGGTGTCATAAACGCACGCACGCACGTACGCTGACGCCTCATAAGTCACAAATGGCAAGGGTTTTAACATCAAATTGTTAAAAAAAAAAAAGATAATTTAAGGCATTTTAACGTTGGAGGTTCCACTGTATGTTGCTTTACTCCTGAAGTAAGCCTCCAACAGGAGTGGTCAACATAATAGGGTATAGTATGAAACAGGGGAGCACCAGGGCTCACCTGCAGCTTGCGGGCCATGCCCACCACGTCGTGATCGGGTGGGTTGTACTTGTAGCAGTTGGAGAACATGAGGCGTACGTCGCCAGCAAACTGCTGCGCATCACGGTACTCGCGACCGTCCATCTTCCTCTGCAGGAAGAGTCACAAGAGCAGAGAGTTGGACATTTTTAACGAGATTGTCATTTTATTGATTGGGGGGGAATTGTTCAAATGGTTCAAATCCGGGCTCAGGCCTTCCTGTTTGGAGTTTTTCATGTTTACATGGTCTCCCTGTGCTTGCATGGGTTTTCTCCAGGTACTCTGGTTTCCTCTCACATTCCAAAAACAGACTTGGTAGGTTAAGTGGGGACTCGACATTGTCTGTAGGTGTGAATGTGAATGCTTATTTGTCCATAACCCTAGTGAGAATAAGCAGTACAGAGATGGATGGATCGATACTTTGAAAAAAAATTACTTGGGCGGTTTTACGTCTAAAAAAATAGGTTGATACTTAATGACCAGGAGAAAATGTGGGGAAATAAATACCAGATAATTTTTTTTCCAATCTTCTGTAATATTAGTTTTATATCCTGTGTTTCAAATGATTTGTTCCATTCATTCTGGCAAATAATTTGTACCAAAATTCCACATTTTCTTTCCTTTTAACATTTTCTAACATTAACTTTTTTTTTTTTTTTTTTTAACAAATTGAAATCACAACTTGACATAACTGAACACGAGTTGCACACTTGAATATTTATACTTATATATTTCCCTATGACTTCCTATTAATTAATTTGACCTTTTCTAAACTTTTGAATGCACACGTACTACTGTTCAATGTTTCAGTAATGTTTGATCCATGAACAGAGCAATACACTTTCAGAACATCCTGATCCACTGAACTTATAGTGTCATCAGCAGGTTGCCACAGAGATACAGAGACAAGAAAAGTCACAGAAAGGCATACAAGTGGACGTCTGGAAATAAGCAATTTTAAAAAATTTAAAACACTTTTGTCATTCAGCCCCCCTTGATGTCAAACAGAAAGTTCTGCAGAAAGTACTAAAATACTGATTATTAAACATCCATCCATCCATCCATTTTCTGAGCCGCTTCTCCTCACTAGGGTCGCGGGCGCGCTGGAGCCTATCCCAGCTATCATCGGGCAGGAGGCGGGGTAGACCCTGAACTGGTTGCCAGCTAATCGCAGGGCACATACAAACAAACCACCATTCGCACTCACATTCACATCTACGGCCAATTTAGAGTTGTCAATTAACCTACCATGCATGTTTTTGGGATGTGGGAGGAAACCGGAGTGCCCGGAGAAAACCCACGCAGGCACGGTGAGAACATGCAAACTCCACACAGGCGGGGCAGGGGATTGAACCCCTGACCTGAGAACTGTGAGGCAGATGCTCTAACCAGTCGCCCACCGTGCCGCCACGATTAGTTAAACAAGTGCATTCAAAAGTTTGCAGGTCAAATTAATTTGACCTGTAAAGTATATAATGCATTTTAGGTTCATCCTGAAATTTCACCCAAAAGCTGCAATATCCCCAACTTTTTGTAAGTAAAATATAATAATATAGATAGACCAAAATGTTTTTCTTTTCAGGGCCGATACCAATTATTAGCAGTCAAGGTCGTCAATAACAGATATTTGGAGCAGATATTTGCAGCAAAAGGAAAAAAATGTTGGCATCAAAATTTTTAATACAAACTCAACACTTCATTTAAATGCCTTTAAGCATGTTTATTAAACAGCTTTTTTGATTTTTTGTTTATCTTAGACAATAGACATCCATCCATCCATTTTCTGAGCCGCTTCTCCTCACTAGGGTCGCGGGCATGCTGGAGCCTATCCCAGCTGTCATTGGGCAGGAGGTACACCCTGAACTGGTTGCCAGCCAATCGCAGGGCACATACAAACAACCATTCGCACTCACAGTCACACCTACGGGCAATTTTTAGAGTCTCCAATTTATGAGGATACCGGAGTGCCCGGAGAAAACCCACGCAGCCACGGGGAGAACATGCGAACTCCACACAGTCGGGGCCGGGGATTGAACCCGGGTCCTCAGAACTGTGAGGCTGACGCTCTAACCAGTCGTCCACCGTGCAATAATAGACATCTTTGTTTAAAAATTTGAACAAAAAGTACAGGTTACAGGTTAATCAGCATGTTAATGAAAACTTACATATATAGCCCCCAAAAGTTTTCTACAGTAAAGTTTTTCAAAATTTAAATATAACTGAAAAGTGTATCTTTCACTTTGTTTTAAGTTCAACCAAAAGAAAAAAGGTGCAGTGAGTTTCTAGGGTCAGCAGCACGTCTTATACAGTTAACTGAAAATGTAAATAGTTCCCTGAAGTTTACCCGGTTTTAATTTAATCTCTTATCGGCCGTCAGATTTAAGAAAAAAAAAAGAAAAAAAAAGCTGATGCCATTATACATCAAAATGCAGAATATAGGCACCGATAATCAGCTCAGCAGTGATCGGTCCCCAGTATATAACAGTGAATTGCAGGAGCAATTGTGTATTTTGTCGCTGTCGGGCGGAAACCTTGTCGAAATATGGTCATTTTTATAGTTTTCCCACAAATGGAAACTATTGGTCTGTCCCTAAGTCATCTGTTATTTTTTGGCATTATTAACCAATTTGAAGTATTGAAAATAGTTTGAGAACAAATCTACTTACTATTCAACGCTTGAACTGTCTGAGAATTACTGTAAAAGTCTTCCCTCACTCTGCTGGAGCTGTGCGTGTTATGTCGCCCCAAGATTGAAAGTCTGGATGGTTTTTTAGACAATAAGTGAAAATAGCTACATTAGACACATTTAAGTATCGCTTCTTTGTTTAAAAAAAAAAAAAAAAAAAAGGATCTGTAATACTTCAGTGCAGAGGGAACTAGTCAGCGAAAAAGTTGCATTGCCGCTTATTACACGAACGACTTTTGGTAACCACAGTTTGCTTTTGTCACATATAAAAGGGTTTTTTATACGACTTTTTGTCGATGCCTGACGCCCAGTGATGTTGTCTACCATTTTGATCAATGACAACGTAATTGAGCACGATTTCGAGGTGGTGGTGTGTTGATATTGGTGCGCAATGGTATATGATAGCAATATAAGTATACAATATCCACATGAAAGATGTGGTGTTAGGTAACTCAAACAAGATGATGGATGTTTTTATTGTTTCCTGAAAACTACTCACTCTGAAGATGCGCGGATTCTCCCCGACAGCGTATAATCGGATGTAACTTTACATTTGTATGATTTCCATTGTCAAAGGTCCCTCTGAGCGACACCAGAACTACGACGTGGCATGCGACCAAAGTGAGTTTGACACCCTAAGTCTAATGAATGCGTTATATTGATAGATGCATTGCAAAACACAAACAAGGAGCGCTGAATGTCACCTTGATGGTGCAGAGGTCCATGGGACACTTGATGATGTCGTGATAGTCGTGCAGGCCGAGCTCGGCGGCGTCCACGGGTTTGTAGAAGGGCCAGGCGTAGGCGGCGTGCTTCTTGGAGAACATATCCTTGAGCAGCCCGCAGCAGTAGCGCAAGGCCGGGCTCAGCTTTCCCTTTCGCAACGGCTGCAGCTGCACACAGTCTGGCAGATCCTTCTTGGGTGGCTTGATAGGGCGCCCGCTGCCCACACGCCGCCCCACCACCGACATCATGGGCTGCAGCAGGATGGGCCCGCCAGGGCTGTGGACCAGGCCCATGCCTGCCGGCGTCTCCAGGGTCATGGTGCCCATGCAGGAGATGGCGTTCATGGAGGATTCATGGACCTGCCCGCCGTGGCCTCCCTTGCCCAAGCCCACCATGTGTCCGTGTCCCTCCGCCGACATGCCCACCGTCAAGCCCATGGTGGACGGAGTGGTGGTGTCCGCCTTGCGCTTAACGCCCTTTTTCTAACCCAAAAAAACAAACAAAAAAACACCATTGAGCACCACCATGAAAGCTGAAACAGACCCTCACATCTTGCTGTTGCTAAAAACGTATGCCCTTTAAAACGTTCAGGTTGTCTCCCAGGTTCTGTAGTCATGCCTCACTTGAAATGTACATAGGAACAGACAGTCAACAGTTTTCCCCACAGGACCCAAATCTATTTGTGGTGGTGGCGTAATCCGGCGGCTGGCCGGGGATTTTGAGGTGGGGATGGTCAAAGTTAAACACTCACCGAACTTCTTACATTAAAATCTTTAATTAACAACTAAAAATAGATTGGATGGATGGATGGATGGATGGATAGATGGATAGATGGATAGATAGATAGATAGATAGATAGATAGATAGATGGATAGATAGATAGATAGATAGTATTTATATAAAATTTCAAATAAAACACTTACAGGGCCCTAGCACTAACTTCTCCATATATAGCACTGGATCATGCATGATGTAGTGTAGTCTAACCTAACTGGCATACCGTACCTTTGTATACAATAAAGATTGACAGTGACTCGAGTTATATCTGCTAAATATTTTACTGTGAATAAAAACTTTGTCCGCGACAAGCAGTGGCTGACTAAACAGGTAATTCCTTTCATACAAGTTTAAAAGATTGTATGGAAACATGCACGTTCAGATAAAAGCAAAGCATAACAAAAGGAATGCATGTGTTTACATGTATTTTATGTATTGTGTTTCTTTTTTTTTTTTTTTTTTACTTTTCATAAATGTACTTATCGAAACAGCAGCATAACTTTCATTTACAGCTCATTTACATAACTTTAAAGCTGCATAATTGTGGACAAAGGAGTCAACAGTCAAGTTGTACATGGTGGGGGGACTTGCCGCGCTCGGCACTGGAGCTTTGGTTCGCTTTCTGTTAGTCTTTTTGCAGCGTAATCCTTAATTCGAAGCATCCTGAAGACTGTACATAGGGTTTACCCAACATGGAGTGGCGTTTCCAAACGAAATTACATACAAATGCAAACAAAAACAGCACAGTGTGTGCTGTGATGAGACGCCATTACGCTGGCTGGAGCAGCATCACTGCCGTGGGGAAGGATGGATACTGTCTGAAATGTCGATGCCGCTGATACCACAAGATTCGTCCATCCATTTTCTGTCCCGCTTTATCCATTTTCTGTCCCGCTTTATCCTCACTAGGGTCACGGGCGTGCTGGAGCCTATCCCAGCTATCTGCGGGCGAGAGGCAGGGTACGCCCTAAACCGGTCGACAGCCAATCGCAGGGCACATAGAAACAAACAACCATTCGCGCACAATTGATACTTTTAAGACTTTAGTCACTTCAGGAACTTTATTTTGTGTATCGTATCAGAAAGGAAAGCGGTGGTATGGATCATTAGCATACACAAAAAAGGAGCACTTCAAGGCACAATTTCCGCGCAACAAAAGCCAAAATCTATTCTATATGTATCTGTGGGCAACCCGGGGTCAAAACAATTGGCTATCTGCTATAAGCATTAAACGGGAATTGGGCACTTGGATGCGGAAGTGTAATTCCAGCCTAAAAGAAGAGCGCAAAATTCAGACTTCTGCAAATCTTGAGCCATTATCACAGTGAGCAACTAAAAGTCTAACACCACAGAAGAGTACCTGCCTGTTCTCTGACAAAAATACAATGTAAAGAAACTCACCTCCCAAGCGCAAGAGATAATCTCCCGCCTCCCTCACACCTGCATCTGACACTCATAAAAGAACACAATGTGTTGCTGTAACATTTTACTGCTTTTTTTTTTTACACTTATGACCATTAGAATGTTACTTCAAACATTGCCTGTACAGTCTTAAGTTTGTGTGATGGTGACCGTGTGACTGTCGGAGAGGTCATCTGTATTTATAATGGGGAAAATTGTTTCCAAATTGGGACCTTAAGATTTTCCTTCCATCCAGTCTCAGTACCGCTTATCCTCATTTGGGTCACGGGTGTGCTGCAGCAGATCCCAGCTAAATTTGGGCCATAGAAATTTTCCAGATTTTAGCAAACCTACCTTTGTGGTGGGCTGCGTGGGAGGCAGGCCCATGATGGTAGCCGGAGGCAGGCTCTTGGTCAGCACTGTCTGCGGGGAATTGGCCAGCATGGACTCTCCCGTGTCCGAGGAGGACGGCGAGTAGGCAGACTGCGACACGGCGGGAACCTGCTGCGCACGCATGGCTGGCGGACACACATATACACAGCGTTGGTCACCACAGAGTTGTCAGGGGCGGTATGGTAACTCAGTCACGGGCAGGCGAGACACTCACGGCTCGTCTTGCGGCCACGTCCCTGGCTGCTCTTCTTGCGGGGGGCAGGCGCGGACAGCTCCACCTCATCTTGAGGCATCTGAGCCACTTTCTGGAGGAAGACCTTCTCCAGGGACTGGGCCATCAGCACGATGTCGTCGGTTGGCTGGAAGGCAGTTTATGTGCACATTAGGACACCACATACATACAAGAAAAAGAAGGCATTTTAGGCGCGCCGCTCACCAAGTGGCATGATCGAAAGTAACTTAAGTCAACTGCGACCAAAATAAATAAATAAATAATGCATACGCACACACATTCACACCTAGGGGCAATTTAGAGACTTCAGTTAACCTCGCATGCATGTTTTTGGGATGTGGGAGGAAACCGCAGTGCCCGGAGAAAACCCACGCAGGCACGGGGAGAACATGCAAACTCAACACAGGCGGGGATTGAACCCCGGTCCTCAGAACTGTGGGGCAGACGCTCCAACCAGTCGACACCGTGTTATTGTAAAAAAAAAAAAAATTATCTATATACATTTTGTATACTGTATTGGTACCGCTCATCGGCACATAGCGGCCACCTGCCAGCTGGTTCTTTCTTTTGCTTAAAACCTAGAAAGATTTTGTGTTTGTGAACACTCGTGCATTTTGATTGGCTGTTACATATGGTCCTTTGCAGCGCCATTCACTGGCAATAACCAGTGGACTAGTTGTCAAACCCCACACAATACAAGACAGTTTGGACGGTTTTCGACCATGCCGCTCGGTGTGCAGCAGGCCTTATAGGCAGTGGAACGCCCTAAAAGTACAACTTGGAATATTCTGGAAAAACAAGCCTATACCAGATATGCCCCTTCGCTAATGTGACACAGCAAGCATTTACAGTGTCAAGAGTCCTTTGATATTTGCTGTAGCTCTATGACTTGTTTGACCCTTTAGTCATTCTCATGACGTTATTGCTGGCTCCCACCTTGTTGTAGATGTAACAGTTGGTGAACATGGTGTTGAAGTCCTGGATGCACTCGCTGGCAGAGCGGTAGAAGTTATTCTCCAGGCGCTTCTTGATGGTGCCCATGTCCATGGGCTGCTTGATGATCTTGTGGTAGTCCTGAAAATGTAAAGAGAGGTGAGACTCTCATCACATTTTGCTGTACCCCTTATGCAGCGTCTTTTTTCGGTTTTACAATTCACTTTGCATTGATGCGTTGTCCGTGCGTGGCTGTTGCTTGTTCAGTAATAGTTTTAACTGTGTAATTTAACTGTGTGGAACTTAAGATATACGTGAAGATGTGTGGTTGGGTCATTTAATGCCATGTTTCCCAATGCAAGTGTAACAGTTGCATTAGTCTTATTATTAATTTTGCTGACAGGCAAAATAACGAGATAATCGCGTTCCAAATTTTTGCTCACATATCCAAATGTAAACACCTGAAATCTGTCTCATAAATCTTTTGAGTATTTCAAATTGACAGCGCAAAAAATCCTAATTATTATTCAGTAAGTGGTTGGGTCCGTAACCTATCAGAAAACAGGCAAAAAATGTTGATCATTCTTTTCCAAAGTAAAAGCAGATGTTTGCAAACGTCTACAGATGGAGTACAGAAATTGGAGAATATTTACTGTTCAGAGGCTGAAAGTGTGAGGATTTTTAAAAAATTGTTAAATGTCTCTAAATGATTAATCGATTATCAAAATAGTTGTTGAACAATTTGATAATCAATTAGTTGTCGATTAATCAATTAATTGTTGCACCTCTAATTTTGAGTCTCCAACAAACACCAAGGATTTAGCCTCACTGTTCCAATACTTTTGGAGGGGAGTGTACAATTGGGATTCTCACAGGCAAATTGAGCCTGTGAGCGTCCACTGGCTCGTGGAAGGGCCACGCAAAGTGATGCTTCCAAAGGCACTTGAGCAGGGTCTTCTGGAGGTACTGCAGCTGGTTGGTGGCGCGGCCCAGCCGGAACGGGTCCCTGACGGAGGGCTGCGGAGGGGCAGGCGGACCCGCCGGCATGGCGTGCGGCAGCGAGGGGCTTTCGAAGTCCTCGTAGAGCAGCGAGGGCTTGCGGATGCGCTTGCCGGTGCTAGTGTGCGGGTCCATCCCACCGCAGGACAGCCCCACCGCGGAGCTGTGGTGGAGAGCAGTAGAAGGACATGCATACGCTTGGGATAAAGTCAGCTGCAGAAATAGCACAAACTTGGATAGACGACAAAGAAATGACAAGCAGTTCTTAATAAATGCATTAGACAAGCACCCAATGTAAGGAGCATGCCACAGCTGCCCTGGATGAACAGCAATGGTAGTAACCAGTATTTAGCACGTATGCCTCAGTTCTGCGGTCCCGGGTTCAAATCCAGCCTTCCTGTGTTGATTTTTTCTTCCTGTACCTGCATAGGTTTTCTCCAGGTACTCCGGTTTCCTCCCACATTCCAAAAACATGCATGGTAGGTTAATGGAAGACTCTAAACTGTCCGTAGGTGTCAATGTAAATGGTAATGGTTGTTTGTTTATATGTGCCCTGCGATTGGGTGGCGACCAATTTAGGGTGTACCCCGCCTCTCGCCCAAAGTAAGCTGAGATAGGCGCCACCAAACCAGCGACCCTAGTGAGGATAAGCAGTTTGGAGAATGGATGGCTGGAGATAGATATCCTCTGCTGCACTTGGAGAAGAATTACATTTTAATTTAGTGAAAGCGCCCTCTGAGGACTGTCAAAAGACTATACTTTAAAGGGTTAAAACAAATATTTTATATATATATATATATATATATATATATATATGGCTATTTTACTCATGAGAAAATCTTTATGCAGTAAAAGCAATTTTTTTTTAAATGTAAAAATATCAATTAAGAGTATGCAGAGCTGCCAAATGTTACGAAATGCGGGGGGAATAATCATCGAGCGTCCAACATTCCCATCCAGTGCGGCACTGTGTCCGGACACCCTGACGAAGATTTCATAAATGAATTTGATTCAATAAAGTTCCTGATTTTAAAAAAAAATAATAATAAATAAATAAAATAAAAAAGACAAAAAAAACTGCTTGGGGGCACACTATTTTATTTTGCGCACCAGCTGCCAAGCCACGGAGGCAAAAGTTCTCTTTGCGTCCGATGTGACAACGCATGCATGCATCCATAAATCACTTATCGCCTCCATGGTAGCGAATTAACTACCCTGCTTACCATGCTTCTTATGCGTATCGTTTACATTAGGGGTGTCAAACAATTTATTTGTCTCAGGCCGCATTCTAGTTATGATTTCCCTCAGAGGGCCATTCGAACAGTGAAACCATATAAATGTTTAATCATCACCAAAACATATTACCATTGCGCAACAAATTGAAGGATAACTAGTGTTGAAATCAGAAGACAAGGATAATAGTTTGTTCAAGTATTGTTTAAGTTACTGTAGAGGAAGGGTTTGGTAACAGAAAAATGCAATATTTCAACATTATTGTTTATTATTATGACAATTTGGAATTTGGGTACAGATTTTAGCAAAAATCACAGACATAAAATGATGTGGCGGGCCGCATCTGGCCTTGAGTTTGACACCTATGGTTTACATTATATAGGAAACGACGGAAAAGCATGATGCTAATTGCTAAACTATTGTGTCATGAAGTCGCAAAACACCGAAATAAGTGATCGGGTGATACAGTACACTTGTCACATAGGTCTGGCTGGAACCGTATTATAGCAAAGAGTAACTTAAGTTTGAACAACAAAATAACAATCAAATTCATACGCGCCTGGAAATATAAATGCAAAATAATTCATGGCCTCTGAACCGGAAATGAATTAATACGTCAGTGTAGAAGTCATCTGAGAACGAGGTCAGGTTAAAAGTATATTATTATTATTAATAAATATTTGTAATATATATTTATTAGTCCCATAATTGGTAAATTCTCATCATAGTAGCAATAGTAGATATAGGAAATATAAATATATAATATAAATAGCATGCAAGAGATGCCCATCTATCAAAGTACATTAACAAAATAGAAATCTAAACTATTGTACATGCATTAACCATCCAATTCAATCTACGAGCAAGTTATTTGTTTGATTGCAAAATAGAGTGCTGAGATTTAATTGACTATTGAGATTAGATTAATCTGATTTAATAGATTAGCTTTTTTTTTTTTTTTTTGATTCAGGCTCCAACTGCGCCCACCATTACAAGTTTGATGCAATAAAAACATTAAAATAACAAATATTGAAACCACAGTTTATTAACGATTATGATTATAGAGTAATGATTATGCTGTGCAAATGAACAGTATGCAGAATTATTTTTATCCTGTTAAATAATATACTGCAATAACTGTCCCACAGTAATGTTCTTGACAAAATTTTTAAAATATTGTTCTGGAAGTGAATTTCTAAAGGTTGGCAGCTCTGAGTATGTCTTTATGTAAGCTGTAACGGTCGTAAAATCAAACAAGCCCTGAGGGGTTAAGCATTGTACAGTATTTATTAAAAAATATATATACAAGTAAAAACATCTCCCACCACGACCGTCATCAAGGTTTGCAAATACCGTTTTGTTGTTTTTGCTGTGTTTTAACTTCTTTTCACACTTGTATGACAACAACAACAAAACAAGGCACATCAGCAACGTTAGCATTTCATTGTTTGTATACACACATTAATTTTACCAAAGTTACATAAACCTAAAATGGCTGAAAAAAATGGCACATTTTTAGTCCCAATTACATGTACATCTTCAACAGAATGAGGTTTTACTTAATTTTTGCTTTGTTATCGAGTAGTTGACGTTTGTTTCCACAACTAGGGTATGTTAAATATTTTGTATAAATACTAAAATGTGACTTAAAACATTGCCTGTGCAACTAAATTCATATTTTAAGATGATGACAGTCTGGAATGAATTAATCCATCATTTGCAACATTATACATTGCTATAACGTTGAACCACCCCAAATCCATGCAAAGATAAAACCAATGATTTTTTAACAACACAATATAACAAACTATCAGCACTTGGCAGTAGTAGTTCATCCAAAACTGCTATAACCTTGTATTTGCTATTGTTATCATTTGGTAGACCTCCCCAACGAGCAGTCATTCGTCCAATTAAAATTATTAACAAAAAAGCACCAATTATATTTTTCAATGTTGAATAGTGGCTTGACGTGCTCACGTGGTGTGTCCGTCCCGCCCTCCATTCATGTTTGTAAACACTGTCTCGCAAACCGGATTGTGGTGTACCATTTTCGCTCAAAAACACTGAAAACTCGTATGACACATTATTTCTCACACACACACACACACACACACACACACACACAAAAGCCACATCGTTCACATAAAGTCGGGAGTAATCCGAACGATGCCAGTTGCCCCTACAAAGCTAGCATCACCAGCGAACCACAACGGCAAATAAATACGTTAAATTAACGACTTACGTGGGCATTTTAAAATAAATAATATTTAAAAGGGACAATAATAAGGTAATTATAACAACAGAGACTGTCCTGGCTAGCCTGGCTGGAACGACCAAAGCGATGAATGGGGGGCGGCCGTTCGGCCGGCGGGAGTTAGCCGGGGGTCTTGTCACCGAACTGTCAACCGTACCTGCACCAAATCCCTCCGCGACAGGGGAATATACCGCCCTGGTGACGGGGAAGCCTTTGTAAAATACCTCCACGCTAATGAATAAAGCCGTCGCTACGTGACTCTTGACGGTCGCCTAGCTGGAAGAAGCTAAACCGAGCTAGCTAGTAACGGTAACTAAGCACATCACTGTCACGCCAAGGTTGACATGAACGATGGAAATATTAACAAAACAAAAAAACTGCTTATGTTACCTTTGATGAGACGAATTGAGCGCCGCTTCCATCGGGTTGGGTGTTTTGTAGCTTTCCAATTGTAACAAGAAAAAATAAAATTTAAAAAAATAAACCAAAACAGCGGTTTGTCCGCTGTCGTCACAGCAGGTGGGTGCGAAACGGCCACTTGCAGCACCGCCACGAAATGGCGTCCGACTACTTCCGCTTGGCCCCATATATAAGGCAAGGAACCCACTTCCCGTTGTGTGCCCGGCCACACTGCGCGCCGATTGGCTGAGACGCCGCGTCTGTCAAGCGTCATAAGCTGCGTCACAATTGTATACTTTTGTCGTATTTGATGTCAGCTAGCTTGAGAATGGCCGATAAAAAGTGTTCAAAACTATCACAGTTACGGGACTAACGTCGCGTTTTTTTGGTTCCTGTGCACCTAAGCGCGAAAACGGTGAAAGCACGGACGAGCTAGCTAACAAAAAGAATCGTGGGCGTTTAAGTCCCTTATTTTAGCAAAGATTAGCATTAAAAGGTGCAATAAATGGCAACAACAGGGAGTCAGGCGAAAGGAAGGAGGGGATTTACACTCTAATTTGTGGATAAAGTGTCCATATGGATAATATACATCCATTTATTTTATCTCGCACTTGTCTTCTTCAAAGACAATGAAGCTGAAAATGGGACATCATAGTGGACATTATGGGACATAAAAGTGGATGCTACAGCTACACATGCTACATCACAGAAAAGGAGGTCACTAAAGAGATATTCCGTGTTTTAAACAAAATAATGTCAGTGGAAAAGTATGACTAGAACAACCAGAGAGATAGATACTTTATTCATCCCATGAGAGAAATGTTCACAGCTACAATATTCCCCTAAACAATATATACTCACAATAATAATATGGTAAATGGCCTTGCACTATAGCGCTTTTCTACCTTCAAGGCACTGAAAGTGCTTTAACTCTCTCTGGATTCAAATATGGATGACGTAGTATCAAGAGCAACTGGGGGTTCGGAAATATAGAAACAAATTAAAAACAAATACAGGAGCTGCGCTTAGGTGGAATTAAAATATACAATTAAAAAAAGGCATACGCTACACTTGTAGAATTTTCATTGCACCTCCTTTTTCACCAGCTGAGCATAAAGCTTGCTCCTTTCCAACACCTGGTGGTGGCTACCTTCTGCCTCTACCACACCATCGTGGAGGGCGATGATGTGGTCGGCCTTCTCCACCACGCTCATCTTGGTGGAGATCAGAAGCACGGAGTAATTGTTGAGGCATTGGCTCAGTAAAGCCTGGTAGACCTGTGGAGGACAATGGACACAAGAAAATCACAGCATGTAAGCGGCAAGGCCGAAAACTAACATTGAATGCCTGTGACTTTTAATTCCTCAGACGGCACTGCATGAAAAACCGACATCAATGTGTAAAGGATATCACCACATGGGGTCAAGAACACTTCAGAAAACCAATGTCAGTAAATACAGTTCGGCGCTACATCCGTAAGTGCAACTTAAAACTACTATGCAAGGCAAAAGCCCTTTATCAACAACAGCCAGCAACACCCTCGGCTTCTCTGGGCCCGCTCATCTAAGATGGACTGATGCAAAGTGAAAAAGTGTTATGTTGTCCGACGAGTCCGCATTTCAAATTGTTTTTGGAAATTGTGGACTGTTATGGACGCAAAGTTAAAAAGCCAGCATCTGTGATGGTATGGGGCTGTGTTAGTGCCAATGGCATTGGTAATTTATACATCCGTGAAGGCACCATTTATGCTGAAAGGTACATACAGGTTTTGGAGAAACATATGCTGCCATCCAAGCAATGTCTTTTTCATGGACGCCCCTGCTTATTTCAGCAAGACAATACCAAGCCACATTCTGCACGTTACAACAGCGTGGCTTCGTAGTAAAAGACTGCAGGTACTAGACTGGCCTGCCTGCAGTCCAGACCTGTCTCCCATTGAAAATGTGTGGCGCATTATGAAGCGTAAAATACGACAACAGAGACCCCGGATTGTTGAACAGCTGAAGCTGTACATCAAGCATGAATGGGAAAGAATTCCACCTACAAAGCTTCAACAATTAGTGTCCTCAGTCCCCAAACGTTTATTGAATGTTGTTAAAAGAAAAGGTGATGTAACAGTGGTAAACATGACCCTGTCCCAGCATTTTGGGAACGTGTTGCAGCCATAAAATTCTAAGTTAATGATTATTTGCTAAAAACAATAAAGTTTATCATTTTGAACATTAAATATCTTGTCTTTGTAGTGTATTCAATTAAATATAGGTTGAACATGATTTAACACGACATCCCTTTATTGGAATTGGGGTTGTACTTCAGGTCTATTAAAGATTTTTGATCTTTATGAAAACATACTTTTGGCCTGTTGAAGATATAAAAAATTTCTTTGATGTTTGAGAAAAAAAGTGCTTTGTTGAAGACTCAAACTTGTCTCCTTTACAAAAACAAGAAGATTTGAAAGTGTCTTTGAGCCTTTGGAAATTTTGATGTTCATAAAAACACGTTAGCTTTGTTTGCCTCAGAATTGTCTTTGTTTTTTAAGAAAACATACTGTACTTTAGGTGCATTGAATATTACGTGTCATTGAGGTTTGTGAAAAATACGTTGGGTTTTTTGAGGACTCAAAATGGTCTTCAATCTGTTAATAACACGTAGTTTGCGTTTGTTGATGATTCGAAAGTGTCTTTGATCTTAACAAAATGTATTCACGATGTTTAGAAAAAACATTTTAACTTCACTGAAGGCTAAATTGTCTTTGGTATTTACAAAAACATGTACTTAAGATCTGTTGACGGTTCCAAAGTGTCTTTGAGCTTTACAAAATGCATCAATTGTAGCAAACTTTAATGATGTCAACGCCATCATCCTGAATTATTAGCTTACATGAAGGACCAGCCAGGAAAAAAACTGGATTAGATGGCCCTTACATAAAGGGGCTTACCTGATGTTCATTTTCAGTGTCCAAGTCACTGGTGGCGTTGTCTAGTACCAAGATGGTGGGTCGTTGGATTAAGGCTCGGGCAATGGTGATACGTTGCTTCTGGCCACCAGATAGCTGTCCCCCTTTTTCACCGGTGTCTAGCCAACAAAGATGCAACTTTTATCACATCGTTAATAGCATCCGTTTGGAAAAACAGGTGGTGGCGAGGGTTATGAAATTACATCTATTTTCACAGTGGGGTATAAACATGAATACATCAGGAATTTACAAAATTGAACACATTTCAATAGGGAACATATACAGTTGGGGAAAACGTATTTCAGCATAATGCTGACTAAAACAACCTGATTTCATGCAAAGACAGAGGTACTTTGACTTACAAGTGGCCCAATTTACCCAAGTTTTTCAAGTTATTAACTTGTGTTGCAAGCCAAAATTTTAGGTACTGTATAAGCAACCTTTGGATATGCCGCCACTTGAGTGAAGGGAAAAATAAATAAAGCATTTAAGGTACAGTGTTCCCAGGACTGAGCCGTGCCACAAATAGCAAAAATCTGCGCATAATGTTGTAATTGCCTATACCAAAAAGCTACTCAATGCACTTCAACACAGTTCCTTGGTACCAAGATGCCACAAGTTGGCACCAAAGCAATAGTGCTACATGTGACAACTTTGGCCTGAGCACAAAAATAGCAAATAGGTGACTCAATTCCCAGTTAATTTCTTTAAGTTCCCATGGGAAGGTTAAAATTTTGAATATTTCCAAAATTCTTCAGCTTAACTTCCCATGGTAAATTTCAGGAAACTTTCCATAACTGTTCCACCCTTTTCAACCTAAGTGGTGGCACCTGTGTCGTAGCCCTTGGACAGTGTCGTGATGAAGTCGTGGGCACTGGCCATCCGGGCGGCCTGGTACATCTCCTCGTCGCTGGCGTCCGGGTGGCCATACTTGATGTTCTCCCGTACAGATCGGGCGAACAGCACACCATCCTGGCTCACCACCGAGATCTAAGGGCAGTGGTGGGAATTAACAAATTAAAATACTTGGATTCTGTCCTTAAGTAGATTTTTTTTCATCTATCTGTACTTTGTAGTCAGTATTTTTTTTGCCAGCTTTCTATTTTACTCCCTTTATTAAAAACACATCTATACTTTGTATTCTTTAATTTGTTAAAATAGGCTTGTTACTTTTTGTATATTTGCATATGACGACACGATGTAAAAAAAAAAAAGGACCTCAAGAGGTTGATTGATTGAAATCTTTGGTACTTAAAATGAGGAATGTAAACCAGGCAGCATTAACGATGGCAACATCGTAATAATAGCAGTAATATTCAGAGACGTAAGATAATTCCCATTCAGATCACCACTCGTCTCAAAAGATTAAAAAAAGCGGGACGTCAGGACTGGCGCAGCGGAACGAGGGCAGTGGTGTGAAGTGAAACTCCATCTTGGTGGCCAAAATGTTATTTCTCATAATGCACAGACAACAACAGTGTGCTCAGAAGAACTTTATTGGTCTTGTGTCCCCTTATGACACTAATGTCAGTATAGGCCTGCTATACGGTCGTATGGATGCCTGTGGAAATACTGTATTTTACCAAAATTGAGACCTGTAGCAAGTCTATCCTCAAATACAATGAAAGTACAAGTAAAATAGGAACAGAGATATGCTAAAAAATAAAAAAATAATTTCCTGTTTACGATGGCCTGTCTTACAACAAGCCATGCTATAGAACACAAGATGAGACCGGCCAGTTTGTTGAAGAGAAACATCCACAGGACTCTCATTAATTACAATGACTACAATTAGCGTAATGGTGAGTTTAAGTTGTAATCATTTGTTTTTATTAATTTCTATGCCTGTCCGTCAAAATATGTCTTTACATGGAACCGGTCCGTGGTGCACCAAATGTTGGGGATCAAAGCACTGTGCTGGAAAAATATCAACGACGTCATTGATTAATCGACTTCGACTCAATTTTCATCACATTGTAGTTGACGACAAAAAATCTTTAGTCGTTCAACCCATACTCTGAATCCTAATAAGTTGGTCCCAGTCACCTTCTGCCGAAGATAAGCATCTTTGTAACTCTCCAGGGGCTCCCCGTCCAGGAGGATTTGTCCACCTTGGGGCTGATAAAACCTTTGCAGTAGCTTGACACAGGTGGACTTTCCGGCTCTGTTGAGCCCCACCAGCGCAGTGATCTGCCCTGGTTTCATTTCCAGGGACACACCCTGAAACAGAAAGGTCCACAATAGCTTTACTGAAGACAAAGTTTCTTTTAACATCTATAAAAATATGTGATTTGGGTTTGTTGAAGGTGGGAAAGTGTCTTTGATGCTTACAAATAAATACTTCTGGTTTGTTGTCATCAATCTTTACAAAAACGTACCTTAGGTCGTTAAAGATGCTAAAAGTGTCTTTGTTTTTGTCTTAAATCCATACAAAAACATGTAGAATATTTACGTTTATGGACAATCAGTTTGTGTTGGTTGAAGGCTGAAAATGATATTGATGGAAAAGCATTTTACCTTCATTGAAGACTGAATTGTTTAGTTAGGTGAAGATTCCAAAATGTCGTCAACCTTAATGCGAACAAGGCTAAATTGTCATAAATTAAATAAAATCTTTGATGTTTATGTAATAACACAATAGGTTTGTTGATGTGGAACGGTTCTTGTGACAACATATTGGTTGTAACAAACCTTGAGGATAACACTGTCAGCGTCTTTGTTGCCGGAGTAGGCAAATGTGACGTTTTTGAACTGAACGTGTCCCTTCAGGTGTTCTGGGGCCAAGGTTCCCTCTGGGGGTACCTGTGGTTTTCGATCCAAGTATTCAAAGATCTTCTCAGAGCCACCTATAGCCTTCTTCACCTCCGGATAGGAATGCATTAAGGCCTGAAGAATGACATACGACACATGATTATTTGTTATTACACTGTATAAAATACCTGTATTTGAATTGAGAGCTCACATCCACAACAGAAGCAAATTGAAGCTCGTAGAGGACAAAGGAGACAAGCTCCCCGCTGCTGATAGTCCCCCGGGTCACCAGCACGCCTCCGTAGTACAGAATGCACACCTTCATGACCAGAGTGGTCATCTGGGAACACAAAACAATTTTAAAAAAAGAAAAAACATTCAACCATGTCTTTATGAAGAACACAATAGATTTTTTTGAAGACTCAAATTAGTCTTTAGCGTTTACGTAAACATGTTAGTTTCACTAAAGGATCAATTGTCTTTGATGTTTCTGAAAATGTACTTTAGGCTGTTGAAGATTCAAAAGCATGTATTCTAGGTTTAGCTTCATTGTCTTACATTTTATTTTGTTACATTCACTCAAGGTTAATTGAAGACTCTAAATTGCCCGTAGGTGTGAATGTGAGTGCGAATGGTTGCTTGTTTATCTGTGCCCTGTTCATGTTCAACCTATATTTAAACTTTAGAAACTACAAAGACAAGATATTTTATGTTCAAACTGATTAACTTTATTGTTTTTAGCAAATAATCATTAATTTAGAATTTTATGGCTGCAACACGTTCCAAAAAAGCTGGGACTGGTGGCAAAAAAGACTGAGAAAGTTGAGGAATGCTCATCAAACACCTGTTTGGAACATCCCACAGGTTTACAGGCTAATTGGGAACAGGTGGGTGCCATGATTGGGTACAAAAAGAGCTTCCCTGAATTGCTCAGTCATTCACAAGCAAAGATGGGGCGAGGTTCACCTCTTTGTGAACAAGTGCGTGGGAAAATAGTTGAACAGTTAAAGGACAATGTTCCTCAACGTACAATTGCAAGGAATTTAGGGATTTCATCATCTACGGTCTGTAATATCATCAAAAGGTTCAGAGAATCTGGAGAAATCACTGCATGTAAGCGGCAAGGCCAAAAACCAACATTGAATAGCTATGACCTTCGATCCCTCAGGCGGCACTGCATCAAAAACGACGTCAATGTGTAAAGGATATCACCGCATGGGCTCATAAACACTTCAGAAAACCAATGTCAATAAATACAATTCAGCCCTACATCCGTAAGTGCAAGTTGAAACTCTACTATGCAAAGCAAAAGCCATTTATCAACAACACCCAGAAACGCTGCCGGCTTCTGGGCATGGGCATTCAATGTTGGTTTTCGGCAACAATTAACATGGATATTTGACTTCTAAAGCCCTCAATGGCAGTGAATGTGTTACGGCATACATTGGGATTCAGTGAAGACTAAACTGCCTCTGACGTTTTTGAAGAAATGTATTAGGTTTGTGGAAGACTCAAAAGTGTCTTTGATGTTTACGAAAACATGCACTTAAGCCCATTGAAAGATTTTGTAAAAGCATGTTTTTTTTGGTTGAAAACTCAAGTGCAGTATCCTCACACTGTTGGCCGAAGTCGTGGTGGCATATGCCACCGCTTCTATCTTGTTCAGGGCATACAATTCCTCCATGCTCTGCTTGTAGCGTTCCGTCTCGCCGTCCTCATTAGCGAAACTTTTCACTGTCTTGATGCAGGAGAAGGTTTCTGTAGCCACCTGGTTGGCCTTTGCCAAAGACTCTTGAACTTTCACTGATAATGTCTACAAAAGGTGGGAAGACAGAAAATCAAGACATTGGTGGGCAACAAAACAGGCATGTTAGGTTTAATCAAGACCCTGAAGTGCCTGAAGATGAAAAAGTGTCTTAGCTTCATTGAAGACTGAATTGTGTTTCATGATGGAACATGAAAACATAGTTATGGTCATTTAAATAGTCTACTGTCTTAGATTTTTACAAAAACATAAAATTTATGGACGATTCAAAATGGTCTTCAATCTTTACGAAAACACGTACATTGACTCGCCAAAGATTAGAAAATATACTAAACACACAAACTTGTTTGAAGACTCAAAACTGTCTTTTATGAAAATGTACATTAGGTTCAATGAAGAATAAATCGTCATTGATGTTGAGGGAAAAACACGTTAGCTTCACTGAAGACTAAATTGCGTTCCATCTTTATGAAAACAGTTTCAGAAAATTCTAGCTTGTCTTTGATGTTTACGAAAAAGCACATCAGGTTTATTGAGGTCTCAGAATTTTCTTCAATCTTTACGAAAACATGTATGTTAGGTTCAGTGGATGAATTGTCTTTGAATTTTATGAAAACACCATTATATTTGTTGAAAGTTTATGCAGCTTTCATTTCATGTTTTTTTAGTCAGTTTAATTATGATCAGTGGGCAAGTAATAAAGTTGTTAGTTTTAAATAAGCCATTTTGATGGATGCTGTACATGGAAAAGATAGCTGTACGCAATCTGTATATACTGTATGTACTGTCTGTATGTGTAGAATATTATGAGGCGATTATACATTAGTATGGGTTCATAATGGCACGATGTGGCCCGACACAAAAATGAGCTTGACACCCCTGTGTCTTAAGTGCCCCTGATGTTGACAAAAAGTGCATTAGCTTCATTGACTATTTACAAAAACACATACATGAGGTGCTCTGAAAACTAAACTGGCTTTCATCTTTGTGAAAATACACTGTAGGTTCATTGAAGATTCGAAAGTGCCTTTGATTTTTACAAAATCGTGTACATTAGGTTCACCAAAGACCCTTAAGTGTCTTTGACATACGATTAATTTAAGATTGAATTGTCTTCAATATTTAAAAAAAAACACAAACATTTGGGTCATGAAAGACTAAATTGTCTTTGATCTTTGTAAAAACATACTGCTGGTCTGTTTAAGATTCAAAAGCGTCGTCGGTGTTTACGGAACAAAAAAAGGCATGCTTTGTTGAAGACTAAACACTCATCCGCAATATTAATAGAATATACAGTGGGTACGGAAAGTCTTTTCTTATATTGCAGCCATTTGCTAATATCATTTAAGTTCATTTTTTTCACATTAATGAACATAGCACCCCATATTGACAGGAAAAAAAATTATTTTTTTTTATTTTTTGCAGATTTATGAAAAAAGAAAAACTGAAACATCACACAGCCATAAGTATTCAGACCCCAGTATTTAGTAGAAGCACCCTTTTGAGCTAATACAGTCATGAGTCTTTTGGGGAATGATGCAACAAGTTTTTCACACCTGGATTTGGGGATTCTCTGCCATTCTTCCTTGCAGATCCTCTCCAATTCTGTCAGGTTGGATGGTGAACATTGGTGGGCACCCATTTTCAGGTCTTTCCAGAGATGCTCAATTGGGTTTAAGTCAGGGCTCTGGCTGGGCCATTCAAAAAAAGTCATGGAGTTGTTCTGAAGCCCCTCCTTCGGTATTTTATCTCTGGAGCTCAGCCACAGTGATCTTTGGGTTCTTCTTTACTTCTCTCACCAAGGCTCTTCTCCCCCAAATGCTCAGTTTGGCCGCACGGCCAGCTCTAGGAAGGGTTCTGATCGTCCCAAACGTCTTCCATTTCAGGATTATGGAGGCCACTGTGCTCTTAGGAACCTTAAGTGCAGCAGAAATCTTTTTGTAACCTTGGCCAGATCTGTGCCTTGCCACAATTCTGTCTCTGAGCTCTTCAGGCAGTTCCTTTGACCTCATGATTCTGATTTGCTCTGACATGCACTGTGAGCTGTAAGGTCTTATATAGACAGGTTCCTTTCCTAATTAAGTCCAATCAGTATAATCAAACACAGCTGGACCCCAATGAAGGTGTAGAACCATCTCAAGGATGATCAGAAGAAATGGACAGCACCTGAGTTAAAGATATGAGTGTCACAGCAAAGGGTCTGAATACTTATGGCTGTGTGATATTTCTGTTTTTCTTTCCTCATAACTCAGCAAAAATGTCAACAATTAAGTTTTTTTTCTGTCAATATGGGGTGCTCTGTGTACATTAATGAGGAAAAAATTAACTGAAATTATTTTAACAAATGGCTGCAATATAACAAAGAGTGACAAATTTAAGAGTGTCTAAAAACTTTCCGTACCCACTGTACATCAGGTTCGCTGGTGGGTCAAAAGTATCCTACACGTTTACGCAAAAAAATAAGTTTGTTTGATTTTTATATAAATTAATTTGTATTTGCTGTGACTCTGAAGTACTTTTTTGCTTTTGTGTTTGTTGTGGTTTGTTACCTGATGGAAGTGTGCGGTGAACTTTGGCACAACCCAGATGACGGGCAGCCCCATGGAAGTGAGCAGGGACATTTTCCACGACTGCTTGAACATGAAGACGAAGAGGAAGAGCACGCGGCCCATGTACCACATGAGCAGGCTCAGCTTCTCGCTCAGCGCCTCGCTCATGGTGTTGGTGTCCGTGGTGATGCGCGACACCAGCTCACCTGGAACA
Organism: Phyllopteryx taeniolatus; assembly: GCF_024500385.1. NCBI lineage: Eukaryota > Metazoa > Chordata > Actinopteri > Syngnathiformes > Syngnathidae > Phyllopteryx > Phyllopteryx taeniolatus. The sequence continues at coordinate 25,286,723 of NC_084507.1, forward strand.
ACACAATACAGCGGTACCTTCACTTACAAGTTTAGCTGTCTCAGTCAGTGTTTCCCAATCTTTATTGAGCCAAAGCACAAATTTTACATTATAAAAACCATTATAAAAAAAGCTCATCAAAAAACAAAAATGTAACAAAAAGTATATACTGGACAAAGAACCCCCGCTATATCGTGAGTCCTCATACACAGATTGTGTTTCATGGGTTTTTACAGTATACAGGCAAGTCTAAATCTTGTGCGCCCTCAATGTAGTACCACGTTGTACCACAACATGCTGGGCAGCGCTGAGCTCAACTGTAAGACACAGGGCGTAATAAACAGCAAGAAGAAGAGGAAGAGAAGGACCCCAACTACAGTAAACTCTAGTAAGTTGTCATTGCCACAGAGGAGAGCGAATATCCCTGTGATTATTGTTGTATGTTCTGTTTGTATGTGTTGCTGCTCCACGTGTTAAGTAGCAGTTGTTTGAAGGTTTAAGTAAAATCAATGCAAATTTAGCCCGTTTACGGCATATTGCATGACTGAAAATGTTTGCCTTTACCTTCATTAGATGAAACGATGTGGCTTGGTTGAACATTTTGGTGTTTCCATGTACAGTACAATGCTTACTCGTTGTTGTTTGTTTTACAGTAGACTTCAACTGGGAGTGACAAATAACCTGTAGGGGTGGCGTCAAAGAAAGCGATCTCCTGGTTGAGTATGGCCTGGAACACATCTCCTTGTACCGCCGTGTGAATGTTACTCATGGTGACGTTGTACATCAGGTCCCCGATGAACTCCAGCACCGCACTGGAAAAAAACAAGAGGAACATCTCTTCAAAATGTACATGCAAAAATTGTATAAAAATCACATTTTTTACCTGACAAAAGTCATGATTGCAATGATTGTGATGGCGTCTGTGAAAGCGTCAGGTGCCCCCTGGTTCTGGATCCAGTCTGTCACGTGACCCATGTACAGGGGGACCGCCATCTCACCTGAAAACACAAGCACACTGATTGATTCTGTTCATAACCTTTATGGACAGAATTTCTAGGTGCAGTGGAGGCATTTAAGGGGTCTGGTTTGGTATCCTCAGTATTGCGTCTATGCTTTTTGCTGATAATATGGTTCTATTGGTTTCATCAAGCCGCAATCTTCAACTCTCGCAGCCGAGTAGTTAGGATGAGAATCAGCACCTCCGAATCTGAGCCCATGGTCCTCAGTCAGAAAAGGTTGGAGTGTCGGTGATAAGAACATTCCCCAAGTGGAGGAATTCAAGTGTCTTGGGTTATTGTTCACAAGTGATGGAAGAATGGAGCGGGAGATCGACGAGCGATGTACGTTTAGGTCACGAGCTGTGGGTTATAACCAAAAGAACAAGACTGCGGATAAAAGCAGCCGAAATGAGTTTCCTCTGCAGGATGTCTGCACTATTCCGTACCGCTAGGGTGAGAAGCTCTGTCATCTGGGAATGGCTCCGGATCAAGAGGAGCCAAATGAGGTGGCTCTGGCATCTGTTTAGGATGTTTCCTGGACTCCTACCTGGTCAGGTGTTCCGGGCATATCCCACCGGGAAGAGGCCCCGGGGAAGACCCAAGACATGGTGGAGAGACTGTCTCGCTAGACAAAGTGACTGGTGAAATGGAAGTCTGAGCTTCTCAGCTTAGGTTTTTGCTCCTGCGACCCCACCCCGGACAAGCAAAATCAAATCCCTGGATGAATGGCGTACAGTATGTTTGGTTTATTGTACACTAAATGACTTCAACATTTCTGAAAGCACATACATTAGGTTTGTTGACGACTCAGAAATGTCTTGGTTGAATAAAAGAACTTACAGAAGGAGGAGAGCCCCACGAGAAGCAACACAGCCACAAAGCAGCCAAGGTGAGGCCGCATGAATCCCATCAATCTCCTCAGAGATGAGGTGGTGTCCTTTTTAGGCTCCTGGCGTTTGCTGCTCGGCCTCCACACAGACATCATGGAGCGAGACAAAGACAGCAGCACAGACTGGACATACTGAGTCCAGTAGATCCACGACACCACCATCACCAGGTAGCCCTGAAAAACCTGCACAAATGTTCTTATTATCAGCCTCCTTCACACACTAGACCCTTGGTACCTAAATTTGCAGGAACCTTTAGTTCTTAGTACTTGCAGAAAAATATTTTCAACTACCAAGAACTGAAGGTTCCTGGAACTTTAAGGTGAAATGTGGCTTTAGTTTCAGGAACTGCAAGTACCAAGAACTAAAGGTTCATGACACTTTGGATGGAAATGCAGTTCAATGCCAGGTTATACCTAAAGTTCAGGGAACCTTTTGTTTTTTATACTTGGACATCCTTTAACTTCCTGGAAACTTCAGTTCTAGCTACTTACTTTCCGCCTGAAGTTCTAGGAACATTTTGTTTCAGGTGCTTGCAATTCCTTTCCACCTAAGCTTCCAGGAACCTTTGGTTCTAGGTCCTTGCAGTTCCTTTCCAGCTCGGGTTCCTTTAAGTTCCTTTTGTTTTCACCTAAAATTCCAGGAGTCTTAGTTGTTGGTACTTGTAGGAAGGGAACTGCATTTCTGCCCCAATTTCTTCAGAAAATTTAGCTCTACGAACTTGCAGTTCCTTTCCACCCTAAGTAAAGTACCAATAACTAAACTTTTGAGGAACTTAAGTGTAAAAGTGGCTTTGATTTCAGTTTTTAGTTGTAAAAATGTGTTTATTTCTCACCCTTTCCCAGGAGTGCCACCCCCACATCTCCTCCTCCGCGGCCCAGCCCAGAGCGTGGAGAAGTGTCACATAGGCTGGGAGGTGCAAGCACAGGACCAGGACTCTCTGGAGACCACCGAAGCCTCTGGCCCATGAGGGACCTCTGGGCAGGAGCAGCAGGAGGAGGAGGAGGACGGCCCTGATCAGCTCTCCCGTCCACATGGCGATGAGTGGCGGGCACAGAAAGAAGAACAACTGTGGCGACAGCTGCAGGAAACGCAGGAAGGTCAGGATGCACACGTCCACGCATGCAAACAGCAACGGGAAGAACAAGGTGCTCACTCTCGACATCTGCACACACAAGAGATCATCATAAGTCATAATATTAGGTACACCTGCACATTGAGGTCCAATAATAATGACTGAACATTGTCTTATTATTTTAGATTTGTACAACTGCATTGCATCATACAGGGCCGTTCCTAATGTTTTGACCTAATATTCCAATTTTAACCCAGAGGTGACTGCACAGAAGCATAACAATTGTTTTTTAACAAGCTTAAATCACTGTATTACGAGTTATCAGTATTATTGTCATTATTATTATTGTCATTAGTATGATTGATGGCAGAAACATCATTTGTAGAGATCACTGCAAAATATTACATTTTATTGTTGTACGAAAGTGCATTTTGTATAAAATATAAAAACAAATAATTTCAATGATTGTTGTTATGATTTTTTACTACGGAAAAATAATTTGCTTTTAATTATCAATATTACACTATATTATTAAATATAAAAACATATTAAGATCAAATAATTGTATTTTGATGATTTATCATTATTATTTATTTTGTATGACATTTAAAAAATATTGCTTTCAATGAGAAGTCAGTGATGGTGTAGTGGTACACTTGCCTGACTTTGGTACAGGCAGCGTGGGTTCAGTTCCCACTCAGTGACGGTGTGAATGGGAGTGCGAATGGTTGTCCGTGTCTATATGTGCCCTGCGACTTGACTGGCGACCAGTTCAGGGTGTAGTCTGCCTTTCGCCCGAAGTCAGCTGGGATAGTGTCCCGCGACCCTAACCAGGATAAGCGGTGTTGAAAATGGATGGATGGATTGATTTCAATGACTGCTGTTTTGATTGTTTTACAGAAAAATAATTTTGCTGTATTTGTATTTTTTTGTATTTTAACAAGCTAAAATCATTTTATTGCACTTCTTTATATAATAATAATCATAATAACTATTATGATTATTAAATAAAAATAATTGAATGGTATTTTTAACAGGCGGCACGGTTCCGACTGGTTAGAGCGTCAGCCTCACAGTTCTGAGGACCCGGGTTCAATCCCCGGCCCCGCCTGTGTGGAGTTTGCATGTTCTCCCCATGCCTGCGTGGGTTTTCTCCGGGCACTCCGGTTTCCTCCCACATCCCAAAAACATGCATTGATTGGAGACTCTAAATTGCCCGTAGGCATGACTGTGACTGTGAGTGCGAATGGTTGTTTGTTTCTATGTGCCCTGCGATTGGCTGGAAACCAGTTCAGGGTGTACCCCGCCTCCTGCCCGAAGACAGCTGGGATAGGCTCCAGCACGCCCGCGACCCTAGTGAGGAGAAGCGGCTCAGAAAATGGATGGATGGTATTTTTAACAATCATTGATAATGATAATAATTGTTATGATTGTATTATTATTACAATTACAGAATTTTTTTTAACAAGATCAAATAATGTTATCACTTCATTTTCATCATTTTTATTATATAATTATGATTTTCATTATTATCATATTTTCTATTACAAATATTATTATACAAAACGTATTTGATTTTATTTATTGTTATGAATTCAATTATTTTATTGTCAACACCATGAAATAATTTCATTATTTGTATTAATATTATTATGAGTCGATATGTATGCCTGTCAAGACATTAAAATATATTTTATATATTTACGTACAAAATGGGTCAAATAACTGTTGCGAATTATGCTGTCCGTTCAACTGTTCGACAACGAGAAGTTGTGCAAAAAGCACTAAAACATTCAACAGGTGGACATTCAAAAGTTTAGAGGTCAAATGAGCGTCACCTGGAAAGGTTAAAGTGCATTTTAGCTTCTTCCTGAAATTTCACCCCAAAGCCAAATATCTAGAACTTATTGTGTGTAGTGTATACTCAGGTAGAAGTTTAGTTGAGGACAATACAATGCTTTTTTTTGTTTGTTTGTTTCTTTTGTTTTGTTTTTACTATAATAATTTTAGGGGTTTTCATTGCAGGTCAATCTTCATGTGGACTTTCGCTTGCACGCCATAAGCACAAAGACCAAGCCCATACTCACGTCCTATTCCAACCTTCATAACACTGTCACACACATGAACAGCTCGCACGAAAATATGGTCACAGTAAAAACATGAAAAACAATATCCCTATCAAAACGAAACCGTTTCACTTGTGTGCTGTACTTACTGTACGTTTACTGTCAAAGACACCGAACAGCAAAAAAGTCTTCAAGGATCAAACACACAATCTCCTCGTTCCAATTTTATGGGTAAATATAAATTCAGGAATTTATGTTTAATTTAAAAAAAAAAAAGATAAAGCATTCTCAAGCGACCGACTGACTGGCTTTCCGCGTCAGAGTGAAAGTGAAAGTGTCATGTGGCGACATATCCGGAACCGGTTTCTACGGCAACTCCACGAAACAAAATTACGTGGTACGAAAAGGCGATTCGTTTCCAAAACGTCTCAGCACGAAGTTAGCCAACATATTATTTACAACAATTAAAAGTCTCTCTTTATAAAAGTTGCGTATATTTTAAAATTAGAAACCAAACTCCTATAAACAAATGCATTATTGTTACAATAAGATTCTAAATTATAGGTAGGTAAATAGATAGATAGATAGATAGATAGATAGATAGATAGATAGATAGATAGATAGATAGATAGATAGATAGATAGATAGATAGATAGATAGATAGATTTTAGTTTTAGATTTGTTTTACTTTTATGCAACTCAAAAGGGTTAAAATATTATTATTATTAAACTTCGCCTGTACATTTAATGAAAGTTTTCTAATGGCGGCAGGAGTTTGAATGTTGAATAGTTGTACTTAATTTTAGTTTTAGTGTTGTTACTTACAACCTCACCTGCTGGCTATACAGCTAAAATAAAGTGTGACAGTTAATTGAATGGTAAGTAGTTTTGCTTTATTTTAGTTTTAGAGTGCAGCAGTAACTTATTGTTACACTTGTAGGACATTTTAGAGTGTTGAAATGCTACTTGGCGGCACGGTGGACGACTGGTTAGCACATCTGGGTTGATTGAGGACTCTAAATTGCTCTTAGGTGTGAATGTGTGCGCGAATGGTTGTTTGTTTATATGTATGCTGCGATTGGCTGGCGACCAGTTCAGGGTGTACCCTGCCTCTCGCCCGAAGTTAGCTGGTATCGGCTCCAGCACGCCCGCAACCCTTGTGAGGATAAAGCAGTACAGAAAATGGATAGATGGATGGAAATGCTACTTAAAACATTGATTGTTCCATTAATAAAGGTTCAATGATGGTAACATATATTTAAATGGAGAGTATGTTTATCGTAGTTTTCGTGTGCGGATGTCTGCTTATTTCTAAATTCTTACACTTGTATGATATTTAAAATGTTACTTAAAACATTGCACATTAAATAAAGTGGATATGAGTCAAATAATTCTAAGTCTGCAAAAGTTTCTACAATTCTGCTTTTTACGGTCAATATAGTGTACTATGTGTACATCCTTGAGGAAAAAAATTTACTTTTTGTTAGCAAATGGCTGCTATATATATGACAAAGAGGGAATATTTTAAGGGGTTCTGAATACTTTCTGTACCCACTGTAAAAACAACAAAAACAGTGGTGCACGTACAGCGCCTTGGGGTACTCAAGTCCAGTTAGCCCACTGACATTGAAATTAATTATCTGAAATATAAATAAAGATGATTCTTTTAAAACACTTTTGTTCATTAACACTGTACACGTTTTTATTATTTATTTATTTTATTTTGCTGATGCATTTGACATTGTGAGTCACAGACGCTCTATTCTTCTGCACACAGTGGCAGGAAGTCGTCCAGATATCCGCAAGGGCCTCCGGGAAAAAAAAAAAAAAAAAGAAACGAAAAGGTCTGGCGAACAAAGTGGAGCGGGTGGTTCTTTGAGAAGAAGGTGCTGTTGGTGTTCTTTGCCAAATGCTCTGTCAAGAAGTGTAAATCTGTATTTGTCAAAGTTTGAAGAGGTAGTAAGTAGCTGGATGAGTTAAAGATAATGATGTGGACACTGCATGTCTTTCTGCTTGGACTGAGCTGCACCAGCCAAGGTAACGATCAGGAAACTCGCCTTCTATACTGTATATCATATAATGCAATGCGATTATAATGCGGGGCACGAATTTTACATTTTGACATAATTGATATTTAAAATGTGATGAATGGATGGATGGGTGGGTGGGTGGATGGATTGATTGATGAATGGATGGATGAATGCATGGGTGTAATAGTAATGTAATGGATGATGAAAATGCTAATTAAGTTTTTAGCGATAAACAGCAACCTAAAAAGTAATGAAAGTATACAAATTTAATATTTTCACATCATGCCATAGAAGATTTTAAAGGTACAGAATGACTAAACACGAAAGCGCTAGCTATATATCTAAAAGCGGTACAGAGAGTGGAACCTCCAATGTTGCAATTGCCAAAAGTAAAAAAAAATAATCAGTTCAACTCGGAATGTGTGGGAAAATATTTTATTGGGCAGTGCAATACATCAGAATGTTTCATTTGGGTCATTGGTGTAATTTGAACTTCACTCTTTTCCGATGACGTTGTGTGTTTGTGGTGCCACGCCCACCTGCCAAGCCCCATTGTCCCTCTCCATCACATACCCGGTTGCCCAGGCGACCAACTCTGACCGTTATCCAGCGCCGGCTCCATTTCCTGGAAACTTCCTGTTGATGGCGGGTCCCCCAGGCCTCACTTCCTGTTCCCATTTAACACGCAAACATCAGGAAGTGTTCGTCGCAGCTTGAACTGTATTCAAGCTGAAAAACAATGAGACATTATTTATGTCATCCAAGCAGATTGTGCGATTACAACAGAAAAAACACTTGGAATTACTCTATACTTACTATAGACAATATGGCCTTAAAATAAAATCTCGTGATTTCACGAGTTTTCTTTTACCAAAATCTATTTTTTATTGATTCTTTCCCCTCATCTTATAGAAAAAGAAGGGGAAAAATTCCTTTACTTACTGGAACATCTTAACTTTATTTGGGGTTATTCATAGGCACTTAACATTGTGGCGAGTGCTGACTCCCATTTAACGTGAGTTGTTTTCGCTCATGTTGTCGCTTTAAAAAAAAAAAAAAGATTGCAAGAGAGGTCGGAAAAGATGCTATGTTGTCAACACTGTGAAGTAGGGCCTCGCTATTTGCAGCTATGTTGTTAGTGTAAGCAGTGCCCAGTAGCGAGGATATTTTGAACTACAAAAAAATAATCCTCCCAGTCCTTACAATTAAACTCGAATCAAGTGATAAATTGGCATAAAGGCCGTGTATGTTGTATTTTTGTGTGCCCGCAGTGGCGTCCAGCGACCCGTGGGGACAGTGTCCTGCCAGCAGAAAATGTAAAGACAAATTTAGGGACGGGTCATGTGACAGGGAGTGCATGGAGCCCGAGTGTCTGCGGGATGGAATGGACTGCCTCAAGGACAGGGGACGCTGCAAGTGAGACGCTCTTTCACATTCGTACAACTGTTCTGCTGAGTAGAATGCTAGTGATTTAAAATACATTGATTGTATTTTATTTTATTTTATTATTATTTATTATTTATTTAGTATATTTATTTTTAATGTTTATGTTTGTTTTAATATACTAAGTTGATTTATAAATATTTACTTTATTAGTAAAATGTTAGTTTAAAAAAGTTTGTATTTACTTAGCAAAACAATTTATTTTTTTACACGTATTTGATTTTTAAATATATATATCTTAAATATTGATTTTATTTTAAAATGTTTATTTTATTTTTTTAAATATTGAAAGTTTTTTGATGTTTTATTTTCTCTTTTCTTTTAAATATTTTGTAAATTTTATGCATGCACGTTTTAATGCAAGGTACACTGGGCAAAAATGTTTAGGCGGATGTCCTAACGACTCATTTGCCGCTGCCCTATATTTCCATCCATCCATCCATCCATTTTCTGAGCCGCTTATCCTCACAGGGGTCACGGGTGCCCTATATTTAATATGTTAAATATATGTATTGAAAAAGCTCAACTCAATCAAGCTCTTGATAGGCACGCATTAATTTCTCCCTTGCTTCCTCCAAGCGGTTCCACAGTTCGATTGTTCCAGTGTAGTCTACCTAACAAATGTGACGCTTTTTGCCCCCTAGTCCGGGACACATCCCGTACTGCCGCAACCACTACGCCAACTCTCAGTGCGACAAGGGCTGCGACAGTGCCGCCTGCGGGTGGGACGGTGGCGACTGCTCGGCCCAGCAAAGCGCCCTGTGGGCCAAAGGAACCCTGGTGGTCCATACCGCTATCCCGCACAAAGGGGGCAATTTCGCCAACACGTCGTTGCTGTGGGCACTCAGTGTCCTGCTGCGAACTCCCCTGGCCCTGAGAGGCTTCGCGCCACTGGGCATCGGCAGGAGCTTGTTTGACTTTGACCCCCAGCAGCTCGTGGACCTGCTGGCTAAGACGTCAGCAGGCGACTCCAACGGGTAAGTGCTGCACAAAATGTTTTAATTTGATTAGGAATAATGGGTCTGGATGGGGAAAAATCGTGGATCCAGTACACAACGGTGTGGTACTGTTGCCTGTTCAGTAAACCAACTACAGTGGTTTAGTGTTCTACCATAAATTCATGATTTGCGGCTCTCGCAATCACCTATTTGTGTACTTTTTTTGGGGAACCGATCATCCTTTATTCATTGAAAAACTCCATCTTGTGGCATCTTGGTGTTGTTTTTTTTTCTTCTTTTATAAAAATCACAGAAGAGAAAGGTGGTGATACCGAAACTGATTGATACTACATCATTACAGAAAATGATACGGTACAATGCGATATCGATATTTTGTCCTACCCCATGTTAAATATTGTCTCCATGTGTCCCAGCTCCCTTGTTTTTCTTCAAGTGGACAACCGTCCATGTTCCCGCCAGCCCTATACCTGTTTTCCTCACGCTACTGAGGCGGCCAGCTTCCTGCGGGCCGCCACTTCCCGGAGGTCCACCGCCTATCTCGCTCTGCCAGACCTGAAAGCCATCATCGCCATTCGAGGAGTCCAGGACGAAATAGGGAGCCGTGACGAGCAGGAGGGGGAGGGGACCAAGAAACAGGAAGTCGAAGGTAACATTGTGGAATTTCGTTTCCTATAACACCTCATATTTGGTAGCAATTGGACTCTAAAATGTTAGCTTTGAAGTAAAATGGTGCATTTTGGGGGATGGCTTCTTGAGAATTTTTTAGTGAGTCGACACATAATAGACATACTGGATTCAAGGGCTGAATTGTAAGAGTCATTTGAGTTTTAAAGCTAGTCATCAAACTTTGCGGCCCAGCTTTGCGCACACAGATGAAGACAACGCATCTATCCATCCATTTTCTGAGCCGCTTATCCTCACAAGGGTCGCGGGAGTATCGGAACCTATCCCAGCTAACTTTGGGCAGGAGGCGGGGTACACCCTGAACCGATTGCCAGCCAATCGCAGGGCACATAAATTAACAACCATTCGCACTCACATTCACACCTATGGGCAATTTAGAATCTTCAATTAACCTACAATTCAGGTTTTTGGGATGTGGGAGGAAACCAGAGTACCCGGAGAAAACCCACACAGGCACGGGGAGAACATGCAAACTCCACACAGGCGGGGCTGGGGATTGAACCCCGGTCCTCAGAACTGTGAGACGACATGTCTGCCAAATTTCATGTTGCTAAGGGAAACGGGCTTTGGGGGCTGAATTTTTTTTCTAATTTCCAGAAGACACTGCCAGGCCAATATGGATCCTGAAATGGTAGCTACAAATCAAAATGGAAGCAATCGGACAAAAACCCTTGGACAAGTTTGTCTTTAAGAACTGCTCGAAATGTCCAAAATGAGCCTAAAATGACCATGTTTTTTGTTAAAGAGCCAACGCCCGCATGGTTGTGGGCTGTGGTTGCCATAGCAACGAGCATGCTGTTGGCCCTCGCTCTGGTGATCTTCCTGGTGGTGAGGCGGGTGAGGCGGCAGAGGCGGCAGAGAGAGGGGGGAGGTCCCGCGGGAGGAGGCCAGCGGGTGAGCCACCGCTCCACCAGCACAAATGGTAAACCCAAGGGCTGGACACCAAACGCCACCCAGCAGGAGGCCAGAGGGAGGCCGGGCCAGGACAGAGACAAAGACAAGACGGGCCTCAGGAAGAAGAAGAAGGCCAAGGAGGCCGAGAAGAAGAGGAGGAGGGAACCCCTGGGAGAGGACGCCATTAGGATGAGGTGAGACTATAGGCTTTGGTGCATACACGTACGCACTACTAAAAGATAGGGATTTGGACTTGTACCCTCTTTCAGACTAGAACCATCTCTCACCACTAAAACCTCTCAAGATTAGAACCTTCTCTATGGACAAGAATATTCTCTGGGGACTACAACCTTCTCTTGGGAATAGAACCTTCTCTCTGAACTACAACCTTCTCTAGGCACTTGAACAGTCTTGACTAGAACATTCTCTCGGAAGTATTACCGACTCTCAAAACTACAATCTTCTCTCAGGGACTAGAACCTTCTCTGCGCAATAGAATCTTCTCCAAGGAATAGTATCTTCTCAAGACCAGAACCTTCTTTCTGAACTAAAACATTCCCTGGAATCTAGGCCCTTCTCCCTGGACTACAACCCTCTCTGGGGACTAGAACCATCTCTCAGAAATAGTACTTTCTCACAAGACTAGAACCCTCCCTCTGGACTCCAACCTTCTCTCAGGATGAAACATTCTCTCTGCCCTACAACCTTCTCTCATGATTAGAACTTTCTCTGATGACAAGAGTCCTCTCTCAGGACTTGTATCTTCTCTTGGGACTAGAACCTTCTTTTTGGTCTACAACCTTCTCTTGACACTGGAACCTTATCTATGAACTACAACGCTCTCTGGGGACTACAACTATCTCTCAGGGGGAGTAACTTCTCAAGACTAGAACATTCTCTCTGCACTACATCCTTCTCTTGATGGTAGAGCCTCCTCTCTGTGATACAACCTTCCCTCAAGGTGAGAACATTCTCTGGGCACTAGAAACTTCTCTGTGGACTAGTACCCTTTCTCAAGACAAGAATATTCTCTTTAGATTACAACCTTTCTTGGGCACTTGAACCTTCTCTCAGAACTAGAACCTTCTCTCTGGACTACAAAAATCTCTTGGGACTAGGGCTCTCTGGTTGGTTTGGTGTCTACCTATCACCTAAACATACTGTATATAGAGTAAACATTCATGATTATTGCATAAAAAGTGACATATTTCATTTTTGGTGCAAATCTATGAATGAACGACAGGCATGAACTTTGTACACTTTGTAGGTTGTGGCTTTACGAAGTTCACTCAACTGACTTGAATAAGTTTATCTGCTCAATGAGGCATTTGGCTGGTGTGAGGAGAGGTTTTCATCCTAAGAGAATGTTGTAGGTTTTCTTTAACTAAAGTTGACCGTGTCTTCCTCAGGCCGCTCAAAAGGGATCAGGACCTGGCCAGTGACACAGATGTCACGCAGAGCTCCCTGGAGGACGTGAGGACGTGTGGACGCCAGGAGGACATCAAACACTGCAGGACGGGAGGATCGCAACCACGCAGGCCACTGCCAAGTGAGACACCAACACAAGATTTACTGTGTATCTTATTGTCATAAGCAGATGGACACGTTGATCTTAAAGTTGTGCATCAGTCACGACAGTGGACCTCTTTTAAAAAGCTGATTTCATCTCTATGCACATCAAAAATAAAAAGTACTTAAACAGCACTTAAATACAATACTTGTGGTTTCCCATCAGCTTCCTCCAGAGGCTGGGACCGGAACGCCATGCCTCCACCTCTGCTCAGTCCTCCTCAGCAGGTCTGCACATGTCATTTATCATATTGCAGTTTTTTAATCATATCTAAATGTCATATGTGCTGTGCAATTGGTGGGCAGTCTGCAGAATGGTGCGGCCCAGATGGCTCTGTGGTTCTGATCCGTGCTGTGCGCAGTGGACTGGACCGAGTGGTTCTGGAGCTGCTCAGAGCTGGAGTGTCTGTCAACAACACGGATCATACTGGTAAGATACCCGAGACACCAATACACTGTGTATGTAAAGATGTATTTATAATCTAAAGAATAAATAATGGGAGGAATATATCATACATATTGTAATTTAAAATACAGTATATTGGAAACATGGGTGGCCTACTAATAGACCTACTGTATAAATGCAAAAATGCTAGCGTTAGCAGCTGGATTATACCTTCTACTGATGAAAGCACTGGCGATTTTGCTTTTGCCATAAAGTCAAATATAGAACATAGCCTCCAACTAGGAGGAAATTTTGACAAAAACCCAAATGTTTTTTTTTCTAGACAAATAAAAATAATGAAAACAAATAAATGATTGTATATTCTTGGCACATGCTTTGGACCACTGAAAAAAATTATGTTGAAAATATTCATTAATTCATTCATTTTCCGTACCGCTTATCCTCACTAGGGTCGCGTGCGTGCTGCAGCCGATCCCAGATGACTCTGGGTGAGAGCAAGATACACCCTGTCGCTAGCCGATCGGAGGGCACATATAAACAAACAACCATTCGCACTCATATTCAAACCTACGGACAATTTAGTGTCTTCAATTAACCTACCGTGCATGTTTTTGGGATGTGAGAGGAAACCGGGGTACCTGGAGAAAACCCACCCAGGCACGGGGAGAACATGCAAACTCCACACAGGCAGGGGCGGGATTGGAACCCCGGTCCCCAAAACTGTGGGGCAGATGTGCTAACCAGTCTCTCACCGTGCCGGCTCGGGCAAGTTTATATTTTAATAAAATTTCTTGACATTAAAATGAATAAATACAATAATAAAAATGTGTACACTGGGTATTTGATCTGGGCCAATTGTCTTTAATGAATTCTCTTTTAAATTATTTATATTATATTATAATAAAATAATATTTAAACAATAATAATAATGAAATGGGGATGTGGTCTTGACATTATTTAAAGAATTTTGATCTGAAAAGTTTTTTTTAAATTAAAATAGGCTATATCTGCTGGGGATGTGATCTGGACCATTTGTTATGTAGATTATATTTCGTTATATAAAATAGTTCTAGTTGTAATTTATCGAAGGAATCAATGAATTAAATGTTCAAACTGTGCATAATGTAAGAGCGGCTTCAACTTTTTTTTTAAACATGTATGGTACATTTGTTAAGTACTGTTCACTTGTATTTAACTTTTAAATTAATGACATCTGTATTTACTCTTTAAGAATTGTTTGTTTTTAAACATTTATTTGGGTACAATTTTTATGTAACTTTTATTACACTTCAGCCTACTACGCTTTTGGTGTTGGTCATAATGTTAGAATCACTGATATAGACTAATTGCTTTTTAGATTTAATAAAACCGTATGCAACATCTACACAGGCTTAAAATCCAATGAAAAGGTCCACAGTGACGTTGGGTAAGAGCTACATGTGGTGACTAGTCCTTGTGAAGATGGAGTAACTTACCTCCTTCTTCCTTCCATGTCTTCCCCTCTCTTCCTTCTCCAGTCCCCCTCTTGCCTTCCTCTGACTCCGAACAAAGTTAATCAAGGAGCATTAACTTTGTTTCCTGGCATTTTCTCCCTCTTATCTTTTTCATCTGCACCCATATCCAAACACATCCCTCCATTCTGGCTCTGGACTCTGTTGTGTAATGGTTGTTCATTGGCTGACTTACTCCCTCCCTTCTTCCTGTCCCCACGCACCCCCACCCACCTCTCCACTGGGACCCACATTACCTCTCTCAGGGAGGTCAGCCCTGCACTGGGCATGCTCAGTGAACCACCTCTCCCTGACCAGGACGCTCATTCGCTATGGTGCTGCTGTGGACCTGCAAGATAATAAGGTAGGTAAAGCAGGTCGACACCACACCCTAAAGAAAATCATCAATACTGTATTAAACTATCACAGTGAATCCCGTTTACTGAGGGGGATATTTTTCAGACCAACCCATGGTAGGTTAAAATGACATAGAGAAACCATGTAGTTGTCACTTCAGGTTGAGGTTTACTCTCAAACTGATGCTTAAGATAATAGTCTTTTGATAAGATAATAATCTTTTGTCCCAACTTGTGGCATTTCAGGGCCTTTCAGAAAGAGCACAATAACAGTGTTTTTTCAAATTTTCCGCAAATAACTGAATACTGTTTAAAAAAAAAAATCTTCAAAAAGTTGAATCCGCTAATTGTGAAATAAATGCATCCCCTGCAATTGTTTCGCTGTATTTCCCCACAAGGGTGAGACGCCACTTTTCCTCTCCGCCTTCTACGGTTGCTACGACACCGCCAGGCTTCTGCTCCTCCACGGCGCCAACCTGGAGCTCCACGACCGCAGGGGGCGCCGTCCCATAGCCGTAGCCAGGGAAGGCCTGCACCACCAAGTCCTGGAGCTCCTGCTGGCCCACCAGATCCAGAGGGAGCCCAGCACCGTGGACGCAGCCAGTGACATGCTGTGGGAGGAGCGGGCACTGATGTACTCTCCGTGGGTCGGGACGCAAGGACGGAGTGCCTCTTTCTCCGGAATAATGGCACATCGGGATATGACATCGCCACAGAGGTAAGGTTGAAAATTTAGTGTGTATATAGTGAAAACCTGCTAAGAGAAAAGATCTACAACTGTACAAAATATATATAATTATCATTTGCATAACAATAAAATGTTTACTCCATGTAAACCTTTTGATTACACCAGCATCCTTTTTCGTAACGTTTTTTTACATTTGAAAGTGCAATCCGGCACTCTGCACTGTGTCCATATAGGAGAGTATGCAGAGTAAACATTATAAGTGGTTAATATATAATCTTTGAACAGCCAAGTGGATTAATGTGAATTGAAAATACAAAGGTGCTAAGAACAGAAACTCAGGGAACTCCTTGTTTCCATAACCAGTTGATTACTTCTGTTTGTCTTTTCTCAAACAATTCTAGTTGTTTTCACCTTTCACAGTGCAATTTGGCACCTGTCATGACGCATGTAAATTGGAAATACAAGTGGGCTAAGGACAGAACCTTGGGGAACTCCTCCTTTAACATTCTATAAGACAGTTGTTGACATAATTTGTGAAAGAGGCTCTTTTCAATGATCATTTTCAACTTAAATGTTGTCTCGACAGTAACTGGTCCATGGGTGGCGTCCAATACCCGTCCCCTCAGAACTGGCGACCGCAGCTCAACCAATCGGCAACCGCTCTGGTGCCCCCCAGAGTCATGGGCCGCTCCCCCCGGCCTATCAGCACCTTGCAGGAGGTCACCTCAGAGGATGAGGACCGGGAGAGGCAGCAGGAAGCCCCTAGGGCAGTGACGCCTCACTTCCTGTCACCGCAACCGGCCCCCCGGCAGCGTTCCTTCTCGTGTACACAGCATGCATTGCAGCGCCGCTCCAGTTCCCACCAGATGGAACCCAACTACGTGATTGTGACTGAAAGGACAGCCAACGAGCACATAGAACGAGTCATTGTGTCTCCTCCGCCGGAGCCCCTGACCCAGTCAGACCGGCAGACGCTCATGAATGGCGGACGCAGTGATGTAAGTGGCAGAGCGGAGCAAGCTAATGTTAGCACCTCAGGTCCGGAGCCCAAATCTCGGGGAGAGAGGTCAAACAACGCCACCGACGCCACACAGACAGCCTTGTAGAGAGGTGCAAGCAATCTCGTTGAACAATATGCAAATACAGTGAACCCTCATTTATCGCAGGGGTTACGTTCCAGACACACATGCGATAGATCAAAATCTGCAATATAGAGAGACCATATTAAGAAAAAATTTCAAACACATTTAATCAATTGATTTAAACACTTAGACTTAATGTAATTGACATTTAAAAATCCATGAAAACATGATCGCTTCATCAAAGAAACCACAATCTCGGGGTGGGTGGGGGGGGGGGGGGTCGCAACACCAGACATCCTTTGCAAAGTCAGCCCAGTTCAATGCAGTGGTGCAGCGTGTGGGTGGGGTTATAGTGTTTTGGCAACAAACTCTGCTGCCATGATCAACCCGAAAGCTTATATTTGTCACAATTTAGCATCTCTGTCAAATATAAGTGGTTAAATCTTTTCTAGCAATCAGACAAAATGTCTTATCGTAGTTGTCTTTGAAAGAGCCTTGAACTTCAAACCAAAAATGGCAGACTTTTTTTAGCACAGCTTTTGAGGCTTTTTATGAGTCGACTCATGATAGACATTCCTACCAAATTTCATGTGGTTAAGTGAAACTGACTTCGGGGGCTGAATTTTTGTTTAAATCCAATGGGTGCAAAGGAAGTCTAAAATGGGTGCTTCCAACCAAGATGCCAGACTTCTTGTTCTTTTTCAGATATGGCTTCTTGAGACTTTTTGTGTATTGACTCATGATGCACATACCTACCAAATTTAATGTTTCTATGTGACACTAGCATCAAGGGCTGGATTTGTTTTGGCTCTCTTCTGCGTGGGTAGACACAAAAAAACATACATTGGCCGTAAAGGGGCAAATTATTTGGCAACCCATGCTGCGCCACTGCTTTCATGCAAAAAACTCTCTAGAACAGCCAAAGCCAATGTATATATAACCTCACTTGGTGGTCTTTATTACATTATCATCCGATGTGCGTTAATTGAAAGTAATATTAAATATATTTGTACAAAATGACTCAGACTTTTTGCCTCATTTTTAACAAGGGTATTATGTCACTTTTATTGTTGTTGCACAGTGAAAATACAAATTCACAGTAGTACCTTCCTCTTTTACACATCCAGTTTAAGAAAAACAAATCTCAGTTGTTCAAAAAAGACATTAGAAGTGCCACTAGCGTTGCCGACCAGCAGGTGGTACCAGCAACAGTCTTGGAGGTAGCAGTGGCTCCGTTGCACAAGTGCGTGTTGCAACATTCGTTGGTGAAGGTGAAATTGAGTCCCATGATGGACTTTTGACCTGTCACACCGCACAGGACGGGCTGGATGCAGCTCCTCTCGTACAGCACTACGCAGAATTCTCCTGAAAATAAAAAGGTAATTGACACATTATTCACTTTTTTCAGCATTTAAAATAGTTCCCAGGTGTCATAAAAACATTTATTAGAAAACATAACTCATGAACCAGAAGTAGGTGAAGGACAGAAACTTGGAAAACTCCTTTAACATTTTATAAAGCAGTTAGTTACATCAGTTTGTCTTTGTCCTATTAGTTTATAGTCGTTTTCAGATTTAAAAAAAATAGTTATTTATTTTCATAAAACCTAGTCAAATATAAGTGGGCAAAGGACAGAACGTTGGTGAACTCCTCCTTTCTGTTTTTAATACCATTTAACCTTTCTCCTAGAAAAATAATTTAAGATGATTTCCCATTTAGGAATGCAATCTGGTACTCTCCAACATATCAAAATACTTGATGATTTTTTGAGGGGAAAAAAACCCTGCAGTGAGTAAAACGAACATTTTGTAGCTCCAAATGGATTCATATGAATGGGAAATCGAAGTGGGCAAAAGAAAAAACCCTTGGGGATCTCCTTTTAGGTTTTGTTTACCAGTTGATTACCTCAGTTTCTTTCTTTTTTTCCAATTTCACAGTACCCTGCGGCACTCTGCAATGTGTCCAAACAGGAGAAAAAAACATAATTAGTCAAACACCAGTGGGCTAAGGACCGAACCCTGATAAGTTTTGTCAAAATACCCAAAGGATCAAGAAATACAGCATAATGTAGAAAAAGATCATTGCTAAAATTAGGCTGTTTTGAGTCACTGAGTCACTGTCCATCCTGCCCCCTCTACTGCAGGGCCAATACCGAGTATAACGTCCGTTACCAGGATGACCAAGCCCAGACAGAGCTAGGAGGGTCCTATGACTACACCTAGCCCAATGTGAAGAAAATAGCAAGCATCCATAAAGACAGTAATGGGATGGATTGTTTTTTTCCATTGTGGAGGAGGCCCAATGACACTTTGTCAATTAGTGTAGCCACTCAGTGTTGGGGTGTGATTATGTAAATTAGCCACACTGTTGCATCAAAATCTGATCAATTCAGAAGAGCTCACTCACACATTTTCAGAAAATTGGCAGGTTACAAAGCATTTACTTGAATGTTTAATTTCCAACTTGATGGGTGGACAGGCCCCGCAGAGACCCAACTATATATATACAAGCTTTTCAAAAAAACACTTCTCCATAGTATGTCCCCTGTAAAAGAGATTCTTTTGTGAGTGAAGGCACCCTCACCCTTCTGGCCCACGGCTCTGCTGGATAGGCAGACTTGGCCGGCGGGACATATGAGAGGAAAGTTGATGCAGTCCAGTGGCGAGATGGTGGGAAACACACATGTGTAGCAGAAAAGAGGAACTGAAGAACACAGAAACAAATGAACAATGTTTATCAATTAGTGAAGGGCCCAAAAAATGTTTATTCTCAATGTAAATAGTGGAGCCCGGGGACCCTAGTGAGGAGAAGCGGCTCAGAAAATGGATGGATGGATTAAATAGTGGAACCTCTTAAGTCAAACACAACTGGTTGATTTCCAGCAATATTTCACAGCTAAACATGGTTAAACTCCAAATTGTACCACTTTTTGAAGACATTCGACTGTGTTGATTGTGGTGATGTGACAAAAAAGAAGAAAAAACACAGCTGCTCACTGCGCTCAATTCTCACGAGAATGATGATGACAGTTTGAACTGCCAAGCTGGCCTTGACTTTTGAGACAAAAGACTAAATAAGGAGAAAAATAAACACCAAAGAAAAACATTTAAAAAAAACAAAAAAAAAAATGAAGTCTTCAGTTTTGTTGGACTTTTGAGGCATAAAATTTTGGTTAAACTCCAAGTTTTACCACTTTTTTGAGGGAATGTCCCTCAACTGTGGAGGAGGTTCCACAGGTTCCTGTAGTCAAAAAACACCTTCCATGCAGCTGCTATACAATAATCCACAAACCCACTAAAAGAGACAATTACACTAACCCTTGTTTTATTTTAACATATAAACAGAAAAAAATAACATCTAAAAAATAAAATAAAAATAATAATCCGCATTAGATTTTATAACTCACTTCAAAAGAAGTTGGAGGAAGTAAAAACTTATCTGGTCTACCTCTTGGTCTCTAAATAGTTTTTAGATTTATACCATGTAAATACAATACTATAACTGTTGGTGTAATCTGGATAGCCAACATTTTGTACTATTCACCTCTCTCTTTTTGTTCTTTTATGGTAACGGAAGGTTGACGTACCTGAAGGTGACATCACAAGGAGAAAAAGCAGAGCGCCAAACAGCTGCGACATCTCCAACACGTTTCACTGCAGTTTGACTCTAAAACAGAACATTTTCTTGTTGTTCGTGGTCGCAAAACTGAAAAAACTTCTCACTGCGTGCATACACACTAACCCCCACCCCCAGCATATTAAGGAAATATTTTTAGTGAGGAAAATGCTTTACTGCTTAAACTCGATTTAAGAGGAATGGCTGAGTTGGTGCTAAAAAAAATTTATATTTTGAAGCCTTGTTCTTGATTTATTAAATCATGGCATCTTAATGAGCGACATTCAGTGTGTGGTCAGGCGACATGCAGTCTCATGACAGCTACAAATAAAGAATGGAAGCGCACTTTTGTCTGTTTCAAAATGGCAAAAGCTTGATGTCCATGCTGAATTTCAGAATCTGAAGTGATCTATAATCAAATCAAGACAATTTTATTTCTATTTATGCTCACTTCTTTGTGATAAAGCTAACTACTACCAAACGAGGAATGAACACACTAGGTCCAGATGAAACTCGTTTACCCAATTCTCATATATGTATTCGAACTCAACATTTTACGGGAGTATTTATCCTGGTAAAACTTTCCACCTGGTAAGTGGAGTGGGTCCAGTAAAAATAAATCGGCTACTGAAGCCAGTTTGATTTAGGAACATGAATTTTGGTAGACATGTCTATCATGGGCGGCACGGTGGAAGACTGGTTAGCAAATCTGCCTCACAGTTCTGGTGGACGGTTTCCATAGGTCTGAATGTGAGTTGGAATGGTTGTTTGTTTATATGTGCCCTGCGATTGGCTGGCGACCAATTCAGGGTGTACCCTGCCTCTCGCTCACAATTAGCTGGGATAGGCTCCAGAACACCCGCGACCTTGTATAGGTGGCATAAGTGGCATAGAAAATGGATGAATGGAATGGAAAAAGCCAAGTAGTTTCGGAACTACATTACTTCAGCTGTCATTCCCTCTTAAAAGTACTCAACTTTATTCCGTAAAAGGCACTTGTTAATTCATCTTTTTTTTGCCTGTAGCAAAGTATTGCGGTATCATAGTAACAATCGCAGAAGTAACCCAACAGGCTTTTCCGTGATTGGACTGTAAAGACAATGACGTCACATTGAGAACATTTTAGTTCAAATTTGAGTTCAAATTTTCTCAGAAACAATGGGGGGTGGGGGGAAAGAGGAGAGAAAAAAAAAAAAAAAAAGAAAAAAAAAAAGGAAATTGAGCCATTTGGATCAGAGCGTTTAATTCTCTTGAACTAAAAAAAATACACTAACTTCCCAGACATTACATTCATTCAAGAAGGAACATTGAAAAACAAAAGACACAGAAACATGCCAATTATAAAAGCAAAGGACCAAAGTAGCTCTTTAAAAAGATCCTTTTGGTGCATAACTCCAAACAAAACAAAAAAGCCGATTTAACACACGGCCTTCCAAAGAAAGTAGTATGAACATTAAATAACAGTGATTTGCTAATTTTCTAAATTAAGCGTCTCCATATTGGCTGATTTTCGAGGTCTGAGACATCCATACTATCTACATGCCGTACCAGAACCTGGCAGGTAAAAGTGCAAACCTGTAGAGATAAATAGAACTAAATACCCGCTACAACAAGTAGTACCGCTCTAAAAGTGCAAGGTGGTTCATTTCCACACCGCTCACAGAGCGTGTTTGACGGCAGACACGTACTCGTCACGTCTCTTCTGCAAGTTGTGCTGAAGTTCCTCCAACTGACGGTCACGCTCCTCAGCGTCTTGGAGGATTTGCTACAGGAGAGAGAGACTTTCAATATTACACCTAGGAAAATGGCCAACGTGAACCTTTAATGGCCGCTATCAAAAGGCAGCCTTCCTGTTTTATAGAGAGTCATCAAAGTTTTCTGCTTTGGTCTGGTCACACGTAATGAGAAAAACTCAAATGTTTGTCAACTTAGTATCATCCATCTAAATAGTATATGTGGTTTCAATTTGATAGCAATAGGACAAAATCTCTGCAACAAGTTCGTCTTTTAAATAGCCTTGGAAATGGTCAAAATGACCTTAAAATCGCCACTTCAAACCAAGATGGAAGATTCACTGTATTTTCAGGTCCGGCTTCTTGAGACATTTTTGCGGGCAAGACTCTTCAAATAACCAAGCATGTTTTGGGGATGTGGGAGGAAACCGGAGTGCCTGGAGAAAACCCACACAGTCACGGGAAGAACATGCAAACCCCACACAGGCGGGGCCGGGGATAGAACCCCGGTCCTCAGAACTGTGAGGCAGACACTCTAACCAGTCGTCCACTGTGCCGCCGTTGTTACAACTTACGAGCAAAAATTTGAGAGCTCTGTATTATGGCAGATATCTCAACTCACTTCACAATAACCAAAAGTTTGGCAGCTAGTGGACATCCATCCATCCATCCATTTTCTGAGCCGCTTCTCCTCACTAGTGTCGCGGGCGTGCTGGAGCCTATCTCAGCTGTCATCGGGCAGGAGGCGGGGTACACCCTGAACTGGTTGCCAGCCAATCGCAGGGCACATACAAACAAACAACCATTCGCAGTTACAGTCACACCCACGGGGAATTTAGAGTCTCCAATTAATGCATGTTTTTGGGATGTGGGAGGAAACCGGAGTGCCCGGAGAAAACCCACGTAGGCACGGGGAGAACATGCAAACTCCACACAGGCGGGGCCGGGGATTGAACCCGCGTCCTCAGAACTGTGAGGCTGACGCTCTAACCAGTCGGCCACCGTGCCGCCAGCTAGTGGACAATTCTTCAAAAAGGTATTTTTTTTGTCATACTAAACAAAGAATTACACTGTGTTTAAAATAACCACCCAAATTTGCCATAGTATTTTTCGCTAGCTTAATGCTAACATATAATGGGAAATGCCGTATCATGGGCTAACGAATAGCACCTATGCGGCGCAGTTGTAACGCTTTAAGCAACATAGATTTGAACGCAAATGGCGAAGCAACACATGAATACAGATAATATAATAATAGTCGCAGGCATATATTCTCTATCACTTGCAAAAAAAATGACTAATATTACTGCGGCTTACTGAGCAATTGTGACTGTCTGTTGATGAAGTACAATATTTTCCTCATTAAAAAAATGGGGAGCCTGGAACGGATTAATGGCATTTCTATTTATTTTAATGGGGAAAGATGATTTGACATGGCACCACTGTACAGTGATTACCGAGTAGGGAATGACCCTACTCACTCATCACTAGATGAGATTTTTAGAGGAACTATCTCGGCTCACTATATAAAAATTCCTAATCAGGGACCTGTACCTGTATGAGTTGGTCCCTCTTCTCCAGACTGTCTCTCAGCTTCCTCTCGGCCCTCTCACCATCCTCTCGCTGGTTGTGTCCCGTTCTCTCGGCCTCTTTCCTGCGCCGCTCTTCGTTGCGCAGCGCCCGCCTAGCGTCCGTCAGTCGAGCCGTTAGAGAGGACGTCGTCCGTTCGTAGCTCTCCTGCTGACTCTGTTCATCACGTTCCAGTTAGGCCACAAGATGAAACCAGAATTTCCTTGGTTGAGGTAAGGACCCAGCACCTCTCACCTGAACGACGTTCTGGTACTCCTGCAGGGCGGCGGTGAGTTTGGTGACCTCCTGGCACAAGGTGGCGCTCTGTGTCTCTCTCTCCTCCAACAAGGCGGCCAGGTGGCTCTGCTTCTCCTGAAGCTGGGAGGCCAGGGAGGCCTCGGCCCCGCCCCCCAACAAGCCTTGGCCAATCACAGAGTCTGAGAGAGCCTAGAGAAATAGTCACTTTTTTTTCCCCCTACATCTAATTATCCTTTTTCTGGTATTAGTCAACAGTGTAGCTGGGTAATTATTACAAATTTCAAAAAAACATGAGCATAAAAACAAATGATTCATAACTCGGTAAATAAAAATACAAATGTAATCTAATACAAAATTTTCCAGTTGCTCTAAAGCTTTTTAATCTGGCAAATAAAAACTGAATAGCAGAAATACATGAAATTAAATTAAACTATAAATAAAAGAAAAAAAAATATTTTTATTATTTAAACGCATTCTCATTCATTTATAATCCATCCATTTTCTTTACCGCTTATCCTCACTAGGGTCGCGGGCCAATTTATAATCATCATGTGAAATAAATGTATGACTAGTTATACAGTATTTATGAAGCAAAAGAATGGTGATACGATGTAAATTAAAAGCTATGAATAAAAGATACAACATGTTTAATTTATTGTCTTGACAATTATATTGCAATTTTATTGGCAAATACATCCATCCATTTTCTATACCGCTTCTCCTCACTAGGGTTGCGGGCTGCTGGAGCCTATCCCAGCTATCTTCGGGCGGGAGGCAGGGAACACCCTGAACCGGTCGCCAGCCAATCGCAGGGCACATAGAAACAAACAACCATTCACACTCACATTCACACCTACGGGCAATTTAGAGTCTTCAATCAACCTACCACGCATGTGTTTGAGATGTGGGAGGAAACCGGAGGGCCTGGAGAAAACCCACCCACGCACAGGGAGAACATGGAAACTCCACACAGGCGAGGCTGGGATTTGAACCCCAGTCCCCAGAACTGTGAGGCAGATGTGCTAACCAGTTGTACACCGTGCCGGTTGACAAATACATACTTTTATCAATTTTTAATAAGTTGAAGAAAATAAAAAGGACTTAACACTAAAAAAACAGATAACTAATTTTTTATATTTTTGCGTTTGGATTTTACATTTATTTTTTTCATTGAAGCTTTAATATTAAAGAAATTCATGGAAATACAATAAAACAAAAATGATGAAATGATTTAAAAGATGAACAAATATGTATGTATGTGAACAATTAAGCTACTATGAATAAAATAAATTTTATACATACTACTTATTTTTTTTGCCCATCCATACCTGAACATCTTTCATACTGCTCTCCAGCTCCACCTTGAGGACGCGGACCAGTTCGTCCTTCTCTCGCATGGTGGCAGCGAGGGCCCGGTCCCTCTGCCTCCATACCTCCCTCTCAGTCTCCAGCTCCTGGAGGAGGCGCTGTTTCTCACCCAGTGCCGCGCGCAGGTCCTGGAGGGGGCAAAATACATCCATTAACATGGTCAGTGCTTGGACAACGAAACCCCACAGTTAAAGTAAACGGCCGTACCGAATGTGCCGCCCTAGGAGAGATTTTATATGGCGTCATCCCACAACCCCATCGAGAATTTACGTATGCTTACAAAAGAAATCGAATGGAGTTTTTTTATTTTTATTTTTTTTCTATTTTCTTCAGTTTATAACAACAAGTCGCCAAATTTAAAATATATTAAAAAAAGAGTTATTATTTTGATGGGACAAACAAACCAAAAGTTCCAACATCTTTCTTGCCCTGTGTTCCGGGAGAAAGATGATTTTTTTTGGGCCGCCCCCTAGAGGCCACGGTGCCCTTAGCATTTGCTAATCTCGTCCAATGGGTGAGCCGGCTCTGCTCCAATATACTCTATATATTTCAGAATTTCCCCCGCCTTTTAAGAATGAGCTTACGTCAATGATGTCCTGGTTGCACTGCAGCACCATGTTGAGCGTGTCCAGATCTTTCTCGCGGTCTCCTGCTGCCTTCCTCAAGGAAGCCACCTCTTCTTCCAGACGCCTTTCTTTCTCGACCAACTCATGCACCAAACTCTCCAAGGCACCCTGTGTAAAGATTACAGAAATAACTTCCAACTTCCTGTTCCGTTTCAGGCATGGGTGCTTGGGACTTTTTCGTGTGCCCTGTTATGATACACATGTCCACCTAATTTGTTTTCGATTGGTGAAACTGGTGTCGGGGGCTTTTTTTTTCTTTTAAACTCTCTTGAGTTAAATGAGTGAGTTTTGGTGTTGTGATATACAATGTATAACTATCATGTTCACTAACCTTGTTGTCGCTGACAATTTCTTTCAGGTTCTCGCTGAGTTTGTTGGCGATCTCGTCTGCAAGCTGGCTTTTTCCTCCTCCCTCCAAACAAACTCTCCTGATCACACTCATGCACTCCTGAGGATGAGGCCGACAACACACACAAAACACCAAAAAAGGAACATGACAAACAAATCAGGCTGTCTACACTCTGGAGGCATGTCAATCATTAACTCATTCCCTACAACCTAATTATACTATCACTGTATAGGAATTTTTATATGGTGGACCTATATAGTGCACTGAAAAGTCCACTGAAAATCACTACACAGCGATTAAGGAGTAGGTAATGAGTGACTGATTCCTAAAACAGCGACTGCATTCGGAATCTTTTATCATTCTCTACTCCCTTATCACTATATAGGATTTTTTAATATAGTGGACTATATACAGTCGGCGGCACGGTGGCCGACTGGTTAGAGCGTCAGCCTCACAGTTCTGAGGTGCGGGGTTCAATCCCCGTCCCCGCCTGTGTGGAGTTTGCATGTTCTCCCCGTGCCTGCGTGGGTTTTCTCCGGGCACTCCGGTTTCCTCCCACATCCCAAAAACATGCATTAATTGGAGACTCTAAATTGCCCGTAGGCATGACTGTGAGTGCGAATGGTTGTTAGTTTCTATGTGCCCTGCGATTGGCTGGCAACCAGTTCAGGGTGTACCCCGCCTCCTGCCCGATGACAGCTGGGATAGGCTCCAGCACGCCCGCGACCCTAGTGAGGAGAAGCGGCTCAGAAAATGGATGGATGGATGGATATATACAGTCGTTGACTCATCAGTCAAATGAAAAACAGTCTTGGAACGCTGCTCGGGGGGCCGTTATTTACAACATACTGGATCAACATCAGATGGTGGACATTCTGGAATAAATAATCAAATAAATCGATTATAATAACATATTCTTTTCAGCTGAATGTCCATCCATCCATCCATTTTCTGAGCCGCTTCTCCTCACTAGGGTCGCGGGCGTGCTGGAGCCTATCCCAGCTGTCATCGGGCAGGAGGCGGGGTACACCCTGAACTGGTTGCCAGCCAATCGCAGGGCACACAGAAACAAACAACCATTCGCACTCACAGTCATGCCTACGGGCAATTTAGAGTCTCCAATTAATGCATGTTTTTGGGATGTGGGAGGAAACCGGAGTGCCGGAGAAAACCCACGCAGGCACGGGGAGAACATGCAAACTCCACACAGGCGGGGCCGGGGATTGAACCCAGGTCCTCAGAACTGTGAGGCTGACGCTCTAACCGTGCCGCCCAGCTGAATGTATTTTACAAAATTAATGCAAACAAAGCACTTTATGGTCATCTGTGTTGCTTTACTTATCGTCTGTGTCTGGCGGAAACCTTTGACTTTAATTTTATATTTATTCACAAATCGATATGAAATGGTTTGAACCCAAACTGGTCAAACCATCATGTCCACTACCTGTCTTCCAGGTTTGACCACGTGACGTTCGCAACGCAAGCGAGAGAGCAGTTGTGACGTTAATTTTGGTCGACAGCAGAGGGCGATATTGCCAAATATAACAGCCCCCTGAGATGGATGAAAACTGATGAATTAATCTGCTTAATTCTTATTCCACGAACGCATTATCAATCAGAATACTGTATTTAGTCTAGTGGTGGCATAACCAAAGTATTCTTGCAAACAAAATGTTTGGGGTTTAGTTCCCCTTTAATGTTTCAGCATGTAAGAAGAGGCTGGCGGGCATACAGACAAACAACATTCCAGAGAGCTTAGAGTTGATCTGTCTGCATGCCTGTCCTCATCATCTCTCACCTGGATGAGCCGATCCCGACTGTGCAGGGAACGAGCCAGGCCAGGCAGTAGGGAGGCACAGTCCTCCTTACGCACAATCTGGAGGGAACAAGAAGGAAAATAGTAATTGACAAGGGTTCGACACTGAGAAGACCCAAGCCCTTTGATATGTACAGTACAGTAGTGTGTTGATGTTGTCGTTGTGTTATGTATGTGTGTTGCTACGTTTTCACTCTTTGTATCGCTGGTACTTCACTGCTAGCGTTTCAAGACAGAATTAGGGTTTGAAATTAGGGTTTCTAGCCAAATTAAGGTTTCAAATTAGGGTTTCAAGTTAAGGTTTTAAACCACGGTTTGGGGTTACAAGCCAAGGTTTTAAATTGGGGCTTCCTGTTCACATTAAGGCTTCAAGCCTGCGTTAGGCTTTCAAGTTAAGGTTTCAAGCATGCGTTAGGATTTTAGCAAGGGTTAGGGTTCCAAATTAGAGTTTCATGACATGGTTCGGATTTTAAATTAGGGTAATCATCCCTGTGGTAGGGTTTCAAGTTAAGGTTTCTAGCCAGGGTTAGTGTTTGGAATTAGGGTTTCATGCCATGGTATTGGTTAGGGTTTCAAATTAGGGTGTCAAGCCTGTGGTCGGGTTTCAAACCAGATTTCAAGTTTCAAATTAGGGTGTCATGCCATGGTTAAGGTTTCAAATTAGTGTTTCAAGCCTGGGTTAAGGTTTCAAATTAGGGCTGGTGTTTCAAGTTAGCAAAGTAACCCTAACCCCAAGTTAAGGTTTCAAGTCTGCACTCGGTTTCAAACCAGGGTTAGTGATGGAAATTAGGGTGTCATGCCATGATTAGGGTTTTAAATTAGGATGTCAAGCCTGCGGTAGGTTTTCAAAAGAGAGTTAGGGTTTCTAGTTAGGGCTTGAAGCCAACATTCAGGTTTAGGTTTCAAACTGGAGACTTTAGTTTTAAATTAGTGTTGGAAATCAACATTAGGGTTTGAAGCTGGGGTAAGGGTTTTAAAATTAGGGCTTGAAGGCAGTTACAGGTCAACATTAGGGTTTCAAGTAAGAGTTTCACACTAGGATACGCATTTCAATTTCATCAACGCGTACACACTCTGCTGCACTGTTGTGTCAATATGCACATTTAATAATACATCACACCAAAAACTGATACCCTCTAATTATGTGTCGATCAGGATCTCGGTGAAAAACAGAGGAAATATTTGCATGCTGCTTTGACTTTTCACAGCTTTTTAAAATACAAACTAGTTCATCAAGTTGCAAATGTGGTATGCAAACCACAATGGTGAAGGAATTTGCTTGTGTCCATTCACACGCACTCCCTATTATTATTATTTTTAACTGACAGTCACAGATAAGGGTATTTTGTCCTTGTAGTAACGAGCCCTTGGCAAACTCTGCTGGTTTGCCAGGATTCCACTATGTCCGTGTGTGTGTGTGTGTGTGTGTGTGCGTGTGCGTGTGCGTGTAAACTGCATCTACGAGCAAATAAAAGCGACGCACCCTTTTAGAGGCAAAACACACAGTGCTCACACCTTTCATTCCTTTTATATTGTATGGGCGTGCACGTGTGCGTGTGAGCAACACTGTAACATGGCGGCCGCTCTGTGTTTTGTAATAAATAACCAATTGGGTACACCTGCACAATGTAATATAATCCGACCCAATATAATCTCAAAATCCAATAAAATACAAGAGACATAAATGTGCATTGCAGTGGATGTGGTTAGAATGCTGGTGTGCCTAATGAAGTGGCTGCTATGTGTCTATTTCATACACAAACTATGCACTGAAACTTTAAACTGTTTTGAAACTAAGGTTAGGCCTTCAAACAAAAATTTGGTTCAAATTGGGGTTTGAAGCCAAAAATAGAGTTTCAAGACAGGTTTGTCTTTCAAATGAGGGTTTCAAGATTGGATTAGGGTTTCACATTATGGTTTATGTTATTAAATTAGGTTTCAAAGCCAATGGGGTTTCAAAGCCTGCTTCGTGTTTCAAGCCTGGGTTAACGTTTCAAATTAGGGTTTTTAAACTTGGATTACAGTTCAAAACTTGGATTACAGTTCTAAAGTAGGGTTTCAAGTTTTGCATCGGGTTTCAAATGAAGGTTTCATGGCTGGGTTGGAGTTTCCAAATCAGGTTTCACGTTAGAGTTTCAAATTAAGGTTTTAAGACTGTATGAGGTTTTCAAACAATGGTTAGGGGTTTAAAATTGGGGTTTGACGCCTGTATTAGTTAAAATTAAGGTTTTGAATTAGTGTCTCAAGCCTGCGTTATATGGCTTCAAAGTGGGGTTTCAAGCCTGGGTTATGGTTTCAAACAAAGGTTAGGGTTTCATATTGGAGTGTGATGCCAACATTAGGGATTAAAATCTGTTTAGAGTTTCAAATTAGGGTTTCAAGCAAAGGTTAGGGTTTCAAACCAGGATTACAGTTTCAAATTATGGTTTCTAGAGGGTTATAGCCTGTTAGTGTTTCAAGGCTGGGATAGGGTATTTCCAATGTAGGGTTTCAACTTGTTTTCTCTGGGTACTCCAGTTTCCTCCCAGATCCCCAAAATATGCATGGTAGGTTAATTGACGACTCTAAATTGCGTATAGGTGTGAATGAGAGTGCAAATTGTTGTTGGTTTATAAGTGCCCTGTGACCATTTCAGGGTGCACTATGAGGGGCCGTTAGGGACATTATTCACATTAGCTCTCACACTTACTATTCAAATGCTTTCACACACACACACACACACACACACAAACTACTGAAAGGCTCTCATAAGGACTACTCAAACTCTCACACACACACACACACACACACACGAGTCTTGCTCTCATTAACACGACTCAAACACTCTCATGCACGAGTCTTGCTCTCATTAAAACTACTCAAATGCTCTCATTAACACTACTCAAACGAATCCGGCTTCTGATTGGCCGACCATTACGTCATATCCTACAGCACTTACACATTAAAAGCAGTCATTTTAAATCAATGAGGAAAAGCATTATTGTAACAAAATAATCAAGTATACGACACATTAACATAAAAAATATATATGCATGTACTATACAGTACAATGCTATGTGTTTATAGTTATGTCTATAACTATTTGTCAAAATCTATCTATTAATCTATCTAGCTATCTTAAAACAAATATCCCAAGATTTTTTCTAATGAGGTGGCCAAAGGGAATGAAGCAATTTAAGCAAGACTCGTTCATATGAGAGCGTTTTAGTAGTGCTAATGAAAGCATTTGAGTGGTGTTAATGAGAGCAAGACTCGTGTGTATGAGAGCATTAGTGTTAATGAGAGCAAGACTTGTGCATATGAGAGTGTTTGAGTAGTGTTAATTAGAGCATTTGAGTAGTGTTAATGAGAGCAAGACTCGTGTGTATGAGAGTGTTTGAGTTGTGGTAATGAGAGCATTTGAGTAGTCTTAATGAGAGCAAGACCCGTCCGTATGAGAGTGTTTGAGTAGTGTTAATGAGAGCAAGACTCGTGTGCATAAGAGTGTTTGAGTAGTCCTTATGAGAGCCTTTCAGTCGTTTGTGTGTGTGTGAAAGCATTTGAATAGTAAGTGCGAGAGCTAATCCTGAATAATGTCCCTAACGGCCCCTCATAGTGTACGGCGCCTCTCATCCGAAGATAGCTGGGATAGGCTCCAGCACGCCCGCAACCCTAGTGAGGATAAGGGTTACGGAAAATGAATGGATGGTTTCAACCTTGGATAGGATTTCAGATTAATGTTTCACAGCTTTGTCAGGGTTTCACATTAGGGTGGCAAGGCTGGTTTAATGTTTCAAGTAACTGGAGTTAAGGTTTCAAATTAGGATTTGAACCCAACATAATAGTTTTCGTGAGTGCTTACATGCGTCCAATCCTTGGTAGCATCATCATCCTGGGGTATCCCGGGTTTCAGGTGGGCCTCCAGGGTCCTGACCCGGGCCTCGGCCTGATCAAGCTGCCCTCGCAAGTGCCTGACCACCTGATGGAGCCTGCGGGAGGCACTCTGCAGGGACAAAAATTATTTTGTCTTTAAACAGGTGAGCTATTGAGAAGTTGTCCAACGAGCACGCAGGAGCTTGGGTGTTCCCGGACGTAACAAACTGTGTCAATATTTAACGTTGAAGAAGGTGTATGGGCCACCGCACTCATCCAGAAACATATTTCAACATTTGATGATGCTTTGGAAACAACCTTTTAAACTAAATTTAGTTGCTCACATTCAGGAAGAGAAAATAAGAAAAGTTATTTTGAGAAAGTTACAAAACACATTTCATTGACGTTCGATAATTTCTTCCACAGAGTTAGGGTTAGAATATATGGTTTCAAGTGAAGGTTAAGGTTTAAAGTTACAGTTTGAAGCAAAGGTTAGGGTTTAAAGTCGGCCTTTATACTGCAGTTTCAAGACCAGGGTTAGGGTTTCAAATGAGAGTTTCAATTCAAAGTTAGGCTTTCAAATAACACTAACTGAGGCTTGAAAACAAGCAAAGGGTTTGAAAGTAGGGTCTGAAGCCAAGAGTTTAAAACAAGGCCTAAAAATTCAAATTAGGGTTTCAAGCACTTTCAAAATAGGGTTGGAAGCCTGGGTTAGGAGGTCAAATAAGTGTCAGTGTTTCAAATTATGTTTTGAAGCCAGGATTAGGGTTTCAAATTAGGGTCTGAAGTTAACATTAGGGTTTCAAGCAAAGTTGAGGGTTTCACGCCTATGTTACGGTATCAAATTTGGGTACGTTTTTTCAAATTAGGGTTTAAAGAAATGTTTGGGCTCAAAAATAGTGTTTCAAACCTGGGTTAGGGATTCAAGTTCTGGTTTCAAGTCTTGTTTAGGGATTCAAACAAGTGGTAAGATTTCAAATAAGGGTTTCAAGCAAAGTTAGGGTTTCAAATTATGGTTAGAGTTTTCAGCCTTTAAATACAAGGTGTGCCAAAAGTCACTACAGGAAGTCCTCGATTTACGAACGATTTCCGTTCCTATGCTGGCGACGTAACCCGAATTTCCAAATAAGTCGGATTTCAGCGTTAAAGTTTTAATTTACGTCGAAATACTTCTGTTACGGGTCTTGTCCCACGTGATTGTGACAGCAAGCTCAGTGTGTGTAGGCGTGTGCGTCAACGTGTGAGTGAGACGGGACTGCGCAGGCGTCATCCGGCGGGACTGTGAAGGAGGAAGGACTGCGCACAGGTGCGAGTGTGTGCAGTGGCAAGTGTAGTGACGGCGACCGGGAAAGAGTAGCGATTAGCGGAAGACCCGTTGATGTTGAATGTGCAGAGGAGCTAATAAAGCCATTAAAGCAGCAAATCGGTGCTTCGTGCCTTTATTGTTGCCGCCACCCAGCTCAGCTGTGCAACGAGAGAAGGGAGTTAACCCCAAGGCCCTGGAGAAGGCGTCTCCCGACCACGGTCAGGTGACCGTAGCAGGAAAGGTTAACAGTTCGTATAAAGAAACTAAAATACATTAAAATAAAAAAATAAGATGCTGTACTTACCATTACTGCTGAGAGTGTGAAAAAAGGAGGGCGAAAAAGGCAAAGATACTCCTGGCGCACAAACACAGACAAGCACTATGCACTAGCTAACCAGAAACACTATGGTGCTGGGGACAAAATGTCAGACAAGGCATGTGCGTTGTGAAGTCGAAACGTCGTAGGTCGAGTACGTTGTAACTCGAGGACTTCCTGTATATACTTCCTTTTTTCTATTTCATTTCAGGTATCAGAGATGACGTCATCATCTTAGGCTTTGCAGTTTTTGGAAGCATAGAGTTCCCTTGCCCAAAGCTCGCCAATTGACATCAGAGAAGCATTGCAAAATGGCCGGCTGGCAAGACCTTTTTCTGTCCACGACAACATTCCAGCGCCAGTTTGAGAAGCTTTATGCCTGTCACACTGCACACTGTACAATTTTCACTCTGGATGGCAATTTTCTCAAGCATCTGTTCTTTACAAACCACACAGCGGAAGGCCTGCTACTACCACCACTGACAAAAACACAAAACTTCTAGAGCAGGCGTTCGCGCAAAGCCAAAGAAAGTCTATCCAGAGGGCTCCACTGGAACTCAGCATCAGCAAAAGACAAATTCAGCGGATGCTTCGGTGAGTGATAAAGCTTTTCTCCTACCAACTTTCGTTTGTCAAGATTAATTATCTTCCACTTGAAGCCTTTTACTTTGAGGGAACTCCTGTTTTAGGAGTTCAGCATTTTCACCAGTGGTGCCAGTAGCACGCCTTCTGCTGTGTGGTTTGTCACAAACAGATCCTGTTTTGAGAAACTTGCCATGGATAGTGTCAATCCGGTATATGCGCAAACTACTTCTGCTTTCGGCAAAAACAGGTAAAATCACTTCCTCCTGGTTCGGGTGAAGAGCAAAGGGGACCGTGACAAAGCAAATGTTGGAACTTTAAATGTCTACATTGTCTTTTTTTAAATACAAGATGTCACCACAGAGCCACTAAAGACGACAATATTCCATGTTTAGGCTGCGTTTACATGTATCATATCATATTTGTATAAAAAAATGATACACACGTATTTAACTTTTGTCTAAAGACACCAGCGACAAAGACAACTAAATTTTAGCAAGTTTGGCTTCAAACAATCATGTCATTAAACTGTAGTCATGCTCATTAGTGTAGCATAAACAGTAAATCAGATAATCTGACATACCAATATAATGGATTGAACAAGACGGAGCATTTTGACGGCCATAAAGTTTCCTAAACTGATGCTAAACCCTGACCAAGTCCCACCTGCTGATGCAGAGGCAAGAACTCATCCTTCATCTCCATCAGAACATCGTCATCCTCCTCCTCTCCAGTGTGGTGACCGCCATTCTCCTCAAAGCTCAAGTTCCTGTTTACCACAGGTGACGTCATCTCACTAGAACTTCTTCTCTTGTTCCTCCCAGCCAGGACGGGAATCCTGCTCCCCACCGGCGAGCTGACCGGCCTCCCTCTTAGACGTCGGATCTCCCTGAGGACCGAACTGATCGACCGGTAGCCGGGCGAGTCCGACGGGTCGCAGCCGTCCAGGGAGTCCAGAGACTGGAGGGATGGGGTCCGCAGGGAGAAGGTGGATGCCGCCAGCGAGCCAGGACTGGAGCAGGTGGACGGGATTCGGTACCAGTGGAGTGGCATGCTCTGGGATTTGTCCCGCGACAGAGGCAGAGGAGAGAAGGGCTGATATGGCATTCGGCGAGGTACGCCGCACACCGACTCGTAATCCGAGTCGGATACGCGCAAAGAGTCGCAGCCTTCGCAGTTTTGACCCTTTTGGCACCTTTTACCTGCATGGCACACAAAATAAGGTTAAATTTAGGGTTTCAAATCAGGGTTTTAAGATATGGTTAGGGCTCCACATTAGGGACTAAAACTAGGGTAGGATTTCAAGTCGGAGTTACGGTGTCACAATAGGTTTGGGTTTGAAATTTGGGTTTAAAAAGTAGCATTGGGGTTTCAAGACAGGGTTAGGGTTTGAAATTAGGGTTTGAGGACAAGGTTAGGGGTTCAAATTAGGGATTAAAATTCAGGGTTCAAGACAATTTTAGGGTTTCAAATTCAGGATTCAAACCAGTTAGGGATTTAAATTGGGGTTTGAAATTACATTTGGATTTGAAATTAGGGTTAGGCATTGAAATTAGGGTTTCAAGGCAAGGTTTGGTCTTCAAATTAGGGTTCTAAATTAGGATTATGGTTTTCGAGAAAGGTTCATTTTAAATTAGGGTAAGGTTTTCAAATTAAGATTTCAAACTAGATTTAGCGTTTCGTTAGGGTTGGGAATTGGGGTTCCAAGGTTAAGGGTTCAAATTAGGGCTCCAAACTAGGATTAGGATTTCAAAACAGGATTAGGGTTTCAAACTAGTGTTTCAAATTTTTGCTTGATTTTAAATTAGGGGTTCAAATTAGGATATCAAGACAAGGTTAGGGTTTAAATTTATGACTGTCAAACTAAATTACGGCTTTTAGTTGGGGTTTAAAACTAGGGTTAGGGTTTCAAACTGGAGTAAGGGTTTGAAATTAGGTTTATGTTTGGAGTTGGGGTTTGAAGTTAGGTTTGGGTCTAAAATTAGGATTTCAAACTAGGGTTAGAGTTTCATACTAGGGTCAGGGTTTTAAATTAGGGTTTCTAGGCAAGGTTAGGGTTTTAAAATACTCTAGGGGTCTCAAATTGGAGTTATGGTTTGAAGTTCGGTTTGGACCTAAAATTAGGGTTTAAAAACTAGGCTTAAAGTTTCAAACCAAAGTTAGTTTCAAATTAGGGTTTAAAAAAACAAGGTAAGTGTTTCACATGAGGGTTGGGGATTCAAAAAGGGTTACGGTTACTGTTAGGGTTTGAAGCCAGGGTTAGGGTTTCAACATAAGAGTTCCAAAATATGGATAGGTTTCAAATTAAGGCTTTGATCTTGGGTTAAGGTTTCTAAGAAGGGTGAAGGTTTAAAATTACAGTTAAGCTTTTAAATAAGGATTCGAAGCAAAGGTTAAGGTTTCAAACTCGTGTTCTGATTTCAAATTATGTCTTAAAGCCACAGTTAAGTGTTTAAAGCATGTACCTGTTCGTATAAAGTACGGGCACATGTCCCACTTGTCCGACCAGCACTCGTACTCTGCCAGAGCCATGTTGTCCTTCAGCATGTCTCTGTAGTCATCCTTGTCCTGGTCTCCTCCCGCTTCCTCTTCCTCGTTCTGCTCCCGAGGGTGCCTCCGGACGTAGTTGCTTCGCACCCAACGCCGGACGCGGTCTCGCTCATGGGTCAGCTTGTTGAGCCTCTCCGAGGACAGCGCCCTCACCCTGGCGATGACCGTGTCGAACCTGAAGACGCGCTCCAGGACTCCGCTGCACTTGCCGCACGTGAACTCCCCGCGGCTGACGCCGCGAGACACCGGTCCTCCCAGGATATGCGTCAGAATCGAAAGGAGGTCCAAGGATTTGGATGGAGAGCTGAGGGACAGCTGGGACTTGGACAGAGAAGATGACGAGCACAGAGAGGACATACTGCCTGTGGAACATATTGAACAAATTGAAATTAGGGATTCAAGGCAGGGTTGAGGTTTCAAGTTAGAATTTGGGTTTAAAATTACAGTTTAAAGACAATACTATAGGGTTTCAAACAAATATGAGAGTTTAAAGTCAGGGGTTCTCAAGCCTGGATAAGTGTATACAATTAAGGTTTGTAGCCAACATTAGGGTTTAAATAAGGGTTTGAAGCCTGGGTATCATGCCTGGGCGAGGGTTTTAAGATAACAGAATTCAAAATTAAGCTCTCAAACCTGGATTGGGGTTTGGAACCTGGGTTAGGGTTTCAAACAAGTGTTACGGTTTCTAATTAGGGTGTGAAGACAAAATCAGGGTTTCAAATTAGGGTGTCAATCTTGGGTTAGGGTTTCGAAATAGGTTTTCAAGATGGGGTTATGGTTTCACATTAAAGCTTCAAGCTTCCATTGTGGTTTTAAACAAGGGTTAGGGTTTCAAATAAGAATTTGGGGGCAAGGCCAACATTAAGGTTTCAAATTGGGGTTTGGAGCTAACATTAGGGTTTCAAATTAAGGTTTGAAGCCTGTTTTAGGGATTCAAACTAGGTGTGGAAGACGAAGTGACGGGTTTCAAATTAGGATTTCAAGCCTCAGTTAAAGATTCAAATCACGGTTTCAAGATGAGGTTCGGTTTTCAAATTACGCTTTTCAGACTACGTTATCTTTTCAAACAAGGGTTAGGTTTTAAATTAGGATTTGGAGTAAACACTAGGGTTTCAAATTAGAGTTTCAAGCCAACACTAAGGTCATTTGAAGCGAAGGTGATGGTTTGAAGCGAGGGTTAGGGTTTCAAATCATCGTTTCAATACTACATTATGTTTCAGACAAGCTTTAGTTTTTTTAAATTATAATTTGGGGCCAACATTAGGGTTTCAAATCAGGGTTTCAATCTAACATTAGGGTTGCAATCCAGGATTAGGGTTGTAATTCAGAGTTCGTAATCATGGTTGCAAGCCCGGGCTGGGGTTTCAAATTAAGGTTTGAAGCAAACATCACTCGAAATTAAGGTCTCTTACCCCAGGGAGTGCTTGGCGAGGACCCTGACAGGCTTCCTCCTCTCAGGGACCTTATGGGGGTCTGAGGCCGAATAAGCTTCTTGTGTTGGCCCCCAAACAACCAACGCCTTTGGTTGCCCTGAAGAGCTACTCCGCATATCACACACAACTCATTTGGGCATCGGGACGACATCCTGGCAGCTGATCTAAATACACAACGACTCACATGATTCAGTTCACTTACTCAGTTAGGCTCAAGCAAAACACAGCAGACTGAGAAGATTCCCTTTTTTTCGGTTCAGTCACTGACATGAGTTATTGGACAAACCAGAAACATTGGGTACTCAGATGATTCTGTTCATGCACCGACTCAATCAGCAAACTCACCGGAAACATTGCAGACTCAGAAAACTTGTTGAATCGGGACAATCACTGACTCAAGTTAGGAGATTCAGTGGAAGTAGCTCATTCTCTGACTGGAGTTAGAAGACTCAACAAAAAAACTTCGGACTCAGATTATTCGTTTCACTGATTCCAAGGAATTAGCTGACTCACTGACTGGAGTTAGCGGAATCAACAGAAACACTGCAGACTCGTATGATTTTCTTTACTGACTCGGATAATGGACTCTGGGATTTAGATTTATCAGTTTACACACTGACTTGAGTTAGAAAACTCAACATAAAATAGGACTTGAATGATTTTGCTCACTGCCACGAGTTAGTTGGCTCAGATGACTCAGTTGAAACGGTCCACTCACTGAACAGAAGTTAGAAGACTCACATGAAACACAGCAGAGGGATGATTTCAAGTTAGTTTGACTCAGGGATTAAGTGGAATGCACTAACTCAATGACTTGAGTTAGAAGACTCAATGAAAACACTCTCGACTCAAGTTAGTGGACTCACCAGAAACACTTGGGCCACGTACTATTTGATTCTTTGGCTCTAGTTTGATTATTTCTGACTCGAGTTAGCAAACTTGGATGATTCAGTTCCATCAGTTCACTCACTGACACGAGTTAACAAACATTCCGGAAACACAATACACCAAGGTTATTAGATTGAATACACTTACTCACTGGCTCACTGAATATAAGTTTTAAGTTAAATGCAGCAATAAACAAGTATTAACTACACTAATATTTGTTATGCATCTTATATATATATATCCATCCATCCATTTTCTGAGCCGCTTCTCCTCACTAGGGTCGCGGGCATGCTGCAGCCTATCCCAGCTGTCATCGGGCAGGAGGCGGGGTACACCCTGAACTGGTTGCCAGCCAATCGCAGGGCACATACAAACAAACAACCATTTGCACTCACAGTCACACCTAACGGGCAATTTAGAGTCTCCAATTAATGCATGCTTTTGGGATGTGGGAGGAAACCGGAGTGCCCGGCGAAAACCCACGCAGGCACGGGGAGAACATGCAAACTCCACACAGGCGGGGCCGGGGATTGAACCCGAGTCCTCAGAACTGTGAGGCTGACGCTCTAACCAGTCGGTCACCATGCCGCCCTTTTATATATTATTATATAATATTATATAATATATATATATATATTTTTTTTTTTTTTAACAGTACATTCTGTGATGATCACAGACTCAAGTGAGATGAATCACTGTAGTGTGTGACTCAAGAGTACTGTAGTCAAATATTAACAATGAAGAAAGTTTACGAGCTGTAGACGAGTCGATGGGTCGGACGTGACTAACCGGATTTCAAAATAAAAGCGAGAAAATGACAACAGATGTTTTCCGTGATTGCGGTGCATT
Source organism: Phyllopteryx taeniolatus (assembly GCF_024500385.1). Taxonomy (NCBI): domain Eukaryota; kingdom Metazoa; phylum Chordata; class Actinopteri; order Syngnathiformes; family Syngnathidae; genus Phyllopteryx; species Phyllopteryx taeniolatus. Next base: position 25,326,439 of record NC_084507.1, read on the forward strand.
AATGATCATTTGATCGATATCCGGGTGAAGACTGACGAAACAACGAATTCCTCCTTGAGGATCATGAGTTAAAAAGTCTCAGTCGATATTTACAAACACTCCAAAGGCATGACACGTCGACTTTTGGCCTGAAGCGTCCGTCAAGTCAAATTTTCCCTTTAACACGCTGCGGAAACTTGGTCGGCGGAACACTTTTACCGTCAGTTCTACCGCAATAAACGTCTTTTCTCTCGCCCTCCATTGTAGCTGTAACAGCAATTTCAAACCGATTCAGACGGTCACACAAATTTTCTGTCAAGGGTCGATCATCTGCTTCTTCCGAGGGTACCTGAAAGCACCGTACACGAGAAACTAGAGCCACGTCGTTACCTTTACAAGGCGACAAGTGTTCTTGTTAAAAAAAAAAACTTTACCTTGAAAGCTCACGCTCGTAAAATACGTCAGACGAGGAAGAACGCTTTCACACCGAGTGACTTATTAAACGAAGAGGAGCAGCCTCCCGGTGGACAGAAAAAAAATCTCCACCACTGCCTTTGGTGAAGTGAAGCGGCTCAGCTGAGCTCGACTCACTGCGCCGCGGAGGAGGAGACAGGAGAGGTGGTGGGTGTCACCTTTTGATGGCGTCATCGGGCATACCTGTGGGGGCTCGTGCCAGCAAAACGGGCGGGGTTAAAAATGATGACTCTTAAATTTATGTTCAATAATTTATGTCATAATCATAATTCTAAACCCAAATTTAAGATGATCATGACCACGTTTTCCCCCCCATTAAATACATTTGTTTAAGCACCGAATGTGACCTCAGTTTTCTAGCTGCCGCGTTTTTTGTTTTTTTCAAACTCGACTTCATCCGCTAGATGGCAGTATGGACGTGGTCATTACCTGCCCAAAAATTATTTGTAGGTGACCAAGAAAATGGTGTCAGTACTTCATGGTTACCTGTTTTTTTTGTGTGAATGTTCTATCTATCTATCTATCTATCTATCTATCTATCTATCTATCTATCTATCTATCTATCTATCTATCTATCTATCTATCTATCTATCTGTCTGCCTGTCTGCCTGTCTGCCTGTCTGTCTGTCTGTCTGTACGTACGGATGTATGTACAGTATTATGGAATAATCCACACGAAGAGGCGAGTGAGTGGCTTGGGTTTTGCCTGTGAAAACCACATTTATAGTAGTTAAAGGTGTAACCAACATGAAAACCAGAGAGCTGCCCACGGGTAGAAAAACAAGCAATTTTGAAGCAGAGAAGATGGAAAATTGATGAGATAGGCAAATAGTCTTACATTTTTATTGTTCAATAAAATTACAAGTCTAACGACGAGAAAACTTCACAGCATTGTCATGGTTATTGCATGTCAACATGGTTCATGGTTCCTGTAAAAAGGCACAAAGCATAATATCAAATGTTCACTACGTTGCAAAATCTTTTTTTTTAAATACAAAGTCATTTGGAAGTAGTCACTATTGAATTTCTATATACAAAGAATCGTAGCTTTATTGTTTTTTAAACTAAAAATGAAAAAAAAATCCTGACAACAATGACATTTGACTTCCTTTACTCCTCTTTCTCTGCAGTATCATCACAAGCATCCATTTAGATTGTTGGATGCTTGTCTGCTATGGAAGGCTGTTTGAGCACTCTTTTCCATATCTTGAATTATGAACACAAACTTGTGTGCTGAGAAAAAAATGCTCAAATGACTTTATGGCAAACTGTTTGTGCATTTATTCAATATCCTAGATATCCATCTTAAGGTACAAAGAGAATGCCGGTCAGACAATTTGGCACACTAGTACAACAACAAGTAACTGTACATGTTACTTGTGTTACAAAACTGTGTACTAGTGGGAAATAAATCATACTACTAGTACTACTAGTGACATTATAAAATTGTACAAGTTAACATAGCGGGCAGATGTCAATTAATGTGCGGTTTTTGCCTCACAATAGAAACGTAGTTAAACTACCTGTATGCCAAAACTGTCCTACTGGAGGACAAAGAGCATACTAGTACAGGGGCCTTGAGCTGGATATCAAGAATATTGAATAACTGCTCAAACGGCTTTATGGGAAGCTGTTTGAGCATTCATTCGCGGCACACTAGTTTTCATTTATAATTCAGCGCACTTGTTGAATATTGAATAAATGCTCAAATAGCTTTGGAAAGCCTTTCCAGCATTTATTCAATATACTACTTGTGCTCGGAATTGTCCTACTATTGAGGACAAAGGGTGCACTAGTACATGGACATTAAACAGGATACTAAGGATATTGAATCAATTGAGCATTTGAGCATTTATTCGATATGCTACTCATGCTGTGAATTGTCCTACTATTGAGAAAAAAAGACTACACTGGTACATGGACCTTAAACAGAATACCAAGGATATGGAATAAATTTAGCATTTATTCGTTATACTACTCATGCTCTGAATTGTCTTAATGGTGAGGACAAAGAGTGTACCATAATTTCTCATGTAAATGCGCACCCATGTATAGTACACACCCCCAAAGTTGACCTCAAAATTCTGGAGAACACTTCTACCTATGTGCAATGCATTTTTACTGTGCATGATTTTGGTTATACCCATGTGATCAAAACATGAAGTATTATCTGTATTTGGTTAGTTTTTTCAAATAATTATTCTGAAGTTAAGCACTTTATTGGAACACGTTACTTCATTTTTATTTACTTGCTCTTATTTTGAAATTCACAGCCCTACTTTTATTTAGTATATGAAAAAACACACACTTGTGCGCATATGTTTGATTATCCAGGCAGAATTTGTAAGATGGGTAAAATTCTTTAAAGAAAACATGAAGGGCCAGGCGAAAGACATAATTTTGTTTTAATGGGATTCAAATTAAACTTTCAAGCATTTTAGAAAAGCATCATCCATCCATCCATCCATCCATTGTCTGTACCGCTTTATCTTCACAAGGATTGCGGGGGGTGCTGGAGCCTAGCTCAGCTATTTTCGGGCGAGAGGCGGGGTACACCCCGAACTGGTCACCAGCCACTCGCAGGGCACATATAAACAAACAACCATTCGCGCACACATTCACACCTACAGGCAATTTAGAGACTTCAGTCAACCAACCACACATGTTTTTGGGATGTGGGAAGAAACGGGAGTACCGGAGAAAACCGGAGAAAACCCACGCAGGCACGGGGAGAACATGCAAACTCCACACAGGTGGGGCCGGGACTTGAATCCCGGTCCTCAGAACTGTGAGGCAGATGAAAAACATTATCATTAAACAAAACATAACCATAAAGAAATTAATCATGGTTGTTGTTCAGTCATGAGTCATATTAAAAAAAAAAACAATATCGCACAAGGTCTGCCTGGGTATATAAACTTATGAGCACAACCGTACATATATGCAGTCATACGTACCCTTGTCATATTGGAATGAAAGTGTAGGCTACATCATTTTCATAACCCCTAGGTAGGGGGGTCATACTAGAATGAAAGTGTACCCTTTTCTCATAACCTCCAGGTGGTGATGGCATATTGGAATGAAAGTGTACAGCTTTTTCATAATCTCTAGATGGCGGCATACATATATAAAATGTGAAAGTTTTTTCCATTTCCAAGATACTTATGTTGTATAATACGAACTATTGACTTTTGACAATTGCTTTGGGAAAAAAATGCGCATTATACACGAGAAATTACGGTACTAGTACATGGACCTTTAACGGTATATGAAGGCTGTTAAATAAATGCTCAAATGGCTTGTCATAGCCCTCCCCTCCCCCTCCGTTCAAGTAAGCCACTTCTCAATGCAGTTAGTGAACACGGTGAAGTTGGAGTGCCAGTGCATATGCTTGACGCCAGAGCAGAGGCACAACGACAGGTCGCCGCGAGCGCTAAGCGTCTTCAGTCCGAAGGTGTCGTTCCTGTAAAACTGTACATGGGTAAAGAAATTCACTGTTTGACACTGAGTGACAAATAACATCTTGAACCAAGAACTGTGCGAGCGAGAGCGTGAGCATGCTAAGGGATACTTTAAAAGTGAGTTTTAATAAGTTTAAATTTAAATGTGTTTAAAGCATAGGTAAAAATAATTATTAAATGTTTATATTTATATCTTTATATGGCCGAGTTTCACCTATTGCAGATGGGTCTGAAACGTTTATCCCGCAATAAACTGGGGTCCACTATATAGCTAATTAACACTGAGCATTGTTATCTTTGTAAAGGCGCAGATGGATACAGTTGCGGTAGTGGACAGGACACGGAATAGTGAACTGAAACACCAAAGTTAAAGCACGGTACCTCTTGGTTCCTCATTTCGACAACGCGCTCCTTGCTGTTATAGAATCCAAAGTGGCTAAAAAAAAAGGAAATGGGCATTAACATATAAACCTCTTAATGCCCCAACTCAGCACTGCTTTATTTTAGGAAATGGGACTTGTCTAACATCCTATTTCTTGTCACTCACTAGTTTCAATTTGAGATGCCAGGAAAAATGCAGGTGGTAAAGTAGGGACCATGTATTATTTTTGTGCTTTTAAATGAGAGAAGCTTAATGCTATGAACCGTGTGAATGCATTTTTGTCACTTCTGTTAAATCACATTGCTCGAATCACCTTTGGAAGTATTGGAACAGTGAGGCCAATATAACTTATTTAATACATGAATTCAAAACATCTTACATGTTCTGTATATGTAACATTGTTTATTTTACTAATATGCTTCTATTGTATTTTATTTTACAATAAATTAGATGCCATATGTGTACTTTACCCACCCATACTATTGCATCTAACAGAAAGGACATCACATGTGGGGTTCCCCAAGGGTCAATTCTAGGCCCACTGTTATTCAATATTTACACCGCCAATTCCAATGAAATTGGGACCTTGTGTTAAACATAAATAAAAACAGAATACAATGATTTGCAAATCATGTTCAACCTATATTTAATTGAATACACTACAAAGACAAGATGTTTAATGTTCAAACTGATAAACTTGATTGTTTTTATCAAATAATCATTGACTTAGAATTTTATGGCTGCAACACGTTCCTAAATAGCTGGGACAGGTGGCAAAAAAGACTGACAAAGTTGAGGAATGCTCATCAAACACCGGTTTGGAACATCCCACAGGTGAACAGGCTAATTGGGAACAGGTGGGTGCCATGATTGGGTATATAAGGAGCTTCCCTGAATTGTTCAGTCATTCACAAGCAAAGATGGGGCGAGGTTCACCTCTTTCTGAACAAGTGCGTGAGAAAATAGTCGAACAGTGAAAGGACAATGTTCCTCAACGTACAATTGTAAGGAATTTAGGGATTTCATCATCTATGGTCCATAATATCATCAAAAGGTTCAGAGAATCTGGAGAAATCACTGCATGTAAGCAGCAAGGCCGAGAACCAACATTGAATGCCATTGACCTTCGATTCCTCAGGCGGCACTGCATCAAAAACCGACATCAATGTGTAAAGGATATCACCACATGGGCTCAGGAACACTTCAGAAAACCAATGTCAGTAAATCCAGTTCAGTGCTACATCCGTAAATGCAACTTGAAACTTGAAAATGGCAAAAGCCATTTATCAATAACACCCAGAAACACCGCCGGTTTTTCTGGGCCCGAGCTCATCTAAGATGGACTGATGAAAAGTGGAAAAGTGTTCTGTGGTCCGGCGAGTCCACATTTCAAATTGTTTTTGGAAATTGTGAACGTCGTGTCCTACGGGCCAAAGAGGAAAAGAACCATCCGGACTGTTATGGACGCAAAGTTCAAAAGCCAGCATCTGTGATAGTATGGGGCTGTGTTAGTGCCAATGGTATGGGTAACTTACACATCTGTGAAGGGACCATTTATGCTGAAAGGTACATTCAGGTCTTGGAGAAACATATGCTGCCATCCAAGCAACGTCTTTTTCATGGACGCCACTGCTTATTTCAGCAAGACAATGCCAAACCACATTCTGCACATGTTACAACAGCGTGGCTTCGTAGTAAAAGAGTGCAGGTACTAGACTGGCCTGCCTGCAGTCCAGACCTGTCTCCCATTGAAAATGTGTGGCTCATTATGAAGCGTAAAATACGACAACGGAGACCCCGGATTGTTGAACAGCTGAAGCTGTGCATAAAGCAAGAATGGGAAATAATTCCACCTACAAAGCTTCAACAATTAGTGTCCTCAGTGCTCAAACGTTTATTGAATGTTGTTAAAAGAAAAGGTGATGCAACACAGTGGTAAACATGACCCTGTCCCAGCTTTTTTGGAACGTGTTGCAGCCATAAAATTCAAAGTTAATGATTATTTGCTAAAAACAGTAAAGTTTATCAGTTTGAACATGAAATATCTTGTGTTTGTAGTGTATTCATTTAAATATAGGTTGAACATGACTTGCAAATCATTGTATTCTGTTTTTATTTCTGTTTAACACTACGTCCCAACTTCATTGGAATTGGGGTTGTACATGCTTCCACTTTTTCAAGTCAAATGCAGAATTACCATAACTATGCAGTGGACTCACAGCTTTATATTTCCTGACATTCTAAGGATCTATCGCCCAGGCATTCCCTCATATAATGTATCAATGACATTAACCAATGGATAACAGATAACTATTTACAACTTAACAAAGACAAAACAAATACTCATCTCTGGGGCACAGGTTAACAGATATAAATCGCAACACATCTCACATCCCTATCCTGGGACAGTAAAACTGAAGCAAGAAATCTGGGTTTAATCATTGACAAGAATCTTAATTTCAGAAGTCATTAACTACATCACAAGATCAGCATCCTATCATCTAAAAAACATTTACAATTTAAGGCGCTTCCTGTCTATCTCAGATCCAGTTTAAATTTGAAAAGCTGCAATTTTTGTTGTTGTTTGCACTATAATTACATTGTATTATAACTGTTTTTAACCATTGTGAAGCACATTAGAGTTTGCCTGAAATGTGAATGAAATGTGTTTTATCAATAAAAATGATTGATTAATATAGAGCATGCATTTTTGAACCTGGAATATGAATCTCTTGTCGAATATTCTTTTTTCTTTAAATGTCAAACCCAAAGGTTTTTAGTCCATCTATCTATGTAATAATCTAAATGGAAGAGGCAAGTGTCAAACCTGGACTGCCATGGAGTGATGACGCCGTCGTCCGGTCCGCCAATCAACACCAGCTTCTTAATGTGTAGGAAGTTCTCCCTCCAGGCTGAGATAAAGGTATATTAACATTATTTAGTATTTTTACTATCACATTATTACCATATAGGCCATGTTGGGGAAAAACTCCATATCATTGTATAGTGCCGTATGCAGTGAGTTGGCATTTTTGTCGTGCTTTTGGAATGTGAAGTGAGTATAGCTTATCCTCCATATAGTGCTCTCAATATAACCCACAATGCATCTTGTAAAGAAATGAACAACTGATAGCCACTAGAAAAGCAATATCTCTCTTTTTTTATTATTTTTTTTTCCTGTTCAGCTGTTAGGTCAAGCAGAAAACAACATCTGTATCCCTTTTATGCTGGAACATTTTTACTGTGTCACAGTGGACATTTTAAGATGCGACTTTGGTTCCTTTGTATTCTGATGGATTTTTACTGAGAATTACAGTCATTCAGTAGAACAGAACAAACATTTTAAAGGGGAATGACAGAAAAAAACCAAAAAGGAGTGAGAGTGAAAAGGTAATTAAATAATATAGAAAAAGAAGACAATAATAGACAGCACTAGCTGTAAACAAGATGAGGAAAGGAAAGCTTTATATACCTAGTACAATGAGACATTGGATTTGAGTGTTGTATGGGTCAGTAGTGCTACATCCTGTGAGGGAAGGACAGGACAATATAGGACAGGACTGGACAGGACAGGGACAGGAAGGGAAGCATGCAGGACAGAGGTTGTGGACCCGACTTTCCAACTGAATTGTGGTGGGAGTGGCTATGTAAATCATAAACATCTGCAGGACCAGAGTGTAAGTGAGGGGATGCCCAAGAAATTCACAGTTATAAGTAATTTGTCGCAATAAGTGAGTGGTGCCACACCCAGCGAATAAGTCCCAGGGGTGTGTGTCTGCAGACACACGCGAGTGTCCAGAAGTGTCCTGTAATTGCTGTGCCTGCAGCGAGGGGGCTGAGGACCCCACCCAATCAAGAGGCGGGGTCGGGCCCAGGAGTCCACCTGAGTGGGGCCCGGTGGACGCAATACCTCCCACACGAGAGATCCAGGGTGGTTCACCGGGCCCACCGAGGCGCCCCGAAAACCGGCCACTCCGAGGAGGCTTCAGGGACCTAACGCCACCCCCCCCCCCATCCAACCCTCCCCCCCCCCCCGATTGATGCAGTCGCTGTATGCAGAATAATTCACCTATTTCCTAATCACTGCAAAAGGGTTGTTAGTGGGTTTTTTAGTCAACCATATAGTGTGAATGCCTGCATGTTCAAGGTTTAACATAATGCTACCTAGTACAATTGATGAGCCTCATGTGAAGGTGGTTTGCTTCTGTCCAATAATTAAACTACTGAATGTGTATGTTTATGTTTTCTGAGGATTATTTAAATGAACTATCTAAAAAACTCTATATACTGATTAGGGAGTATGTGGAGTGAATGATTCCCAACAGAACCATAGTGTGTTTTGTGTTATGTCGGCCGTATAGTACAACATCACATCAGGAATTGTGAATTGTGTGTGTTTACATTTAATCTTGTCATGAGGTGTGTCGCCATTGAGGACTGGGAGAAATTTGTTGTTTTTCAAGTAACTGGGCCTATGGTGAGGATCTGTGGAATAGAGACACAATTATTATTCATATTGAATATTCTTGTCCAAATGTCAGGGTTTCTAGTAGTGATCTTTGTGGGACGCCAAGAGGCAAGCCATCCATCCATTTTCTGTAGCACTTGTCTTCGGTATATTGGCAGCTGAGCTGGAGCCTATCCCAGCTGATTTAGGGTGAAAGGAAATATGAACCTACCCATCCAATAATTTAATTACTACAGAATAATCCATATGGAAATGTTTGAATTCTGATTTGGGACCACAATAATCTATACTCACCGTTCCAATACTGGCAAATAGACACCCTCTGTCCCACTCTGTTGTAACAAACCAGGAAGATCATGTCCTTCACGCAACCAGGAAACACCTGCTGTAGGTAGTCCGTGTCTGTGCGGGAGACCATCGCTGAGATGAGCTCGATATAATATGTGGGCATACTTGGAGCTGCGTGTGACTATCTGACCTCCATACTGGCCAGCTAGGGGCGATGACAGCGCGATGAAGTTGTGGATGTTGTGGTTGGGGGTTGTGGAAAGGAGGGCTCGACATATTAGACCACCTGAGGAACACACACAAAAATACATTGTCAATGGTAATAATGTACCACCATATACTGTATACTATATACTGTATGTTACCAGTTACTCTAATTTGAAAGTAATTACAATATTATTGTTTCTGAATTGTAATGCATTTGACCAAAGCAACAACAATTTTATGCATTGATTGACAAACTAACAATTGTAAATGATAAGCATCATCATCTTCCTTTAACCTTTTTCCATTTTACAGAATATCTGACATTATAAAACAAATTCAAAACTTAGTTGCTTAAAAAATAATATTTATAATATAAATAGGCGGCACGGTGGACGACTGGTTAGAGCGTCAGCCTCACAGTTCTGAGGACCTGGGTTCAATTCCCGGCCCCGCTTGTGTGGATTTTGCATGTTCTCCCCGTGCCTGTGTGGGTTTTCTCCGGGCACTCCGGTTTCCTCCCACTTCCCAAAAACATGCATTAATTGGAGACTCTAAATTCCCGGAGACTCCCGTAGGTGTGAATGTGAGTGCGAATGGTTGTTTGTTTGTATGTGCCCTGCGATTGGCTGGCAACCAGTTCAGGGTGTACCCCGCCTCCTGCCTGATGATAGCTGGGATAGGCTCCAGCACGTCCGCGACCCTAGTGAGGAGAAGTGGCTCAGAAAATGGATGGATGGATGGATATAAATAATATTTGGCCATCAGGTGAACGGTGGTTAGAGCGTCTGCCTCACAGTTCTGAGGACCTGGGTTCAATCCCCGGCCCTGCCTGTGTGGAGTTTGCATCTTCTCCCCGTGCCTGCGTGCCTGCACTCCGGTTTCCTCCAACATCCCAAAAACATGCATGGTAGGTTAATTGAAGTCTCTAAATTGCCCCTAGGTGTGAATGTGAGTGCGAATGGTTGTTTGTTTATGTGTGCCCTGTGATGGGCTGGCAACCAGTTCAGGGTGTACCCCGCCTCTCGCCCGAAGATAGCTGGCATAGGTTCCAGCACTCCCGTGACCCTTGTGAGGATAAGCAGCTCAGAAAATGGATGGATGGATTTCGCCATCAATTTTCTTTGTGGAGGGATCCTATCACACATAATAGTTTCAAATGCTAAAATTCATTTCGACCAAAATGATTAAAAATTTCCTTTTTTTTTGTAACACTCCCCCAAGCTGCCTAATGAGGCAATATAATGCTTGACTTATAAAAAATAATACACCTGCATATAAATAATAAATATAACACAGAGCTATAATTAGGATGCACGAATAACAGTCAATTACAAAGGAAACTATAGGGATCAGCTCCTGTATTGTATCTTATGGATTCTGCAGCTGTACCTAATTAAGTAGTCTTTTGTCTTGTTAACTCACACACACACACACACACACACACACGAGAACACACACACACAAACACACACACTTGCGCGCACAAAAAGTGATGAAAGGGTGTGAATGTGGTTTGCTAACCTTTGCTCATCTCATCATCTGACTTAATCATCAATACAAATATTTTTTTAAATACGTGTGCATCTGGTGTGTTTGTGTATTTGTGTGCTTTATACCTTGCGAAAAACACAGCAGGTGTACGCCGTCCCGAGCCTTCTCCATGATGGGCTCAATGGCGCGGTGGAAGTTTTGTACCTGCTTCCACAGTGGCTTGAGACTAGACATGTGCTTGTACAAGTCCACCACCGTCACCTCGGTGCCAGGATGTGTCTGCAACGAGCCACAATTCACCCTCTATTCTGCTGTCACATGGCATCCCACAAGGTTCTCTCCTAGGTGCCCCTTCTTTTTTTCACATTTATCACGTCATCACCAGCTTCAGTGGACAGTATTTATTGGCCTGATCTTTTCGGACAGAACCCACAAAAGCGGGACATTGCTGTGCTTGTCATGCAGCTGTTGAGATTTTACACATTCAGATAATTATTTTTTGGGTGAAGCCCGATGTCAGCTACAGTGACATCAGCTTTCAACACAAATGAGACTATAAGCGGTGAATCTATAAGGCCTGTTACACAAATAAGGATTTTTGAAACCTTTAAAGATTTTTTTTATCTGACAGACCTCACACAGAAATTAAAAATTCGAACATTTGACAATTTTGGTAGTATTTTGTGTCGTCTGCTACGATAATCTTAACACAGAACACCACACACATAAAAATTCTGTTCCACCACCGATCTCGAAATCTTGCATGATCACATGTGATCTCATAAAAAACAAGGCGGGCAGAGACTTCCGGGTATGCACCGATCTTTGCCGAGTGATGCCGAAGGGAATGGAGGCAGAAGTGCTATAGATAAATTAAAAGACTTGCTTTGGAAAATACTTCTTTCAGTCTAGGGAACCCACTTGTATACAAATTGATTGGCTATATTCCGTTTCACGTCACACTTCTTGGAGTTATCACTTGGGAGACGTTGGCTTTCCCAACACACATGAAGAGTTTTGGTCATACCTATTGAACGAGTTCATTATTCAAGATTGTTGGCCCCAACCTGTTTCGGACCCTTAAGTTTGGGACAAATGCACTCTTAACACACCTAAGACCGAAGGACGATCTTATAGGATAATCTTATGAGACATAAGATTGTCTGCCATTTGACGTGGTTGGTCGGGAAGGGGCAGAATTGGGACAAAAACACCTTGATTGTGTTTTTGTGTGTACTGGGCTTTAGGAGTTTAAACTTCACATTCTGGTTACCAATGGTTCGCCTTCTGCTGAGCGCGCCTTGGCCTCCAGGGGATAGTACAATACAGACATAAATGCATATCGTGTAATCCTAGCATCTCCAACATGACTACTTTGCAGGGGGACAAAAAATAAATGGCATCTTGCTTGAGTTCCCACAAAATGTATCATTCAAGTTGGTTATACTCTATATTGCTATCATATACCATTGACCACCAACATCATTACAATAGCACACCAAAATCATGTTCAATCGCTGATTTAATACGCTGAAAAATTGCCAATTAATTGTGCTGTTATTCTCGCTAAAAACAAACAACAGACAAAAACAACTTTATTACAACACAAAAGCAAACGACTGTAATTACATCATCTTCCCAAACTCTTTCACAAAGGTATTAGAGCCATGAGTCTTCCAATAAATAAAAGGATGAGCTGACTAAGCAGTTTAATAGGTGGAAATAAATCTGCACGCACTTACCTTCGAGCCTGACTAGTTCTTTCTGTCCTCTTGTTTTCTGTTTAATTTGACAGTAAACTTCAACGTAGTGGCAATAAACAGCTTGAAGCTTCCTTTTTTTATTATTATTATTTTTTTACAGTAAATAATTGTTCACTATCTCCCAAGTTCCTGCCTGTCTGTTGTTTGCTGCCACATCGTAACTCGAGATACCACTGTAATGTATTAATTATCTTACCATACATGAGACTGAGTCTTTGATTTCTGGTACCATTTTTATGAATTGAAAGCACTTTTGTGTGAAATGTACTGCAGGGGGTTGAAAGTTGAAACAGAAGCACAGTTGATTGAATCAAGAGTGGGATCACACAGACCATTGATCACTTTATCAGGCTCATCGCTCCCTCTTCCGTTTTGTTACCCCACTTTTGAAAAATAATGCACTCTAATAATAATAATAATAATAATAATAATATTTTCTAAAATAAATTAAAAAAAAATAACAATGGACACGAAATGAAAATAGGGATTTCTTGTGTTGGCTTGAACTTTATGTGGCACTCTCAGTCCCAAGCCAAACCCTATGGGAAATATGATGCTTGATTTTTTTTATTATTATTTTTTTTTTAACTACAGCAATTATTGCTAACAATTTTCCTCTTTGAAACTAGCTAACATAAGTCAACAGAGTTCAGTGTAGAAATTGAATGCACCTTCACACACACGTTTTGTCTGAAAATCTGACCTCATTAATGAAGAGAGCCAGCGTTTGGAACTGCTTGGGTCCGTCAAAGATGCCATGCACGATGATGACCGGCCGGTAGCCGTCGACGCACGCCCGGAGGAGCACCATGAGGAGAATGAGGAGCAGGAGAATTGCAGTCGTAGTCCTCATCCCGTATGTCCGTGCAAAAACAAAGTGAGCGTGTGTGTCTTTGTATTGTGACGCTTCCTTTTCAATACTTGGACGGCACTGGGCGGGGGTGGAGGTGTTCCTTGCAAGGATCCCCCCACTCACCAGTGAATAGGTTCTGATTTAACCACTGTCAAAAATATTTAAACGGAAAAAAAAGTCCCAATATGTAACTGTAAACTTCCAAAACTGCACAACTGCATTACCTGTATTTCATTTTCGATCGCTGCTTTTTGACAAGGAATTTCTAAATTAAATATTTGAATGAATCACAATTTAAACATTAAAATGTTATTCATAGAAATGTTTTTATAACATATATTTTATTCTTATTTTCCGATGGCGACAATGATTACTTTTGCTGTTGTTCCGCTGATGGCCATGTAGGGGCAGTAATGCAAAGCCTCCATCGTTGTCCTGCTCTCTTCTTCGGAGGGACACAGCTTGCTGCATGCGACTTGCGTCCATCGAAGATAGCTCCAAGAAGAACTGTTTATCTCATTATTATTATTATTATTTTTACAATTTTATGGATACCTACGGTGTAAACTTTATGTTTGTTCACCGGAGAACTTTACAAATTTACCTATTCCGTCATAGTTTGTAGTAGCAGTCTCTGATGGACTTAGTTAGCTCACGTCTAACAGTGAGCTAGCTGTTAGTCTCCGACTTTTGGACTATAAACAAAGTTGTTTTGGCATTTTCAAAAGGGGTAAGTAGAAAGTTTATGTGATTATTCCATCCCCTGATAAAGTGTCGATAATTCCGTCTTTAATATATAGCAGTGAGCCGGGGGTGGGGTGTATTAAATAAAGTTGGCACACAGTGGCTGTCAGGACCTTTTACAAACATTTTTACTGACTTCTGTTCAAAATTAGTTGTCGTCCATATGAATCTACGTGCAGAGGCCATAAACAAATACAGTGCACCTCGGCTGCTGGCGACCTGACGTCACGGCTAGCGACAAGATAATGTTTTTGGCTTAATAAACTCGTTTGAAATGGCATCACGCGAATGTGATTATCAGTGCTGCACATGGGGACAAAACTAGAGCGATATAAAAGCAACATTCATTCAAACTTATTTAAGTCTCGAGAGTTTATTGAGGGCAAAACGTCATTTTCAATTGTCAAAATATAGTAATTACTCAATTACTCTTTTTGGTTGCTTGTATTCTGAAGACACTTTCCAGATAATCGTACTGATGTTTTTACTGTGCAGACACCATGGCCAACTTGGAGCAGTGGGTGAATGACAGGCTCCACGACATCCTGGGCCTGAGCGATCGATACGTGGCCCAGTTTATGATCGGCACTGCCCGCAGGGCGACCAGCTCCCAGGACTTTGTGGCGCGTCTCCAGCAGACGGGCACCATTGACATCGACCAGAGTGTCACCGCTTTCGCGCACGAGCTTTTTGACAAGGTGAGTGGAATCATCTGAAAAAGCTGAAATATATCTCAAACTATTATCCCTTAATGCTCCAATATAATTTAAAACTCATTGAGTAACATGAAGCTTACAGATAATTGGATTTTGAAAAAATGCACCAGAAGTACAAGGACGCTGAAGTATATGTCACAGCTTCACAACCTGTACGTTTATTACATTTTTTTTTTAAACTCTCTGATAAACCTTGCATATTCAAGGTGTACTAAACACATTTTGTCCGTGGAATTTATTTGCAGTTATTCGCTGAAAGCTCACCTATATAATGTTGCAAGATGAGTTTGAAATCATATTAAAGTGTTTTGGGATCATAGTCCTTGGTGTATTTACAATTTAAAGTACAGTGGTACCTCGACTTACAAGTGACTTGACTCACAAGTTTTTTGAGATACAAGCCATCACTCAGTTTGATTGGTAGATTTTATTTGTCTCAAACAAGCATAAGCATACAAACAAATGTAAAAAAAATATATATATATAATGATAAAATAGCACAGTGGGAAAGTACAAGTTTGAGAAAGGGCTGAAGGAAGCAAAGCTTATCAAGTTCAACCCTCCTGCAATGAAATAATTACAAAAAAACAACGTGATGATTACAAAAAATCCATAACAACAAAATAAAAAACATTATAACCATTTGCATAATCCATAAATCCAGACATTTAAGAAGATTAAAACAATAAATATTTTGGTTCATTATTTCTTTTTTTTATTGTTTTGAGTTTTGAGCAAAAATGTATAGGATGGTGGCAGTAAACTTCAAAACAAGCAGCAGTTTGGCAGATAGTGAAGAATTTTTCAAAAAAGAGGCTTCTTGCCACTCCCAGTTGCTAGATTACTGTCACGCTGAACATAAAACAGAGATTTATACCACACAATTTTGTCTTAAGAATTTCTGATAGCTTAATTCTAAAACAGAAACCCCATAGATGGGCTAACAAAACTACCATTGATGTAGCATTATTTATAACCCTTTAAGCAATTAATATTTGATTTCCATTCAATTCAATAAGGAAAGATGAATGGCGATGCGAGTTGTTTTGAGTTACGAGCACGGTCATGGAACAAATTAAAGTCAGCCCTGTTTTACTATACAGTAGGCAATTATAAATGTTTTGGGGGGGACGGTCATTACTCGCAGCAATGCTTGGCCCCTACTGTTAATACCCACGAAAACGATTGCTTAACATTTTGCAATGTCGTGTGGGCGCAAAATTTGCAATTAGGTGAGAGTTAATTGTTCAAGCAAATGTAAAAAAAAAAAGTCAATTTTCCATAATATGCCACCATAAATCCCTCTGTCTTGCAGATTCCTCGCAAGCAGGTCGTGGAGAAAGCCTCGCGGGTGATGGAGCGTCAGGCCATTGAGATGGACAGGAAGAATCGCACATACACTTTGCTGGAGGACAGCGACAGCGCTGAGGACGCTGTTGTAGAGAAGCAACGCGGGATAAAGAAGAAGAGCAAAGACAAGGACAGGGGGAGCAAGAGGAAGAACATCCGGCGGAAGAAGGAGAGTGAGTCATCCAGTGAGGAAGATGTTCCTGTCAGGTAATCCACAACATGTGTTCGTGGCCTTGTGATGCATTCTAGACCGCAGGATAAGTAGTTTTGTAGTCAAAAATAGAAAAGGTTTAATTTAAAAAAAAATTCAAAATGACACTGACGTCTTTGACGCCCCACAAAAAGTTTTATAATTGCCGATAGATTAGTGGTGGGCAAGTGAAGCCTCATGAAGCACTGAGGCTTTCCGAACAATTGTGCCAAAAAAGATTCAACGCTTCAAGGCTTCAGTGACTGTAACATCTGATGGACAACTGAAGCCATAGCAACCTCTAAAGAGCACGACTAAAGCACTGGTGACAGCAATAAAAGTTCAGAAAAGTCTGTATGGTCATTTGAGTGTTTTGTTCATTCATACCAAATAATGATTATATCGACATTACAATAACATATGCAGATGCTCTCCCCCATACTCTAAAACACATTCCAGATTTACCCAAAGAATAAATGAAATGCCATGAGCCAATGACACACACTTAAAGACTATGAGCCAATGAAAAGGTTCGAAACATTTTGAAGGAATGAAGCGCGAAGCAAAACAGTGATGACGTTCGAACATCATCGATCATGTGACACTGGTGTTTTGATACAAGCTCCGACACAGCGTTTCGAATCACTCCGCTTCAGGAAGAGTGACACAAGCTCCAAAGCCTCTGTATCATTTGCCCATCACTACTATAGATGCCATAAGATGATAGTAAAGCCATGTCTATATGAAGCTCCAATTTACTTCAACATAGTTTTGTGGCACCAAGATGCCACAAGATGGAGGCAAGTCACTGCTTTTGTCTGTATCAGGGGTGTCAAACTTAATTTTGTCACAAGCCACATTGTTATTACGGTTACCCTCAGAGGGCTGTTATGACTGTGAAACCATATAAATTTTAAATCGCCTCATCATATTATTACATATACACAACAAATTGATCAGAAGTCGAGGATAATATTTTTTCTACTATTGTTTAAGCAATTGTAAAAAGTGGTAAGAAGCTACTTGCAGTATCTCGTTATTATTTATTACATATGACAATTAAATTTTTTTTCACAAACTTTAGCAAAAATCATGGACTTTTACACACCTGATTTGCTTTTATGGGACACATAAAATGATGAGGTGGGCCGGATCTGGCCCCCAGGCCCTGAGTTCTATATGAAGCTCCTCAACTCACTGAAACATAGCTCCTTGGCACCCAGATGCCATAGTGTGATGTATACGGTTGAGACTACCGCCTACATCCAGTGGTCAAATAGATAAATGAAAGTTCTTGTTGTTTGATGATGACTTTGTATTTTAATTATTGATTTATGATTTAATTTTGTTGCTACAAATGTGCATTACTTTCAACATCAGGGCTAAGTCGAGCCAAGGTGACAACGTGCCCGTCAAGAAAGAGGATGAGGAAGAAGAGGAGTGGGAGAAGGAGGAGCGGGAGCGACTGCAGGACATTGAGGAACGTGACGCCTTTGCTGAGCGCGTCAAGCTGAGGGACAAAGACAAGACGCGAAACATCGCGGAGAGAACAGACAAAAAGGTGATGATAAAGTTACACACTAAATACCATCTATGCATCATTAACCTTCTATTTTATATTATTTTTTGTTTCAGGCTTACGAGGAGGCTCAGAAGAGGCTTAAGTTGGCCGAAGATGATCAGAGGAACATGGTGGGTTAAAAGCGACATGTTATGTTTTTTTACAATTTAAAACAGTTCCCAGGTGTTTTACACATTTTTATCAGATAACACAAGATTTGCTTTGCTGTAAATTTCAAATTTGGTGGGTGGGAAGGCACCTCAGACACACGACTATTTGTATACAAGCTATTAAAAAGTCAGTTTTACAAAGTACAGTAAACCCCTGCTATTAGCGGGGGATAGGGAGCAAGCCCTGCTGCGAATAGTGAAATATTCAAGGAATTGATGCTCGCCTAAAAAGGTTTATTTCTTCCAATAGAAGCCACACGATGGCGGCAAAGCAATGGCCTGACTAAATGATGCGCCTCCTCTCAGTTCAGCATAGCTGGCCACTTGATGCAAAGTAATATTAGCTGAACAAACAAAAAAATCTGAGATTTTGCAGATGCCGAACCTCAAATATGCAGAGTTTACTATATTCTTTGGGCCTGTTGTCACTCTCTCGCGAGCACACTTGTCGAAATACGCAGAGATACGAAGTGTTCCGCTTTTGTCGTATTTTGTTACAGGCCCTTTCCATGTGTTTCGCCATTATGGGGAAGTTGAAAATGTTCTGGTGAGGACAGGACAACATCCGTAGTTAACTTGAAGTTTGCCAATTAGCGAGCGAGGGGCTATCTCGGACTGGCTTGTATACCGTATACAATCCTCATAAAAAAACGGTAGCTTAAAACACTGCGATATAGCATTGGCACAAATGAAGCGCGTTCTAGTGAGCGTTCACTGTATGTCCCCTTCAAAGTCCTCTTGTGCCAAAATCCATGACCCATCCCTGTTCCCTCCTCGCCAGTTGCCTGAGCTGAGGAAGCAGTCCCGCCGTGAATACCTGAAGAAGCGTGAGGAGGAGAAGCTGGAGGATCTGGAGGCGGAGATCATAGACGAGGAGTACCTGTTTGCCACTGATGAGCTGACGGAGCACGAGAAGAAGGACCTGGAGTACAAGTGCACGCTGCGAGACCTGGCCAAGGACTACAAAAAGGCTGGAGCCAAGGAGCAGGAGGAGAGGAAGAACAGATACTATATGCCAGAGGAGATCAGGAGAAAGGTAGGGTCCCCACTGTGGGTATCCAGTTAACACAATCACAGTTCTTTTTTTAGCACAAAACTGAACAAGAAAGTTACGAAAAAAAATTGCCCTCGACACAAGTTACAACTTGACATGAAATTGCATGGACATGTCTATCATAGGCACGGTGGACGACTGGTTAGAGCGTCTGCCTCACAGTTCTGAGGACCGGGGTTCAATCCCCGGCCCCGCCTGTGTGGAGTTTGCATGTTCTCCCCGTGCCTGTGTGGGTTTTCTCCGGGCACTCCGGTTTCCTCCCACATCCAAAAAACATGCATGGTAGGTTGATTGAAGACTCTAAATTGCCCGTAGGTGTGAATGTGAGTGTGAATGGTTGTTTGTTTATGTGTGTGTGATAGCTGGGATAGGCTCCAGCACTCCCGCAACCCTTGTGAGGATAAGCGGCTCAGAAAATGGATGGATGGATGTCTATCATAACATGACGCACGTAAAAAGTCTCCATGACCCATGCCAAAAATGTAATAACAAGTTGGCTGTTTCGGATTGAAGAAGCCATTATGGGGGAATTCTAGGGCTTGTACATGGGATAGTAAAGAGAAAAAATACCCCCCAGCCCGGATTAACACACAACTCAGTGGACGTGTCTATCATAACAGCATGCAAAATTGTTACTAGAGTGACAAATAGGTATAAAGTAACTGGTAAATTTCTGGAACGTTTTGGATAAATTTCTATTGAAAATTACAATGGGGAATTTTCTGAATTTTCAAAATTGTAAACTTTCTGTGTGAATTTATGAGATTTAACTGGAAATATAAAGTTATTTCATGGACAGTTTACAACTTTGAAAATTCCCAAAATTTTGCAACCGTATTTGTGCCGAACCGAAGTGACAAATGCCGACTCAGTTAGTAGAAAGTGACAGAGTGTAAAAATAGCTCATGCCACTCACCCCCTTGGTTCTGTCCATCCAGGAGGTGCCCCAGAAGGAGCTGGAGCTGGAGGAGGAGGCGCCCATGGAGCTGGGCGGCGAGCAGGGTCGCTGGGAGGAGGAGCGGCTCAAGACGGCCTCGCTCAGCTTCGGTGCCAAGAAGGAGCGGGAACAGGGCGTGAGGCGCCAACAGGAGAAGTACCAGCTCATTGTGGAGGAGGACGAGATGATCGACTTTGTCAGCACTGCCATCACCATGAAGGGAACGCTAACGGAGAAGGTGAGAAGGGTTTGAATACAGAGAGTATTGCGGGGAATATGTTTCAGACCCACCCATCATGGGTGAACATCCATGATATTTTACCCTTCCCACACACTTTTAACACATTAAAACTTATTAAAACATACTTTTTAAAATATAATTGGTGAAGGGTGTTTCTCATTTTACGAGGCATTTGAAATGTAATGTATGTAAAATGTAATGAATTCCTCCAGGACAATGAGACTCCAGCGTTGTCCCAGTCAGAGCTGAAGAAGCTGTCCATGCAGGAGGTCCGCCGCAGCCTCCCCATTTTCCCTTACCGAGAGGATCTGCTCGCCGCCATCCACGAGCACCAAGTGCTGGTGATTGAGGGTGAGACGGGCTCAGGCAAGACCACCCAGATACCGCAGTACCTCCTGGAGGATGTGAGTGTTGTATTATTAGGTATACTTATAGTGGTACCTTGACTTATGAGTGCCCCAACATATGAGTTGTCCCTTGGTCGTTTTTTTGTTTTTGTTTAGTTTTTTTTCCTTCCCCCTTGTGTGTTGCAAGCTAAAATTTTAATTACCGGCGAGCTTCATCTATGCTGTCGATAGAGTGAAGTGGGAAAAAAAATTTAACCATTAAGGTACAGTAATTCACTGGCATGTGGGCAAGGAGAGCCAATTGGCTAAAAAGCTGATCTGGGACAGAGCATGTCTACGATTGAGTTTAATGTTTTCTGTACGTAGTCCTTGACAAGTAAACAAATAATATAACACTAAACTAATATTAAGAAACATGTTGTAACCTCTCTCAGGGTTTCACTAAAGGAGGGATGAAGATCGGGTGCACGCAGCCTCGCAGAGTGGCCGCCATGTCGGTGGCTGCCCGGGTGGCGCAGGAAATGAGCGTTAAGCTTGGTAATGAGGTAAACCAAGAAAACATAACCCACTTCAATTTTGGTGATATTTGTCCTCAGCCTTTTTTCTTGTTTATTGATTTATTTTTTGACATTTTCCTGGTCCAGGTGGGATACAGTATACGGTTTGAGGACTGCACGTCTGAGAGAACAGTGATCAAATATATGACGGACGGGATGTTGCTGCGAGAGTTTCTCACAGAGCCCGACCTCGCCAGTTACAGGTAACGTTCTCACAGACTTGCGTTATTAATTATAAGTTCAACTTCTTCTCATATGCTGTAGAACCTTTGAGGCAGGGCTGGGCAATGTATGGGTCGCTCTATTCTTTAGATCCAGCCATAATCTAAAGTCCTGTCATACTAATTAATTTTGCAGTTTTTTCCTCCAATTGTTTAATTAAAATGTATGTATTCATTTGTCTCATTGCATAATTGGAAAATTCATTTATTGTAGATCAAAATGAATGCCTCTCCTTATGGTGGTGAGTTGGCTCCGATGGTGGGGGAAGATGCCGGTCCGACGTGGCAGGCCCAAACGTATTGTGAGGGTCTGCTGGGAACGTCTGGCAGAATCCCCTGTCAGGAGTTTCAACTCCCACCTCCGGCAGAACTTCACCCACGTCCTGGGTATTTAGTCCGAGTGGACCATGTTACACACCTCTATTGCAGAGGTGGCCTTAAGGTAGTCTGTGCCTGTCGTGGCTCCGCATTGAGAGGAGCCAGATGAGGTGGCTCGGGCATCTGTTTAGGATGCCTCCTGGACGCCTCCCCGGTGAGGTGTTCCGGGCACGTCCCACCAGGAGGAGACCCCGGGGACGGCCCAGGATACGCTGGAGAGACTACGTCTGTCCGCTTGCCTGGGAACGCCTCGGGATCCCCTCAAAGAGCTAGAGCAAGTGGCTTGGGAGAGGGAAATCTGGGCTTCCCTGCTGAGGCTGCTGCCCCCGCGACCCGACCTCGGATAAGCGGAAGACAATGGTTGGATAGATGGATCAAAATGAATGTATCTTTTATTTGGTTACATAATTGGTTAACTAATTATAATTCAATTTATTGTAAATAATACAAGTGTGTGATAACGAAATATAAAATATAATGAAAATATTATATTTGTAAAATACTAAAACTATTTGACATATTTTGCATACACATTAAAAAAAACAGAAATTAGCATAGATGTTACACTAATTGTGAACCTTCAAACAACTGCTTCTTTAACACACATGGAACAGTAACACATACAAAGTATACAACAAAAGAGAAGTAAACATTGCACATTTAAACACGAATATGTTCATCCATCCATCCATTTTCTGAGCCGCTTCTCCTCACTAAGCAAACATAATTTCATCTCGTGAAAGTCCGCTAGCTTAATGCTAACATACAATACGAAACTTTTCAGACAGGCTAACAAGAATTACCTTTGATGTTCCAAGCATTCTCAACCTTTAACCAACTGCGACTTTAACACACACGGAGCAGCAACACGTAAAAACAGAGCATACAACAATACTCACAGGCATATATTCTCTTGGCGGCACGGTGGACGACTGGTTAGAGCATCAGCCTCACAGTTCTGAGGACCGGGGTTCAATCCCCGGCCCCGCCTGTGTGGAGTTTGCATGTTCTCCCCGTGCCTGCGTGGGTTTTCTCCGGGCACTCCGGTTTCCTCCCACATCCCAAAAACATGCATTAATTGGAGAGTCTAAATTGCCCGTAGGTGTGAATGTGAGTGCGAATGGTTGTTTGTTTGTATGTGCCCTGCGATTGGCTGGCAACCAGTTCTGGGTGTACCCCGCCTCCTGCCCGATGACAGCTGGGATAGGCTCCAGCACGCCCGCGACCCTAGTGAGGAGAAGCGGCTCAGAAAATGGATGGATGGATGGAAGAATAATGATAGTGGGAGTGGTTAAAATGAGATGCTTGCAATGCTAGTATTTGTATGTCCAAAATGTTTGAGAGTAGTATTAAAAATCTCCGATACAGCGGGGGCGCGAACGATGAACCACAATTTTGTGAGGCTTCACTGTCGTTACTTTATTTTCCACTAGAAATGCAAATATTTTTTCTAGCCGACCAAGTCCATATTATATAATTTCAAAGCAATCCTACCCCGCCTCTTGTCTTGCTCCTTTTAGTGTGATCCTCATTGACGAGGCACACGAGCGAACCCTCCACACGGACATCCTGTTCGGCCTGATCAAAGACATCGCCAGGTTCCGACCCGACCTGAAGGTGCTGGTGGCCAGCGCCACCCTGGACACGGAGCGCTTCTCCACATTCTTTGACGATGCGCCCGTCTTCAGGATCCCCGGCAGGAGATTCCCCGTAGACATATTCTACACAAAAGTTAGTGTGCATTCCACAATTGAGAGGAATCTCATGTTTGTGGTTTTAGTAGTGTAAAAAAAAAAATCACGTTTGATGTAAAATAGACTTTTAAATTGCCTATATACATATAGTTGGGTCTTTTGAGGGCCTGCCTACTCATCAAGTGGGAAATTAGAAAACAAAAAAAAGTCAGTTGAATCTTGACTTCTGAGCCTTCCAACATGGTGTTGGTCAATTAGGAAAATATCTGTAAGCGAGTTTTTTTTTTAATTTGATAATTTACATTACATTACCGCCACTTCAAAAAGGCATCATAGGTCCCCTTTTAATTTGAATTTCCATCTAGGCTCCAGAGGCGGACTACATGGAAGCGTGTGTGGTGTCAGTGCTACAGATCCACGTCACACAGCCTCCTGGAGATGTTCTCGTCTTTCTCACCGGACAGGTACCCTGCAAAAACTGGGCTTAGAAAGAAAAAAAATAATTAAGATATATATATATATATATATATATATCCTAAAGAGGATAAGGGATAAAGAAATAGCACATTTAAATACCAAAATGGTCAAACATAATGTTATTTCCTCTAACATAAGTCTCCTATCTTAATGCTAATGTATAATGCAAAATGGCATAGACGAGTCAACGGAAATTACCACAAATACTATGGAAATTCAACCGCTACTTTAACACACACGGAGCAGCAGCATATATGAACAGCGCATACAACTATGCTCATACATATATTCTATGCTTCTGTTTTCTAACATTTGTGAATCGGTTTGAGCAGTTCAAACAGTTCATGTTCAGCTGAAAAAAAAGCCCAGATTTACTTTACACAAGTAAATTTGTAAGTAAATTGAAAAGAGATCATTATTTCACTTTGAAACATTTTGTGACATGTTTGTTTGGTGGTGTGGTGTGATCATTTTCTAATGTAAAATGGGTTGCTGGGCAAAATAAAGGTTGGGAAACACTGCCTTAAGATATTTAAGGAAAAATATGCTTTAAGCAGATGAAATGCTCTTACAAAGAAACTGCTTTGTAAGTAGAAATATCTTGTCAGAGAAAAAAAACTAGCGTATTTTACCTTGATTTGACATTAATTTTTGGTTAGATTTTAGTTTTTGCTGTGTTGTTATATTTGAGGCCAGTAAATAACAAAATGTGTGTTCTTCGTTCGTGCAGGAGGATATTGAGACTTGTTGTGAGCAGCTCCAAGACAGATGTCGGCGACTCGGCTCCAAGATTGCTGAACTTCTCGTCCTGCCTATCTACGCTAATCTGCCCTCGGACATGCAGGCCAAGATCTTCAGCCCCACGCCGCCCGGCGCACGCAAGGTGGGACCAAGCACATGCATTCATGTAAAAGTTCTCTGAGAATCTGAAAAATGTGTGTTGAACTCAAACTTTTCAAACTCAAACCAGTCTTATTGTTGATGATGTTTTGCTCCACTATGATGGCACTGGTGGTGTTCAGGGCTATCAAGGCCTTCTCTACTAGCCTCAAGACTATCAGAACCACTGACCTACATATTTTCTTCATTTGGTAGCGTTTCTCTTGGCTGCTCTGCTTCCAGTTCGTGTATGTGGATATTATATATTTATTTTTTCGTCCAATCAGATTCCTCTGTGTTACCATGTCAATCTAATCTGCCCAAAGCCTTTGTAATCACTAGTGTTGGCCTGTGTACCCTCAACTATATTAGCAGTGGGACTGTTTCTTTAACCAATAACATTTTGAATTTGTCCTCAATGATGTTACCATTTTCCGTCCTCTTATTGGTTCGTCAGAGCAAAACTGTTCAACTACCAAAACACGTGTAGCCCTTCACACATTTAGTACAAGTAATAATCAGCATCTCTGGTGAGTAGGATGTGTTTTATTTAAATGTTTTGTTTTTTTCATGTTATTAGATAAATATTGATTGTGAACTGATCAGACTCAAAATCATATTTATTTTCCAAGTATCTCAAAAACACACAAGGGATTTGTCTCCCGTAGTTGGAGCTGCTCTAGTACGACAACAGACAGTCAATTGACAGTGAATACTTTTGAGACATAAAAACACAGTCAGTGAGCAATAAGAGGTTACCAGTTATGTAGTAATGCTGATCGATTTTTTTTCTACAATTGTGCAAATGATGCCGAGTCCTGTAGCAATTTAGAGCAGTTTGAAATTACTAATAGAACAATAGTCTGGTGCAGTGACCATTGTGCAAATGGCGCAGAGACTTCAAGAAATTATGCAGTTTAAAGTGACTAGTAGTGCAACAATCTGGAACAATGTCAATTGTGCAAATGGTGCAGATACTTCTCAAGCACATAAGTGGCCAGTATTGGTCAACAACAGATATGCAAGTAGTGTGCCATGATATGTGATATATGTGGCACAGTTGTGTGCTGTTATATTGCATTTTTGTATGGTATTGTATGTATAATTGCCTTGATATATGTGATAGTGGTGATATTAAGAGGGATTAAGTTGGGTAATTCCCCACTGAAGCCTCAGATACCAAATGTAGCGCCCTCCGCTTTATGACGCTGAGCATTTTCTGCATCCTTTGCAGGTGGTGGTGGCAACCAATATAGCAGAAACCTCGCTGACCATTGATGGCATCATCTACGTCATCGACCCCGGCTTCTGCAAGCAGAAGAATTACATCGCCCGTACCGGGATGGAGTCGCTCATCGTCATGCCCTGCTCTCGGGTGATTGCACATCGTCACGTTAAACTATAGTGGTACTTAGACTTACAAGTCCCGCAGCGTACGGGTTATTTTTAGTTAAGAGCCGACGATTGGTCGAATTTTTTGTTTCCTCCCAAGCCCAAATTTGAGTTGTGCGCATGCTTCACATATGGTGCCACTCGAGTGAAGTAAAAAATAAAATAAGAGCAACAGTCGCCGATGCTCTTTCAATGGTTTATAATTAGACAAACAGTCAAACACGCAATACAAAATGAAAACACTTGGAAGGAGCATGGAGGAGACACTCACACCGAACTAACCGCATGGAAAAGGATGATGCCAATTTGATATAATTTGATATAAGAGTAAGTTGCATTATGAGCTTAGTCACAGAATGAATTAAGCGTTTAAGTCAAGCTACCAATGTATTTAGCTGGTCTACTATTTGCTCATGCCATGCTGTGTGCATGTGTGTGTTCCAGGCGTCGGCTAATCAGAGAGCAGGGCGTGCTGGCAGAGTGGCCGCTGGCAAATGCTTCAGGCTCTACACGGCGTGGGCCTTCAAGCACGAGATGGAAGAGATGACTGTGCCCGAGATTCAGAGGACCAACCTAGGAAATGTAGTTTTGCTCCTCAAGAGCTTAGGTGGGTGTGAACATTTGTGTACACACTGATGACACCACAACACACACATCATTAGGTACACACAAGAATACAGTGAATGCTTGCTGTTGGTGGGGTTTAGGGACCAAGACTGAAGAATAAAAATTTGCAAATTGTAGATGACCGACCATCCACACACTCGCACGTCCACACGCACACATGCACACACACATATTTATACTTGCCTATACAGTGAACCACTACTATTTACGGGGAGTAAGGACCACAGAGAGTGGCATGGCATTACTTTTGTCTAAATAAAGCTCAACTCCAACATAGTTACTTGGCAACAAGATTCTGCAAGATGGTGAAAATGCACTACTTTTCTCTAAATGAAGCTCTTCAACTCCAACATATTTCCTTGGCACCAAGATGCCACAAGATGGGAGCAAAGCAATACATTTATTTTTGAGGTTGCCCTCAAAAAATCCACGAGCGAATGCCGAACCGCAAATATGCCGAGATTCTCTGTAGTAATAGTTTAAACACTACATATACCATAAACCATGATCCCAAAACTCATTACCCTTAGAAATATATCCAATGAGCCAATAAGACACTAAAACAAGAGTTGTATTAAAAATTCTGCCTCTTGTGTGATGCTCAGTTTTGATTGGCACTTGCAGTAGTGTTTAAATGTACTGCATCATAATGAGGGGTGTTCTAATACTTCGGTCACAACAAGCAGAGCAAAAGGTAAGAAACAGCTGTCAGTGTGACGTAGTAAAGTAATACCACTGCAAACAACAACTGCCATCCATCCATCCATCCTTTTTCCGTACCGCTTATCCTCACTAGGGTCACGGGCGTGCTGGAGCCCATCCCAGCTGACTCTGGGCGGGAGGCGGGTCAAACCCTGAACTGGTCACCAGCCACTTGCAGGGCACATATAAACAAACAACCACTCGCACTCACATTCACACCTGCGGACAGTCTAGAGTCTTTAGTTAACCTACCACACAGGCGAGGCCGAACTGGAACTGGTTAGCACATCTGCCTCAGAACTGTGAGGCAGATGTGCTAACCAGTCGGCCTCTGTGCTGCCCACAACTGCAATACGAAACATATTTCTAAATTATTGAGAAGACGACAGTATTATCTTTTTAAAAGTGGAATTTTTGATACAGCTGTTAGATTATGCCATAATCAGGCCATCCATCTCATGTTCCAGATCCTTTCGTTGTTTAAGCGACCAGTAAACATGCTAATTGTGCCTGAAGTGACAACACTAACTCGCTATCCTGACCTAAATCAGAACATTCCTCAAAAATATCTACTCAATCATGACAGCGCTGTTTCGCACTGCAGCTCATGGAATATTTTTGTAGCACTGAAAGACAGCGCTTTAGGCTAATCTGTGTATCTCTCGGTCTATCGGTCTCTAGGGATCAACGACCTCCTCCACTTTGACTTCATGGACCCGCCACCACATGAGACGCTATTGATGGCTCTGGAGCAGCTTTATGCCCTTGGAGCACTGAACCACCTGGGGGAGCTTACCACGGTATTCCACGTAGTGGATACACATACAATTCAGTAAACCCCCAGTTGTAGACCTACATACGATAAGTGAAAATCTGTAATATAAAAAGACCATATAGATATTTTTTACCCCTCCCACGTACCTAAACATATTTAAAAGACACAAACCTATAAAAACACACTTTTTAAAATATTACTTGTCTGTTCCCACTCTCTCACTGTCAAATAATGGGAGACGATTGTAAAGAATTGCTTTTGAGTAAACGAAAAGAAGACTCATGCACAGTTCTCCAAATATGAGGCAAAATATGTTTGTCGCTCCCAGTTGACGTTTACTGTAAAACTGACACATTAAACAGAAAATAAGAGAAATATTGTATATCAGAACACCAAAATGTTTAACCAAACCACATTTCGTCGAATGAAAGTGTTAGCTTAGTCCTAAAATATAATGCCCCGAGATGGGCCAACAGAAAGTTGAGGTTAAATGTGTTTGGTGGTGTGTTTACCATATGGGCAACATGCAAATATAATGCAAAATGCCATAGAGGGACTAAAGAAAATTAACTTGGATGTTACGGTCATTATAAACATTGAAACAACTTCTCCTTTAACACACACGGAGCAGCAACACATACAAACAGAGCACACAATAGTACTCGCAGATACAAATTCTCTGCTCTGTTGGAACGACTATTACTGGAGCTTACTTAAAGACATTCTCTACCTCCTCTTGCTGTTAATTACGCTGCATTTCTTCCAGTAGTCCTCAGTGCTGCCTGGCTTGTTGTGGCACAATGTGGTTTTACACATGACGGCGCGCAACTTTAAATTTGGACTTGCCTGTATATTGTAAAAACCCATAAAAACGATTGCTTAAAAATCTGATATAGCAGAGGTGCGAACGATTACTCATTATTTAGCAGGGGGTTGCTGCACTTGTGAAATAATGAATACTGAAGCTACTTGAAGCTAACTTATTGCTCACTGTCCTGTTTGTGGACTTAAGCTGGGTCGAAGGATGGCCGAGCTGCCCGTGGACCCCATGCTGAGCAAGATGATCCTTGCCTCTGAGCAGTGAGTCTCCTCTCATCCAAACTTTTTTAATTTTTATTTTTTTTAATTTTTAATTTTTTTTTTTTTAAACAATGAATGTCCTCCTCACTCACACTATAACCCGCCTCCCTCCACCCTTCCAGGTACAAGTGTTCTGAGGAGGTTCTGTCTATTGCTGCCATGCTGTCTGTCAACAACTCCATCTTCTACCGACCCAAGGACAAGGCGGTGCATGCCGACAATGCCAGAATGAATTTTGTGGTGCCCGGTGGAGACCACCTGGTGCTCCTAAACGTCTACACGCAGGTACGGACGCACAACACAAGTCAAACACTCTTACCAACCCTATGGGCTCTATGCATTCGTGTCCTCCTTGCTTTTAGCCATTTTTTTGTCTTAATGCAAAGTAATGAAACTTCCCAACGGTGTTATTTTTTTGGTTTGATTTTGTCATTTCCAACTTCAGCTCAAGCTATAGCAATAATATAGTATTTTGTTTACAATGGCTATTCACAGGGGATAGGGACCAGGCCAGACCATGAACAGTTAAAATCTATGGATAATTGAAGCTCATTTTTGGTTGTTTTTTTTTTACCTGCAAAAACTGGACTGGAGTGGAAGATCCCTCTGCATACTGTAGAAAGGCTGTACAAAAATTCTCAGGGCATTGAATCGATCGCAACTTGACTGTTCCGTTTGTCTTTCAGAAGTTGGAACATAAATAGTTGAGTCTTCCACACAAACACTGGATAGTGTGTCCTAACTAAGCCTTGTTGCATTAACGGATGAAGCCTACTCTGATGAGAGGTGAAACATCTAAGACAAACAGAACAGTCCAGTTGCAATCGATTCAATGCTCTGTGAATGAAATGACCTGGATGAATGAGAATATTCACAGGCACTGTACAAGAATTAGAATATTTGCAATACACCCATAGTATAAGAAAAAAATAGGTACTGGGAATATGTATAAAATAATTTTTTTAGGTTGTTTTGCAGCCTCTGCATTGTGCAAACAAAGTGGAATGTATAGGGTTAAAAACAAAAAAGGGATACTTTACACTGAAATTAGTTAAAAACTTTATACAGTAAAAGAAGCAGATAAAACCAAATATCTTAAAAATTGCAGACACTGTGTACTGAACTGTCAGCTCAACTTTGTTTATAGAACACTTTAAAAAAAACAACAGCAACTGAAACAGTGCTGTACACAAGGGCCAAACATAAAAACAATAATAATACCGATAACAAATATCTTTTCTAATAAAATTATACTTATTTAAAAGCTGTTGGTGACATCGAAACACTCCTGCAGCGCCTCTTCTGTGTCTTTAGACTAAAGTCAGTGTCTTTATGTTGGCTGCCCGCTGAGCAATTTTGTGGTTGTTACTTAGAGGAAGATCAGATCACACTTCATGACCAATCTATGCAGAAATCCTGCTCATTCCAAAGGGTTTGCATACTTTTTCTTGCAACTGTTACTGTATATATGGAAATATAAAATGTTGGAGTTTTTCAATGGGCATTTGTTTGTAAAAATGTGTTTGTGTCTGTGTGCCTTAGTGGGTGGAGAGCGGCTACTCGACGCAGTGGTGCTACGAGAACTTCATCCAGTTCCGCTCCATGAGGCGAGCGCGGGACGTGCGCGACCAGCTGGAGGGCTTGATGGAGCGCATTGAGGTGGAGATGGTCAGCTCGCAGGGAGACGCCATGCCCATCCGCAAGGTCAGTGCTGACTTTTCCTAAGGATTGGGATATAATGTTGGACGTTTAAGCTGGGGGGTGCTGATGAGCAGGATCTTAAACCACAACTGCTGCTCATTTTGTGGAAAATGACTTTATAATCGCGTGTATACAAATAGCGTAAACCCCTCATTAATTGCAGGGGTTGTGTTCCAGACAAATCCGTGATCAGTGGAAAAAAAATCTACAATGTATGTAGAGAGACCATATAAGAATTTTTTTGGTATAGTTTTACCCATCCCGCACACTTTGAACACATTTAAACGTATGAAAACACATTTAAAGTTATTGTAACACAATTTTATAGTATTCCTTAACACCTGTTCTTACTCTCTCCCTGTCAAGAAATGTTAGACTTTCGTATAACAAAAAGACTTGCTGACACAGTTCTAAAAAAAAAGAGGCAAAGCGTTCTTGCTTCAAGCTATTTATTAATCGCTCCCAGTTGAATTGGCTTAAAAACTGACGCATAGTACAGAAGGCAATTAAACGTATATTTAAACACCAGAATGTTCAACCAAACCACACAATTTCATCTAACAAAATCCGCTACCTTAATGCTAACATAATACTATAGATTAGCTAACAGAAATGAATGTTTTTATGTTTTGATAAGCGGGGCATACTTTGTTTGGTGAAGTTGTTGACGTGGTGGTGAGTGTGTTTTTGTTCATGTGTTAGCTGCATGCGCCTTATGCACGGATTCGCTTAGGTGGCTTGGTGATGAAGTGCTCCCTCCACAAGGGAAAACACAGTCCTCGCTTTTTTCTTCACACTATGGGCTATTCGTCGCCGCTAGCCTCGTCGCAACCCCTACCTCTCCCTCGGTTTTCATGGGAACAAAAGCCATACTCCCATTGGCCCCTCCTTGGAGGAGCTGTTGATTGTCAGAGTGGTTTGATAAATGCATGTCAAACGTTAAGATACCTGGGAACTGTTTTAAACAGGAAAAAAAACATGTTACTTTTAAAATCTTAGTAGCGTGTTTTGCCTTTGGGTGATTAGTGCATGACATGCGTCTATCCGTTTGAGCTTTACCGCAGCGAACACACTCAGAACACGCCCGAGCTGACACGGTTGCAGGTGTCAGCAGGTGATCTGCCGGTGCGTAAAGGACAAATGATTCTTCCGGTGGTTTGCTTACAGTGCTCCTCTAAGAGATTTTTGACCCAATCTGCCATGTATCTTGAAAAACTCGCAAGTCGGGTAATTTTTAATTCGAGGTACCACCATATTTAAATATTTTAGCGACATTGATAGGAAACTTAACGTTTTGCATGGGCTCCTTCCAGGCGGTGACAGCGGGCTACTTCTACCACACAGCGCGGCTGAGCAAAGGTGGCTACAGAACAGTTAAGCATCAGCAGACAGTCTACATCCACCCCAGCAGCTCGCTGTTTGAGGAGCAGCCCCGATGGCTCATCTACCACGAGCTGGTCATGACCACCAAGGAGTTCATGAGACAGGTCTGTACCATCCTTAAACCGTCCCTAACCGTAACTGGCAGAGGGCACAACTACTTTCCTACCTCGATGGGTTGCTTTAGATGTACTACTCGCCCTTTGAAGATGATTGAAAAAAATGAAACCTATTGAATGAAAAAATATACAAATATAATAACAAATTTACAGCAAAAATAAATGAAAATCATACAACTTTGAGAGAATAATACAAAATACTAGTAAGAAAAATACAATACTGTTTTAAAAAATATAATAGAAAAAAATACAATATTACAAACAAAATATTAGAAAATACATTTTAGCCAAAAATAAAATATTTCATAAAAATACACAAATAGTACTGGGATAAAAGTAAAAACTGGGATAAAATAAAATAAATAATACTAGAAAATTCAAAATATATTTGACAAAAAAAGTACAAAAAGCACAGTAACGTGAAAATATACAAACAACATAAATGTTAAAGAATTATTCTAAAAAAAGATAGAATATACTGACAAACTAGGGGATATTATCGACAATAGAAAAAAAACAGAAATATCAGTCAAAAACAGACAATAAATACTCACTGAAGCTGAACTCTCACCAGATTTCATGACGTCTCAAGTGAGGATGCTTTGAACTTAAAAGCAAAATGATTTCAAGACACGCCTACCTGTTGATGTATTAATAAAACGCCCACACCTCAGTAGAACAAAGAAGCCGTTTTTCCCTTAGCATCCACCATGACTCTGCTGTAAAAAAATAAAAATAGTAATAATCTTGTCACACTGACGAGGCACAAATGGAGGAAGTGTCGCCGACAATTACGGAGATAATTCCTGACGCCTTTGCCACCAGGTGGTGGAGATCGAGAGCGGCTGGCTTCTGGAAGTGGCTCCTCACTACTACAAGAGCAAGGAGGTGGAGGACAGCAGCAGCAAGAAGATGCCCCGCAAGCAGGGCAAGGCCAAGGAAGAGCTGGGCTGAAAGCCAAGGCCCAAGTACACTGGCAGCTTCCATTTATGCATTGTACTCATAAAAAATGATTACGAATGGAAGGTGGACACGCTCAGGGAGCCTGAACACAATCGTGATTAAAATAGATTCCAGAGAAAAGTGGGTCAAAAGCTCCGGACCGGTTTAATGATAAACCTGTTCGCTTGCAGCGATATTGTACGACTCACCGGGCTCATTAGTGACGCTTGGTCACACATACTTGAATTGTTACAATAATGTCCTGATTGCTGAGAAGCAATAAATTTTTACTGCTGTTTGTATTTCCTCTGCACATTCCAGTACTTCCCTGTTTCCGTCTTTGTTCTAAACCAAAAAAATATTGCACCAACAGTTTTCAATGGAGTATTACTCCACTCATCTGTTCTATTACTTTTCTTGGCCAGGTTTTGAAATATTAGGATTATACAGTGAACCCCGTTATGGGGAATAAGTTACAGACCTACCCGCAATAGGTGAAAATCCGTGGTATAGAAACCATATTTTAAAAATTGTATAGTTTCTCAACTCCCACACACTATTAACACATTGACACTTATTAAAACACACTGAAACATCTTAAAATATACTTTTTCAAGTAGTCCTTAGCACCTATTTTCAGTCTCTTGCAGTCAAGAAATGGAAGACTATCGGATAACATCACTTTGAGAAAACGAAAAGACTCGCTCGCACAGTTCTCCAAATAAAGCGTGCTTGCTTCAATCTGTTTGTCACTCCCAGCTAAAGTTTACTGTAAAACCGACATACAGCAAAAGAGAGTTAAAATTTGTACAACAAAATGTTCAACCAAATCATGTAATTTCATCAAACAAACGCGTGCTACCTGAATGCTAACATATTATGTGAAACGCTATAGACAGTAATGTTGTCGACTTGATGGTGACGGGGAGGGTATTTGTGTTTGGTCGTGTGTCTGCTGCATGCGTCACATGCACGGATCAGCTACACTAATTAATTGTGTAATTAGTTGGCTTGGTGATGAAGTGCTGTTGCCACTCTACTCTCGTCCCAACCCCCTAGCTCTGACCCAGTCGTCATTGTAATGAAAGACACGCAAACGAAACTCTGCAAGCTTAATGCTTACATAATGCTGAAGACCAGCTAACAGAAATTAGCATT
This sequence comes from Phyllopteryx taeniolatus, assembly GCF_024500385.1. Lineage (NCBI taxonomy): Eukaryota > Metazoa > Chordata > Actinopteri > Syngnathiformes > Syngnathidae > Phyllopteryx > Phyllopteryx taeniolatus. The sequence continues at coordinate 25,361,197 of NC_084507.1, forward strand.
AGGTAATTGTAAACCTGCAAACAACCGCTACAGCAGCACCACATACAAACAGCTTACAACAATAGTAATATAAGCATATATTCTCTCTGCTCTGTGGAAAAATTTTATTACTGGAAAGTAGTTGGGGACCTTTTCTCTCTCCTTTTTTTTAAGCTGTTAATTACGCTTCATGTGTTTCAGTAGGGATCAGTGTTATGGGGGAGAGATTTGTCTCAAAATTATTAGCACAAATATATGCGTGATTTACAGCAAGTGTTTTCCAAATCCACAAACATAGCCGCGATTTATAAGTGTTTTTTACTGTTGTGTGTGAATTGTTGAAGGTGCGTTTGTAGCTAAGCGGGCACGCACATTTATTTTTTAGACAACGGAGTTTTCAAGATTTTATTTTTTCTACAATAAAATTTCAGCCTCTGTGTAGCCATGCCAATGTAATCTGCCAAGGGCCTTCAGTAGTGCTGGCCCATGTAACTTCAACTATATTAACAATCTTTAACCAATCACATTTCCGATTCATTCTCATAGGGCCAGTGAACTGGCCGTTGATTTTTCCATCTTCTGATTGGTTGGTCAGACCAAGCCAAGTTCGACTAGCAAAGCATAGCGATCCGCACGCATTAATACATTTGATAATCAGCATCTCTGGTGAGTATTATGTATTTAAAAGTTTTATGTTTTTGCAAAGCAAGCCACGGGATTCAAATTCCCAGTTATGAAGTATAATTTTTTTCCCTGCTTGATTTGATTTGCAGTGAGAAACTGTGTGGTTTAGCTCTCGCCACAGTATTCCCAGCACAGCAAGTGGCGTCAGTAAACCTCCAAACCGCATAAAGACTCATCAAGCTGGTGTGACGCGAAGGTATGGTGTGTGCCCACCTTGAGTTGTATCGCGCATGACGCTACTGTATGCAACCTGCTGACATCCATCACATCGATCAGCCAATGGAGGTCAAGGACCTGCTGGAGCTACACAGTATATAGTACAACTTTATGATACATTACTCATAAAAAGTAAAGGATATTGGGCTAAAATTTCCAAGCACGTCCATCTGTATGCCTTTCTGTGACTCTTCCGGTCTCTGTGGCAATCTCCTGATGACATTGTACTGTAATCTCAGTGGTTAGAATGTAGTTGGAATATATATCCATCCCATCCATTTTCTGTACCGCTTATCCTCACAAGGGTCGCGGGCGTCCTGGAGCCTATCCCAGCTGTCTTCGGGCGAACCGGTCGCCAGCCAATCGCAGCACCCATAGAACCAAGCAACCATTCGCACTCACATTCACACCTATGGGCAATTTAGAGTCTTCAATCAACCTACCAGGCATGTTTTTGGGATGTGGGAGGAAACCGGAGTACCCGGAGAAAACCCATGCAGGAGAACATGCAAACTCTACGCAGGCGGCGCCGGGATTTGAACCCCGGTCCTCAGAACTGTGAGGCAGATGTGCTAACCAGTCGTACACCGTGCTGGAATATATATAATAAAAAATATTTTAAAAATAAAAAAAATAAACTACGATATAACAATTTAATAATAAATATGAATAATGATGGCGGCACGGTGGACGACTTGTTAGAGCGTCAGCCTCACAGTCCTGAGGACGCGGGTTCAATCCCCGGCCCCGCCTGTGTGGAGTTTGCATGTTCTCCCCGTGCCTACGTGGGTTTTCTCCGGGCACTCCGGTTTCCTCCCACATCCCAAAAACATGCATTAATTGGAGAGTCTAAATTGCCCGTAGGTGTGAATGTGAGTGCGAATGGTTGTTTGTTTGTATGTGCCCTGCGATTGGCTGGCAACCAGTTCTGGGTGTACCCCGCCTCCTGCCCGATGACAGCTGGGATAGGCTCCAGCACGCCCGCGACCCTAGTGAGGAGAAGCGGCTCAGAAAATGGATGGATGGATGGAAGAATAATGATAGTGGGAGTGGTTAAAATGAGATGCTTGCAATGCTATGAAAATATTGTATTTAATCATAATATAATTCCACATAAAAGTTGTTAAATGAGATGGTAATCTGTAAAGGTCAAATCACGGCAACTGGACTCTTCTTGCTTGATGAATTTCTGTTTATTTTCCCCTTGTTTCCAAAAACAAGATGACTTATTATGCTACTAGGCTAATCAGAATCAGAATCTTTATTTCGCCATGTATGTCAAAAACACACAAGGAGTTTGTCTGCGGTAGTTAGAGCCGCTCTAGTATGACAACAGACACTCAATTGACAGAGAATATTTTTGAGACATAAAGACATTGAGAAAAACAGTCACTGAGCAATAATAGGTTGCTAGTAATCTGGTAATGCCAGTACAATTTATTATTATTATTTTGACAATTGTGCAAAAAGATGCAGCGTTCTCTTGCAATGAGAGCAGTTTGAATGACTAATAGAGCAATAGTCCTGTGCAATGACCATTGTGCAAAGAGCGCTGAGACTTCAAGAAATGTATGCAGTTTAAAGTGACAAAGTCTATTGTGCAAATGTTGCAGATATTACTCAGTCGATTGTGCAAATGGTACAGATGCCACTCAGGCACATGAGTGGCCGGTATTGGTCAACAACAATACAACAATGATATATCTAATTTTAAAATGACATGCATGTGATGCAATCATTCATTTGTAAGTAAAAACAAAATTTTGAAAATATGCGTGGGTGCCATTTTTTATTTTAAAAAAAGTAATTAAAAATAGCGACATTTAACAAATATTTTTTAAATTAAAAACGAGATTCATGACATGCCATAATTTATTTTAAATAAAGAAAAAATAAAAAAATATATATAAAAAAGAAAAAAATATATATATTCAGTAGAACACTGATATTGCTTTTATGGCATAACATTAACAGTGGCCATTGCGAGGCTTCAAACGGGATGTTCTCAGAGGGAAGTGGCCACTCACTGTGCTTCCATTGTCACAGCAATTCAGATTTAAGAGACTGGAGTAGTCACAGAAAGGCATACAAGTGGATGTTCTTGGAAATTTAATTGTGGTTAGTGTGCATGTTGAAAAGTGTTAAGCCAGGTCATTTTCCTCTTGCAGAAACGTACACACACAGCAGAGCAGGTCCAACTGGTCCGACCAGAGGCGGCTGCCAGGCGGGCAAGAGGTGGGGGTGTGCCTCACTCGAACAGGCGCTGATGTGTCACAGTGAGAAAACAAGACACAACAGCGAGACTTGGAATGAGAGAGAAGGCTAGCTTAGCCCAGTTTTACGACTTCAGGTGCACCCATGGAACCGCTGCTGATCTGAGACCTCTACAGGTGTGTTTGGATTTCATTTTAATTTATTACAGTGTTGGAAAAAAAAATTCAAATACTTGGTTACTGTGCTTGAGTAGATTTTTCAGGTATCTGTATCTTACGTATTTGTTTTACTTTTACTCCTTATATTTGATTACATATTTGCACTAGCTTCTGGCATCCCAAAAATCCTCTGGATAATCTGACAAAAATAAAATTAAGGTATATTTTTTTCACTTAGCAAAAGTACTAATTTGACATTTCTTGTTTAGTCAATTCATGTTAGCAAAGGTTTGGAAACACATTTTGATAGTGTGTCCAATAATTAACTTAACTTCCTTCTCAGTACAAGCACTATGCAGGTTAATAAAAGAGGGAAATGGTTATGTGCAGAGAATGTTTTTCCCCCATTGTGCCAGGTTATCAAAATAGGTGTATGGTTAATGGTAAAATTTCATTTTAACTTATTACTTTTGTACATTCTGTGCTTTTTTTTTTTTTTTGGTGACGGCGTAGATTCAGTACTTCTTCGTTTGCACATTTGGAGTTATACTCAAATACAGAGTGTGAGTACTGTTGCCAGCTCACTTTTTTGCACACTGTCTTTTCTCCCTCTGTGCACAAAAGATCCATTTCGGATTTTAGTACAACCAGAATTTTTAATTCCAAGTAAGAATATGGAATTTCAGAGCTTTGGACTTGTACACTGATGTCAAAATGAGCACACTGATTCAAAGAATCAGTAAACTGTTTCACTTCCAAGATGTTGTTTTTCCTCAAAGAAAGTAATGTAAAGTGAATTAATACAGGCTGAAGTACAAAGGCTGTATAATAAAACGAAATGAAACTACAAGTTTAAAAATTTCGTATCTCGATTATAGCAAGCGAAATGATTATGTGATCAGTATGATCATGATTCGCTATTGAGAGAGGCATGAATCCATGAGGCACACTCGTTTAATGAAAGACAAAGTAATAATTCTCCAAATCCATCCATCCATTTTCTGAGCCTCTTCTCCACACTAGGGTCGCGGGCGTGCTGGAGCCTATCCCAGCTATCATCGGGCAGGAGGTGGGGTACACCCTGAACTGGTTTCCAGCCAATCACAGGGCACATACAAACCATTCACACTCACATGCACACCTACGGGCAATTTAGAGTTGTCAATTAACCTACCATGCATGTTTTTGGGATGTGGGAGGAAACCGGAGCGCCCGGAGAAAACCCACGCAGGCACGGGGAGAACATGCAAACTCCGCACAGGCGGGCCGTGGATTGAACCCCGGTCCTCAGAACTGTGAGGCAGACGCTCTAACCAGTCAACCACCGTGCCGCCTAATTCTCCAAATATTGTCAAAAATATTAGAATAAAAAATCAGAAGGATCGGAAAATAAAACCAAATAGAAAAAAAAACAAGATTTAAATGAAAAATACACAAACATGAAAAGAAAAAAATAAAATATTAGAAAGTGATACAAAAATGACAAAAACATTGAATAAAAAATACACCAACATTAGAAAATAATCTAAAGATATCACAATTAGAAAAAGAAAACAAATGTCTGACAAAATAAATCACAAATGTTAGAAAACAACACAGTGCAAACAAAATTAGACATGAATATTAGATGATAAAGCAAAGATTAAACCCCAAAATACAAATAAATAAGAAAATACACAAAAATACAAAGGTATTTGTTGAAAAATACACAAATATTAGAAAACAATACAAAATGAGTATATATTACATACAAATATTGAAATATTTCAACCAAGTATACTAAAGTACTTGTTGAAAAATACACAAAAATCTGATAATGATTATTAGCAAATAATAAAAAATAAAAAAATAAAAAGGAAAACTACAAAAACAGATGAAAAATAAAAAAATATGAGACGGAAACACAGTGAAAAAAATATCTCTTAGTCTAATGAGGATAAGCGGTACAGAAAATGGATGGATGACTTCTCCCAGGTTACGTAACATGTGCATTTGACCTGAAGATCACTTTCTTTGATGGCCCAGTGTTGCACTGATGAATCAGGATAAGTGCTGAGTGCAATAGTAGACTGCCCTCCATATATCAAAATTGGAGTCAAACCTCGAGTTAGGCCACTATTCATCTGAAGAAAGATATTCATTTTCTCTGTTCATTCCTGACCTTAACTCCTAAAATGGAGTTAGCCCATTATAGTTCGCAGAAGCTCAATCTTAGTTCCCTCTTTGCCATCACTAGTCCCTGGTATGTGGGCATATTTTTATTAATGATTTGAAAATCACATTCAACCTATATTTAATTGAATACACTACAAAGACAAGATATTTAATGTTCAAACTGATAAACTTTATTGTTTTAGCAAATAATCATTAACTTAGAATTTTATGGCTGCAACACGTTCCAAAAAAGCTGGGACAGGTGGCAAAAAAGACGGAGAAAGTTGAGGAATGGTCATCAAAGTTATGGACGCAAAGTTCAGCATCTTTGGTGGTATGGGGCTGTTAGTGCCAAAGGCATGGGTAACTTACACATCTGTGAAGGCACCATTAATGCTGAAAGGTACATACAGGTTTTGGATAAACATATGCTACCATCCAAGCAACGTCTTTTTCATGGATGCCCCTGCTTATTTCAGCAAGACAATGCCAAACCACATTCTGCACGTGTTACAACAGCATGGCTTCGTAGTAAAAGAGTGCGGGTACTAGACTGGCCTGCCTGCAGTCCAGACATGGTTGCCATTGAAAATGTGTGGCGCATTATGAAGCGTAAAATACGACAACGGAGACGTCGGACTGTTGAACAGCTGAAGCTGTACTTCAAGCAATAATGGGAAAGAATTCCACCTACAAAGCTTCAACAATTAGTGTCCTCAGTTCCCAAACGTTTATTGAATGTTGATAAAAGAAAAGGTGATGTAACACAGTGGTAAACATGCCCCTGTCCCAGCTTTTTTGGAACGTGTTGCAGCCATAAAATTAATCATTAATTAGTTAATGATTATTTGCTAAAAAACAATCAATTTTATCAGTTTGAACATTGAATATCTTGTCTTTGTAGTGTATTCAATTAGAGATAGGTTGAACATGATTTTAAAATCATTGTATTCTGTTATTTATGTTTAACACAACGTCCCAACTTCATTGGAATTGGGGTTGTAGAACGTTTGGGCTGAACATGTTCAAGTTACAGTGGATGCAGTGGATTTTGGTGGAGCATAAATCCAGGTTTGGGGTGTAATTTGAAGCACCTTCCACCGCAGGAATGCACTCTGACGTCTGTGTAGTGAAGCCCGGAAAACAAATAGTGCCTATGAGCTGATTAAGAATCAACGTCAGTGCTGAAACAAAATATTCGATCAAATATTGGAAAGGAATATGACAGTACCAGGCCTAAAATATTAGAATTAAAGATAATACAAAACAACTAGACAAAAATATTACACCTAAAATAGAAACATATTAAACAAATATTATAAAATGACAAAAGATTAGCAAATAATACAGTAATACTAGCCCCAACATATAGACAGAAAATTCTAAATAATACAAAAATACCAGACACAATTATTTTGAAAAAGTAGGCATATTAGGCAAATATTATAAAACATTAGAAAATAAATAATATTAGGCCTAAAATATGAGACAAAATTTTGAAATAATACAAAAAAATAGTAGACAAAATTTTTGGAAAATAATACAACCATATTAGGCATAAACCGTTAGGTAGAAAAATATTATATTCATAAAAATATTAGACCAAAAATATTATAAAATACAATAATTTACATTAAAATGGGAAGGAAAAGAGTGTTTTCCTGCTTTGACAGTTGTTGTCATTCAACAGGTTGTGTTGTTGTCCCTAGAAACCTTTGACTGGCAAACATAAAGATGAGCGACGACCGGGAGAGACGGCGGGCCCGTCGTAGCCACAGCCACGACACCCGGCCGCCGCCCAACGTCAAACCCCGCATGAACAACCGACGCCCGCAAAAAGTCAGGAGGTCCAGGAGCACGGACTCTGAAAGGGGGCGGCGTAGAGAGCGCCACTCTGGGGAGCCCAACCAGCAGCAGCACCAGCGTGGCAGGAGCGCTGACACAGGTGAGCTTCACGGGAGGGCCAAACCGCCTGAGGAGAACGACAACGAGGAGCCAGAGTGTGCCATCTGCTTCTGTTCCTACGACAACATCTTCAAGACACCCAAACTGCTGGCCTGCGGGCACACCTTCTGCCTCGAGTGCCTGGCGCGCATCAACGTGAGCGCGCCCAAGCTCAAGACGCTGTCCTGCCCTATATGCCGTGAACTCACTGACATCCCGCATGGCCAGGACCTGCCCCGCCTGGGCAACAACCAAGATATTATCAGCAGGCTCCCGCTTGAGATGCGCCGCGCCAGGTCCATCCGCTTCAAACGCAGCAAAGGCAAGCTCCTCTTGAAGAACCCGGCGCCCAGCAGCCCCGTCAAGGTCGGGGTCCTCAACATGCCGCACAAAAGCCACGAGGCCCAGGTGGCGCCCGCCGATGCTTTGCGCCTCAACGCCATGGAAGGCGACGTGGAGCCGGCCACAGTGGTGGACGTGGGGCGCCCACCCAACAGGGTGCGCGGGCGCATCCGCCGCTTTTTCCGCTCAGACCGCTGCTACTACATCACGGTAGCCTCCGTCATCACCATCACGGTGGCCCTCTTGCTCGTGGGCATCCTGGCCTTTGTCATCATACCCAATGTAACCACCAACCCGAGGCCCCCGCCTGGGAACCAGACGGCACCTCCACCGCCACAGTCAGGGAACGCTTTCACGCCGGGACTGTGACTACCGTTTGCGAAATTCTGGGAATTTTCAAAGTTGGAAACTTTCCATGGGAATTAATAGAAATTTATGGGAATAAATGAGAATTAACCTGGGATATACCAAATTGAAGGTTGGCTATTAATAGGGAACTTTAATATAGTTACATAAATAGATAATCTCATCACTCAAATCCCTTGTATCTCAAATCAATATTCCCAATTGAAATGAACGGAAATACTATTAATCCGTTCAAGCCCCCCTGAAAAACCTTTTTTACTTGTTTTTAATAAAGACACCATTGTATTGTAAAATATAAAAACGCAACAGCTTGTAAAGAAATAAACTGGTTGAAATTTAATTAAGCCAAGTCACACACACACACACACACACACAGTTAATTGGTGTGTTGTGCCTTTAAATGCTGTGGCCTCTGTAGAGTACCTTGTAGTCTCCCTCGCCCTCACAGCAGCTCCAGCAACAGGGTCTTAAGAGGGCTTACCTAAGAGCTCAGTGGACGGTGCCCTCACTTTTTAGGGTTTCGTAATAGCCCAACCACTTTCTTGGGACCCGTACTGACGGCTAATTTACAGCCCCAAAACAAATATTCCTAAAATGCATTCTAAATACGCGTGAAGCGAATGACGTTTACGCGGTGGAAGAGAAGGCATGACTGAACATTCCGTGTGGATGGATGTCAGGAAGCATAGTTCGGGAACCTGAGTGATAAGTTGAAAGATTTGTTCGTAAACCGAAGCGAACTCGAAACTCAAGTCATTGCTTGCAAGTCAAGGCAATAAAAATCGGCTTAGTGATGGCTCGTATCTCCTAAATTGAGATACCACAAGATGGTGGCAAATCACAATATTTGTCTAAATGAAGCTCCTGACTCACTTCAACATAGTTCCTGAGCACTAAGATGACACTTTGGAAAGCATGTCCGACCACAGCTTTCTGATCTCTAATAAGGAGTTGAATGACAAAATTCACATGTAATTTATTTTTTTTTTTATTTCCAAGGATGTCGACTTGAATGTCTTTCCGTCCATTCAGATCCACCGCCGCTCAAGCAAAGTGGAAAAAAAACGCAGATGCACAGATGTCTGCCTTTGACAAAACAAAACAAAATGTCATCATATTTACACGGCTTGAATATTATGTCTTTCCATTTAAGTTCCAATATAATCCCCATGGAAATATACTGGAATTTTTCTACCCTTGTGCAATCCTAACTATGACTCTTTTTTTTTTTTTTTTTTTTTAAATTAATAAACACTAAGCACTGCCGCTTCACTTGTTTGTTGAGGTGAAGAAATGAAGCCAAACGAGGATGGTGGCATTTTTCTAATAAAGGAAGCACAGACCTCAAATGGCACGCAGAGTGTAAAGTTAAACTGTGAAAGCCAAAGATGTTGAAATGCATTGTGACCAACTACAAAGTGTTGTTTATGGAGCAGCTAACTGTACATAGCCGCATGTAAATGTGTAGTTTTATTGTAAATACACTATCTGTCAATATTCCATTACAGCCACCCATAGGAAGGACTTTTCAAGACATTGGCTATTGTGAAATGTAAACCCCCGTTTATCGTGGCTGATACTTGCCAGACCCACTTGCAATAGGTGAAAAGCCGTGATATAGACCGTAAAAACTTTTTATATCTATAAATCTATAAATATATATATCTATATATACACACACATATATATATATATATATATATATATATATATATGTGTGTGTGTGTGTATATATAGATATATATATATATATATGTGTGTGTGTGTGTGTATATATATACACACACGTGTATATATATGTATAAATGTATATATACATATATACACACGTGTATATATGTGTATATATATATATATATATACGTGTATATATATGTATATATACATATATACACGTGTATATATACATATATATTTCTAAATGTGTATATATATGTATATATACATGTGTGTGTGTATATATATGTATGTATATGTATATATGTGCGTGTGTATATATATATATATATATATGTATATAAATATATACATGTATACACGTATATACATGTATACATATATATATATATATATATATATATATATATATATATATATATATATATATATATATATATAGTTGTACCCCTCCCACATGATTTAAACTAGACTCAAAATTAAAAAGACACTAGCTATTGCGTAGCACCTGTTCTTTCACTTACTGTCAGAAAATTGTAGACTATTGTATAACATCACTTTGAGGAAACAAGAAGAGTCGTTCACAGTTCTCCAAACAAGAGGCCGAGCGTGCTTGCTTCCAGTTTGTTTACTGAAAAACTGAAGCATACAGTACAACTAAAGACAATTAAGTTGTACACCAAACACCAAAACGTTCAACCAAACCTTATCATTTTGTATCACGAAAGTCTGCTAGTTGAATGCTAACATACAATATGAAACACCATCGATGGGCTAACTGAAATTAGCATTTACGTTATGGTAATGTAATACCTTCAAACAATTTCAACTTTAACACTCAAAGCAAAAACGCATACAACAAAACTCACACGCTTTCTGCCCCGTGGTAACAGTGTTTATGACTAGAGTTTAGCAGGAGATCTGTCTCTTCTTGCCGTCAATTACACTACATCTCTTCCACTATAGCTCAGTGCTGCCTGGCGTGTTGTGGCACAACACGGTATTACACTGAATGTGAGCAACTCAAAATTTGTACTTGTCTGTATACTATCAAAACCCATAAAAAAATTATTGCTTACAAATCTTCTCTATAGCTGAGGAGTGTGAAAATTTTGAAAATACAAAAATACCAGACCAAAAATTAGGCGAAAAATACTACAAAGACACCAGACTAAAAATACTTGGGAGAAAATGTCCCAAATATTGTAAAGTATTACTAAGATATCAAACCAATACAAACATATTAGAAAACAATACAGAAGTATAAGATACAACACTATTAGAGCCAAAATGTTTGATAAAATACATAAGTTCAGTATGAGAAAAAGAATAGACTTAAAAATACACAATTGAGTGTTGATTTTCAAGGAAATGTTGTGCAATGCCTGTCCTTAATCATGATGTAGATGTCTTTCTAGCACAGGTGATCATTTTAGCCAGTTTTCAGATCTCATTTTGCCAAAGCTAAGCAGGCCAAAATGTAAACGACATGAACAGTACATATACTTGTGTGTAATCCAATGTTTTTTATTGCATAATATGGAATGTGTTGTGTGTGTTATCTGTGCACTACAGTATTTCCTTTTGTAGGTCAACCCGCATGCATGTCTTTGTCTTGTTGTTCTTCTTGAGATGTGAGCATGCCCTCCAGTTTTGTAAACACAACACAAGTCACAAGACTGAATTTCTAGTGGGTTTCTCTCTGTGCTCCCTCGCAGGCAGCCTAACCAGTCCAACAATTGGTTGAGTGACACCTTTATCTGGATTCCCCAACTTTGGGACTTTTGAAAGTAGAGAGACAGAAATCTGAGCTATATATATATATAATATACATATATTATATATAATATATTATATATATTCTATGTATATATATATATATATATATATATATATTAGAGCGTCCGCCTCACAGTTCTGAGGACCCGGGTTCAATCCCCCGGCCCCGACTGTGTGGAGTTTGCATGTTCTGCCCGTGCCTGCGTGGATTTTCTCCGGGCACTCCGGTTTCCTCCCACATCCCAAAAACATGCATGAATTGGAGACTCTAAATTGCCCGTAGACATGACTGTGAGTGCGAATGGTTGTTTGTATGTGCCCTGCGATTGGCTGGCAACCAGTTCAGGGTGTACCCCGCTTCCTGCCCGATGACAGCTGGGATAGGCTCCAGCACGCCCGCGACCCTAGTGTGGAGAAGCGGCTCAGAAAATGGATGGATGGATATATATATTCTATAAATATTATATATATATATATTATATAAATATATTATATATATATATATATATAATATATATATTAGAGCGTCCGCCTCACAGTTCTGAGGACCCGGGTTCAATCCCCCGGCCCCGACTGTGTGGAGTTTGCATGTTCTGCCCGTGCCTGCGTGGATTTTCTCCGGGCACTCCGGTTTCCTCCCACATCCCAAAAACATGCATGAATTGGAGACTCTAAATTGCCCGTAGGCATGACTGTAAGTGCGAATGGTTGTTTGTTTCTATGTGCCCTGTGATTGGCTGGCAACCAGTTCAGGGTGTACCCCGCCTCCTGCCCGATGACTGCTGGGATAGGCTCCAGCATGCCCGCGACCCTAGTGAGGAGAAGCGGCTCAGAAAATGGATGGATGGATATATATTATACCTCTCCCACATGCTTAAAACACATTTAAACTTATCAAAGTACACTTTAAATGCATAGTAAATGTATTTGCACATGCACAAAAAAATCTAAGTCTAGAAAATACCAACCTCAGTCAATACACTGATCCATAGACATACATATATATATATATATATATATATATATATATTGTATATATTTTGAATTCATTTTTGAGTTCATATTAGTTTAAAATTATTATTTAACATGACAGTATATTTACGTCTCTTACATGCTGAAAATAAGGATACAAATGCATATCCCACTTGGGAATTAATTATAGTACTATATTTATAGTGTACGTATTAAAATGACACCCACACCACTCCCAGACCGCGGCAGCAAAAAGGTCAGTTCCCCCTCGCCCCCCGGTCGCCGAGTCCCTGCCTCCTCCTCTATAACCACCGCCGGGGGACAGAGGTTGAACAAGTCAGCCGCTCTTGTGGACGCCGCTGACCGCTATGGCCTCGACTCCCTCCGCCTCGGCCCTCACCTCCGTGCTCCGGTGTCGCGGGACTCTATGGACCAGGAATACGCCAAGCAAGCGGAGCTCTCCCTCGGCTTACGGCCCCGCGCTGGCCGCCGGACCTCGGCCCGACTTCGGCCGCAGAGAGAGCTTTTTGTCGGCGTTCGGACTGGCGGTCCGTTACGACTCATCACTACGGGTGAGCAGCGGGGACCACCGTTTGAGGGATTCGTCAAGAGGCGTGCCGCAGGTGGTCACTCACCCTGCGGCGCCCCGCTGCCCCGAAGCGAGTACCGGGCGGCCTGGAGTAGCTCGTCAACCCGCTGCTGGCGTCGTCGTCACCCGGCTGCTTCGACCGTGTCAAATTAACGTGTTTATTAGGGACGCATGTGAGCATCCGTGTGAGCTTTGGGGAGTCTGCCGTGACGGGGTAGAAGAGACGCCGTCTTTCGTGGAGGCCAGATGGGCGACTTTGAGGAGCACCTGCCGCTCTCTCAAACTTCTGCTAAACCACATTGTGCTACGGAGGCTGGCCGTGCTGTGCGGATGCGACAGGGGGCGCCATCGCAAGGTGACGCGCGACAAGAAATATGAAATCATACCAAAATATGAGAAAATTAATACAAAAAGAAAAAGGACATTACAAGAAAAAATACAGTATTATTACTAATATATTAACTGAAAAATAATACAAAGCAGACAAAAAATACAAAATGAAAAACATATTAATATTGCATTTAATTGTCTTTCGCTTATCCAAGGTCGGGTCGCAGGGGCAGTAGCTTTAGCCCAGACTTCCCTCTCCGCCCAGAAGGCGGAGGGAGGCTACCCCCTCGTCCACCGGGGTGAACCCCAATGTACAGGCGCCGAGCCGGGGGGCAGTAAGTATACCCACACCTGCTTGGCGCCTCTCACCTTGGGCAACTTCAGAGTGGAAGAGAGACCAACCCCTCTCAATAGGACTGGTACCAGAGTCCAAAGCTGTGTGGAGGCGAGCCCCACTATATCTAGTCGAAACTTCTCGACCTCACACACCAGCTTGCGCTCCTTCCCTGCCAGAGAGGTGACGTTCGACGTCCCTAGAGCCAGCTTCTGTAGCCGGGGATCGGATCGCCAAGGTCCCTGCCTTCGGCCACCGCCCAGCTCACACTGCACCCGACCCCTATGGCCCCTCCCACAGGTGGTGAGCCCATGGGAAGTATTAATATTGCAAAAAATATATTAATATTGCTAAAATATTTGACCACAAATAAAAAAAAGATTAGATGTCACTGATATATTTTAAATAATACAAAAAATAGACCATACATATTTGAATATAATATAAAAACTTCAACAAAAAAGGATGGGAAAAGACTATAAAAGAATACTAAACAAAACGAAAAAAATAAAGAAAAATTTGAAACAATAGACAATACTAGACTAAACATATTACACAAAAAATAGTAAAATATTACAAGGTATTACAAAAATATTAGACAAATACAAAAATATTCGATGAAAAAATGTTAGCACATTATTCTGACATTACACCAAAAATAGAAAAAAATAATACACAAATATTAAATGGGGGGGGGGGGGGGGGGAACACAATAGAAAAGAATACAAAAATATTTCAAAGATACAAAGACATTAGAAAGTAATCCAGAAGTATTGCTACTGAGGATAAGCGGTATGGAAAATGAATGAATTTACCAAAAATATTGGATGACAATTACCAAACAACAAAAATATTAGCTAGAAAAAAGATGAGTAATATCAGGAAAATATTGAATGAAAAATATTTGTAAACAATACAAAATATTAGAAGAAAAATATTTAAAAAGAATACAATAAATATAAAAAATTGGCTGAAAAACAACTACTATTAGACAAAAAATATTAGATATCAAATGAAATGATACCATGCAGGTAGTAGTTGATATCTATTTATTTTGTTAACATTTGAGAATTGTTTTACTCTTAAGTGAAATATTTACATAATAACCAAGTAGAATGTACAAATTAGCAAGCATTCAAGCTGTTGTACGCTATAATCAAAAAGTGTATTTAGCAAGGACCATTAATGTATGAAATGTAAATATTTGCATAAAATCTATTTATCTTTTTCATTTATTTGTTTTCTGCCAGATTGAGAGAGATGAGTCCGGACAGAGGATCCCGAAAAACGGATTTGACTAACAGTCCTTGCCCTTGAACTTGAAAGACTGTGACCCCTGTCTTTGTGTATGCGTGTGTGTTTCTGTGTGTGCGCGTGTGTGTAAGTAATTTTACACGAAATGACCTCAACATTAGATCCACCTACAGAACTATTTGGTTATCTTGTGTCCACAGCTGTAACACGTGGTAGTGCGGGTGTACCTAAAAGTGCAACCTTCACTACTTGTATTTTGCACATTTGGACTTCAAACTACAGTATTGAGCAAAAAGGTTTGTGAATTCTGTTGGGGAACGCAGAGAAATACTTGCAACAAGAGGTAACAAAAAAAAAAAAGTCTCTGTCATTGACTGATATGATGATAATGTGTGTGTATGTGTGGAATAAGTGCCTTCAATCTTTAAATCACACTTTAAAAATCATTTTTACAATTGAGCCTCTGAGAACTACAGAGGGCTAACACAATTTTTGTCATTTTGCAGAAGAGTGAGCATTTTATGGATGCAGTTAAGTCTGGGGGATTTGTAAGGCAATGAATTGTGGATACTTGTTTTTTTTTACTGAAATTGTTTTTTTCTTCTTCAGATTTTGGCAATTTGCCAAGTATAATGATTTTGGACTTGGATCGTATTGGTTGCACTTTAACCCACAACTGAGATACGGTCATCATCATTAGTTTCATTGGTCGATAGGTCACTATCAGTATCATCTAGGTTACCTCATAGAAAAGAAATAAACCGGAATGAGAAAAAAAAAAGTTTTGTGCAATAGGGGTCTAACTGCTAGGAGTTGGCACTGTGTTGGATTCTTCCGTTTCATAGATTGGATCCCGGCCCGTATTGTCTAGGTTGCCTGAAAAAAAAAAAGAAACTAACTGGGATTAGAAAAAAGGGTTTGGTGCAATAGTGGGCTAAGTACAAACATGAGTCAACTCTATCAAAATCCATGATGTTGAATAACATTCACTAACAAGCAGATGCGTTGGTTGCCTGCAAAAAAGAACATCTGTCAATATTTCATAAAAGATGATATATGACATTTACTTGTACTGTTGTTGATCCACTGGCAATCAAGCTAAAGCACTACTTACTTTCTGAGTCTTCTATCAAGCTCTGAAACTCACTTTCTGGGAAGTTTTTGCAGGAGTTGAAGCCTGGTTTCATGGCCGCGGCCATCTTGAAAATGGGAGTTGGGACACTGTTGCACTGTTCATTTTCATTGGTTGGATCTCGATCAGTAGCTTCTAGATTCCCTGAAAAAAAAGAAACAAACTGGGATTCGGAAGCTTCAGTGCAACAGTGGTCTAAGTCCGAACAGCTGTCAAAAAACCCAAAAAAAAACAAATTCAGGTATAATAACACGCAAATGCACTGGCACCCAAGCTAAAGTACCACTTACTTTCTGAGTCTTCTGTCAAACGCTGAAACTCACTTTCTGGTGTGGTTTTGCGGGAGGTGAAGCATGGTGTCAAGGGTGTGGACAACTTGGAAATGGGAGTTGGCCCAGTGTTGCCCTGATGAATCAGGAAAAGTGCTGATCCAAAAATCCAAAAATGACTGTCCCCTGTATGTCAAAACTGGAACAAAAACTCGATTTTAACCAGTATTCCTCATTCATTGAAAGTTTAAATGGAGTTAGCCCATTCAAGTTCTCAGTGGTTCAATTGTGTTGCAAATGTTTTGCTGTGATCTTGTAAGTAAGATTCTTGGCACAGCTGGAAAAGACACCATGTAAAAATAGTTGTCACCTGGAATGAATTTGATGCCTGGCAACATGAAGAATGTTTAGAATTTCAATAGTACCCATTAATCACACAATGTGATGTTCAACTGCACTTTTAAGTAATTTCTGCTAATAATAATAATAATAATATAATAATAATAATTATTAATAATATTATATATTGTTTACATTATATTTTTACCTGGTACTCTGCAGTAAAGAAATTACACTTTCTACTATTTGAGGTAATACAGCTTGTTGCAGTGTCACAATTTAATTTACATTTTTTTCAAATTATATATATATTTTTCTAAAGTCTGTAAAGTAACACTGAAAATTCACTTAATTTTTTGGCCCATTATTTTTTAACCCCTAAAATGTAGTTTTAGTTTAGTTATATATATATATATATATATATATATATATATATATATATATATATATATATATATATATATATATATATATATCCATCCATCCATCCATTTTCTGAGCTGCTCCTCCTTATTAGGGTCGCGGGCGTGCTGGAGCCTATCCCAGCTGTCATCGGGCAGAAGGCGGGGTACACCCTGAACTGGTTGCCAGCCAATCGCAGGGCACTATATATATATATATATATATATATATATATATATATATATATACATGATTTTTAAAATGTATTTACCATTAAAATATAAAAAAATATATAATACTACTGTTTCTTAAATATGTATTAATGCAATCATTAGTATGTTAATAATACTCAATACAAATTTATATTTATTATTAATTTAATTTAAATAAAGTAATATATTTAATATTATTATTTAAACTTTTTTATAAAGTACCACTGAAAATCCACATTTGAATGTTATCTGTGCAGTATTTCCTTGACAACTCGGCACTATATTTCGAGACGGAGCTATTTGTGTAATGTCTGAAGGTGAGAAGGGAGACGAAACCCGCAATTTGCGGACTACTTCCCAAACAGGAAGTTGTTTGGTCTCAGTTTATCTTCTTCCGCCTCACTCTCAAATTTTCGTCCGGGGTGTTTGCGATTAGAAAGTCAAACTTTCACGTCCAGGGCCGACAAGTTGTCGTTTCTGGACGGCGTCGCGTCGTCTCCACTCACTGTTCGACGAAAGAAACTGCCGGGTGGACAAAATGGCCAAAAAAAGAGGAAAAGACGGTGACATTTTCCGGGTAAGGGCTCATTTATACACCCGAAACCGTTTTGTCTTCTATTTAAGAGGTCCAAATGTTAGCATAACTAGAAATAACCGCTTTTAATGGTGATTTTTTTGGGTGTATTTAAAATAGTTTCTTCACATACGGTAGCCACAGCCTGAGGTGAACGGTTAGTCAACTTATCCTTGCTTGAGTTTGAGTGACGTCACGTATGACGGCAACTCAATTGCACAGCAGTAAACCCCCGTTTATCGCGGCGTTATAAATCTTGATTTATAGCCCACACATAAACATTTTTGTTTCACCCCTAAAACACACTTTAAATACACTTATTATGAAACACCTGTTATAGTATTCTTGAAGTCAAGAATTGGCAGACTGTTGTAAAAGATGGGTAGATGAAGAAAAAATTAAAGTTGCTTCACTTTCAAAGAAGATCTCGGTGCGACGTGCATGGTGGCAGTTTACCACAACGCGATGCATTCTTAAATATATATATTTTGGGGGGGGGGGGCTGTTAGGTCAAGGAGAAAGGAAGATCTGTATCCCTTTTTATGTCGGAACAGTTTTACTGTGTCACAGTGGACTTTTTAAAATGCCACTGTGGTTTCTTTGTATGGATATTGAGAATTACAGTCGTTCAGTCGAACGAAACAAAGTTTTTAAAGGGGAGTGACAGAAGAAACAAAAAGGAGAGTGTGAAAAGGTAACTAAATATAGGAACACAAAAGACAAAGCACTAGCTGTGAACAAGATGAGGGTTGTAAAGCATTATATACCTAGTACAATGACGCATTGGATTAGAGTGTTGTATGGGTCAGTTGTGCTACACTCTGTGAGGGAAGGACAGGATAATATAGGCAGGACAAGGACAGGTGGGGAAGCATGCAGGACTGAAGAGTGGTGGGAGTGGGTATATAAATTATAAACAACTGTAGGACCAGAGTGTAAGTGAGGGGATACCCAAGAAATTCGCAGTTATGTTATTTGTCGCAATGAGTGAGTGGCCCCACATCCAGCAAGTAAGTCCCAGGGGTGTGTGCCTGCCGATAGATGCAAGTGAACTGACACCGTTTCGCATGCACAATAATTGTTAGAAGTGTCCTGTAATTGCTGTGCCTGCACCTCGGGTGCTGAGGACCCCGGCCCACCAAATTGAGAGGCACAGGATCAGGCCCAGGAATCCAGCCCGGTGGATGGGACACCTCTTACACCCGGGATCCAGGGTGGTCCACCGGCCCCACTGGGGTGCCCCGAAAACCGGCCACCCGCTCCCATATGAACCCATTTCAAGATAAAAAAAAAATAATAATAATCTGTATTTATTTTAAATTTTTTTAGTTGTTTTAAGTGACAAAGTATCATGGTGCAAATGAACAGCCATGACTGGTGTAGCGATTATGTATGAAATAAGAATTGTAATTAATTTAGGATAAAGTAATAAGCCGGGAGCAACATTTATGGTAAATTAAATTTAATTGTTAAAAATCAAACTAATGTCTCGAAAAGGGCACCACGTCAAATTTGTCAAGTTTAACTTTAGGCGAAATGACGACAAACCTTTTTTAAATCAGTCTCTTGATCTGTAGGTTTGCTACACTCTATGACATTTTGAGTCCTAGGATACAGAGGTTTACTTAAATTCAGAACACACACAAAATACGACCAAAAGTGGAATTTTATGGTATATTTAATGAACCACACAACTACAAACTACAACAAGAAAATAACACTAAGGGTAAACGAAAGAAAGAAAATAAGGCGTACGAAAATGGAAATTAGGACATCGTGTGTGGTCGCTGTGCTAAACTAAATGAGCGTGTGAGGGTTTAATGCTTTGAGTCAGAGTGAGAGAAGGCAAAGTTGGGATTTTGTATGAAGCTAGTAATTTCTCCACAATTATTACGCACTGATGTTGTACATCATAGTAAGGATTGCAGTGTCGACTCACGAACGCAGATCAGCTGGTCTTTGGGGTGGTCTTCCTCCGGACATCAGTGGATGGCGCCTCACGCGCATGGGTGAATATTAACCACATAGTCTGCTTGAAGGGAGTGTCCCTCCAATCTTTTGGTCGGGGAAGGAGTCTTTTGAAGACAGGAATCAAGATTTGACGGGAAGCAGATAATTAGGTTAAGGTCCACTTGACGTACACCAGGCCCTGTCCTCGCCGCAGTCTCACAGCAGGGCAGTGGGGGTTCTCAGGTGGTCGCGAGTCTGTGACGCCTCAAAGTTGCGGCGTGCATGTCCGCTACACTGGTGTTTTGAAAAATTCTTTGCAATTGCTCTAAAACTATTACATTTCTTTCCTTTTTTTGGCATGATTTACAAAGTGTTTTATAATACTGTACAAAATTACAAATGTTTTGAGGGCCACCACTAAGCTCCCATGAGTCCCCCTGAACCAATAAAGGAGCAACCTCTTCAAGACCTGAGTGGCAAGTTTGTCCTCATGACCTATGATGGACAGCCATATATGCGGGCAAGTCCCTCAGGTTGTTGGAGTGGAAATTCTGGTTAGCTCTATGTGGCAGTCAGTTGAAAATAACTTTTTCATGTGGCTGCAAACTAATATCTTTTATGATTATAAGAAAGATGTTCTGTTTTTTATTGCAGAACCTGAACCAGCAACTTCACATTGGTGTAAATTGAGTTGGCCAGACTGAGCAAAATTCAAAAGCGCCTGGGGCTGGAGAAATTCCTCCAGTTAACTGTTACTGTTAATTAAAAATCTAAACGATATGTTTATTTTAGTTAGACATTGATGCTTTTTGATCTTTTTAAATTGATTTTTTATGACACAAGGTCTTCATGTCATTTAATGTACAGGAAGTCCTCGAGTTACGACGTACTCGACCTATGACGTTTCGACTTTACGACGCCCGTGCCTCGTCGGCCATTTTGTCCCCAGCACCATAGTGTTTCTGGTTAGCTAGTGCATAGTGCTTGTCTGTGTTTGTGCGCCGGGAGTATCTTTGCCTTTTTCGCCCTCCTTTTTTCACACTCTCAGCAGTAATGGTAAGTACAGCATCTTATTTTGTTTGTTTTAATGTATTTTAGTTTCTTTATACGAAGTGTTAACCTTTCCTGCTACGGTCACCTGACCGTGGTCGGGAGACGCAGGGGTTAACTCCCTTCTCTCGTTGCTGAACTGGGTGGCGGCAACAATAAAGGCACGAAGCACCGATTTGCTGCTTTAATGGCTTTATTAGCTCCTCTGCACATTCAACGTCAACGAGTCCTCCGCTAATCGCTACTCTTCCACGGTCGCCGTCACTACACTTGCCACTGTACACACTCGCACCTGCACGCACTCCTTCGTCCTTCACAGTCCCGTCTCACTCACACATCGACGCACACGCCCACATACACTGAGCTTGCTGTCACAATCACGTGGGACAATACCCGTAACAGAAGTATTTCGACATAAATTTCGACTTTAACGGTGAAATCCGACTTAGGTGGAAATTTGGGTTACCTCGCCGCATAGGAATGGAACTTGTTCGTAAATCGAGGACTTCCTGTATAGCTGATTTCCAGGGGTGGGATGTGAGTTGATGTGAATTTGATACTCATGGTTTGCCTCCTTTTTTGCAGGTGACGCTGGATTTGGAGGACATCAGTTGAAAGCTCCAGGGCAAGCCAGCTAAAGGTGGGGATGCCCTTCTTTCCTCCTCTTCTCTCCACACTTTCCCTCCTCTTAACCAGTGTATCCCACCCTTTTTTCAGCCAAGGCACATATTCTATAGAAGAAAAATCTCATGGCACAATCCCAAACAATAAAATCACAAACACTGGATGTACAGGTTTGACTGCCATTTTAGTGGAAGAGCTTTTAATTGCCAATATACATTGCTGCCATAAATAGTTGGACCAAAAATGCATTATTTGTACAAAAGTTTCTGACAACCACAGCACACCTGATGAGCTCTCATGGCAAATTGTGACTATTGAATTGAAAAGAAACAACTTGCCCATTTCTAAAATATTATTTTTTTAATGAGTGGGGGGGGAAAAAAAAAAAATATATATATATTTTTTTTAAGTATACAACTTTTACTCTGGAAGATTATGACCCTCAAAGTAAGGGGGGAAATAATACATCTTTATTATTGTTAATGGGATTTTTGTCAACAAAAAGCTATTATGACTTTCAAAATTCCTTCTCTTAAGATAATTTTTTCTTAAATCTATTCTATTTTAGCCCCCCCCAAAATAATTCCTAAAATGTCACGGGAAAATGTTTTTCTTAAAAAGTAGAGCTTTTTTTTAACAAAAATAGGACACTTTTGATTAAACAAATATATATTAAAATGTTCTCTAAAAAATATGAATTCAAAAAGGCTAAAAATACTTTTTGTAAAAAAAATCTGAAAAAACTTAATTCCTGTAAAATTGACTTTTTAAAAATATTATAGCTGTTTCTTATATTATTACAACTTTTTATTGGAATGAAATATCCATCCATCCATTTTCTATACCGCTTATCTTCACAAGGGTCACGGGTGTGCTGGAACCTATCCCAGCTATCTTCGGGCGAGAGGCGGGGTACACCCTGAGCTGGTCGCCAGCCAATCGCAGGGCACATATAAGCAAACAACAATTCACACTCAGATTCACACCTATGGGCAATTTAGAGTCTTCAATCAACCTACGACACATGTTTTTGGCATTTTCCATAAAATTATTTAAGTTGAAGTACATTTTTCTTCTGGAAATGCGTTTTTTTATTTTATAATTTTCAAAGGTTATATCTAAAAAAGATGACTATTGTTGTGCGATTATGACTTTCTCAAAATTAGATAAAAAAAAAATTCCGTCGCATATTCTTTATTCCTATGCGATTTATTTTTTATCTCAAATAAAGGGTCGGCTGTGGCTCATTTGGTAGAGCGGGTCATGTAGGGACCGAAGGGTCGTCGGTTCGAAGTCCGGCTACGACTGTCCGCTATGGAAGGGTCCTTGGGCAAGTCACTGATCTCTAAATTGCTCCTGGTGGGCCTGGCAGCGCCTTGCATGGCAGCAGTCGCCAATTGGTATATATGAATGGGTGAATATGAGCCTCTTTAAAGCACTTTGGGCACTGTTAGGGTATAGATAAAGCACCATTTCGGATATAAAACAAAAATCTGGAAAATGTACTTTCTTTTTTTCTTCAAAAAATACAACCTTTAAAAAATACTTTTTTCCTGAAAATTAGCAATTCTTTGAAAAAGATTTTTGTAAAAATGTGACCTTTTTCCGAACAAAAAGACCAATCCTGAAAAGAAAAACCTGCTTTTCCCTCTTGCAGCCTCTTTGTGTGTGGTTTAAATTGGATGGGCCATGCGCTGCCATCGAGGTTATGTGGTCCTGTGCATCACCTTGCTGTTCCTCACCTGGAATACCGTGCTGGTTTTCCTCCTGCGGGGCAGGCTTCCAGACCAGGAGGGGAAGCGAGGGCCCGACGACGACGACAACGGTGAAGTGGTGGCCGAAATGCTGGCCGTGGCTGACATGTTGGAGGCGGAGCTGGAGATCCAGAAAAAAATATTGACGCAGATCCAAAACTTCCACCCCGCACTGGGACCCTGGCAGAAGAAGAAGCCAAAGCCGGCGCCACCCCCGGTCCCCGTCTTGGTGATGGCCTGCAACCGGGTGACGGTGCGGCGCTGCCTGGACAAGTTGCTCCTCCACCGGCCCTCGGCCGAGCGCTTCCCCATCATCGTGAGTCAGGACTGCGGCCACACTGGCACGGCTGACGTTATCCGTTCGTACGGAAGCGAAATCATGCATCTGATGCAGCCCAATCTGGCCGACATCGACGTGCCACCGGAGCACAAAAAGTTTCAGGGCTACTACAAGATCTCCAGACACTACCGCTGGGCTCTCAAGCAAGTGTTCAACAACTACTCAGCTGTCATCATTGTGGAGGATGACCTGGAGGTATTTTTGTCTTGTTAGAAAAAAATCAAAAATGTGCCCTCATTCTTGAAGATGGCAAATTTTGTCCCCCCCCCAAAAAAAAAATCAAAAACATTTTTCTTCTCTTAAGATTACAACTTTTTTTTCTGAAAATATGACTACTCTTGTATTTTATTTTTTATTTTTTGTCTAAAATGTTTTTCTTTTGGGGGAAAAAATGATACGTTTTTAAGTACAATTTTATTCTTTACAAAAATACACTCATAAGTACGGAAGCGTATGCATTCACGTGGATAAAAAAAAAAAAAAAAAACTCCTGTTTTTCTGAGTATTTTTTTGAGGGCTTTGTTTTTCTGACTATTTTTTTCTGTTTTTCTGACTAATTTTTTTCCACCTGTTTTTCGGACTAATTTTTTTCTGAGTTATCAGGACACATCAAACTCACGCGAAAACCTGCGAACTGCAAGTGACTCTTTGCGGAATCCGTAGTAAGCAACATGACCGGCTTATTCAGTTTGATCAAGTTTTATTTTGATATGGGTTTAAGACACTGGGAGATACTCCCGTCTTTGAGTCACATAGATGGTATTATTAGTTTGTCGACATTACGCAGGCACCTTAATTGAACCAGTAAGGTAAACGTGTATGGGCAGGTTGAAGGTATGCGAGCAGTAATCCGCCATTAGTGAGTCCGCAAAGAGTCACTTGCAGTTTGCAGGTTCTCGCGTGAGTTCGACGTGTCCCAATAACTCAGAAAAAAATTAGTCAGAAAAACAGGTGGAAAAAAATTTGTCCGAAAAACAGAAAAAAATAGTCAGAAAAACAGATGGAAAAAAATTTGTCCGGAAAACAGAAAAATTTGTCCGAAAAACAGAAAAAAATAGTCAGAAAAACAGGTGGGAAAAAAATTAGTCAGAAAAACAGAAAAAAAATAGCCAGAAAAACAGAGCCCACAAAAAAATTACTCAGAAAAACAGGATTTTTTTTTTTTTTTTATCCAAGTGAATGCAATACGCTTCCATACATAAGATTGCAGTTTTTGTCTAAAATAAATTTGCTTTATTATTCTCAAGATTTTACTAATATACTAGAGGATAAAAACTTGCATTCCTTGAAAGAATGAGACTTAAATTTTAAGTCCAATTCTGGGGAAAACAAATGACTTCCTTCCTCAAATACAAGACATTTTTTTTTTTTTTTTTTTGTCCAACCAACTCTTGATCCATTGCGTTTTACCAACCTCATTGGCCCTTTATTTTTGTTAATACTGTATAAAGAAAAAAAACAACTCAGATTTTTTGCCTAAAAACATATTTAATAAAAGGTTCTCAATGAAACTTTATCCTTGGAACATTACATTTCTCTCAAATTTGTACTTTCTAGAAGAATTAAGCATTGTAAAACAATGTTTTAAAAGAAAAACAAATTTAAAAATGATATTCTAAAATGACAGTGCAGGGGTTGCTACTGTCAATAATTGCCCCCCAAAATGGTTTGTAATTGCTTATAGATGTCATACGATGGCAGCAAATCACACTGAGAATCATAAAGCATCAGCACCATGTATGTACACTGTCAAGAACCATTGTTATATGACTATTTAGTACATATTTTTCAACACAACACCTTCATATAAGTCATCAATAGTATTACCGGTAACTAGTGGAAACCGACGTGACATCACACATTGGCCATTTCTGAATTTGAAGTTAGTTCATTCTGTATTGTGACATCCCTAACAGCGTTCCGTCGCTTAATACATTTAACATTAACATCAGTAAACTAATTAGATAATTGTGGCCGCGTTTCCTAATTAATACAAAATGTACTAGCGTATCAGCTCTTGTTGCCGATGTTACGTGTGCTTCGCGGTTCCACTTGGGACCACAACCCTCACTTGCGCCTCAACGCAAGACCAGCACAACAAATACCATACTGGCTGATCTGATAAGAAAAATGTTGCTTAAACGAAAGGGTAGCAATAGAGGATATCCGGTCCAGAGGTTGGTAGAGTAGCCAAACATTTTCCTCAAAAAAGGAAATAGTAAAAAAATTACTTGACTAAGAGTAAAAAGTACGCAGTGAAATTTTTACTCAAGTACTGAGTAAATAGTGAGTAACTTCTGAATTAAAAAAAATAATTTTTTAAACACAGCATGAACATCAATTTAAAAAAATATAATGTAAATGTACAAATTCTGATGTTGCTATGTGTGTATGCACAGTCAAAACTACAAAAAAACATCAGCAATTTACTGCATGGTGTTTTCTATAAGTGAGCTGAAATATCCATGTTTGGGCAGACCGTGGCCGACAAATACTACAATACATGAAAGCTGTTGTTTTTGTTCGTCTAAATGTAAACGAGTAGCGAGCCGTTGCATTCTTGATAACGACAACTTTCCCAACATGGCCGCCACGTACGCACGACGATCAGCAGGGCAGGCTTATCGAGTGTGAATACCTATGTTCCGGAAGCCCAATGGAAGACGTTGTGTGAGGTCCTGTGACTGTCTTGTCGTTTGATTGGTGAACTAGACTTAAACGTCACGAGCGCTTAAATTGGACGACGCAAACAGCGCATGTTGCAGAAGTCATAGTCTCGTGCACGAAATAGTTGATAAATAAGCAATAATTGATAAATAAAAGTAGCGAGCAACATTTAGATCATTGTAACGGAGTAGGAGTACCGTGACTTATTAACAGCAGAAGCGCGGAATTTTTTTTTTTTTTTATGGTCTCGTCAACTCCTGTGACTTCGAGCGCACAGGCGGAACCTCAGGCTGCATATTGGTCCGCCGCGGAGTAGTATTCACAATTACATCTGTATGTGGTCGGTGGATCTGTGAAATGGGTCTAGCTGCCAGCGTTCAAGGAGTACGAAACGGCCTATGATGTCAGTGACAGCGACCCCCCCCCCCCCCCCCCCCCCCCCCAAAAAAAAAGGGGAATCTTGCTGAAAGGGGACTGATTTGCATGTATGATTAGTAGCTGCATTGAGAGAGAAGCCAAAACATACTTTCTGCTTGATTGTGTACCAAAGTGACTCTCCTCCTCCAGGTGGCGCCAGACTTCTTTGAGTACTTCAGCGCCACGCTGCCACTGCTCCAGTCAGACCTGGGCCTGTGGTGCGTGTCTGCGTGGAACGACAACGGCAGGGAAGGCTTTGTGGACCCAGCAGGCTCTCTCCTTCTCTACCGTACCGACTTCTTCCCGGGCCTCGGCTGGATGCTGCTCAGAGAGCTCTGGGAGGAGCTGGAGCCCAAGTGGCCTGCCGCCTTCTGGGACGACTGGATGCGTCAGCCGGAGCAGCGCCACGGCCGCCAATGCATCCGGCCCGAGATCTCACGCACGCTGACGTTCGGCCGGCAGGGCGTGAGCCTGGGCCAGTTCTACGACAAGTATCTGCGATACATCAAACTCAACTCTGGCTTTGTGCCTTTCACCCAGCTGGATCTGACTTACTTGAAGGAGGATGCATACAAGAAGAGCTTCCTGGATGAGGTTTACGCTGCCCCTGTCATCACTCTTGATGACATCCAGAATGGGGCGCGAGAGGGCACCGGGCCCTTCCGCCTTCAGTACTCCAGCAAGGAAAGTTTCAAAGCGTTTGCCAAAAACCTGGGCATCATGGATGACTTCAAGTCCGGCGTCCCCAGGACCGGCTATAGAGGCATCGTCACGTTCTTCTCCAGAGGACACAGGATCTACATAGCTCCGCCTCCAGGTTGGACCCAGTACGATCCCACTTGGAATTGACTGCTGGCGTGACAATTTGCCCCCGACCCCTGCTGCGAATAGCCCAAAAAAAAGAAAATAGAGTAAAAGGTTTACAATTGCCTCGATGCAAGAAGATGGTGCCAAAGCAATTCTTAAAAATGACATTTTCAGTTTAGTTTTTCCTTAAAGAAAAACTAATTTATGCTTATAAGATCTTATATTACTACTATTGTTCAAGAAAAGATAAAACTTTAAAAAAAATTATTTCTCTCTATTGTTTTGGCCTGAGCAAGTGAAGCAATGTATAAAAAAATGCAGAGGGTGAAACACAAAAACGCAGGGATTCAGGTTTATTTTTTTCTTTAAGTCTAGTTCAGTGTATCACAACTTTTATTGAGGCACATGCTTGACAGAAAGATACCTCACAGCACGTCACCAAACAAAAATGTCACAAAAAGGATGCACAGGTTATGCAACTTCTTTTATAGAGCACTTTAAAAAACAAACAAAGCTGTACCAAAAGTGCTGTACATATCGAACATAACATGAAACATTCATTCATTTTACGTACCGCCTATCCTCACAAGAGTCGCGGGTGTCCTGGACCCTATCCCAGCTATCTTCGGGCGAGAGGCGGGGTACACCCTGAACTGGTCGCCAGCCAATCGCAGGGCACATACAAACAAACAACCATTTGTACTCACAGTCACACCTATGGGCAATTTAGAGTTTTCAATTAACCTACCATGGATGTTTTTGGGATGTGGGAGGAAACCGGAGTACCCGGAGAAACCCCACACAGGCGAGGCTGGATTTTAACCTGGGTGCTCAAAACTGTGAGGCAGATGTGAATGAAATGAAACACAACTCAATTAATAAAAAATGAAATATGTGTGTTCCCTTCACCTTGGCATTTAGCAAGCAGGAGGTCCAGAGTTTTATTCTATTTTCCATTTTATTCTGTATGAAGTTGGTAGATGAAAGAGATTAAATTTCCAGTAGCACACCTAGAGATGTTAAATGACAGTGGTTGGGAATCACTTCTAATCACTGGTCTAGCTCATAATGGCTTGATGCCTGTGCACTCAGGATTTTTTTCCCCATGTAATGTTGCCTTTGCTTTACTCAACTGCTGTAATTTGTGATCTATTTTTGTATACAATTTCAAAGAGTGCCACTTTAAATTATTTGCAAACATCTGTTGGACTTATATTTATGTCTGGTAAAAAATAGCTTTCAACATTGGTGCTGGTTGTGAATTCTGCTGTTCGAATGTGACAATGTCAAATTATTCTAATGTTCAGCATTCAGTGTTGTAGAATGCAAACCAGAACATTTATTTTGTAATAAAAAAAGTTTAATTTGGTAGATTTCTTTTTGCACCGGATCATCATTTTGTTGTGTCTACAGATGCTAAATGCGTCACCTATTCTCAACAGCACTGCTGCTTTTCTTAATTATTAGAATCAATATAAAAATCATAGGACCTTGTTAAACCAGCTATAAATAATTTCAATTTAGACATTCATAATCGAAAAGAAACACAATTTTACGTCACTATCGTATACTTCCGTGTGTCTACGGCAGCCGCATCGGCCCGAAATTCACCTGTTCCAACTTGCTCTGCTACTTCCCTTCACGTTAGTAATGATGTGAGACCGAAACTGCCAGCTAGCTGGTTAGCTACCCCGGAGAAACTCAATAATGAGGCGTTTAAAAGATACTAGAGATGACGGGCACAGTGAACGGCATCTTAATTTCGTTACGCTGTCTTATTTTCGCCACAAAGAAGAGCGCCGAAATTTTTGTGACGTTTACAGCCCTACAATAACGCGTCAGTGTGCGGTCTGTGCTAGCATAGCCCCGGTTGCTAAGTGACTGTGATTTGATATGGCAGTTAGCACCCACTACAACTCGACGCATTTCCCCATTTACTCACACTTTATTACATTAAACCTCTTTAAAGTATATTCGGCGTATGACTAAGTCATAGCGTCTGGACGGATATATTTATTCTCGAAACCACCTGGCCTGGCATGGAGCCAGGCGATTTGCGGGAGAGCCCCGCCGGTTCCGGGGAGTCTGACGCCGGAGACTGGAGGGAGGTTCGACCCGGTGGGGAAGACGAGGGCAAATCCGCCCAAAGTGAGCCAACTGCGGCCAGAGAGATGTCGCCGAGGGACACCTGCCGTGAAGATGTCGGCAGCGATAAAGCGACGAAAGTGGGCGAGCAGCTCCACAGCCCCTACGACGACGAACTGGACCCCCGAATACAGGTAAACTCAACACGAACCACTTTTTATTTATTTTAATTTTTTCAAAGTTTTTAACTGGAGCACAGGTGCTATGTATGTACTGACGGTCTATTTCCATCACGTACTTGTAAGCGGAGCTGCAGTAGTGATAGTAACGAAGTTCAAATACACTAACTGTAGTAAAGTAAAAAGAAAATTCAGGTATCTGTACTTGAATATTTCTTTTTGTGACACCGTTGCAACCTAATTCTTGTAAGATTAGAGTTCATTTCTCAATTATTTTATATTGGTAAAAATGGATTATTCTCATATTACATTTACTTTCTGAAAAATATTTATGATTTGACAGACAAACTTTAAATTGTGGTCATTTTTCTCTCCCAGGAAGAGTTGGAGCACCTGAACGAAGCCAGCGCAGAAATAAACAAGCTAGAACTGCAATTGGATGTGAGTTGACAACAGCGGGTTGAAGTTGTCGTCCTTTTTCTAAATTTCCATGGAATCCTGCAGCTAAAACACTCGCTCCATCTACCCAACTGGTGCCAATCAATATGACCATTCAATTTATCGCAACTGTGAAACCGGAGAGCTTTGCGTTGGATGATAATAGTTTAGACGTGCTGGAGTGCTTCCCGTAGCACTCCCAACGCAAAATCCAATCATGTCCACGTCAGAGAAATGGAATCTTTTGCGTCTCGTGCTTCTCCTGTCCAGGACGCTCGGTCGGGATACCGCAAGATTCTCACAGAGTCTGCCCGGAAGCTCAACGCTCACAGCTCACAGCTGGGTGGTTGCATCGAGAAGGCCAGGCCCTACTACGAGGCTCGGCGGCTGGCTAAGGAGGTTTGCACACAATAAAAGTGTTTTCAGTAATGCTAGATGCTAGCCATTAGCCTCATGTGTCTATTGTTAAGAGTTACTTACATTATCTTTTTGACAATGCACCATGATTTCACATCACTGGTGGTGTAGTGGTACATTCACCTGACTTAGCTGCAAGCAGCGTGGGTTCAGTTCCCACTCAGTGACTGTGTGTGTTGAGCGCGAATGGTTGTATGTGTCTATATATACCCTGTGACTGACTGGCGACCAGTTCAAAGTGTAGTCCGCCTTTTCCCCAAAATTGGCTGGGATAGGCTCCAGCACCCCGTGACCCTGAACAGG
Source organism: Phyllopteryx taeniolatus (assembly GCF_024500385.1). Lineage (NCBI taxonomy): Eukaryota > Metazoa > Chordata > Actinopteri > Syngnathiformes > Syngnathidae > Phyllopteryx > Phyllopteryx taeniolatus. Next base: position 25,392,148 of record NC_084507.1, read on the forward strand.
ATAATAGGTATTGAGAATGGATGGTTGGACCATGATTTAACTTTTTTGGGTGGCAAAAGCTAGTGTTCTCCAATTAACCTTGGTCATGGTAGATGTAACCTAAACACTAGCATTCTAGCATCATTTGAGAATGAGCCTAGGCTTTGAGTGCTTCTTTTGGTGCCTTGATGCTGTGTTCTGGCACCCAAACGGGGCCCCACCCTCACTGATTTACAAACATCTTGAATTGGGCTGTTGCATTATTATTATTATTTGAAAGGGTCGGGTCTGATAACGTGTGGTGGTCCCCATGTGTTGTCTGATAACATGCTGGTGGTGGTGTCTGTCCTGTTGTGATAATGTGTGTGGTGGTGGACCTGTGTTTTGGGTTAGGGTGTGTGGTGGTTCCTATTTGTTGAGTCTGAAACTGTGTGTGGTGATCCCGGTGTGTAGAGGCTGCCTTTCTAAAAATCATTGAATGAGCACTTTAAATGCCTCTGAAGTCCTCCATAACAAATACATTTACGTAATAACGATGAAGAAAGTTACATGACCTATGCCTACTGCCCACACTGCTCTTCTCACAAATAGTGTTCCATTTGCGTGATTTATGTTGAGTTTTTAGAGCAAGTGACGCCGTTTGAAAGGTCACAATAGTTTTAACACGTCAACTTGGCCCCTTGGAATTTTGGCCCATACAACCTTATTGGTGGATATTTTTAGGAAATAAGCTATTTCGTTTTACTGTAAATAGTTTTTTTTGACCAGATTTTCTCAAGGCTATATCACACAAAAACGTTACCCAATAAGGCAATTTTTTCCGAGACAAAAAATAAAAATTTTCTTGGAACCCATCATCCGATTTTCAAAAGTCTTACTGCGTTACACTCCGGTTGAAGGGGTCGTTCCAACCAAACTCAGCATTTTGACTGCCATTCTTGGGAAATCTTGTCACTTGGTGTTCCTTTTGTATCTGGTCTAAAATTGTGTGTGGTGTCTGATAATGTGTGTTGTGGTCCACCTGTGTCAGGCCTGATGACATGTTTGTTGGTCAGGTCTGAAAACGTGCCTGATAGTCTGTCCTTCGGGTATGATAACATGTGTGGCTCCTTGTGCAGGCTCAGCAGGAGACCCAGAAGGCGGCGCTGAGCTACGAGCGGGCCGTCTCCATGCACACGGCGGCCAGGGAGATGGTGTACGTGGCAGAGCAGGGCCTCATGGCGGATGGAAAGAACACCCTGGACCCAACCTGGCAGGAAATGCTCAACCACGCCACCTCCAAGGTGACAACAAACATGCAAGTCATCACGTCTCAGCAAGACAGTTTGTTCCCTTGTGTTCGTGTGTCTTTGTGTGCATGCGTGTGTGTGTGTGTGTGCATTTTTGTGTCTCTTTCAGACTGCCGTGTATGTGTGTGTGTTTGCTGCAGGTGAACGAGGCCGAGGAGGAGCGTCTCCGCAGCGAGCGCGAGCACATGCGTGTCACTCACGCATGTCAGGAGGCTGAGGCTCGTGTGCAGACCCTGCAGAAGTCCCTGAGGAGAGCCATCATCAAGTCTAAGCCTTATTTTGAGCTCAAGGCTCAGTTCAACCACATACTGGAGGTGAGGCTCATACAGTCAGGTGCATAAATATTGGGACATGGACATAATTCTCATCTTATTGGCTCTAAACACCACCACAATGCATCTGAAATGAATCGAACAAGATGTGCTTTAACTGCAGACATTCATCTTTAATTTGAGGGTATTTACATCCAAATCAGGTATACGGTGTAGGAAGTACAACAGTTTGTATATATGCCTCACACTTTTTAAGGGACCAAAAATAATAGGACAAATTAACATAAATCAAACCTTCACTGTTTAATACCTGGTTGGAAATCCTTGAAGTATGCCAGGCCTCTTCTGCAACGGTCATCAATTCCTGCTTGTTTTGGGGGTATTTTCCCTTCAGTTTTGTCTTCAGCAAGGGAAATGCATGCTCAGTCAGATTCAGGTCAGTTGATTGACTTTGGTCATTGCATAACATTCCCATTCTTTTCCTTAAAACATTCTTTGGTTGCTTTTGGTTTATGCTTCGGGTAATTATCCATCTGCACTGTGAAGGGCCGTCCAATAACTTCTGAAGGATTTGGCTGAATATGAGCAGAAAATATTGCTCTAAAGACTTCAGAATTCATCTTGCTGATTTTGTCAGAAGTTGCATCATCGATAAACATGGGAACCCGCGTTCCAATAGTAGCCTTACATACCCAAGCTATGACGCGACCAACACCATACTTCACTGATATGGTGGTATGTTTTGGATCATGAGCAGTTCCTTTCCTACTCCGTACACTTCTCATCCCATCACTCTGGTACAAGCCTATCCCAGCTTACTTCGGGCGAAAGGCGGACGACTACACCCTGAACTGGTCGCCAGTCAGTTGCAATGCATTTCACTTACTAAAGACAAATTGAATGAAAAATGAAGACGGTTGCAGTGGAGGCCTGGCAGAGCATCACCAGGGATAAAATCCAGCATCTGGTGATGTCTATGCATTCCAGACTTCAGACTGTAATTGACTGCAACGGATTTGCAACCAAGATTTAAAATCTGAAAGTTGGATTTATGATTGTTATAGTGAGGATAAAGCGGTACGGAAAATGGATGGATGGAATTAGTCTCATTACCTTTGGACCCTTAAGTGGGAGGTACACATACAACTTGTGATAATTCCTCCACTGCTCCCTGGGGTTGGGAACGATAAACCGATGCGACCGGATATCCGTTCGTAAAGGCGAGAGATACGACTGTTATCGGGAGCAGACTAGACTATCGATACAAAATCCGCCAGGAATCCTTAGATATATCGATTGTAGGGCTGTGGACCGGCTTTCGCGAGGCTAAGAATCTGTTGCCTGAGGCTTTATGGTTTTCATCTCGGAAAACAAGCACGAGAGGCCTCACGCTGTGCTCCGCAGATAACGTTATGTTTACAACTAAGCGACACTACTAGTTTAACTAAATTTCTCAGTAGCGTCACAATTTTGCCATCAAATACCTTTTCAGTCGTTAAGCTACTTTTGTGGTCACAGCAATAGCAAAGTAACGTTCCCCAAGGAGTTGTAAACATTGAATGCAACGTCTCGTTACGCACCTTATGTCAAGTCTGCCGTCGACACCGACGGCTGTCTGCGAAATGTGCGTTGCAGATTGTAGAAATGCAGAGAATATGGCAAAGGTAGGTACATCTCGGCAATTTCCTTGGGCTTTAACTCAGCAAACTAATGCCTCTTCTCGAGTCCTCGCGGTCCATTTATACGTTCGTGTTGGTACTGTGCGACCCTAAAAAGAAACTTCAGAGAGACAGCCAGGTATGTCTCGACATTGACACAACAGTCGCAACTTGAACTAAGCTAGTTATCATAAAATTCAAGAGAAAATCTTCAAAATTAATTGTTGTATTGTTGTGGTCTATTCAAATAATTATTTTGCTGTTTAAAAAATACAACCCCAATTCCAATGAAGTTGGGACATTGTGTTCTAAATAAAAACAGAATACAATGATTTGCAAATCATGTCCAACCTATATTTAATTGAATACACTACAAAGACAAGATATTTAATGTTCAAACTGATGAACTTTATTGTTTTTAGCAAATAATCATTAACTTAGAATTTTATGGCTGCAACACGTTCCAAAAAAGCGGGGACAGGTGGCAAAAAAGACTGAGAAAGTTGAGGAATGGTCATCAAACACCTGTTTGGAACATCCCACAGGTGAACAGGCTAATTGGGAACAGGTGGGTGCCATGATTGGGTATAAAAGGAGCTTCCCTGAATTCACAAAAAGCAACAATGCTCAGGTTTAAGTGTTCCTTTACTTTACATGTTTTAAAATATGGTTAGACAAATGTCATTCCATAAAATTGGGTTAAGTCAAGGTTCTTTATGATTAGAACATGTGGAAAATCAAATCGAGAATCGTATGTCTCCCACACTGAGTCGAATTGTATCGAATCGTTTTAGAATCAAATCGCTACTTGTGTATCTAGATATGTATCGAATCGGCCTCATGCCACAGATTCCCAACCTTACTGCTCACCTGATTTGGATGTAAATACGCTCAAATTAAAGCTGAATTTCTGCAGTTAAAGCACGCTCATTTCACATACATTTTGGTGGTGTTTAGAGCCAAAAATATGAGAATTATGTCCATGTCCCAATATTTATCGACCTGACTGTAAATAAGGGAGTCATGAGACATGGGTCTGAGGAGCTAGCTGTGTTAGCCACTTAAATGCTAATGGTGATGTTTGTGTGTGCGCGCGTGCGTGTGTTTATTTGTGTTTCCTGCTTGTGCGTGTGTATCTGCCTGTATGATTGATGTATTTGTGTGTCTTTCCTATATGTGCGTGAGTGTATTTCCTTTGTGTGTGTGTGTGTGTATATTTTCTTTGTGTCTGGCTTGTGTTTGTGTGCGCGTGCACACGTCTCCCAGGAGCACAAGACCAAAGTCGTCCACCTGGAGCAGCACGTGTCCAAAGTGAAGACTCGCTATTCCATCGCGCTGAGGAACCTGGAGCAGATCAGTGAGCAGATCCACGCTCAGAGGGGCCGTGACACCCCGGTGCGCGGCGGACGCAGCCCCCCCGTAGGGGCCGAGTCTGACGCCCACAAGGAAGGCGAAGCCTGCGGGGGCAGCGGCCCGCTACCTAGTGACCCTGACCCGGACAAGGAGCGCGAGCGTGCTGGGTCAGACTCTCTGTCTGTCTTCAGCCTGCAGACCATCGCCTCGGACCTGGAGAAGTACGACTCGGTCGAGCACTTGGGCGACCTTAGCGATGCCAGCAGCGTGACGTGCGATGAGGGCGACCGGGAACAGAACCGGGCGGCGGAGCGGCGGGACAAACTGACCCACGTTAGTGCCCGCCAGCGGCAACAGGAGTTCTCAAAGCAACACCACCGAAGCTTCAGCTTGTAGTACAACTTCCACTACCAAAACTACAAACATTGCTGCTGAAGTGTAAATAAGCACACAGTCCACAGCCTGGGACTTTATCCCTAGGCTAATATGGCTGCCCTGCATCCAATTTAGAAGACACTAAATGAAACCAGGCGGAACATCAGCTAGTTAGAACGCGCGCTTAATGTCCGTTAGCACTGTAAGCTGGCTAACTGTACTAACTTGTAATGCTAACAGATTGCCAGTTTTCACACTTCGCTATGCTATTAGCTTGCTAACTCACCACTAGTGGGTAAACAGGCAGGAATTGCTAACTCACAACTGGTGGGTAAACGGGCATGAATCTGTTAGTGTAAACGCGTACTCCACTGAGGGAAGCGCTTGCAAATCCCATAGCGTAGCAAGATAGTTAACTTTAGTAGCTGCCAGTGCTAACAGATTGCTGACTCAGTCCTGATGGGGAACCTTGCAGGAATTCGTTAGTATTCCAAGCCAGTTAGAACACCACTCTTTTGAGAAAACAGGTTGGACCTCTGTTAGCACTCCAAGCGAGCTAGACAGTGTACTAGCTTGCAATGGTAAGGGATTGCTAACATTCACTGGGTAACCAAGTGGGAATCTCTTAGCAGTTATGGTAATGTGAATGTGTAAAGTACAACCCATTCACTCTTTTGAGGGTACAAGCAAAACTCAGCATTGCAATATAGCTAAATTGTGCACTATGTTACAATGCCATCATAATTCTCACATTCACTTCTGGTGAGAATCTGGTAAGTGTTGCAAGCTTAAAAAAATATATATACCTTAACTACTTTGATGGGTAAAATGCAGGAGTCAGGTAGCATTGTAAGCTTGTTCTAGTTATTAATACATGTTCTACCTAACATTCAATACTTCCTGGTGGGTAACCTAACAGTTGTTGTTCATCATTTTGCTACCGATTACATAAACTCCTTTGAAGGAAAAGGGCGAGATTCCGTTAGCTTCACAAGCTAGTTACAATATTGATGCACGCAACTAAGGGAACAGGGTGGGGAAACTTAGCATTGCACATTAGCCTTGAGGCGTACTGTACGGCAAATGGTTGCTTACGCATGCTGGGGTAGGGGCATAATGTAAAGTTAGTGATGTAATGCAGTGTGACGTGTGCCATGTCACCCTCCTGTTTTCACATTTGACGCATTTCCCAACATTCCTCGATGTTGCACGTTAAGGGAATGTTATTTTGTTTTCCGGAAGAGACGTGAGCGCTGACAGCGTTAAAACGACGCTACATGACGATGCTAATGTTTCTTTGGCTGAGAAAAAGGCAAAACATTTATTTCAATTTTGTTTACAAAAAGAAGACCTTGGCTGTCTTGGGAAAACACTCGCGTCCCTATCCACTATATAGGGCTCCCATATACGGAGTATTCAATTAATCGTTTCAGCCTATACAAAATGAAAATCCCTATTAGTGATTAGGGCGTAGGGAATGAGTGAATGATTGTGAACGCAGGAGGCACTCATTCCTTAATAACGAATCACAACGGTGGGATTTTTTTAGCCAAGTGTATATATAGCCTAAAAATCGCTGTATAGTGATTAGGGGTAGACTATGAGTGAATTATTCTGAACACAGCCCTGTAGTTTCTTCATTCTTTTGCCCTTTATTCCTTTTTTTTAATTAATTTATTTTTTTTAGAACTGTGCATGGCCGCAGAACAACTAACAGTTTGCACTTCAGCCTACCTTAGTTTTAATTTGAGCGTAGAACAGAACAAATGTATGCACCCTGGATGATGATTTTCTTTTTCCAATTAATAAGCACATTTCTTCTCCGAACAAAATTTTACTGGCGTAACAACTACGTTCTGAGACTTTTGCAGGAACACAGAACTTTGACATTGGACACAATTTCTTACCTCAATTTTTTAAAATAATGAAATTAAATTAGTGAACATGAATTTTAACATTGCAAACTAAGATTTGGACACACAAATTCTGCAACTTTGAGAACTCCACCTTTTAATTTTGTATTCAGATGGAAAATTCTGCGGCTAACGAAAGAATGTAATGTTTACCCTCGTCTCGAAATCTTGAAATTAAAATTCTGTTTTTAAGAATTCTGTAACTCCCGAAAAGTTAGATATTAGTAGATTCCACAAATTTTGACAATTCAGACAGTAAATTGTCTCAGAATTTTTCTTGTAGAATTGCAAGAGGCCAATTGTGAGACCAATAGAAGGAAGAGTCGTAATGCTTACGCTTCAATTTAAAAAAAAAATATATACTTTAAATTCAAAAGGAGTTATTCTTTTAAATCCCCAATTTTTGAAAAAAATCGAATACATTTTTTAAACTGCAATTCAAATCCTGATCAACCAAAAAACAAGGCAATTTCATTTTGATTTTTGGGTTTTTACTTGCTCTGTATGCCATATTTTCTTGTGTGTGTGTGTGACACAGTGACGGCCTGATGTGGCTTGTAAATGTAATAATTATGTATATTATGAACACAAAGTTGGTAAATATTTATGGACATTTAACTGAGTTGTCCAGAAGAAAACCAAACTCATGTTAATCCCCCACTTGACCTTCACCAAGGATTATTCATCATAAATAAAACAAGCGTTTGTTTAAGTACAGGTTGGTCTGGGATGGCAAAACAAGTGGTGGTCTTCCTCCGCCTGGCTGCAATTATTCACCACTTTATAGAAATATAAGCACACTGTAATAGAAAAATTAAAGGAATGGAAAAGACAGCAACAGAAGAGAGGGATGGAAAACAAATAGAAAGAAAATGATGAAAATGACCAATAGATGAAAAAGATGAGAATAGGTGAAAGAAGAGAATTAAAAAGACCTGAATCGAATAAAGCCAGGAATATGCAAAAGGGATGGAAAAGACAAATAGTTGAAAAGTTGCAAATTAAAGAAGCGAATGGAGAACAGGATTGTGTGGAAGAAAAAGGATGAAAAGACATTTGATAGATGAATGAAAAGACTGGAATAGATGGGAGGGGGCTAGGCTGGAAAAGACCAAAATAGACGACCATAAAGGATGATAAATCCCAGAATAAAAGATGAAAGCAAAGGATACAACAGGAATTGCAGAAAGTGATGGGGAAAAAATAGGTGGAAATCGAAGCTAAGGTAAGGAGAGGTGGAAAAGACAGATCAAAGTAATTGAACCAAAGGGTGATAGAAAATAGAAAAGAATATACAAATTAAAAGGAAGAGAGAGAGACTGGAATGAGTGAGAAAGGCAAAGTATGGAAAAGACAGGAATAGGTAAAAGAAAACGAGTTCCTGGAAAAGCAATGCTTAAAAGGATTTAATAGATGGAAATAGAAGCGATGAAAGCAAAGGTTGGACAAGATTATTAGATAAAGGAAATGGTAAAGATAACTCGGTAAAATAAACGCTAGAAAGGACTGGGATGGAAGAAAAAAATATGTGAAAAATATTGTGGAAGATGACTTATGTGAAGGTACAGTAACGAATCGGTAAAAGAAATGAAAGAGGACTGGAAAAGCAATGGGTGAAAGAAGGAAAAAAGTGATGAAAGCAAGGGATAGAAAAGATGGGTATATAAGAAAAACAAATGATGCAGAAAGTGACTGGAAAAGAGGAATGAGTGAAAAAAAGAACAAAATATTAATGAGGAAAATTGTAGAAAAGACAGGAATGGACTAGATAAAGATGGAAAAGACTTGAGTGTTAATGTTGGCCACACTAGTAGTGTGTACACTATAGAGAATAATCCATGTAGGAATTGGAGCCTTTAAACCTGGAGAGTCGAGAGTCGAGGGGCTTTACTTTGAACACCACAGGGTCACGTTGCCATGGCTGCCCCCTCCATCCGAGCCTTGTCCTCCGGGCTCCGGCTCCTTCATAACCACCGCGAACCCAAACCAAAATACTAAGCACCCCACTTGTTCCAAGATGGAGTCTCGACCTCGGCATCAGGAGGGACTTTGTGCGCATGCGTGCGTCATCATGACGACGTCGGCAGGGAATTAGCTTCAGATTGTAAAGCAGGGTAGGAGGGAGGAGGAGGAGGAGGAGAAGGCTTCTACCGCTTCGTCGTTGTATATAGTGCATGTCTGTCTCATTTATTTTGTAGTCATCCATCTTTTTCGTGTCATTTCGCTTTTACGTTGCGTGCCGACGTCCTGTCTGCGCAATAGCAGCGACAAGCTCGATCCCAAAACAACCATTGAAGAAGAGGCACAAAAATGCACATTTGGACTATAGTTTAATTTTTTTTTTGTATCTTACTTTACATTAGCAAGTCAAGGTAAGTGCGCTTTGCATCACCGATGTCTAGTGTCTACCATTGTGCGTGTGTTTACGTTGTTATTAGACATGGTCCAGTTCGGCTGAGCTGCAGCGTTTACGTACCAGCTACATTGCTTTGCGCACCATCTACGCTTGACACAAGCTACAATGATGCGTTTACGCTCCATCCACGTTTGGTACAAGTGAGAACCGTACGGTTCGGCTCGGGAGATTTTTTTTTTTTTTTGTGGCGGCACCCTCCCCATGACCCCACGCGCGTACATAAACGCAGCATCTCCGAGTCGACGTGAACGCACTTCTTCTGCTTCCGGCAGGTGGATGGATGCTGGACCGAGCCCACGCAGCTTCCGATGTCATCCAAAGTCCAAGTTTACGATTTACTTGGTGTCAAAAGTCACTTGGTGCAAATATTTATTATTTAATATTTGCTGTCTATTGATACGAATGGTTGTTTGTTTCTATGTGCCCTGCGATTGCCTGGCGACCAGTTTCGGGTGTACCCCGCCTCCCCCCCGAAGATAGCTGAGATAGGCTCCAGCAGCCCGCGACCCAAGTGAGGGTAAACGGTAAAGAAAATGGATGGATGGATGATACTGTACAGATTACAGACACGATGCATCAAAAATCACGATACTGAGATTGCAGGATAATCAATGTATTGGAGTGTTTCAACAGTGGTATCTGTTGTATAGATACTGTACTACAAGTGATAACATTGTGATGATACAGGTATTTTTACAGTCATATACAAATACACTATATCAAGATATCCGTATCACAAAACTGATTGTGTATTTGATACAAGTGTAGCCACACTCATCCATCATTTCCTACCGGATCAATGAATCAATCAAATCAATTACAGTGAGTTGATATTTTATACTGGTGTATCAATACTGAAATATTGTTTTGCAATATCAATACTTTTGAACTTTGACTACAGTACAGTAAGATACTGAAACGATCAATCACAGTGTCGATATCACAATGCAGCGATTGCATGATAATCAAGATATTGAACTGTGAAACTGGATAGCAACAATATCCAAATTTGTATACGGGTGTATCAAATCTTCGATACTCTACATTGTAATATTATTATACGATTTTTGTGTTTTTGTGACAATATATTGGAGAATATCAAGATCAGTACTTTATAGTGTTGTCTCTTGATATTGTACTGTATAGAGATATGATACAGATCAATATCCCGATGTAGCAATTATGCAATATCGCATAAATGCTGTATGACACAATCAGAATTGCTGTATCACAAGATTAAGATAATACAGATCGATGTCAGGATCGTGGTATTGATCTGTATCATATCTCAATACTGTACAATAACAAGACACATTGTCTTGCACTGTGATATTGGAGATTGACAATATTGATGTTTAATGATGGTGTCGCGATAGTGTACTTTAAGATGACAATATACGATCCAGAGATCAAATCAATAATAGACAGAGCGCAGCAATGTAATATATATAATATAACGATACCTCCTGATATCAATATTTTGTACCACCCTTGCTTCAGTCCCCATAAGGCATCAGACTATGCTCGTTGATATTGATACCCAGTAGCTGGTATCACTAATACTTGTCTTGATACATACGGTTTCATATTGACGACAAGAAACTATTGTCTAGAACAACAAATTACAGAAAAAATGTATATTTTTGCAATGTTACTGACAGTATCATGATACAAATTTGATACTGTATATTGGAAGAAAACTAAATGTGTAAGTGTGATGGAGTGCTATTTTCCCTTATTAAAATACACATTACAAAAATATTTGTTATCTTTTGGTATAAGGCTGGAATGAATTAATGGCACTTACATTCATTTCAGTGGGAAGCAAATTAAATTCTTATCTCAAGGCACTATGTACTGGAAGAAAAATATGTACCAAATAAAAAGGGAAACCTGAGTCAGACTACTTCCTGGGTTGCAGAGGTATAACGGGCAGTACCGTGGGTGCGGGGTTAAAAATGTGGGTTGAGGAAGGTTTGCATAAGAGTATGAATATTTCAGCAAGGAGGTAGAAAAGCTGTTGGCTCCCATGCACACGGCCTGCAGTGTTGTGGAGTAGAGGCAGGGGCGCTGTCTGTGCTTCTCAAGCTTAAATTGCATTTCAAGCTTGATGCCAGTTGACACACAGGCACATGTACAAGCACACTCTTGCTTTCATCTGGCCCAGTGTGTGATGTGCTGCTATTAACGACTCCCGGTGGGCCGACTCGTTCTCTCTCTCCACCCCCCCCCCCCCCTCTCCACCCACCTTTCGGAGTGGGGTGGTGTCTACTTCCTGCATGCCTCCTTGTCAGCACAAGTCTAAAAATATTGTCGGCTTCCAGCAGAGTTTGTCTGTCTTCCACCGGCCGGCAAACCTTGCCACCATCTGTCTCCTGTATGGAGGTGTGCTTGTTTGCTTTTTAGGCACATAAAACCCTCACTGCACATTCACACAAATAAACAGTAGAGTTCAAGAAAAATAACTTATTTTTTGTGTGTTATGTGTTTCCACACTGATAGATCTCAATTACTTTATTTCTCATTTGTTCCTGAATTTCTTGAGATCTCGGCATGATGTCTAGCTTTTGATGATCTTTTGGTCTACTTCACTTTGGCAGGCATGGCCTACTTAAGTGGTTTCATGACTGATAACAGGTGTGGCAGTATCAGGCCAGGGTGTGGCTGGAGAAATTGAACTCAGGTATGATAAACCACAGTTATGTTTTAACAGGGAGGGCCATGTTTCACACAGGGTCATGTAGGTTTGGATTTTTTTCCCCTTAAAAATAAAAACCTTAATTTAAAAACTACATTTTTTGTTTACTTGTGTTGTCTTTGACTAATTTTTAAACTTGTTTGATGATTCATTCATACATACAGTACATACATACTGTGCATACACATACAAAAACAGCTTTGGTTTGAAGTTTCACAAAGAATGATAATTAATATTCCAAAGTGCAAATGGGAAACTATATTTAGCGTCTTTGTTGTGTGCGTGTATGTACGTATGCCAGAATGCTCATGGGACTACTGTACTGGATTTGAATCTTTGGATTTGGATTCTTGCCCTACTTAGCGTAGCCTAGTATTTGGACTCTTTATGCCACTCAGGTCCCAACACTGGTGCTTTATTGAACCATGACAGAAATGCAGGAATGGAGGGAAATCTTGAAACACTAAAGAACGCAGACTATTTGAAACACACTAGGAGTGTTGGAAAGTCTACTGTTGAAGCCCCGGCTAAATTGGGAAACACTTCAGGACCACTGAGACCACTGCTAGTAACTCTATGGCAACAGTGAAACACTTGGGATATGAGGAACACTGGGGCTCTGAAACACTAAAACCCTAGAAAGATTGAGATTGGACTCCAGGAGTGTTTGATACTCGAGGAACACTGGGAACATTTGCACTATAGAAACACGAGGAGTGCTTTGACCCCCACCGTATTGAAGCACTGGGAACACTCCGTGACCACGAGAACAGAGGTACTAGTAACGTGAAGTAACATAGAAGGACTAGAAATACGAGGAACACTGCAAACACTGGAGATTATAAAACTCTAGGAACACCGGAACAGCCATTCAAAAAATCCTTGCAATATATATTTTTACACTTACATGTTTATATGGTGATATATACCATTACCCTGATGGGATTCTATTTGTACCATGATATGAATTTTACGCCATATCGCCTAGCCCTAGCTGGAAAGGATTAATCTAAACACCAGGGCTCAATGGAACACTGGAGACAAACGAAAAAGACTAGGAACTCCCAGGACTAAAACTAGAATTTCAGGAAACACTTCAGGAACTTTAGGGTAAACAGCCCCAGCAGTGGAACGTTGCAACCGTACAAATACTGGATGGCAATAGAACAAAAATAGACTCCATAATTTGTTTCCTTCAAAATTCTCCTGAAAATATCTCATATGGATGCATTAAAATGTTCTGCAAGTAAGCTTAAAATAAAAAACAACTGTATTTTCACATTCATGAGCACTCGTCCTCTGTTTTGTCTTCTAGGTGGAGCCATGGCGGCGCTTTTGTTTCTGCTGATTCTCCACGCTCTTCCATCTCTTGTTGTGCCCATACATAATTCATCAGCTGGAGGTAATTTGTGCATGTGTGTGTGCATTCGCGTGTGACTGTGTGCGTGCGTCTGAGTTGCGTGACTGTGTGTGGGATGATGGGAAGGAATGAACTCTGTCGAGAGTGCGATTTGTCAGATAAATTGAGCATGTATCATGTGCCGTGTTTGCTGTGATACATCAACATCATCCATAGACAGCTTCTTTCTTCCATCATTCTTTTTTTTCTCTGCCCCTCTCCCTTTCCCAGGCTGCGCCATCATTCGGCCACCGAGGGATGGAGGCATCCGATACAGAGGCCTGACACAAGAGCAGGTACACGCACTGACAAATACAATCAAAAGTAGAGAATGTGGTTGGGTTTTACTCCAGAAAATAGTACAGAAAAAAGTACTTGTTAACTTTGACTAGGGGTAAGGCACTAAAGGTTAGGATATCCTTAAAAAAACATAGGTATTGATACAGGAATCTCTGTTTAACATATTCGCTGGCAAGACTCATGAGTCAGTGGTAGAATTCTCGCATATTGTAGAGTACGCAGTGCATCGGAAATCATTCATACCCCATTCATACCCAGAGCCTTATTGTTCCACAATACAAATTAAAAAGGCAAATTTATTAAAAGTAAAAACAAGACTAAAATACTGTGTCACAAACTATATACAGTATACTATATATTGTAAGTATCACCAACCTTTGCTATTATCGATTTAAATCTGATTTCAGGTGGATGCTGTCATTGATCGATGTTTCATCTGAACACCCAGAGTAGTTTCGGGTTGGGTGAGCAGTGGCTCATTTTCAGAAGACAGGACAGTACGCCACAAAATGATTACTAAGGCTATTGAGAGAGTGAAAGATGTACTATTTTGACTGTACAATCATCAATTTTGGGTTTTAAAGATGGATTGATGAATGGGTTGTCTGCTGGTGTCCCACAGGGATCACTACCACAATCCTGACATCGGGATAACAATCATCAGTTTGTAGGTTTAAAGACTTCTACTTAGTTGTGGTAATACTGCAACATGGTGAAGACACACCGGCACATTCCTAAAACATGCATGTTAGGCTCACTGAAGACTCAAAATTGTCCATAGGTGCAAATGTAAATGTGAATGCTTATCTATCCTTATATGCCCTTCTATTGGCTGGCGACCAGTCCGCAATATACCCTGCCGCTTGTCCAAACTCGGATAGAATAGGCTCCACATCACCAAAACTCTGAGGACAAGCGTTGTAGAAAATGGATGGAGAGATGGATGGGTTTTCCAGCGGCGTCCCATACGGATCACTACTATAAACCCTGACATTGGGATAACAGTTATCCATTTGGGGGTTTAAAGATGATTTGTAGTTGTGATAATACTGCAACATGATGAACATACAGTGTTCACAGACAGTACCCTGGACTAGTGGTTAGCTTGACCTGAGTTTTCGCCGGGTACTTCGGCTTCTTTCCACATTTTAAAAACATGCATGGATAGATGGGTTGTCTCGTGGCGTCCCACAAGGATCACTAGTAGTTAACCTGACATTGGGATAACAATTATCAATTTGGGAGTTTAAAGATGATTTGTCCGTTTGTAGTTGTGATAATACTGAAACATGTTACAATAAGTAAGTTAGTAAGTAAGTACATATTATTTGTATAGTACTTTTCACAGAGAAGACTCACAAAGTGAGGTCATACCTTTTACGGATAAAAACAAAGCAACCCCATGTGCACTACGATTGGCCAGCAACCAGTCCAAGGTTTACCCCGCTTCTTGCCCAATGTCAACTGGGATAGGCCCCAGCTCATCTGCCACCGTAATTGGGATAAGCGCAATAGAAAATGGATGGTTGGATGACCTGCAACGAAACAAAGATCTCTTGGTTTCATTTAAATTCTTGTCACACAAAAACAACAATGCAGACTTCTCTTTTTTCTGGCCGCCACCATATGGCACAGTCTCGAGAGGACTTGAAAGCATGAGGTAGATCCATGTAATTTCCATCGCTCTGCCTATGCAGATCCGCAGTGTTCAAATCCTGCCTGTGGATTACGAGATCGAGTACATCTGCCGGGGGAACCGCGTGATTGTTGGGCCTAAAGTCAGGAAGTGTTTGCCCAACGGCACTTGGACGGACATGACACAGCACAGCAGCTGTCGTGAGTACTCAAGTCTTTTTTGTTGTTGTATTTATTAGGGTTCGACCAGCACGCGATGCGAAGGCATTTTTTAAAACTGCAATGCTTTCTATCTGGTTTCTGCTTTTACCAAACAACACAAAATTTGATTGGCACATCTGTGGCGACAGAGTGCACAAATAAGTCTCAAAAACTCGTGGAGGCATGGGCTGGTATCAGATTCTGACGGTATGATAACCGTGAGCAAATATATTGCGGTTTCACAGTGTCTAGTATTGTAATTACAGCTCTAAAATGTTTTAGTTTGGGTATTAATTTTCGGTTCCATTGAACGCGCTCCATAGGTACATTAGTAAATGTCAAAAGAACATAAACAATTGAATTTTTCTAAATAAATTCAAAAATCTAGCACAACAGTAAAAGTACTTATTTCTCACAATACGAGGAGCTACTTCTGTGCTCGTACGCTTTTTGAACTAATGTCAGAACGAACTGATGTTGGCAATGCTACTTAGCAAGTTATCGTCCTGGGTAACGAGTCTGTAGTATTTATTGCAACAATTGTAGACACGCTAATGGTTAGCTAGTTGCAATCGTTCATATTAATGCTACCTTGAATTTGACGAAGAGTAATGGGTGGTGCTCTTGTAGATGTGATATCGGATTGGAAGTATTGCCTTCTTTAGCAGCCATTCTTCGTAAGCAGGTTTTGTATATTCTTGCTCTACCAACCCGCGGCACCCGAAAAAATACGTAGTCGACTCTTTTGACAAGCGGAGAAGTCGGAGAGCTGACTGACTGTTGCACCAGCAACGGTCATACCACTGATGGAAAGTTGCCTGACTTTTTAAAACCGCGGGATACCTTGAAATCAGTAACTGGCCCTTGTCGAGACCCGTTCCTGAAATTGAACAGAAAGTAATCCACTTTGCTTTGAAGCAGCCATTTTGGACACATTCTGAGCCTTGTACTTCAGAACGAAAGAAAAGAAAAAAATTTCCCCCCAATATCAGTTCCACCGATCAACACTAAATTTGGTGGACATGTTAGGCAGGAAAGAGTCCAAGGACCCATGCCTAAATTGAACAGGAAGTCAGACATTTTGGTTTGAAGCATGTCCACAACACGACTCCCCCAAAAGTCACTCAGTAGCTCTTTGTGGAAGGCTAGAAAAAAAAAAATCCCCTAATAGCTGTTTCACCAAACAAACCCAAAAAGTGGATCAAAAATGCCCCCGAAGGTGATTCAAAAAACCCTGAGTCTTCCCCTTAGTTTTAGAGAGAAAAAACAAAGACAGAAATTTCTATTCAGGTCATGTTTTGGTGCAGCGAGCCGATCAAACCTCATTTTATTTTCATTCTTTTACGGTCCTAATAACACCTTCCCCCAAGTCCATTGCATTCAAGTAATGCTTCTTTGTGCAAAAAGCTTAAAGCAGCAGATTGGATGACTTTAGCAATCAATGTGTTTACATGCCGGCACATAAAAATAATTCATTTAAAAAGAACGCCTGCCGCAGTTTTGAATGAAAAAAAAATTTTGAATAATAAAAAAGTACACGTTCCAAAATAAGATGATATAATGTGCCTGTGGCTTTAAGAGGCTCACGGAAGACTTTTTATTGTGCTTGATGTCTCTCGGAAATAATTTTACAATTATCTTTATTCAGTTTTTTTTTTTTTCTGTTTCCTCTGGCAGCAGCCTTAGCCATTTATCTTAGTAAATGACCTGGTCTAGCTTTTGATTCATTCACAGCTCAAGCAGAGCTAACAGTGCTAACATTGCTAATTCAAATGGCCTATGACAATTTAAACGATTTATACATATACAGCATGTATAATAATGGTAAACATCAGCATAGCAGTCAGGTCGAGTGTGTTAGCACATAGGTTCTATTTGAATTTAGCTCACATTCTAGCCAACAAATCCAGCAAATTAACTCAGATAGATGTATTTGTTTGATGTTAGGCCATTTGTGAGGTAACTAAAGCTGAAATTCCATGACTCGGCGGTACATGAATGCTCTTGCTAACACTCAGTGCTTGCTGGAGCTAAAAATGCATGGCAGGTTTTACGATCGTTTTGGCTAATTTTAATGCTAAACATCAGCGTGTAAGTCTTGTTGGTGTGATAGCATGTAGGCGCTTTTAGCCTTTAGCAAATATTCTAGCCTACACAGTTTGTTTTATGCTAGTTGTGCTTGTGAGGCGACTAAAGCTCAAATAATATGCTATATCCAAATTAGCGCTATGTTTACTGACTATGTGCTCAATTAATGCTACTGCTAACAGTGTCTGATGGAACTAATAATGATCATCTAATTAAGAATGTGGCTAATCTTACTGCTAAAGCTTAGCATTGTGGTATTGTTAGAGCACATTAGCATAGCTAACTGAAGTGAAATGGAAAAATAGTTATAACAAGACAACCATGTGATGTTTTTGTAAGACAATCATCATCGTTATTTCTTCATCTCACACGCACAAATTTCCACAATAGGTAGAAGTTTAGCGACATTAACATTAAGATTAGCGCTGTGGTCATTGACTTGTTACTAAATCAAAGCTATAGTTAACACACAGCTAAATGGTAATAACCATGATTTATTTAGGCAGCTCCTTCAGATAATCAATGTTTCATGTCAATGTCTTTAAAGTGACATTTTCGGCTTGTAGCTGTTGTAGCCGGACTTGTTAGCCTCTTTAGCTTTGTGGTGCTAGCGCAAGATTTGCCTGTGCCAGTGTTGCTGTGTCCTCGCGTGTGGACGTCTCTGGAGAACGGCCAGGTGATGGTGAGACCCCCAGGCCTGCCGGTGGAGGGCTCGGTACTGCACTACCGCTGCCACGGTGGCTTCGTGTTGGAGGGACGCAACGTCAGCCACTGTACCAAGCTGGGAAAGTGGGATGCTCCGAAGCCCATCTGCCTCTGTGAGTAGCACCACGACACGACCAAAGTAGACACAATACTGATCATGCGGAGAGGATTCACAGCACTTTTTACTCCTTTTGTTGTGTTTCTGTCATTTACACACAGATCACCATGCATTGGATAGATAGATGCATTTATGTTACGTTATGCTATGTTAATTAGCTGAATTGTGATGTAATAATTCTGGAAAATTCAGAAGGTTTCGCTCAGACACATTTTCAGAAAAAGGCAGAACACAAAAGACTGACGTCTTTGTTTAATTTCACACTTGGTTGGTGGACAGGCCTTCCAGAGACCCAAATAATAACCAGTTAAATTATGTTTTAATTATTCTTTTTATTTATTTATTTTTTTTACAAAATATGTCTGGTTTTAATACTGCAAGTTCAATGACATTATGCTGTTTAATCACCATTTTAGTTAATCACAGTTCTATTTAAACTATTATAAACCGTTTTATTCCAACTGTGGACTTTTTTGTCACAAGTTGTGACTCCCCTTGCCTACCTTTGTGATATCTACACATATTTAATGATTCTAGTGTCATGTAAGTGTCACAAATGAACCTGAGACATAAATCTTTGTTTGCCACATTCAAATTAGATGAGTAACTGCATAAATAAAGTATCAACATTTGCTCACATCAGTGCAAATGAATGAGAATTTGGTGAAAGAAAGCCACAGCTTTGCCAGCTGGTTATCAGTGTTGCCATGGAAACCAATAAAGTTGCTATGGGAATCTGTTTTACAAAAAAGCACTCAGACAATGTGAAAGTAGGTTGCGTAATCCATAACAATTTGAAAACATGGTGTAGTGTTGACTTGTTCTGTATTTGTGACTTTTAAAAGCTTCAAGAGCATTTTTTGAGGCTTTTAGTGGAAGTCTGATACGTGGTGACTGTCATAAATTTAAAGAATAAGATGTGTGACGTTAAATTTGATCCTTGGTATCTGCTGTGTGGATGTAATGGTATTACGTAAGAGAAGCCACTGGCACTGTGCACCCCTACTCACCATCGACACAATCACGCTGTTGCTTAAATTCCCTTTAACTGATTCACTGGAAGCTGTTTTCAAAGCATAGTTCCATTTTGACTGATCTTTCAAGTTCTGTGACAATTTAAGCATCAAAGCTACCAAAAAGAAAGAGTAGACTCTTCTTTCACCGGAAAAATTTGATGACCCAAAATACACAAAAACAAAAATATTTGAAAATGTCATTTGTTTATTGTTAAATATATTATAGAAGTTATAGAAGTAAGATTAATCCAACATTTATATTGGTGCAACAAATTATATATAAAAAAAATGGCCAGTGGCTACTACAACCCCAATTCCAATGAAGTTGGGACGTTGTGTTAAACATAAATAAAAACAGAATACAATGATTTGCAAATCATTTTCAACCTATATTTAATTTAATACACTACAAAGACAAGATACGTAATGTTCAAACTGATAAACATTATTGTTTTTAGCAAATAATCATTAACTTAGAATTTTATGGCTGCAACACGTTCCATAAAAGCTGGGAGAGGGTCATGTTTTCCACTGTGTTACATCACGTTTTCTTTTAACAATATTCAATAAACGTTTGGAATTCTTTCCCATTCTTGCTTGAAGTACAGCTTCAGCTGTTCAACAGTCCGGGGTCTCCGTTGTCGTATTTTACGCATAATAATGCGCCACACATTTTCAATGGGAGACAGGTCTGGACTGCAGGCAGGCCAGTCTAGTACCCGCACTCTTTTACTATGAAGCCACGCTTTTGTAACACGTGCAGGATGTGGTTTGGCATTGTCTTGCTGAAATAAGCAGGGGCGTCCGTGAAAAAGACGTTGCTTGGATGGCAGCATATGTTTCTCCAAAACCTGTATGTACCGTTCAGCATTAATGCTGCCTTCACAAATGTGTAAGTTACCCATGCCATTGGCACTAACACAGCCCCATACCAGCACAGATGCTGGCTTTTGAACTTTGCGTCCATAACAGTCCAGATGGTTCTTTTCCTATTTGGCCCGGAGGACACGACGTCCACAATTTCCAAAAACAATTTGAAATGTGGACTCGTCGGACCACAGAACACTTTTCCACTTTGCATCAGTCCATCTTAGATGAGCTCGGGCCCAGAGAAGCCGGCAGCGTTTCTGGGTGTTGTTGATAAATGGCTTTTGCTTTGCATAGTAGAGATTCAAGTTGCACTTACGGATGTAGCGCCAAACTCTTTGTCTTTGAAGGGTCATGAGAGGAAATCTCCAGTGAAAGAGAGATGAACACAATGAATGAATGCTCATTTATTCGAAACATAAGGAACAAAAAGTGTTACATGACTAATTTTTTATGGGGATATCTTAGGTCAAATAGGACATCACATTGTTTGATAGTAGATGTTTTAATCCAAAATTTAGCGGTTTAAAACAAAAATATTACACTTTGCCTTTTCTCTGAAATAATGAGGAAGGATTAATAGTCAATTTATTAATGTCAGATAGGCTATTGATACATTTTGTAAAGATCTGTACTTCATAATTTGATATACACTGTAGACAGTTATTATAAGAATATTCTTGGCTCGGCACATGCTACGCGTGCATGGAAAATTAACACTTTGTAACTGTATGTCTGCCATTACATTGTTGTCTTAACATTTATTTATTTTCTTTTTATGTTTCTGCCTGCCAAAGATGACAAAAACAACACAGGTAAGACATTTTTCATTGTAATTAATTTTATTTATGTTGACAACCACCACCTTGGAGAACAAAAATCGACAGAACGAATAGAAATATACTTGCAAAGTCGAAAAATCCCACAGCACGCACAGGAACATGAAGAGTACTACAGATTACTGTAATGCGATTTTTTCGTACCAGTTATTCATGATTTTATATTTCACTACCAACGGTGCAGTAAACTCTGGAGCTGGAAGGTTGTATTGTGGCCACAAGATGGCAGCAGAGTTCCTTAAGAGACTTGACTAACTCGTCCACCAGGGAGCAGTGTGAACTTTTTAAAAAAATAAATAAAAAGATCAGATTTCTTACAAAAGTCCATTTAAAGCTTTTTTTTTGTGTGTGTGTGGGGGGACGGGGGGATTTTGTAATATACTAAAACAATAAATAGTAAATATTTAGTTTTAAAATCAATATTTGCATTTATTTAATGTTTAAAGGCATCAATAGTAACAATTCTCTTCCATTTTTACTTCTTGACTTTTGTCCATACAATGCATGTTAAAGTTGTCACATATTTCTTATGATTTTTTAAAATAAATTTCTTATACATTTAGATTTTTTTTTATACATTTAGAATGTTCCAATAATTGTGTATATTATATTATTATTATTATTATTATTATTATACATATTTTTTAAAACTCCTCAGTCATGTTTATTCATTTACTTTTCTGTTTCTATGAAAACTGCTTAATTGGACGTTACCTCAAATTCTCGCTGAAATGTTTATTTAAATGTGAGCTGTCAAATAATGATACTTAAAATAATTTTTAAACATTGGGATTTTTTTTAGATTAATTTTAATAAGTGTACTAATATTTTTTAACTCCTCAAAGTCAGTTTTATTATTGTTTTTCTGTTTCTATGAAAAGTGGTTGGTTGAAATGGACCTGAAATCCAGTTTATTAAAATATGAGCATTTAAAGCTGTAAAATAAACTTTTTTTAATCGTTAGAAAAAATGAACAACATGTGTAGCAATTGTAATGATATATTTCACATGTTTATAAATTTCTTAGTCAGTGTTTTTTGTTTTCTTGGTTATCTCAAATTCTCATTGTAAAACTGTCAAATATTTATATATCATATAATGTATCCATGTTATTAATACTATTTACATTTTTACATTTACAAGTACATTATTAATGTACAGTATGACGGGAAATTTTGTTTGTACAAAACAAAACAAGATTAATAAAAGTCACTGTATGTAACAGTTTTAATTCTATTTATTTAGTTTCGTTTTTCTGTATTTTCACTCTGAGGATCATTACAACCCTATATTATCTTATCTTGAATAATTGTAATTTAGACCTTTTAATATTTTTTTGACACATTTTTACTTTCATAAACTGTGATAATATATATTTGTTACATACTCCTCATTGCCAATTTGATCAGTTTTTTGATTATGTTTCAATTTAAAGTAATGAACTACCTCTCGTAGTTAATGCACATTTTTAATGTACGCATTTGAAGATGTTAAATAATTTTTTTAGTAAGAATCTTATCTATATGTAGTTTGGGATATTTTCTCAATTTTACGAACTGAAGAAATAATAATTTGTTTAAATATTTCTTTAAGTCATTTTGATTAAATGATTATGTTTCTATTAAAAGGTTTCTATTAAAACCACCTCCAAATCCTAACTGTACAGTACAGAAGTTCTATTGGCGTTCAGACTTTAGTGTATACATGACAAAGCTGATATCAGGGACATTGAATATCTTCCCCAGGGAGCGTCGTAAAATTGTGTTTAAGTGTAGCGAGGATGAGGACCATTGCGTTTTCTCATCACTAAGATAATTGTCATTCTCCAGCTCGATTGAGATTGGGTGTCCTCATTAGATTGCAGCTAATTGCCATGTGGAGGCTGACGATCGAGAAGCGGGGGTTGTTGTCATTTGACAGACTTGGGTGCCCCATTCTTTGTGGATTACTTCTTTTGGGTGTTTTTTTGTTTCTGTTGTGGAAGATGGCAGGTATCATAAATAACTGGCAAGGAATGATTGCATTCCAGTAATTTTATGACACGTACGTTGTACGCGTTGGCATGTGACTAAGTGTCCGATGGACTTTTCTGACCCTCTGGATTATTTCTTGTGCTTCTGTCTATTTCTATTGTGCAAGGTGGCTGTTACCAAGAAAAATTTGTGAGAGGAGTAATGGCATTAATTATATGACACACACATTGCACGATTGACCATGTGGCAAAACATGTTGTGGACTAGTTTTTGACTTTGCGGATTATTTCTAGTTGCATTTATTTCTCCTTTGCAAGGTGTCTATTATGAAAAACTGGAGAGAGGAGCGATAGTATTCATTCTATGACACATACAGTACATTGCATGAGTGTGCTTATAACAAAACATTTTGACAACGTGGATTAATTGTAATTGTTGTGTTAATTTTCAAGGTGGCGGTTATCATGAAAAACTAGAGAGAGATTAGCAATTAATTGTGTGACACAGATGTTGCACAAGCAAAAATTTGGCTGAGTGTTCTATGGACTTTTTTCACTGTGGATTATTTCTGGTTGTTTTGTTTATTTCTTGCGTGTAAAGTGGTGGTTGTCTTGAGTAGCTGGCGAGGAGCAATCACAATTACTGAATATGACAGATTGCATGCGCAAGCCTGCGATCAAACATGCTGTGTATTTATTTAACTCGATGGATGATTTCTAGTTGTTGTTTTGATTTCTACTGTGCAAGGTGGTGGTTACATAAGTGACTGGCGAGAGGTGTGATGGCATTCATTTCATGACACATACGTTGTGTGAGCGACCATTTGACTGAGCAAGTCATGGACTAACTTCTTTTTGACGGTGTGGATTATTTCAAATCGTTTTTATTTCTATTGTGCAAAGTAGTGGTTATCATGAATAACTGGTGAGGAATAATTGCATTCCAGTTATGTGGTGCCTGAGATATGAGACCCGACTTAATACGTTTTTTGAGATACGAGCCGTTGTTTGGCAGACTTTTTGCTTTGACTTGTGAGCAATTATTTGAAATGTGAGCGCTGTATGAAGGCAGTGAACTCAACTCACTTCACCACAAGCGGCTGTTCGGCAGACAGTGAACATTTCTGAAAATTCCGTTGTGTATTTAAAGCAACCAAACAAAATTGCCTTAAGAATCGCCCACTAACTTAATGCAAACATTTAATGGAAAAAGCCATTGGCAGCAAAACAACTGCCGTAATATTATTGCTTACTGAATCCCTGAGAGTAGTGATGACTCTTACTCATTTGTGACTGCATGACTGTGTTATACCACCCCTGGTGGCCAAGGCAGGGACACCAGAAGGAGGGGCACAATAAATTGAATTGAAGTATTAAATAATGAGGCAAAAACTGTTTAATTCTATACATTCTGTTTTATTATGTTATTACTCTATTGCTGCATTTATGAAGTACAGTATTATAAAGTGCTATTTTTCTAATGAAAGAACTCATTACAAAAATGTTTGCTGTTTTATTTGGGGTGTGTGGCTGAAACTGATTAATGTAATTTACCTTCATTTCAATGGGGAAAGATGAATTGAGAGTTTTGAGTGTTGAGTGAGATTTAAGTGTTTTGAGTTAAGACTGGGCGGCACAGTGGCGGACTGGTTAGAGCGTCTGCCTCACAGTTCTGAGGACCCGGGTTCAATCCCCTGTGTGGAGTTTGCATGTTCTCCCCGTGCCTGCGTGGTTTTCTCCGGGCACTCCGGTTTCCTCCCACATCCCAAAAACATGTATTAATTGGAGACTCTAAATTGCCCGTACGTGTGACTGTGAGTGCGAATGGTTGTTTGTTTGTATGTGCCCTGCGATTGGCTGGCAACCAGTTCAGGGTGTACCCTGCCTCCTGCCTGATGACAGCTGGGATAGGCTCCAGCACGCCCGCGACCCTAGTGAGGAGAAGCGGCTCAGAAAATGGATGAATGGAGTTAAGACTGTGGTCAAGGAACAAATTAAGCTCGCATTTAGAGGCACCACTGTAATTATATGACATGTATACTGAACACATGTTTATTTCTATTGTGCAAGGCATGGAAGGATTACATTTGTAACTTCAGTACGGGTTGAGGACGGAAATTAATTCACTGAAGTTATTTCTTCTTAGTCCTCAGATTGTACCTCGTGTTTGGATTGGTGTAAAGCCGACAGACAGACAGGAGCGGGGTATTAACCTTTATCCCGCTGAGGTGGCAGGAAGTGGGCGGGGGTGGCGCGCTCTGGGGTAGGAGGGGGTGGCGAGACAGAAAGAGCGTCGCTTTCTATTTGAGGAAACACTTACTGCTTTGAGCATCCAGTTTGCAGCTCTGCTTCTTAGTTAGCAGGATGATGCAAAAAGAAAATCATGGATTGTTTTTTTCATTTTTGTTTTCTTTTTTCCCCGAGAGTCAGGGTCAGTACATACAGATGGATTGTGGGAGATTTCATTTTGGGTCTTTTTGTTCAGGGCTTAGATCTGCAGGCACTACATAGTTTTAGCCACAACAGGAAGCCCAATAGCTTAATACGACTTTTGGGAATTGATAACCGCCACCTTGAACAATAAAAATAAACACAAAAAGTAGAAATAAATGGTTATAGATCGTAGCGGCCCAGGAATTAGGACAATCCCAAAAAAATCTTTAATTTCTAACTTGACAGGTGGTCCGCCACTTCAGAGACACAACCTTTTTGTATATTAGTTGTAATCATCCATCCATCCATTTTCTGAGCCGCTTCTCCTCACTAGGGTCGCGGGCGTGCTGGAGCCTATCCCAGCTATCATCTGGCAGGAGGCGGGGTACACCCTGAACTGGTTGCCAGCCAATCGCAGGGCACATACAAACAAACAACCATTTGCACTCACATTCACACCTACGGACAATTTAAAATCTTCAATCAACCTACCACACATGTATTTGTAATGCGGGAGGAAACCGGAGTGCCCGGAGAAAATCCACGCAGGCACGGGGAGAACATGCCAACTCCACACAGGCGAGGCCAGGGATTGAACCCCGGTCCACAGAACTGTGAGGCAGACGCTCTAACCAGTCGTCCACCGTGCCACCTAGTTGTAATCATTTTAAGCAAATTCAGGCATTAAGGCAGTAATGCTAGAAGTGTAGGGGCAGGGTTTAAATTATTTTACCATGGTGTAGATGGGAAGAGAAATGGAGTTGGGGTTATTTTAAAAGAAGAGTTGGCTATGAATGTCTTGGAGGTGAAAAGAGTATCAGATCGAGTGATGAGGCTGAAACTTGAAATTGAGGGTCTTATGTATAATGTGGGCGGC
This sequence comes from Phyllopteryx taeniolatus, assembly GCF_024500385.1. NCBI lineage: Eukaryota > Metazoa > Chordata > Actinopteri > Syngnathiformes > Syngnathidae > Phyllopteryx > Phyllopteryx taeniolatus. The sequence continues at coordinate 25,418,551 of NC_084507.1, forward strand.
ACGGTGGGCGACTGGTTAGAGCGTGTGCCTCACAGTTCTGTGGACCGGAGTTCAATCCCTGGCCTCGCCTGTGTGGAGTTGGCATGTTCGATATGTTATATAAAATATTTTAAGCAAATTCAGCTTGTTCTTGGCCAAACATATAGTCAGAAAATTGATGGAAATGGATGTATAATGTGATTAGTGGGTATGCCCCACAGGTAGGATGTGACCTAGGGGTGAAAGAGCATTTCTGGAAGGAAATAGACGAAGTGGTTCTGAGCATCCCAGACAGCGAGAGAGTCGTGATTGGTGCAGATTGTAATGGATATGTTGGCGAAGGAAATAGGGGTGATGAAGAAGTGATGGGTAAGTACGGCATCCAGGAAAGGAACTTGGAGGGACAGATGGTGGTAGACTTTGCAAAAAGGATGCAAATGGTTGTAGTGAACACTTTTTTCCAGAAGAGGCAGGAACATAGGGTGACCTATAAGAGCAGAGGTAGACGCACGCAGGTTGATTACATCTTGTGCAGACGATGTAATCTGAAGGAGGTTACCGACCGTAAGGTAGTGGTAGGGGAGAGTGTGGCTAGACAGCATAGGATGGTGGTGTGTAAGATGACTCTGGTGGTAGGGAGGAAGATTAGGAAGACAAAGGCAGAGCAGAGAACCATGTGGTGGAAGCTGAGACAGGACGAGTGTTGTGCAGCTTTTCGGGAAGAGGTGAGACAGGCTCTCGGTGGACAGCAGGAGCTTCCAGAAGACTGGACCACTGCAGCCAAGGTGATCAGCGAGGCAGGCAGGAGAGTACTTGGTGTATCTTCTGGCAGGAAAGGAGAGAAGGAGACTTGGTGGTGGAACCTCACAGTACAGGAAACAAGGAAAGCTAAGAAGAAGGAGGACCAAGGAGAAGCGAAAGGAATACATTGAGATGTGACATAGGGCAAAGGTAGAGGTGGCAAAGGCCAAACAAGAGGCATATGATGACATGTATGCCAGGTTGGACACTAAGGAAGGAGAAAAGGATCTCTACAGGTTGGCCAGACAGAGGGATAGAGATAGGAAGGATGTGCAGCAGATTAGGGTGATTAAGGATAGAGATGGAAATATATTGACCGGTGCCAGTAGTGTGCTAGATAGATGGAAAGAATACTTTGAGGAGTTGATAAATGAGGAAGGGAGAGTAGAAGAGGCAAGTGTGGTGAACCAGGAAGTGGCAATGATTAGTAAGGGGGAAGTTAGAAAGGCATTAAAGAGGATGAAAAATGAAAAGGCAGTTGGTCCTGATGACATTCCTGTGGAGGTATGGAAGCATCTAGGAGAGGTGGAGTTTTTGACCAGCTTGTTCAATAGAATTGTAGCGCGTGAGAAGATGCCTGAGGAATGGAGGAAAAGTGTGCTGGTGCCCATTTTTAAAAACAAGGGTGATAAAGTTGATGAGCCACACAATGAAGTTATGGGAAAGAGTAGTGGAGGCTAGACTTAGGACAGAAGTGAGTATTTGCGAGTAACAAAACTAGAAAGAGTACCACAGATGCATTATTTGCCTTGAGGATGTTGATGGAAAAGTACAGAGAAGGTCAGAAGGAGCTACATTGTGTCTTTGTAGATCGAGAGAAAGCCTATGACAGAGTACCCAGAGAGAAACTGTGGTACTGCATGCGGAAGTCTGGAGTCAGCAGAGAAGTATGTTAGAATAATACAGGACATGTACGAGGGCAGCAGAACAGTGGTGAGGTGTGCTGTAGGTGTGACAGACGAATTTAAGGTGGAGGTTGGACTGCATCAGGGATCAGCCCTGAGCCTCTTCCTGTTTGCAGTGGTGATGGATAGGCTGACAGATGAGGTTAGACTGAATCCCCATGGACCATGATGTTTGCAGATGACATTGTGATCTGCAGTGAAAGCAGGGAGCAGGAGGTGGAACAGTTAGAAAGATGGAGGCATGCACTGGAAAGCAGAGGAATGAAGATTAGCCGAAGTAAGACAGAATATATATATATATATATATATATACAGAATATTTTAAGCAAATTCAGCTTGTTCTTGGCCAAACATATAGTCTGTAATTTAAAATATTTTCTTGTTTTGCTTCTTTTACGGCATAAGGTTTTTAACTAGCATAAATTCCTCTTATTGGCATAAATTAGCATCTGCCTCACAGTTCTGAGGACCGGGGTTCAAGTCCCGGCCCCGCCTGTGTGGAGTTTGCATGATCTCCCCGTGCCTGCATGGGTTTTCTCCGGGCACTCCGGTTTCCTCCCACATCCCAAAAACATGCATGGTAGGTTAATTGAAGACTCTAAATTGCCCGTAGGTGTGAATGTGAGTGTGAATGGTTGTTTGTTTATATGTGCCCTGTGATTGGCTGGCAACCAGTTCAGGGTGTACCCCGCCTCCTGACCAATGATAGCTGGGATAGGCTCCAGCGCTCCCGCGACCCTTGTGAGGAGAAGCGGCTCAGATATTGGATGGATGGATAGCATAAAACATCCATTCCTGTTTATTATTTAACCCCTTTTTTTTGCACAGTTTTATTTTTATATCTTCCTTGTACCACATTTTTTTCCTACACAGTGGACCCCCAATAGTCCGACCACGGAGAGTGAAAATTGGGGATTAAATGACGGCCATGAAAAAAAAAATTGCGAATAAGCGAGGGTTTCCACAAATCGATGGGGCAGTGAGTAATACAAATGTGAATAGGTGGGGGTTTCCATGACTAATGTGTATAGGTTCCAAAAATAAAATCTGCGATAGGTGAATTTGTGAATGCTAAACCGCGTATATGCGCGGCTCCACCATATTCATCCACCATATATTATTAATAATAAGGTCATTCTACAGTCACCAGAGGGAGCTTCCACTTCTTAAATGAAAATGTAATTCTTCTCCATGGTCAGCAGAAGGATCTTATACTCTTATACTTCTTATAATCAAAATTGCTTCATTTATTTGCTTCAGTGGAATGGAGAAAGCCATTGAACGCCTTTGAATTGCTCCCTTGCCCACAAATTTATAAATGATGTCATCTGGTATAAAGAATTCAATGTTGAGTCTAGAATGAAAACTATTTTAACCAAATTGTATAATTCAATCTAGTAAATAACAAGGAATTAAAAAACCTTATGACCAAACCCTTTTCATGGGTTTGGTCATAAAAGGAGCAAAAAGGTACAATTTGATGTAAACAGTATATTGTTGATATAGTTAAAAAGCTGAAGTCGGAAATAACAAAATCAGGAAAAACCTCCAGAGACTGAACTATTTGAAGACAAGCTATTAAAAAGTTACTTTTACATGATATGTACCCTTTACAAGAACGAGTAGTGAAGCTCTAGATCTTTCCAACCTTTAAAACAAAGTCCTCGCCGCCACCTACCTGAGCGGGGGTCTTAAAAATAGACAGACACACACACAGATACACGCACACACACACACACACACACGTAAACGCTCACACACACACACACACACACACACACACACACACAAAGCTACCTATGCCGTTGCATCACTCCAGTCAAGCCGCACATAAAGTTCAGCGCTGAATAATTGATGGAGCATCGGACGGGTCGCACGAGGAGGTGGAAGGCAAATGCCAGCCGATGACAACCATGTCAAATCCTTAGCTCACAGACTCGGTTAATGACACTTGGATAACCAAGCATCCTTGTGTCATCACTCACTCAATCGGCACGCTAAGTCACTTGCAAGAGTTTTCAAATGGAGAACATTGTGTTAAATCGGGGGAGAGCGATACGCCAAAAATCACAGTTGAGTATATACTGACTTGTATATGCAGGTACCTTCATTTGAAGGTGATGATTCGGTTGACTTTGGGTACAGTCAGGGAGCAAAATGCTAAACCACAAAAGTGCATTTCTTTTGATACAACGTGTTTTTTGACTGATTTTATTTTTTTTTGCTTTTACTTGCGAGCAAAAAATTGAGATACAAGCGCCGTATGATGGCAGTAAACTGAACTTGACGGACTTTACAACAAGCAGCAGTTTGGCAGATAGAATTAGTGAGCAATTGTTTAAAAAAAGAAGGTTCAATCTGCTGATTGTCACTCCTAGTTCAAGTTTACCATCAAACAAAACAAAACAAAGAATTATACCTTTTGTATTTAAAACAACCACATTAGCTTTGCCTCAAGTAAGTCCTCGAAGCCCAATGCTATCAAACAATGCAAAACGCCATAGTCGAGCTAATGAATATCATGTGTATTGCAGTGTTATAACCCCTTAACAATACTCACAGGCATATAGTCTTTATCCTCTGTGAAGAACAACTAATATTACTGCAGCTTACTGAGGGGCTGAGAGCGGCGCTCTATACACGGTATCCGGATGTCAGTATATTACTGCCTCCAGCTGGCCAAGGCACACACACCACAAGGAGCAGCACAATATCTATTAAAGCATAAAAATGTGGCAAAAGTGTTTAATTCTTTTCATTGTATTCAATTATGTCTTTATGTATGTTTCCATATGGTACAATATCGAGCGTTTTGTTTTTTTAAAATGCTGTTGCGGGCATTCTGAACTCTTGTCACGGGAAAAACAGTGATAAAAATTAAGTTAGACTCAGCGTGTAACTCATTAGCTAACCTTTTAGCAGATATCGCACACACACGCACACACACGCGCACAACGAAGCCATGCAGTGTGGATCAGACGCCGCTTCCTCTTCTGCTGCAAATCTTTTCATCTGTTTTCTACACGACAATCTTACAGGAGGGGGAGATGTTGCCTGCCTGCCTTCTGCTGCTATTTCCACTCCTTCTCTGTCACCAACACCACACACACACACACACACACGCACACACAGACACACACACACACACGCACGCACACACGCAGACACACACACACACACACACACACACACACTGTGACTCCACTCTCTCTCTTTTGTAGAGGGGAGGTAGTGGGGGGCCTCCAGCGTCTCCCAATCAACACTCTGCTCCTGGTGTCTCATTCGCTCCTTCTTCTGTTTTTTTTTTTTTTTTCCCTGCCTAAAAGTGGTGAAGCTCACACTCGTCGCCACATTTCAAGATTGGTACACAGCAGCAAAGAGGCCAGAGCGACTTAGTATTGTTTTTGAAAATTCAGTTTAGCTTTATCTGAGGCATGAATTCAGGATTCACCTCTGCTTAGTGATCAAGTGACTTGAACATGTAATTGTTGATGTTTAGTTCTCCAGTTTTGACTTTGCGTGAGCTCGAAGTGATGCCGGCGAGGCGCGCGCGTCCCCCGCGGCTGAGTCGCGCGTCACCCTTGTTGCGGGCTTCTCTGACCATCGTGTTCTTGCTCCTCCTGCTTCCTGCGCGGCCGTGCTCAGGCAAGAAGAAGCTGTACATCGGCGCCCTGTTCCCCATGAGCGGCGGCTGGCCGGGCGGCCAGGCGTGCTTGCCCTCCGCCCAGATGGCGCTCGACCTGGTCAACAACCGCAGCGACATCCTGCCCGACTACGAGCTGGAGCTCATCCACTATGACAGCATGGTGAGTCCTGCTCTCCATTTGTGCGGTTAATGCTTACTTCAGTGTTTTGTTGCATGTAAAAAACACCACCAACAGCAACTAATGCTTGGGGAAGTTTGACACTCCCCTGCAAGCTTGAAGGACACTTCATTAGGTACACCTGCACAGCCCAATGAGCAACGTTCACTTTTGATTGCGGTATTTATTTAGCAATAGTTTGTTGTTAATTTTGTGGTTGTAGTTGGTAGTTTTGGGCTTAGTATTACAATATATATGTATATATTTTTTTATTTTATTTTCTGTATTTTTAATTTTGTTGTTGTGGATTTGTTTCAGGGTTTAGAACTGTTCTGGGGATTATTTCCCCAAAACATTTTTAAGTTTAAAAAAAAAATTGAAGATTTGAAAGATCTATTTTGGGGTTATGTAATTTTTAATGTTTATTGTAATGTAATGTAATGTTTATTTTATTTTAGGTAAATCCGTTCATCCATTTTCTGTACTGCTTAATTAAATAATTTTATATATTTTTTATATATTTGAAATCATTCATCTAATTAGAAATCACTCTCATGCTTTCGGGCTGTTGTTAATTCCAAAAAGTATTTCATATTTATATTTTTGTTGGTGTTGTGGGCAAGTGTTTTTACAGTTTTTAGGATGATTAAATTTGATATATTGTATTTTGCCTGTCACTGATGGTGTAGTGGTACACTCGCCTGACTTTGGTGCAGGCAGTGAGGGTTCAGTTCCCACTCAGTGACGGTGTGAATGTGAGTGTGAATGGTTGTCCGTGTCTATATGTGCCCTGCGACTGACTGGCGACCAGTTCAGGGTGTAGTCCGCCTTTTGCCTGAAGTCAGCTGGGATAGGCTCCAGCGTCCCGCGACCCTAACCAGGATAAGCGGTGTTGAAAATGGATGGATGGAGGTATTTTGCATGTTGGCGGTACATTTTATTCATATTCTTTTGTTTTATTAGCTATGTTAGATGGTGAAAATATTAGAAAGAGTGGATTAGAACTATTTTTTTTGGTTTATTTACTTTTTACAAAAATACTTTTATTTTAGTTTTATAGTTGTATATTTAAATGTCTAATAATGATTTTGTCAGCTTGACTGGAGAGGATCAAATCATTGGAAACAATTGTCAAGCACAACAACCACAGTCATACACATGCATTGGACCTGTTTTGATTGTGTGCTTATTTGAAGGTGTACCTAATGAGGTGGCCAATCGGGGACCGTGTTGAGATGCTGCGTGACCATTAAACTCAATTAAATAACTTGGCGTGCATCTAAATCCAATATGTTACTTACGCACCAAAGTTGCAGTTGACCTTACATTTTTGCATCATTCCAAATAAATACATACATAAATATCTTAAAAAATTAACATGTATAACGAAAACTTATCCGATAGTAGTGGAAAACTTGTATTGTTCATATTTCCATGCTGTGTGAGTGCAAAAAATGACATAGGACTGAAAAATGAACTAGAGAATTCAATATGTGTAAAATTGCGTGTTAATGCTAAATAGCTTAACTGAAATGCTGCAAAATCTATTGAATTGTTGAAATGTAGAATGTGAGACTGAGTTGAAAGGGTTTGAACTGATCACAAAATGTGGAAGGAGGAGGTAAACATTTGAAATATTTCTTGATTTGAGAATTTTACAGTGAAAATTTCGAAATGTGTTAAATAGATCGCAAGATGTCCGAAATGAGCTGAGTCGGAAATTGAAATGATTTAACTTGGTCGTGAAATGTAGATAGAGGAGGTAAATACCCTGTATGAAAAATCTTTCTTTATTTGGGAATTTTACAGTGAAAAGTGTGGAATTTAGTGACTGTGCGTATTCCCAACACATGCTCCTAATGAGCTGAACAGTTTGAATTTGAATTGAAAAGATGTTGTACTTTATGTTGAATATGGGTCATTCCACGGATGTGGCGAAATGTTACGAGCTATTATTAACGGCAAAATACATTAAAAGGCATCAAATATTAACACACAACAGTATCGTCAGTAATCAGGTATCAACATGTAGATATAAAATAATATTGTATCAAGAATTTTCCACCTCCAATTATTTTGCAATAAACCATGTTAAATGCATTTTTGTGGTTTTTGACCAGAGCCGAAGTGTGACATTTTAGCAGTCATCAACGGAAATAGGCACAGTGTGAAAAATATCGGCAAAATAATGCAACCACTTCGCCAATATCTGCTAAAAGGGTGCGCCTACCACTTAACAGATGTTAATGACATTCCACGGCGAGATTTCTTAAACACACTTATTAGAAATAGGCATCGTGCTCGTAACTTTGTCTGTCAAAAGGCGTTACGAGCAAGCTGCCCCTCAATTTCATAACTGTAAACAAACAACGACCATTTTACGACGGCTATTTGGAATTGATGCAATAATCTCCAAAAATAATCATAGCAGGATCAATCAATTGCTTCAGAAGGAGTAGGAGACAACATTGACTTATATTTTTAAGTGTCTGTCATATTTTCGTTCGAGCGACTTGGACAAAATAACAAAAACGGTCGACTATTTTGCGACATCGATCACCCAGAACCATTTTCGGCTTACATATGACCAGCATATGGCAACATTTGAGCTTGATGGGAACATAGAGGGGCTGGTAGAACCTGGTAAGTGTTTTCTTGTTTGATTCGTTGAAGGAGAAATGATTGGCTAATTTCGACCGTTTTCTATTGCTAGTGCACGGTCTGTTTTCTGTGTCTCCTGACTGCACTGTTTACTCGCTAGTAATTTTGACAAGTCACAGCAGTGTTGAGGATGTGGTCATGATTACGCGCATAGTTTAATCCTTATTATTAAACTTGGATTTGGTTCCGATTATCAAGGCCTCCTGTCAAACTTCAAGTTGATGATCTAACTGTGAAGGGTATCATACCAAGTAAGGAAACTGATATTGAAAAATTAAGTTCTGATATCCACTGAATTCATTCACTTATACCTGTTAGTATTCGGGTCCTTCATTTTCCATGTTGTATTTTTAGTCAATGTTACACACATCTATATTTGCCCTAAGTAAATTTTTTACTTGATACTTTCTGGTGCATTAACAAGTTGGACATAAATTGGTTTGTGAACCTACTCTAACCCTAGTATTTGTGTGAAAAATTCCCAAGGTTTTCATACAATAAACAGCTTTCCATGTTCATATCTAGAGTCAGTGTTACAAGCGACCAATGATCAAATAATGGTCATATTAAGTAAACGCCTTAATCTAACTGGTATACTTCAAATATATTATGCTAACATATTTTCAACAAAATGATTCAAGTTCTTAAATTTTTCTTACATGTCACAAATTGTGTACCACCTCAGTGGAATGACCCATATCTCATTCACTTGAACATTCTTTGGCCCAGTTTGACTTTGAGTCAGTTCCAAAATGTGACAGCAGTAGAATGTCAAAAAAGTGGGCGGAATAATAAAAATAAAATGTTTTTCGTTCAAAATGGTCTAATAATAACTTGCCAAATTTGATAATATTGGTGACACTTCTCGGTGGCATGATGGCTCTGTCGCCCCCCTGAGTCCCTCATTAGTCATGCTAAAAGAACTCTTAAGCTTTATTCTCTTATGGTCTCTGCATTGGAATAGCAATAGGAGTGTGTGTGTGTGCGTGTGTGTGTGTGCGCCGTTGGCATGGCAACAGACTCACTCTTGAAGCACAGCATATTTAAGAATTCAAAATGTGTGTGCAAATCAAGACATATATGCGGCACGTGTGTGTGTGTGTGTGTTCCCCGTTCTTTTGTTGCTAAATGCTAAGTGTGTGTGTGTGTGTGTGTGTGTGTGTGTACATGCCGGATGCAGCTACCACCAACATACAGTTAAGATAAAGTATTTCCGCGTGCAGTTTTCACAGCGATTGGATGACAGAATGGCTGTCGCCTGGTCTTGGATAGACATACACACACAAAATACACAAAAACACACTTAACCACATGCACACACCCACACACACACACACACCTAAATACATACAGTACATGCACAGACTTATATAACGTACACACTTAAAGACACAGTGACACTTAAACACACCACCTCAACAGATACCTATACCTGCACTTGAAAACACACACTTAAACATACACGCACACTTAAACACATAACTTAAGCACATACAAGCACTTGTAAAAACACATTTAAACACAAACACACACACCGACACACTCTTCAACACACGCGTTGTTTTCGCATGGCGACTTCATTTGTGTAAGGAAGCGTGTGTAGGAGAGTGGAGGGGATTTGTATTTTTTCCACCTTTGTAATTGCACCTAAGTGGAGTTGAGGTGGCCTGCATAGCAATGAGCGCCTTATCCAGGATTCATTAGCCGTAATATTTCCCTTTCGGCTTATTATTATTATCGCTCACGACCGGGTAAATATTCATCTTGCGGCATGAAGACGCTTTCGTTTGCTCGCGTCTCGGCATCAAACTTCGAAATTAAGTCATCAAGTAAAACTTGTGCCTCTGAAGCACCAAAGACACAAATAAGAGGAATTGTGTATCTCAGCATGATCTTTTCTACCTTGATCTTCCAGCAAAAAAAAAAAAAAATGACAAAAAAGTTTAAATGTTCATCTCTCAGCATTTGCACATAACAGTTATGTGAATGCTTGATTGTCATTACGGTATTCTCAAGTAATATTTGCTTAACCCAAAACAGTATTATCATCTATGAAAATATTCCAGAAGTACAACAGGATTAGTGTGAATGCTCGTCTCTAAGCATCTGCGCATATCTTTGTGTGTGCATGAAACAGTGGAAGAATGCTTAATTTTACAATTGCCATGTCGTATTTTGTAGACTTGCAACACTATTAAAGCAAAGGCTCATCACTCAGCATTTATGCAAGTATTTTCAACACACAACAGGATAAATGTGAAAGCTTGTCTCTCAGCATTTATGCCTAACAATTGTGTGAATGCTTGATTCTCACTACAGTAGTCTCACGTCATATTTGCTTCCCGCATACCAGTATTTGCATCCCTCAGCATTTATGCCTATCTAAATCATCAGAAAGTACAGAAAGGATCAGCATTTACACACCTTTTTTTGTTTTCCGATAACAGTTGACGAATACTTGATTGTTATTATTGTCGTGAATATTGTTTGAATGCACAACACTATCAAAGTGAAGGCTCATCACTCAGAATTCAGGCAAGTATTTACGAAATATAACAAGGTTAATGTGAACACTTGTCCTCAAGCAGTCACACAATTTTTTGTCTCACAAAAAGATAAGTGTGAATGCTCCTCTCTCAGTATTTACAGTATATATGTTTTTATTTGCAAATAACAATCAAAGTATGTTTGATTCTTACTATTCTCGTTAAAATGAGTTACCATCAATGTTACGGTAATTCTACACCTTCAAACAACTGCTACTTAACACACAGAGAGCAGCGACACATACAAACAGAGCATACACCAAAAGACAATTAAACATTGTATATTTAAACATCAAAATGTTCACCCAAACCATTTAACGACAAAAGTCCGCAAGCTTAATGCTAACATACAATGCCAAACGCCGGAGCCATGCTCATTGGAAATTAGCAGAGATATTATGGTAATTCTAAACCTTAAACAACTACTACTTAACACACACAGGCAACAACACACACAAACAGGCACACAAGGTTGGGAAACACTTAAGTGTACTTGAGTGTGAAGCATCAGGCCGTGTGTCATGCATGCAATATTTATGAAGCCCGGCGTTTAATCCTGGCGCGGCTCAGCGGATCGTTTCCCCGGCTATCGAGGCCACAGCACCTTGCGATGTACTTGGACGTGCACACATGCTGAGACACACGCTCACGCACGCGCTGGCCGTTGCCATGGCGACATCAAAGCCCAGACCGTCAACTTTAATGAATTATTAACAGCGACGCAGTGAGACGGCGCAGATGCCACGTGTGGATGCGATGAGAGGAGGTGCTTCCCGAGCTTTGTTTTAATTGTCAACCGCGACACACTTTTTCCCAAATGGTCATCGGTCAAGTGATTAAGGGTTAAATCAGAAGCACAGCACTGTGATTGAAAGGCTCCAGGCTCTTATCTTATCAACTAGTTTCCATCCATTTTTTTTTTACTAGTTTCCCAACCTTTTTCAGTCATGTTTTTTTTCATGAAGTCATATTTCTTTGTGAAAATGTCATGTTTTTTTGGGGTAAAATTTTTTGTATTTGCATCAATCGATCACAGTATTTCCGATTAAATGAAGTTGTACTTTTATCAAAAAAAATATAGATATTTTTTAGACTAGCCGTTATCTTAAAAGAGTGAGGTACTGTTTTTGCAAAACCTCTCTTTTTTTATTTTGAAAAGAAGTATGTATATTTTTTTTAATAAGTAATATTTTTTCATGGAAAGTCATATCATCATTTATCATATAAATTTATCTACGAAAACAATATTTTTTCCCCCCACGTAAAATGGAGCATTCAATAAAAAAAGTATAATTTTTTTTTTTAGACAAGCCATATTCCTTCGAATAGGAGGTGCTGCACAAAGAATTATGACGTGTGTGTGCGTGCATGTGTGTGTGTATGTGTGTGTGTGCTGTGTGTGTGCAGTCATATCTCTGTGAAAGTGTCAAGGCATAAAGTCCCACATGGTGATGATGACAGCAAATGGTTGTTGATTAGCATTTGTAGCGTATGACTTACATTAACAAACAGTGTAGCGTGAACCCGTTTGCCATTGGGGATGCGTTCCAAACTTCCCCCGCAACAGGTGATAAGCCGTGATATAAAGACCATACAAAATCCTAAAACATTTTTTTTAACCCCTCCTACACGCTTTAAACGCATCTAAACTCATTAACACACACTTTTTAAACATGACAAACATTTGAATAAAAACCATTTGCAAGCATAAAATGTCGAGAAAATACTGTACCTACTATATGTAATAAAAATGGGATAAAAATAAAAAAAATTAAGCTCAGTGCGGGTACTCACCAGTAAAGATATACTCCAAAACTTCAATGATGCTACTGCTGCTTAAATGTTTATTATTTCATATCGTCGCTGTCGGGTGGAATCCTCGCATCTACAAAACCATTGCTTTTCAGGAAAAAAAAAAAAAAACCGCAATCTTGCTTCAGTTACTGAACATAGTTCAAGTTGGTATTATGCCACACTTATCATATACCATCGCTCACCAACATCAACATGACACCACCACAAAATCATGTTTCCATATGCTTAAAAATCGCAAATTAATACGTTGATATTGATTAGAATGTTACGGACACGTTGCCGCCGCCAGCAGTGCCATCAAAGTCTGCGCTCCAGAAAAAAAGCTTCAATACTTAATGTCAACTTCCCAAACTCTGTTTCAAAGATCTAAAAGCCACGAGTGATGCAATAAAACGCTGAGCTGACTAAGTTTAATAGGTGGAAATCTGCACGCAAACTTACTTTCATGGCTGACCAGTTCCTTCTGCAGAGAAGCATTACAGCGATCCATTTTTTACAAAACAGTCTTACTCAAATGTATCTCACTTATTTTGCTTGTTATATTCTAAAAAACATTCAGACTTTCAATCTTAAGGTGACATAATGGCACACCGCTCCTGCGAATTGAGGGAAGAAGTTAAGTTTTAGAACACTTCTCAGACAGTTGAGTGTTCAAGACAGCTAATAAATGTATTGCCAAACTATTTTCAACTCTTTAAATTGATTAATAATGGAAAAAAAAGATTTGGGAACAAAACAATAGTATCGATTTGTGACTAAATATGAAATTGACCATATATGGACAGACTACAAGATTTCCACCCCACAGCGACGAAATGTTGACTTTTATTTATTTTTTTTAACTGAATTTTAATCAATATGTATATGTTCAAGATTTATGTTAATGTAAAAATCACACATACGGACATATATACAGTAATGGATTGTTATCCATCTGTCATCCATATAGTACATCAACTATCATGTATTTTAGCTGTGCCTCTGCAGCTTTGCTGCCACAATGAAGTCTGCACAAGCTGATTGCACCCTCCTACCCCCAAAACATCCCGCGGGGAGGAAGTGATTGATGCCGTTGACTGATTGGAGGAAAAACACCGCCGCGACCGCTGCCTCGCTCGCGTTGCAAAAAGTTGCCGCTTCTTGTTAGAGGTCATTCGAAGCTAATTGTGTTAGCATTGGAGGACTGGAGCGCTGGCGTGGAATGCTAACGTCATTAGTTTACGAATGGCTGTGTTGGCCTTTTTGGCCTCAGCATTCCTGATAACACCATTTTTTTCCACACACATAGTTCACCTCCTGGTAAAAATTTATCTTTTTTTTAGGAGTCCCCAAAACAAGCCCTCCAAAACTCTTTTTTGGGTTTGAAGCAGTTATTTTGGGGCAAATTCCAGGGCTCGTACTTTGACAAACTTCTAATAGAAGATTTGCCCATGTGAGACCGAATTGGAAGCAGTTCTAGTAGACAGATGGGTGACGCTAAATCGCAAAATTTTGCGTGAGCCATCTAATGTAGGCGGAGCATGCTTTCAAAGTTTGGTGATAAGTTTGACGATTCTCTGAGAGTAAAACAACCCCCCACCCCGACACCAGTTTCACCGATCAACATGATATTGGGAGGAGATGTCTATCTTGACGGCGGCACGGTGGATGACTGGTTAGAGCGTCAGCCTCACAGTTCTGAGGTTCAATCCCCGGCCCCGCCTGTGTGGAGTTTGCATGTTCTCCCCGTGCCTGCGTGGGTTTTCTCCGGGCACTCCGGTTTCCTCCCACATCCCAAAAACATGCATTAATTGGAGACTCTAAATTGCCCGTAGGTGTGACTGTGAGTGCGAATGGTTGTTTGTTTCTATGTGCCCTGCGATTGGCTGGCAACCAGTTCAGGGTGTACCCCGCCTCCTGCCCGATGGCAGCTGGGATAGGCTCCAGCACGCCCGCGACCCTAGTGAGGAGAAGCGGCTCAGAAAATGGATCAATGGATGTCTATCTTGACAGGACAATTGGTAGTAGGTCTATCTTGACAGCCCTAATTGGTAGTAGGTATCCTCCTACATCCTAAAGATGGCGGGTGTAAATTGCCAAGATTTTTTTTCCTAAGCCATATAATGTGGGCAGAGCATGGCCTCAAAATTGACCATCATTTTGAAGATTCTTGAAATGTAAAAAAAATAAAAACATTGCCTTTGACACCAGTTTCACTGATCAAGATGAAATTGGATGGACATGTCGATCATACCTGGATGCACTAAAAAGTCTCAAGAACCCATGCCGGAAATTGAACAGCCATTTTGGTTTGAAGGAGCCATTTTGGGCAAATTTCAGGGCCTGTGTTCTCCGACAGATGAGCCACGCTAAATTGCAATGCATTTTTCCTACCCCCGTCTCTGGCATATTTGATGATTAATTCAAGCCAAAAGTCAGCATTAGTTTTTTGTTTTCTCTCCCGCTCATTAGATGGTGCAGGTGCTTCTTTTTTGCCATGACGAACACCGGCATGTGCATAATGCCACTATTTGCGCTTTCATTTGCTTTCCTGCCTCAGGTGCTGTTGACACTGCTGCTAAAGTATGAAAATTACGAGCTCGGCCTCACATTTTCGCCGTCATCTTGCTCGCATGTGAGGACGACGTCAAGTGTTTTCACTTGTTAGCTCAAATAACACAATCGGCGGTGGCGGGGAGACAAACGTCCTGAATTAGGAAACCTGTCACTGGCTTCTGATTAATTGTGACACCCGTCACGAAAGTTTCTATTGTGTTTGCGAGGCCACCGCGGGGCTGAATCATCACACATGTCAGGACAGTTTAAGCGTGACGGCAGCAGGCGGCGGGCGACCGATCACTCCTGCCATGCTGTCAGTTGCACTGAAACCGCATCAAACTAAAATACGGGAAACCTCCGTAAGGAGTTGACGCCCTCCCTAAGAATTGTGCTAATTGTCTATATTGATAGTTTAAGCCGTAAATATACCACAAACGAGGATCCCATATGATTACAATGTGCCTTGAGATACAAGTGTAATTTGTTCCGTGACCATGCTCAAAGCCCGCTTGTATCTCAAATCATCTTTCCCCACTATTTTATGTAAATTACATTAACTTGATTTGATTTAACTTTTATTTATCCAGGTAAGGCAATTGAGAACAGATTCTAATTTCTAAATCTCACAAGTTAATTATTAATCCGGTCCAGCCTCCCAAAAATGAGCAATGGGTAAGCTGCTCCTTCTGCTGGGTGCGCCTTGGCCTGGGTGCAGGATAATATAGACATAGAGATTCCTCCTTCCTCAGTAAGCTTCCCTAATATTAGTCATTTGCCTGTGATTATTGTTTACATGTGTTGCTTCACTGTTTGTGTTCAAATATCAGTTGCTTAAAAGGATATAAAAGCTATACATAGCTGCTATTTTTTAACCTGTATATAGCATTTCCTATTATGGGTTAGCATTAAGCTAGCACAGGCTATGTGGCTGTTATGAATCCACAATGTGTGATCCCCTTTATGTGATGTTTAGTTTGACAGTAAACTTCAACAGGAAGTATTAATACACAGCTTGAAACCTCTTTTTGAGTTTGCGCTCGCAAGTCAAAGCTAAAAATCGGCCGAACGATAGCTCGTATCTCCAAATCCTCTTAAGTCTGGTCACTTGTATCTCAAAGCACCACTGTACTAGCATTTAAAACTCATCTCAGAAAATCCATCCATCCATTTTCTGAGCCGCTTATCCTCACAAGGGTCACAAGGCAGATATAAACAAACAACCATTTGCGCTCACATTCACATCTACGGGCAATTTAGAGTCTTCAATTAACCTACTATGCATGTTTTTGGGATGTGGGAGGAAACCGGAGTGCCCACGCAGGCACGGGGAGAACATGCAAACTCCACACAGGCGGGGATTGAACCCCGGTCTTTAGAACTGTGAGGCAGACGCTCTAACCAGTCGACCACCGTGCCATCTCAGAACATAAGCTTTAAAGAAAAAAATGGCTTCATTGACACTAATTACTTGTCGCCAGGGCTTTGACGCTATGGTTGTGGCATCTTAGGTTGTTACATAAATACCCAAAAAATACACAAATGGTTTTTTTTTTGTTTTTTTTTCAAAAAATAGTTTTGATCAATAGATCCACAAAAAACATGAATACAGGGAACCCCTGTTTATCACACGGTATACATTTCAGACCAATCCGCAATATGTGCAAATGCACATTATAGAGACCATATTTTAAAAAACTGTTTTACTCCTTCCACACACTTTAAACAAATTTTAACCTTTCAAAACACACTTTTTAAAGTATTGCTTAGCACCTATTCTCACTTTCGTTTGCAGTTTTTTATGAGGCAAAGCGTTCGTGCTTCAAACTGTTTGTCAATCACAGTTGAATTAAAAATGACACATCAAACAAAATATAATTAAACATTCATTCATCAACCATTCCGCTTATCCTCACTAGGGTGGAGCCTATCCCAGCAATCTTCGGGCAAGAGGTCGCCAGCCAATCGCAGGGCACATAGAAACAACAAGAAGAAGAAGAATCACCTTTTATTATCATGAACATGCATGCATGCACATGAAATTTGTTCTCTGCATTTAACCCATCACAGTGAACATATACACATGTTAGTGGAACACACTGGAGCAGGGGACAGCTGAAGGGCCCGGGGAGCATTTCAGGGTATTAGTGTCTTGCTCAAGGACACCACAGCCGTGAGTCCGGGGGATGTTGACGGACGGTCCAGTTGGGGTCTTGAACCTAGGTCCCCCACAGTGGCAGGCGATGATCTTAACCACTGGGCCACGGCTGCGAAACAACCATTCGCACTCACATTCACACCTACGGGCAATTTAGAGTATTCAATTAACCTACCCTGCATGTCTTTGGGATGCGGGAGGAAACCGGAGTACCTGGAGAAAACCCACGCAGGCACAGGGAGAATATGCAAACTCCAAACAGGCGGGGCCGGGATTTGAACCCCGGTCCCCAGACCTGTGAGGCAGATGTGCTAACCAGTCGTCAACCGTTCCGCCGAATGTACAACCAAACTATATAATTTCGTCTGACGAAAGTGAGACCTTAATGCTAACATATAATGTGAAATGCCAAAGACAGACTACCGGTAACTAACATAGACGTTACTAATTCTAAACCTTCCAAACAAACAGAGCAGCAACATACAATCAAAGCATACAACAAATGCTCACAGTCATATATTCTCTCTGCTCTGTGGGAACAATAACTATAACTGGAGATTAGTTTTCTCTTTTTGATTATTGTTGCAATGTTTCCAGTGTGACCCGGGCGAGTCCACTAAGCTGCTGTACGACCTGCTGTACACGGAGCCCATCAAGATCGTGCTGATGCCCGGCTGCAGCGGCGTCTCCACAATCGTGGCCGAGGCAGCTCGGATGTGGAACCTCATTGTGGTGAGTATGCTGGTCATCGGAAATAAAATGGAATTGAACTGTGGCTATAGAGCAGAGGGAAGTTGGTTGGGAGGAAGTCACATACAGTATGTGCAAGTTGTAAGAAGGTCTTCAATTTTCAGTTAAGTCACAAGTGACTATGACCCCCTTTGTCATTGGGAAAATGTAGATTTTTCACACTGGAAAGTCTCCTGTAATCTAATCAACCCGTGTTACAATTGACTAATAAAGGCCACTGAGCAGAACTTAAATATTTTCAAAGAATATTGATTGACAACTGCTGTGTTTGGGGTTGCACTGCCATAAGTACCCCCAAAAGGTTTTGTTTTTTTCCCCACGTCCACCAAATTGAATGGATGTCGTAAATATTAACATGATATTGGGAGGAGATGTCTATCTTGACTGCGGCACGGTGGACGACTGGTTAGAGCGTCAGCCTCACAGTTCTGAGGTTCAATCCCCGGCCCCGCCTGTGTGGAGTTTGCATGTTCTCCCCGTGCCTGCGTGGGTTTTCTCCAGGCACTCCGGTTTCCTCCCACATCCCAAAAACATGCATTAATTGGAGACTCTAAATTGCCCGTAGGCATGACTGTGAGTGCGAATGGTTGTTTGTTTCTATGTGCCCTGCGATTGGCTGGCAACCAGTTCAGGGTGTACTCCGCCTCCTGCCCGATGACAGCTGGGATAGGCTCCAGCACGCCCGCGACCCTAGTGAGGAGAAGCGGCTCAGAAAATGGATGGATGGAGTACTTTTTGACATTTTGTAAAGATTTATTTTCATACAGTGAACATACTGTATGTGGTATGTTACAAAAGAGTAAGATCTTACCTTTGTCTATTTCTTGCGTTCCGGAATTATACAGGAATCCAACTTGATCCTAAACGTCCTATTTAAAAGTTCAAGGCACTGGCTTGATGCCACTTCAGCTTGCTGTGGTCTCAATTTTGTTGTTGCTTGGTCGAGTGCTTTCCCCACTGGCCAGGAGGTGAATCGATTAAGAGAATTTGCTGAATCAATATTGAATTGGAGGGTAAGTTTTGCGATGCATCGATTAATCGATATTTTTACCCACCCCTCCTCAAATGACAACAAAGGGTTTGTTTACTAGTGGTGCCCTTGAAGAAGCTTGGGCTTTTTCCACCCATAAATACTTGTGCCACCAGGGTGACATGTCCTATTGAGTGTAAAACGAACTGTAGATGGGGGCGATTTGCGGAAATGTTCAGGACACAAAGTTGTCTAACTCAAATACCGTGGCTGTTAATTGATTTTGAAGACACTTGAACGAGACAGCGTCACAAAAGACCCTGACAAGGACATAATAGCGCAAGACAAAGCGTATTGTCCCATCTCACGTACTGCTTGCTCTACAATACGTTGTTTTTTTCCTGGGTTTGGCACCAACTTCTGTTTCACATTCTCTATGTGTCGTCCCGCCTCTAACTCAGCTCGCCATTAGCTTTGTCTGATTGTCTTCGATGTTTCTGACATTAGTCACAAAGAACAATGGGTTCTACTGGTTGGCATCTGCATCTCTTGTCCTTCAAGTAGATGGCCTCTGCGATTCTCAGCTTCTGCCTACAGGCTGGGGTGGGAAGTAAAGAAGTACAAATACTTTGTTACTGTACTGTACATTTTTCAGGCATCTGTACTTCAGTTGAGTACTTATTTTTCTGATGACTTTTTACTTGTACTCCCTACAGATGTCTGTAAAACTAATTCAGTTGTGTTGTCTGCCTCCATTTTCTAAAAAGAAAAGATCAGTGCAGTGGTGGGAAGTAACCAAGTATAAGTACAGAGTATTTATTTCTCTGAAGATTTTTTTACTTATACTTGTAAAAACACATTTCTGTAGTGTCTCCTCCTTAATTTGTCAAAATAAGCTTGTTACTTTTTTGATGACACAACATAGAAAATATATATTTTTAGAGAAAGGTTACCTCAACCAGCGTTGAGATCTTGATTGATTGAGATCTTGGGGTTTTGTAAGGCAGAAAAAAACAGCGACATGGAGGAATGAGAACCAGAGAGCATTAACAAAGATGATGCAAGGTCTTATTTAAGAGAATTATTTGATGTTTTCGGCTCCAAGAGTTATTTGTGGTGAACGTGTTGTGTCTTGTTCTAGCCTAAAAAACCACCAGCTTCTGGTGTTCAAATATTCATCCATCCATTTTCTGAGCCGCTTCTCCTCACTAGGGCGTGCTGGAGCCTATCTCAGCTATCATCGGGCAGGAGGCGGGGTACACCCTGAACTGGTTGCCAGCCAATCTCAGGGCACATACAAACAAACAACCATTCCCAGTCACATTCACACCTACGGGCAATTTAGAGTCTCCAATTCATGCATGTTTTTTGGGATGTGGGAGGAAACCGGAGTGCCTGGAGAAAACCCACGCAGGCACGGGGAGAACATGCAAACTCCACACAGGCGGGGCCGGGGATTGAACCCGGGTCCTCAGAACTGTGAGGCTGACGCTCTAACCAGTCGTCCACCGTGCCGCCTGTTCAAATATTCTCCATC
Organism: Phyllopteryx taeniolatus; assembly: GCF_024500385.1. Classification (NCBI taxonomy): domain Eukaryota; kingdom Metazoa; phylum Chordata; class Actinopteri; order Syngnathiformes; family Syngnathidae; genus Phyllopteryx; species Phyllopteryx taeniolatus. Next base: position 25,439,011 of record NC_084507.1, read on the forward strand.
GAATTTGAAAAAAACGCATACAGGTAAAGGTGTACCTTTTAGTCATCCTAAGCTAATTTAGATACATCCTACATACTTCCTGAGCCGACAGGCAGTATCTGTACTTCGACTTAATTACAGAGTGGGTACTTTTGCCATTTCTGCCTGCAGAGCTTCTTTGTATCACAGCGAAAAGGCAAAGAAAAACCGATGGTTCCTGGATCTAAAAGAGGATATTAATCAGCTCCTTTTCATTCTGTTAATGTGATCTTGTGTATCCATTTCTAAAAGCACCGTTGCGCAATGATCGCTGCTCGAGGGCTGAAGGAGACCCAACAAGTCGGAATTAAGATACATTGTTTGAAGTTTTTTTGGGGGAAAGTGGGAGCCTACACACCATAGCTGCAGCTTAAGTTTAAATCTTCTTTTGGGGCATGCTTCAGGCGGCACAGTGAATGACTGGTTAGCACATTTGCAGTTCAGAGGTCGTGGGTTTAAATCCAGGCTCCTGCCTTCCATTGTGGAGTTTGCATGTTCTCCCTGTGCCTGAGTACGGTTTTCTGCGGGTACTCTGGTTTCCTCCCACATTCCCAAAACATGCATAGTAGGTTAATTGAATACTCTAATCCAGGGGTGTCAAACTCTTTTTCTGTCTTGGGCCGCATTGAAGTTATGATTTCCCTCAGGGGCCGTTAGAACAGTGATACCATATAAATGTTTAATCATCACAAAAACATTATTACCATTACACAACAAATTGAGGGATAACTAGTTTTGAAATCCGAAGACAAGGCTAACAGTTTGTTCAAGTATTGTTTAAGTTACTGTAGAAGAAGGGTTTGGTAACAGAACAATGCAATATCTCAATATTATTGTTTATTATTATGACAATTGCGAATTTGGGTACAGATTTTATCAAAAATCACGGAAGTTGACGAGCATGATTTGCTTTCGTGGGCCACATAAAATGATGTGGAGGGCCGCATCTGGCCCCCGGGGCTTGAGTTTGACCCCTATGCTCTAATCTGTCTGTAGGTGTGAATCTGACTGCGGATGGTTGTTTGTCTATATGTGGCCTGCAATTGGCTAGCTACCAGTTCAGGATGTACCCCGCCATTTGTCCCAAAGTCAGCTGGGATAGGCTACCGCGCACCTATACATATATATGTATACATACATACATACAATACTGTGTATGTGTGTGTGTGTGTGTGTGTGTATATATATATATATATATATATATATATATATATATATATATATATATATATATATATATATATATATATATATTGGGCAGTTATATACTGTAGTATGACTGCCCAATATATATATGGGCAGTCATACTACAGTCAACCAAAATGTGTCAAATTGTGGCAACATTTCAGCATGTGTCATCTGGATAAAAATTCTAATGGATCAAAATCATACCTGGTGAAAAACATATATGATCAAAATCGTGCAACCAAAGTAATACTGGATCAAAATTGCACCGGACCAACATTGTAATGGATTAAAAATAATATAACGAATAAACCCATTGCAATGAAATCAGACCGTCCTCTGCAGATGTCTGAGCTCTTTTAGTTGTCATCTTTTAAATTTCTGTACTTGCGCCTCCATATAGTCTGAGAGCATCTTTGTCCAAATTACCTATCACTTCTGTCACATGAACGACATCATCTACCTGCTGCATGCTCAGGAATGTGTAATTGCTGTTATTGTGAAAAGTGCACATTGTTCGACTTATCTGACATCCATCACCGATGTGGGAGAGAATGTCTGTAATAGTTCCCTAAATGCCACCTTTCTCATTTTTAAGGAGATCTGTTGAAGGTTTTTCCTTCCACTTGTCATTGTGAGACAAATTATTTGAAGAATTAGTCGTTTGGCATTTAGCGGCGCCACGCCTTGCAGACCTTTCCAAAGTTTCCAGCCTGTGTTCTTCTCCGCAGCTCTCGTATGGCTCCAGCTCGCCGGCCCTGTCCAACCGCCAGCGTTTCCCCACCTTCTTCCGCACACACCCGTCGGCCACGCTGCACAACCCTACCCGGGTGCAGCTCTTCCAGAAGTGGAAGTGGACCCGCATCGCCACCATCCAGCAGACCACTGAAGTCTTCACCTCGGTCAGTGCCTTGCATCTGTCCATCCAGCTTGAGTCTGACAGACATATCGTATACCCTCACAGGTTGAACAATTAACTTTTGTTAATTAAAAAATAATGCAACGAGATACCTCTAACTTTTTTCCCATCAAAGGTTATTTTCATTCGAATAACTAACCTTAAGCCTTAAACCTAGCCCTACCCCCTGGGCTTGGAGGTGGTGACCTCCTTTAGAAGATGGTCAGTGTATTGCTCTAACCCTTTTGATTTGGGGAGGGTAGCACATTTTTCTAACACTAACTCTTCCCATGGTGCTTATCATCCCTACAGTTTATTCCTAACCCTAAACCCCTAATCCTAACCCTTTCTTGGCAGTTTTCCTCCTTATATTTCAACCCTAAACCCTAACCCTTCCCCTGGTGGTTGTCCTCCTTATATTCCTAACCCTCCAACCAGAACCTGCTAATCCTAACCCATCCTGTGGTGGATATAGTTCCCAAACTCTTAACCATAACCCCTAACTCAAACTTCAAAACACTTAACCCTAATAACCCCTGATCTTTCCCTGTGGTGGATGTCATCCCTATCGTCCTAATCCATAATCCGCAATACTAGATACTCGTTCCAACCCTCTATCTATGTTTTTAGTTGCTAGATGAACTAATGCCAAACCACTAAGTCCGTCTTGTTCTGGTTCTGGAATCTTGTTTGACTTGTGGTCAAATTCCATTCATGTTCCTCTTTTGGTTTTTTCTTTTTTTTTTAAGAGCAGCTCTCTCTAAATATGGAAATTACTTTTTGATCAATTTCGTTGTGGAAATTGTAGGGCTTTTTTGGTTACAAGCTAAGGTTACTGGTCGTACTCAGATCCCATGACTGTATTTAAAAGAAGCGTTTTTATTTAATGCAATCATTTAATTCAATGCAGAAAATAAAGAGCAGGCAACCAAGCAGTAGTGTTAAGCCCAAAATGGTTGCTTGATTTTGTTTATGTTTTAATCACTTTCTTCGTTTGGTCACATTGTTGTTGTTTGCTTCAGACTGGATCGTTTTAATTAGCCGTGGGACATTTTCTTGGTGTTTGTTTACCGCAGCCGCCGTGTTGCTCTTTCCAGCAATTGCTCACGGTGATTATCGGACTCCTTTTCAACATATTTGTCGGAATATTGGTGGCGAAAGCGCATCGATTGTGCCGAGCATCCCTCCCAGACGCGGCGGTCAATACGGAGACGTTTAATGTGCGCCGCCGTAATGGAGGTTAATGAGCCGCTCTTTTCACCACTAGCGGCTTTTAATTTTTTATTCCATTTCCAGACGTGTTCTTTTGTGCTTGCTCCCACACCACCTTTGATGTTTTCCCTCTGTCTATGTGTCTGTCTGTCCGTCAGACTCTGGATGATTTGGAGCAGCGAGTCAAGGAGGCCGGCATCGAGATCAGCGTTCGGCAGAGCTTCCTCACCGACCCGGCTGTGGCTGTCAAAAACCTGAAGGTGCTTTGATTAAAAATTCACCTCAGCTGTCAAAGACCTCCCCTCTCCCAACACCCACCCCGTCAACACCACAGCCCCCTGCCCCTCCAGCATCCCCTCTTCCAGACACTCTCACATCACAGCTGCAAATATCATTAGCATGGACGCCAGTTGGCAGAAATTAATGCACAGTGTTAATGAGATACTCCTGAGCTTCTGGAGCTGTCAAGGTCAAAGGCTCGTATTTGCTCTACGTAGTCGTTTCACATTCATTTCTCACATATTTTCGTCGGTCCGATGTAGTGGCACGACTGACCTGGGACATGTACCCCAGGGCATCAAGACTCACAAAAATACAACAAGGTAGGCTAGGCTAGCTTTTAGGAATGGTTAAGAAAAGGGAGTTGCCCCCGGCCGAAACTGCAAGTCAAATGTAACCTGGCGTAGTATCTGGACTGACTTGCGAGAGGCAACAATGTGCCACAGGACATCTGGACTGGCGAAAAATACAAATAGAAGAGGAAGCTCTGGTAGTTTTAGGAGTGATTAAGAAGCTAGCGGTTGAATCTTGTCCACTGAACCAGAAGTATGTCTTGATTAAACATAACCTGACGTAGTTCATACGAGAGGCAGCAATGCGCCACAGGGCATTCAGCTTCGGGAAATTATAAAGGAGAAGAAGCTAGGTTAGCTCTTAAGAGTGGTTAAGTGAATGGAGTTGTCTGCCGAGCTAGAAATATGGCGCAATCAAATGCAAACTGGTGTAGTACCGGGATTGACCAGCGAAAGCCAGCAATGTACCCCTCGGCCTCCAGACAAACAAAAAAAGCTACATTTAACTTTAGTTGATGTAATAATTCTTTAATTTATTTGTTTTCAATAATAAAAAAAAATATATATATAATTTACATATACTCCACATTTTTTAATTAAATCATTGGTTATTTTATTTAATGTAAAAAAACATATACCTTCTATTTAGAGTAAATCCTTTTTTAAAATGATTGACTCTAAATAATAAAACAAACAAATGTATAAAATAACCAATTTTAAATATGCTGCCAATTTAACATTTCTTAATTAAATAATTGGTCAATTTATGATTGTAATAATTAAACACAACAATTATTAGTCAAATAAAAAATTTGTAAAATATACAATTTCACATATACCTTCAACTTTATATTGAAATGATTGCTTAATGTGGCGGCACGGTGGTCGACTGGTTAGAGCGTCTGCCTCACAGTTGTGAGGACAGGGGTTCAATCCCCTCCTGTGTGGAGTTTGCATGATCTCCCCGTGCCTGCGTGGGTTTTCTCCAGGCACTTCGGTTTCCTCCCACATCCCAAAAACATGCGTGGTAGGTTAATTGAAGACTCTAAATTGCCCGTAGGTGTGAATGTTAGTGCGAATGGTTGTTTGTTTATATGTGCCCTGCGATTGGCTGGCAACCAGTTCAGGGTGTATCCCGCGTCCTGCCCGATGATAGCTGGGATAGGCTCCAGCGCTCCCGCGACCCTTGTGAGGATAAGTGGCTCAGATAATGGAGCCGCTTATCCTCACTAGGGTCGCGGGCTGCTGGAGCCTATCCCAGATATCTCCGGTCGTTATTGTAACTATTGAAATTTAAAAAATATTTCACATATACTTCACATTTATCATTTCTTTATTAATAAAAAACTACATATACTTCACATTTAACATTTATTTATTATATCATATGTTAATTGATTTATTATTGATAATGAAATACAAAAGTAGTAATATAAATGAATATTATTTCATTAAAATAAATAATTAAATGTGGCCCTTGAAAAAGGCACTAAATGATCCTTAAACCAAAAGTAACAACATTCTTTTTTTATTTTAATTTTTTTTGCTGTTGATCGAACGGGCTTTCTGTCTTATTCTCAGCGTCAGGACGCCAGGATCATTGTGGGCCTCTTTTACGAGACCGAAGCCAGGAAGGTGTTTTGTGAGGTTAGTGCCTGTTTTTTCTCTGCTCAGTTAATCCCAATAGGCCGAAAACCCCTCGACTTTGTTGGTCTCCTGGTAATGAGGCGTTTGAATGCCACAACAAGGTGACGTTTTTACCATATCCTCATGCTTATTCACAAACAATGTTTACATCATAAAAGGACAAAACAATACACATTTTTAATTGAAATACATCATACTCACCAAAGATGTTGGTTATTAAATGTATTAATGTGTGCATATTGTTTTGCTGGTCAAAGTTGACTGTAACTAGTTTTGCTCTGACCAACCAATCAGAGGATGGAAAAATGCTGACGTCATCAAGGGCCAGTTTGCTGGCCCTGTGAGGATGAATTTGAAATTGTATTGTCCCATTGCTAATGTAGTTGAAGTTAGATAGGTCAGCACTACTGATTGTAAGGCCCTGGGCAGATTAGAGTGACAGACACACACCTCATAGAGGGTGAAATCTGAATGGAACAAAAATGTCATATAGACCTACATGTACTGGACACAGTGCAGTCAAGAGGAACATTAGCAAATAAACGAAATATATTGTTGGGAATATATTAACACAATTTTCTAGAACAAATATTGGAATTTAAATGTTAAATGTACAGGTGTATGCCAGTGCTTTGGGCCAGCAGAGAAGGCCTTGCTCGCCTTGACCATTCCCCACCACTGATGGACCCTGACCATCCTTCCTCCCGCGCTGCCCCCTGCAGGTGTTCAAGGAGAAGCTCTACGGGAAGAAGTACGTGTGGTTCCTGATCGGCTGGTACGCCGACAACTGGTTCAAGATCAAGGACCCGGCAATCAACTGCACCGTGGAGAACATGACGGAGGCCGTGGAGGGTCACGTCACCACCGAGATCGTCATGCTCAACCCCGAGACTGTCCGGGGCGTCTCCAACATGGTAGGCGAAAAACAAACACGATTTTGGTTACCTTACCTTAAATTGTTGTTTTTGCACTGCAAAATCAGCTTAATAAACAAGGGAAAAAAAGTGATGACACGAGGAATATATTATTTAATTTAAAGAAAATGATCTGCTAATAGAACACTAGTACTAGATTATTCATACTACCTACACCTGTAGAACTATGGGGTTTCTTTTTAAACTTCCTGAAAACCTTGAATAAAATCTAATTAACAAATTATATAGGCGGCACGGTGTACAACTGGTTAGCACATCTGCCTCACAGTTCTGAGGACCGGTGTTCAAATCCCGGCCCCGCCTGTGTGGAGTTTGCATGTTCACCCCGTGCCTGCGTGGGTTTTCTCCGGGCACTCCAGTTTCCTCCCACATCCCAAAAACATGTGTGGTAGGTTGAGTGAAGACTCTAAATTGCCCGTAGGTGTGAATGTGTGCGTGAATGGTTATTTGTTTATATGTGCCCTGCGATTGGCTGGCGACCAGTTGAGAGTGTACCCCGCCTCTCGCCCGAAGATAGCTGGGAAAGGCTCCAGCACGCCCTCGACCCTTGTGTGGATAAAGCGGTACGGAAAATGGATGGATGGAAATTATAATATATAGATTTTTACAGAAAAAAAATATTGAAGCAACTGAAATGCTTTTACATAAAACTGCCTGGTAATAACAAATATTTAAACAAAAGCATATTTTGCCTTGATTTGAGATATTTCACCTGAGGCTGTGGCCATATGGTGGCGGGGACGACCCAGGACACGCTGGAGAGACTATGTCTCTCGGCTGACCTGTGAACGCCTCGGGATCCCCCCTGAAGAGCTGGATGAAGTGGCTGGGGAGAGGAAAAGTGGCTGGGGAGAGGAAAGTTTGGGCGTCCCTGCTAAAGCTACTGCCCCCCGACCCGACCGAAGCGGTAGAAAATGGATGGATGGATGGATGTGGTGAAGCTGTTGAGCTGGAGACTATCCCATCAGACTTGGGGTGAGAGTCAGACACCTTGGACTGCTTGCCATCCAATGGCAGGTCACCCTTTAACATATCAGTATACAGTACATCAGTATGTAGTACGGCTACATAATGAAAAAATACTCCCAATTCGGACAGTCTGCTCGCCAAAGTCCATTATCACCTGTATGTTATTTTATACGGTGATAAGCACCACGCTATTATTGCTGCGCTATTAATGCTGTGCAGTTTATTAAGGTTGTAGCCAGTTCCGTCCCCGGGAAGAACCGCCGCTTTAATTGGATGGTTTGTCGTAAAATGTATGACATTATCATTCTTATTACGACACTTGGCGGAATTTTAATGACTTGACTCTGACTTTGTCCTCCAGTAACATTTAAGGCGGCCAAACGAGTGCAGAGATTGCAGGAGACGATTGCTAGTTAGCATTAACGGTTGGTGCCGCTAGCTATTAGTCTTGAGACTGCTCAGAAGATAAGATCTAATTCAAATGATAAATGTCACATTTTTGCATCTGCCTGCTAAGTGGTTTGCCAGCTAACATCAGCTTTAAGTGTTGTTAGGCATTAGCTTCCTCTTAAAAAAAGAGTTGATTCAAATGAAAAATATTAACTTCTTACTTGTTGGTTCGCTAACTACCATTGGCCGTCAGGGCCGCTGACTATTAAGTAATATTTAAATAAGTAATAAGTAGATCATAATAATAAATGTAATTTTTACATAGTGGTTTGATTACTAACATTACCTCTCGTTGCTGCTCACTATTAGCTTTGTTTTCCTAGAAAATAAGATGAATAATGTCATATTATTAAATCTGTATGGGTGTGCAAGGTAACAGCTTTAACTACTCCTTCTTACCAGCCTTGTGTTTTCTTGGAAAATTAGACTTATTTTAGATGATACAGTAAGTACCTCATTGTTACATTTGCATGTGATGTGGTTTGCCAGCTAGCTTCAAGTGTTGCTAGCTCACCTTTGTAGGAAAATAGATTTAATTCAGATGATAAACATTGCATTTTTACTTCATGGTTTACTCATGATCATTAGTTATATACACTGCTAGCTATTAGCCTTCACTTTTATGTGAACATAAGACTATAGATTAAACTGTAAATATCACATTTTTAAATGGTGGTTTGCCAACTAGCATTAGCGGTAAGTGCTGCTAGCTATTAGCCTCTTGTTTCCACAAAAACTAAGACTTGATTTAGATGATAAATACCATACTTTTACATCTGCGGGCAATGTGGTTTGGAAGCTGACATTAGCTTTAAGTACTGCCAGTTATCGTTGCATTTTGTCAGAAAAAAAATGACTTCAGATGATATTTCAAATGATAAATATCACATTTTTACTTGGTGGTTTGCTAACAAACATTTGCTGTCAGGCCGCCAACTTTTAGCCTCATATTTCCACAGAAAATAATACTTAATAAAGAAGATAAATATAATTTTCACATAGTGATTTGCTAACATTAGCTCTAGGCGCTGCTAGCTATTATCCTTGTGCGTTCTCAGAAAATGAGACTTATTTAAAGATTATAAATCCATTTTTTTACCCTGTATATTTGCACCGTTGGCAATAGTTTAGCTGTTTGCTCCCCAATGTGAAATTTATTCAAGTAATTCATTGTCATGTAAAGGTATTTGCTTGCACAGATGCTGCGCCCCAGCATATAACCACCGATAAATATTCTGAGCTGTTTATCAACAATATGTTGACTAAATCTCCCCAACAGAAGGAGGATTTTTCCTCATGTGAAAAAAAATATATATACGCTCCTCTTTCCATTTTATTTATTTATTTTTTTTGGTCAGCATTTTCCTGTTACTCATCTCAGCATTGGTGTGGTCTTAAGCCTCTTAACTGGGATGACCATATTTTGCTTTTCTAAAACGAAGATGCCCTCCACAAATGTGCCACCCTTTGGACACCTTTGTTGTCACAAAATGTACACAAACAAACTGCTGTAAAATCATCATTTATTCATATTTTGTTCTGTTTTTTGGCTTGAATTCTTTAATCAACTTAAGCTCTAATCAAAATGATCAAATATTCAATAATTTTCAGGCTTTTAACCCTTTAAATGCCAGGTTAATAATTGTACTTGTTTGTCATTTATTAATCCTCGGGCAGTTCAATTTAACTATTCTTTCAGCTTGTTTGTGGACAAAAATGGTGATAGAAATCTGTAATTTTAAAGATTTATTAGGTTTTTTTTTTGCTGCTTTTACAGCATTAAATGTTTAACTTACATCAGTTCTTGCCATTTGTATAAACGATCCATTTTTTCGAACCTAACCTTTTTTCTAATCTAATCTTGCTCGTGTTACCAAACACTGCACTGTTCAAATTGGTATTACACCTTACATCCCTACAATATAACGCTGTACACCAACTTCAACACAGAACCACCCCAAAATCATGTTCAATCAACAACAACAACAAAAACGCAATTTTATTACATTGTTATTTATTAAAAAGGTATCCTTTACTAGTTTACAAAAGCAAACGACTGTGGTTACGACATCTTCCTAAATACCCTTTTAAAGGTGTTAGAGCCATGAGGGATGCAATAAATGAAACGATAAGATGATTAAGCAGTTTAATTGGTGGAAATAATCTGCATACATTATTTCTTTGTGGCTGACCAGTTCCTTCTGCACCAAAGCATTATAGCGATCCGTTTTTAACAAAACATGCTTACTCACATGTATCTAACCTAACTATTTTCACTCGTTATTGTCTAAAAAAACATCCAGACTTTCAATCTTGAGGTGACATAATGCCACACAGCTGCCGCAGAGTGAGTGTAGTGGTGGAGTTTTACAATACTTTTAAGACGGTTGAGTGTTCAAGAAAGTTAATAGATTTGTTCTCAAGCTATTTTCAAAACTTTAATTTGGTTAATAATGCATAAAAATAACAGACGACATAAGGAAAGACCATAATCGTCAATTGTGGAAAAATTTGAAATTAGCCGTATTTGGACATACGAGGTTTGTCCCCAACATCGACGATCTGGAAAATAATTTATTTTTTGTGTTTTTGTTTTGTTTTGTATGATGGTTTTAAAGGTTCAAGTCTTCCCATTGACCTTTTCTGACTGCTGCTCTGTTGACTTTTATTCTTCTTGTTTACCCGCCTCGCCTTTGCACTTTTTTCCCCTCACAGCTGTTGTTTGTATTAAAAAGCGCACCTGCTGCTACCTGCTGCTTAACCGCCGATGCACTCCTCCACGGGGTGTCCCAGATAGATGCGTTCGCACAATCACTCTACTTCCAGTTCAATTTGCAAGTTTGAAATTGTCATATTTCTTGGCCGATGTGCCAAGCACTGGAGGCGGTAGGATGGCACGTCACGTTTAAATGCCAAGGTGGAATCTTTTAATGAATTGGACTTGTCAGAGAGCCGAATTGCAAAGTGCGTGGGCCTCGCGGGGAATCCTCAGGGACATCTTGATGATTGCGAGCAATAATCTGCCGTCACACATGAGCGCTCGCAGATTATCTTAATTGCTTGCTGCCGAGAGGACGGAGTTTGACAAATCACCCGGGGCTCATTTACGCCCCAAAACAGGTGGTGAGTTGTTTGGATGGAATTTTATCAGACTTAATGCGGTATTGTGTGCACCATTACATTTCAGGTCCGCATTAAAGTGAGACTTTGTGGGCAAATGTTGATTGATTGACACATATTACTCTCGTAGAGGCTCCTATTTTTCTTCTTGGGGCAATATTTTGCACTCTTCTGCTCCTGAGCCACTGCATGCAGAAAGGTGAACATTTGGCAGAATGTGCATCCTTGCGCCATTGGCTGTACTATTACCATATTAAAAAGAACTGGCCATATGGCGGCGTTATTATTAAGTCCCGTGACCTTAGTCAAATCAAGCTCAATGCATGCTAAAAAACCTAAATGGTGAAAAATTGAAATGCTTCTGCTCCTGAACTACTGCATGCAGAAACGTGAAAATGCCACGCGGGTGCACAACATGCACCCGCGTGGCATTGGCTGTCCTATTACTTTTCAAAGCAATGGACCACATGGTGGCATTGCAATTAGGCACCGAACTGACCTGAGCCAAGGCAAGTTATTAGGCAAGTTCACTGAATCAAAAACTCTAAATTAAATACTGGCACATTTGAAATATCTGCTGCTGAACCAATACATGCATAAATGTGAAAATGTACAATGTACAATCAATTAAAAATCAATAGAGGTGATAAACTTATCTGTCAAGCAGAAATGTTGCTAATTCCACGTTGCTTCTTATTTCTCTTAGCTGCGTGAGGTCCCTTCGCTCGGCTTCTGTTTGCTAGTCTTAAGCCCAGTTGTTGGCAAAAGAGGGCTGGGTATTCTTGAATTTTATGGAGGTGCATATTCTGCCAGTGTTTCAGCAAACCTCCTGAAGCCCAAATTAACAGGTCAGCGCAAGGTTGTGGGGGTGTACCGGTGACCGACTATCCGTGTGCCCACGGGTGCATGGCAAATGAGTGACACCTCATCGGTCATGCCTTCTGTCTCTGAATGGTTGTTTTTCCTCAGGCGTGGTGGTTTCTTTACAAATATATTAAAGGTACAAGAATGGACCAGCGGGGCTGATTTTTTTTCGCAGATCATTTCAATCATGTACTAAGGTTATACTGACAATTTTAACAAATATGACAAAAAGTGATTATTTTGAAAATTTCAAACTCCCCCTTAAAATCTCATTTAAATGCCGGTGCCCATGAAACCGCTACATTCAGAAACATGAAAATATTGCAAAATGTGCATCCTTGCAGCATTGGGTGAGCTATTAGCTTTCTAAATAATCAGACATATGGTGGCGCTGTTATTCGGCCCCAAATTTCTCGAAAACCCGCACTCTAACTAATTTAAATGCTTCAAAACAGCGGTTTTCCTCATCTAATTCCATTTTTTTTTTCATTTCCCCCCCTCAATCAGACATCCCAGGAGTTTTTGGCGGCCTTGATGTCCCGCCTGGGCGGCATGAATCCCGAGGAGACGGGTGGCTTCCAGGAGGCCCCGCTGGCCTATGACGCCATCTGGGCCCTGGCGCTGGCCCTCAATAAGACGGTGGCGCCACTCAAAGCCAAGGGGCGGCGGCTGGAGGACTTCAACTACAACAACAAAGACATCACGTCTGAGATTTACCGCGCACTCAACACCAGCTCTTTCGAGGGCGTTTCAGTAAGTCTGATCATGTGTTGCAAAATTCTGGAAGTTTTCAAAGTTGGAAATTTTCATTGGGAATTATGGAAATAAATCATGAATTTACTAAATTTAAGTTTTCCTCTTAGTAGAGAACCTAAATATATTTAGGGAACTATATTTGAGCATAATCCTAATTTAAACAACCAGATTTCATGCAATTAGAGTGGAACCTTCATTTACGACGGTCCCAACCTACTAGTTTGTTGAGTTGGCACTTGGTTGATTTTTTTTTTTTTTTTTTTGCATTGTATTGCAAGACAAAATGTGAGGCTCAATGTGAGACGCATAACATATGCTGTCATATGGAGTGGAGTGAAAAAAAAATTAGCAATTAGGTTCCTGCAATGCTCTCGCATGAGGCAAGTAGAGTTATTTATTTTGCACCGATGTCTGCTTATGAGAAAACAAAATGTTTATATTTATGCTTGAATATGATACCTTGCCAACAAAGTATTTTAAGTCTCATAAACTCACATAATTCCCATTGAAAGTTTCTCATTTGGAATATTTCCAAAATTGCCAGCATAACTACCCATGGAAAATTTACTGGAACCTTTCCAGAAAGTTACGGAAATTTTTTCATCCCTTTGCAACCCTAGTTTGAACATGGCGATAGCTAACGTAGAAGCTAACCCAAACTCGATCCAAACTAGGAGGTTTGGTATTGTCCTTAAACGTGTCCTTTTGTTTTAGGGCCAGGTGGTGTTTGATGCTCAGGGTTCCAGGATGGCCATGACCCTCATTGAGCAGCTACAAGGTACAATGTCAATTTTAAATGAAAACTAGAGAATGCAATTTGTGTAGAAATTGTCTTTAAATGCTGAAAAGCTGAACTGAAATCCTGTGGAATTAATTGAATTGTTGAAATGAGACTTGAAGTTGGAACAGTTTGGATCAGTTCAAAAATGTGGAAAGAGAATGTAAATATGTAAGATATCTCTTCATTTGTGAATTTTTGTGGAAATTTGGGCATCTGGCAAATGTCATAAACAGTCCCCAAGATGTCTTGATTTAGCTGAACATTTCAGAATCAGAATCAGAATCATCTTTATTTGCCAAGTATGTCCAAAAAACACACAAGGAATTGGTCTCCGGTAGTTGGAGCCACTCTAGTACGACAACAGACAGTCAATTGACGGAGAACACTTTTGAGACATAAAGACATTGACAAAAACAGTCACTGAGTAATAAAGGGTTGCTAGTTATCCGGTAATGCCGGTACATTTTTAAAAGTTTTTTTTTGTTTTTTGACAATTGTGCAAAAACATGCAGAGTATTCTAGTACTTGACTAATGACTAATATTGCAATAGTCCGGTGCAATGACCATTGTGCAAAGGGCGCAGAGACTTCAAGGAGTGTATGCAGTTTAAAGTGACGAGTAGTGTGATAATCTGGGACAATGTTGATTGTGCAAATGTTGCAGATACTCCTCAATCAGTGTGCAAAGGGAGCAGATGCTACTCTGGCATGAGTGGCCAGTATTGGTCAACAACAGATATGCAAATAGTGCAGCGTGGCGAGACTACTACAGTGAGTGCACGAGTAATATATAATATATAATTGGCCCCACAGAAATGTGACAACAAACTCAAGTCAAAAAATTCAAAAAATTGCCAGCATGTTGTAATGGAATTGTAGGTTAAGTGTTTAAGAAGTTGATTCCAAGAGGGAAGAAGCTGTTGGAATGTCTGCTAGTAATTTTAAAGTGGCAGTGGTTTAAATTGGTCAAGAAATGTAAAAGGAGGCGGTATAGTAAATATATAAAATATTTCTTCATTTGGGAATTTTATGGTGAAAATGTGTGAATCTGGGGAATGTGGAAATTTTAGGAATATGAAAAACAATTTCCAAGATGTCTTTAATGAATGGAACAGTTTGAAGTTGAAATTTGAAAGATGCAGAACATTTTTTGTGGAATGTCTCATTCATTTGAATGTTTTTGGGGAAAGTCGCAAACATCCTCTGCTGCCCTGTGTATCTTCTATAATTGCACCGAGCAAAAAACGTGCTTGTTGCAGTTTGATGCGGGATTAGCTTGACCGGCCACCAGGCTCCAGTTTGTCACTTAGTGAATTTTAGGGATTATTATTCCCTCTCTCCTGTGCTTCCTTAAAAGATGAGCCTCCTTCACACTCCAGCCTCACGTCGGCTGTGCAGAGGTGTCAGAGGTAATATGGCCCGCACAATAAAATGACCTGACTTGAATCAGCGGGGAAAAAAAACGTCATTGCGAGGGAGCTCATCAGTATTCTCGGTCAAGGCCGCTCCATAAGATCCTTTTTTTTCCTTCTCCCCTCCTTTGTGTTTGTCCTTCTCCCCTTCTGCTTTCCTTATCCCTCCTTTCTTCTTGCCCATTTTCATTCTTAACATCAAAACTGCTGGAGTAAAGAGAATCACAGAAGTGCACTTCATTGGGTACAACTACTACACAAGCCAATCAAGTATAAAAGAGAGAATTTGTTTTAATGACGACTAAGTATTTTACTGAGCAGGCCTGGACAGAGGAGGTGTATACAGTGAACCCCTGTTTATCATAGGGATAGATTACCGACCTAGCCACGAGAGGTGAAAATTGTAAGATTTAGAGAGCCCATATAAAAAAAACCTTTAAAAATAGTTTAACCATTCCCACATGCTTCAAACACATTTAAATGTATTAAAAGACTATTTATAAAGTATTCTATAACACCTGTTGTCACATTCTTGCCGTCAAGAAATGGGGGACAATCGTATAATATCACTTTGAGGAAACAAAAAGAAGACTCCCTTGCACAGTTCTCCTAATATGAGACAAAAAGTGTGCTTGCTACAAGCTTTTTATTTGTCACTCTCAGTTGAAGTTTACTGAAAAACTAACTCATAAAACAAAAGAGAATTCAACATTGTATATTTAAACACCAAAATGTTTGACCAAACCATATATATAATTTCATTGAATGAAAGTGTGTTAGCTTGATGCTAACATATAGTACAAAAAGTCCATAGACAGACAAACGGAAATTAGCAGAGATGTTACAGTAAATATAAACCTTCAAACTGCTACTTTAACAAAAATTAGTCAAGTCAAAGAAAATAAATAAATAAGTTTTTAAATAAATAAAAATGCCATTTAATCAGTAAACAAGCCATTAAATGATTAAAACTGAATAAATACATGCAATTAAATAAGACAAAGTAAGTAAAATTGCCATAAAACAAATGATCATGCTATTAAGTAAGGCATTAAATAATTACAAATGCCCAAAAAGTCAGTTAAATAAATAAATAAATAAGGCATAAAAAAACAACAGAATATGTCAAACTGAATAATACATATATAAAAATAAATAAATAAAAGTGTTATTAAATATTTAAATAAATGACATTCAAATAGATACAAATTGCTTTAAATAAATACACAGGTAAGCTGTTACATATTTACAAGTACCATAACAAATAAAAATTACATTAAATTAATTAAAATGTATCTAAATAAATATACTGGCCATGAAATAAACTCAATTTTCGAGGTTCTGCTCGTGAGGATAAGTGGTACAGAAAATGGATGGATGCTGTATTTATTTTTTTTTTCATGCTGTGAAAAATTATCTCCCTCCACCAGGGGGAAGCTACA
Source organism: Phyllopteryx taeniolatus (assembly GCF_024500385.1). Lineage (NCBI taxonomy): Eukaryota > Metazoa > Chordata > Actinopteri > Syngnathiformes > Syngnathidae > Phyllopteryx > Phyllopteryx taeniolatus. The sequence goes on from NC_084507.1 coordinate 25,455,272, forward strand.
AGAAGATCGGCTACTACGACAGCTCCCAGAAGAACCTGTCGTGGTTCGGCAACGACATCTGGATCGGTGAGTTGTGAACGAGCTGGATTTATCTAATAAAATGGCATTAATACATAAATAAATAAAGGTTTCAATCCCCGGCCCCGCCTGTGTGGAGTTTGCATGTTCTCCCCGTGCCTGTGTGGGTTTTCTCCGGGCACTCCGGTTTCCTCCCACATCCCCAAAACATGCATGGTAGGTTAATTGACAACTCTAAATTGCCCGTAGGTGTGAATGTGAGTGCGAATGGTTGTTTGTTCGTATGTGCCCTGCGATTGGCTGGCAACCAGTTCAGGGTGTACCCCGCCTCCTGCCTGAAGATAGCTGGGATAGGCTCCAGCACGCCCGCGACCCTAGTGAGGATAAGCGGCTCAGAAAATGGATGGATGGATGGATGGAGGTCTTATTATTCAATGTATGAAAGTGCGCTGATCGTTGCAGACGTGTTTGCTTTGATGCAAACAAATTTTCTTTGCTTGTGTCCCAATACCTTTGTCCCTTCAATGTAGTTTACTGTCGTGTTGTTTTTGGGGTCATCCAGGCCAATTTGGGGGGTGTTCCTGGTGCGCTGACACATTTGGATTGAGCCTGCCACTGATCAATGCAGCTCACCTCCGTGGAGAGCTGACCTTCTTATTTTTATATTTTTAAAAGAGACCTTTGAAGGAACTGATATGTGTCTGTTGAAGGCAGACAAGTGCAAGTTTATTCACTCTCACACATCCTTTACTCTTTCCTTAACTACCACCCTTACTTGTTTCTTTCCTCCCTCCTTCTTTTCTTCCTTAACTCCTTCCTTTCTCCATCATTCCCACTCCTATCATTCTCTCTGTTAGTCCATCTTTCACTACCTCCCTCACTCAAGATCTCTATCACTCCTTTATCTTTACTTACGTCTCTTCTTACTTTTCTTCCTTCCGTCCTCCATGATACCCTCCCTTGTAACCCCCTGTTACTCCCTTTTCCTCCACTGCCTTCAGACCCCACCCCCTCCTTCCATCATGACTTATTCCTTTACTCTATCATTCATTCGCCCATCACTCCCTCATCTCTGCTTCCATCACTCCTCCCCAGACCTCCCTGTCTTCATCAATACCTGGCTTCTTGTCTCCTTATTACATTTTTCCATCATTCCCTTCATTACTACCTCCTTCAGTCCTGACGTTCTTTCCCCTAACAATCCCTGATCTCTACCTCCATTCCTCCCTCTATCACTCCCTTCCTCCTTCTCTCCTTCCTTCTCTCTCTCGCTCTCCACGGTCGCCCTAACAACCACTTCAGCTCGCCTCTCTCTTCTAATCGCTGTGGCAACTGTTACTGAGCTGCGTCTCCATGGCAACACTCTGTTCTCGTTTTTTTTCTCTCTCTTTTCTCTCCACCTTTTTATATTTTATCATGGACACTGGGTGTTTAACACACACACATGCATTGTATATCCAGTTATTGTCTTGTGTGTATAAAACAGCACCTCACCATTAAGAATGCTGCTGAAGTGTTTTTTTTGTATTGTGTATCGTTGTGCTGCAAATCAGTGTAGGCCAACAACTGCGCCGCAGAGAGAGACAAATCAAAACATATTTTATCAATCACCAGTCTGGAAGAAGTTTTATTTTGAAAATCCGGTGGTTCCGCCTCTGCCTCTATCAAAATGCTCACTTTGTTCACGTGATACGGGAAAAAACTAAGCTCACTAACTAGCAAAAATGATTTTCAAAAAAACAAATGTGTTTGGAGAGCTTCTTTGGAAAGGGAAACATGACAAAAAAGAGACAATATCAGACAGTATCAAACAATTTTGATTAGACAATATCGGCAGTCCTACTTAAGCTACGGGTTTACTGCTAGTTGACTCGCTAGCACGAGTCAAACCCCGCTCTGTGTAATATGTGCTGACAGGTTCGCAAATGAAACAAGGAAGCCATCCAAATTGCTTTACTGCAATGGAGCTAAAGCACCTGGCTTTATAAGAAAAGCCTTTGGAGTGTTTCGAAAAAAAAAAAAGATTACCGCAATTGGGACCGGCTTGTTCCAGAGATACAAGTGCAGGGCGCCCGCTAATTACAACAACTACATTCAGCATAGTGGTGTTTTATAGTTTTATACAGTGGAATCTTGGTTTGTGATGAATCCGTTCCAGAAAGTCTCACTAAAACCAAATTGTATGAGAACCAAAGAAATATTTCCCATAGGAATAAAAAAAAATCCAGTTAATTAATTCCAGACACCCCAAAATATTAATTAAAAAAGATTTTTTTCTAAAGAATAACTATAACTTCACGTACAGAAAATAAAATAAAATAAAAAATGAAATAAATATAAATGACTAATGATGTCGATAAATGAACATATAACATCACTTTTACCTTTATTGAAGTTGATGTTGTATAAGAGGGAACAGAGGGGAGTCATTTTCTGAATGCTTTCTTGAATTCTACTGTTTCTTGCCTTCTTGATCAAATGGCTGGCAATCGGAACTTTCTGTCTTATTGTATAAAAAGGGGCGGCACAGTGGACGACTGGTTAGAGCGTCTGCCTCACAGTTCTAAGGACCGGGATTCAATCCCCGGCCCCGCCTGTGTGGCGTTAGTAACGTCTATGTTAGTTACCGTTAGTCTGTCTATGGCATTTCACATTATATGTTAGCATTAACTTTCTCACTTTCGTCAGACTAAATTATGTAGTTTGGTTGAACATTTTTTAAATATACAATGTTTAATTTGGTGGAACGGTGGATGACTGGTTAGCACATCTGCCTCACAGGTCTGGGAACCGGGGTTAAAATCCCGGCCCCGCCTGTTTGGAGTTTGCATGTTCTCCCTGTGCCTGTGTGGGTTTTCTCCGAGCACTCCGGTTTCCTCCCACATCCCAAAAACATGCATGGCAGGTTAATTGAAGACTTTAAATTGCCCTTAGGTGTGAATGTGAGTGTGAATGGTTGTTTGTTCATATGTGCCCTGCGATTGGCTGGCAACCAGTTCAGGTTGTACCCTGCCTCCTGCCCGATGATAGCTGGGATAGGCTCCAGCAGTCCCGTGACCCTTGTGAGGATAAGCGGCTCAGAAAATGGTTGGTTGGTTGTATAAAAAAGGTTCAACAAAGGACAAGGTGTAAACTGTTGACTTCTAAATACTGTAAGCCACCATGTGGCCGAAGAAAGTGTTGTTTTGTACAAAAACAAGCGTTTGTACAATAACTGGGACAAAATTTTGATGAAAAAAATTGTCAAAAAACAAATCATACGAACACTAGGGGATACACCCTATATAGTGGCTAGGAAGTGATTCCCAACAGTCTAAGAGAAAGCCCCTTCCAGTAATTCCAGTACTCCCTTCCAGTAAAAAAAAATATTTCCACTTACAAGACTTTTTGTCTCACATGTCACGTGACAGGCAGGCATCATGTGGGAAGTAGATATTGTCAGCCATCAGGCAGATTGCGCCGCTGACGCATCGGCTGCGTTACTGTGGTGATGAGCCAGGGGGCGGGTGACACTCTGACACTGCCGCTGACATCTGACATCAGCTTCATATGGCGCTCGTCCCCACACACAAACACACACATGCTGTAGCACCCAATTTCGCTGTCTCTCACATAGACACAAAAATCTATATTTGGCTAATAAGTATCAATACTGTATCATAAGAGAAACGGTATGATACAGTACAATATCAATATTGCACACACGTGCACACACATACATGCTGTGTCACACAATTTCTCTCTCTCATTGCTACATAAAATCTATATTAGGCTAATAAGTAGCGATATTGTATCATAACAGAAAACAACCACCATATCAATATTTTGTCTTTTGTCATTTAATTTACACACACTAACTGCCTTATTCATTTTCTCTCACATACTGTAGACACAAAAATGTCTTTGTCTGATTATTAATTACATACATGCAAACACTCGCACGTTCACACACACAGACAAACACGCAGGCTTACTTTTCTCACACATCAAAATTAGATGGATGTGTATCAGTAAAGTATCAGCTCTTTCCATCAACATAAACGCACACACACACAAACACACACACACGGTTTTCTTAGTGGCGTTTGCCTGTTGACACATTTGGGCAGTAAATACACAAAAATACTGATAATTTTTTATGCTATCATTGATTAAAATGTGGCGGCACGGTGGACGGCTGGTTGGAGCGTCGGCCTCACAGTTCTCGGGAACCAGGGTACAGTCCCGGGCCCCGCCTGTGTGGAGTTTGCATGTTCTCCCCGTGCCTGTGTGGGTTTTCTCCGGGCACTACGGTTTCCTTCCACATCCCAAAAACATGCATGAATTGGAGACTCTAAATTGACCGTAAGTGTGAATGTGAGTGCGAATGGTTGTTTGTTTGTATTTGCCCTGCGATTGGCTGGCAACCAGTTCAGAGTGTACCCTGCCTCCTGCCCGATGATAGCTGGGATAGGCTCCAGCATGCCCGCGACCCTAGTGAGGAGAAGCGGCTCAGAAAATGGATGGATGGATGATTAAAATGGTAGAATACATTGGCACCAGACAAAAAGCCTTTGATACTTTCAAAGAGCAAACCATGGTGGCTACATCATCTTCCTAAACTCTTTTTCAGATATCTTTAGCTTTAGGAGCCACTAGTAATGCAATAATTAAAACAATGAGCTGACTCAGCAGTGTAATCGCCGGAAATGAATCTGCAGACAAACATACCTTCGCGGCTGACGAGTTCCTTCTGCACCGAAGCATTACAGCGATCCATTTTCAACAAAACAGTGGAACCCGCTATTCGCGGGGGATAGGGACTGGGTCGGACCACGAATAGTGCAAATCTGTAAATAATTGACGGCCATTGCAATTGCATTGGAAAAGTTTTGTTTCTTTTTTAAACCTCTGAAAAATTTAAACAAAAATGGGAAATCTGTGGATAGGTACATCCCCAATTCCAATGAAGTTGAAGTGTATTTAATTGAATACACTACAAAGACAAGATATTTAATGTTCAAACTCATTTTATTGGCTGCAACAGGTTCCAAAAAATCTGGGACAGGGTCATGTTTACCACTGTGTTACGTCACCTTTTCTTTTAACAACATTCAATAAACGTTTGGGAATTGAGGACACTAATTGTTGAAGCTTTGTAGGTGGAATTCTTTCCCATTCTTGCTTGATGTACAGCTTCAGCTGTTCAACAGCCCGGGGTCTCCGTTGTCGTATTTTACGCTTCATAATGGACCACACATTTTCAATGGGAGACAGGTCTGGACTGCAGGCAGGCCAGTCTAGTACCCGCACTCTTTAACTACGAAGCCACGCTGTTGTAACGTGCAGAATGTGGTTTGGCATTGTTTTGCTGAAATAAGCAGGGGCGTCCATGAAAAAGACGTTGGTTGGATGGCAGCATATGTTTCTCCAAAACGTGCATGTACCTTTCAGCATTAATGGTATCAAAACAGATGTGTAAGTTACCCATGCCATTGGCACTGACACAGCCCCATACCATCACAGATGCTGGCTTTTGAACTTTGCGTCCATAACAGTCCGGATGGTTCTTTTCCTATTTGGCCCGGAGGACACGACGTCCACAATTTCCAAAAACAATTTGAAATGTGGACTCGTTGGACCACAGAACACTTTTCCACTTTTCATCAGTCCATCTTAGATGAGCTCAGGCCCAGAGAAGCCGGCGGCGTTTCTGGGTGTTGTTTATAAATGGCTTTTGCTTTGCATAGTAGAGTTTCAAGTTGCACTTACGGATGTAGCGCCAAACTGTATTTACTGACATTGGTTTTCTGAAGTGTTCCTGAGCCCATGTGGTGATATCCTTTACACATTGATGTCGGTTTTTGATGCAGTGCCCCCTAAGGGATCAAAGGTCACGGGCCTTCAATGTTGGTTTTCTGCCTTGCCGCTTACATGCAGTGATTTCTCCAGATTATCTGAACCTTTTGATGATATTATGGACCGTAGATGATGCAATCCCTAAATTCCTTCCAATTGTACATTGAGGAACATTGTCCTTAAACTGTTCGACTATTTTCTTATGCACTTGTGAACCCCGCCCCATCTTTGCTTGTGAATGACTGAGCAATTCAGGGAAGCTCCTTTTATACCCAATCATGGCACGTACCTGTTCCCAATTTGCCTGTTCACCTGTGGGATGTTCCAAACAGGTGTTTGATGAGCATTTCTCAACTTTCTCAGTCTTTTTTGCCACCTGTCCAAGCTTTTTTGGAATGTGTTGCAGCCATAAAATTCCAAGTTAATGATTATTTGCTAAAAATAATAAGGTTTATCAGTTTGAACATTAAATATTTTGTCTTTGTAGTGTATTCAATTAAATATAGATTGAACATGATTTGCAAATCATTGTATTCTGTTTTTATTTGTTTAACACAACGTCCCAACTTCATTGGAATTGGGGTTGTAAATCCGGGGTACTGAAACGTGAGTACTGTATGTGGGGGTCCACTGTACTTATTTTAACTTGTAACTATTTACTTGTGTTTTTTTTTTATTTTTAAAAAAGAGTGTTAAATAAATAAATCAATAAAAATAATTACTTTAAAATTCAACATTTTTAATCCACAGTATTATTGCAATATGCTATTTCTTTACTCTAACTATTCCTTTTTTTAGGAAAAACATCTAATATAAAATTAGATTAAAAAGTAAAATTATATAGTTTATCAGTCTATCAACCTTTATTGCGTTATATTTAAGTATGACAAAACATCTTTTCCATCCTAGAAAAGGACTGCTCTACAAAACACCACCCGTCATGTATGCGCTTTATTAAACGTAAAATAATAAATGCTCCACCGGCTATTCCTTTGGAGCATTTATTCGATATCTTACTAGTATGCTGAATTTTCTTACTCGTGAAAACAAGTCCATGGACATTAAGGATATGAAATCAACACTCAACTACTGTATGTGCTAAATTTCTCCATTAAGGGGCGGGGCCTCCAGCGGATCGCACGGTGGTGGAGGAAGAGTACCGCTTCCTGTCGCAGAAACTGTTCGCCGCCGTGTCCGTGTTCGCTGGCCTCGGCATCCTGCTGGGCATCGTGTGTCTCACCTTTAACATCTACAACGGGAATGTGCGGTAAGAGGAAACTGAGACAGTATTATCACCAGCAGAGCTGTCGGGATTATGATTTCATTCTACCAGGGGTGTCAAACTCATTTAGGTCATGGGCCACATTATCGTTATGGTTTCCCATTTTGACTGTCAAAATCATATACATGTATAATTACTTCAACATATACTACTCCCAGAAAGTTCGTGATATTTGGCATTCGGTTTTCAATCAGAACTTTGAAGGTTAATGTTTATGTAGTTTTTTTTAATTAAAGCTTCAAAAATGACATTTGATTTCACAGTTTTTCATTTATAGTTTTGAAGAGGTAATGAAACTTACATTTAATTAAATTCTACATTTTAATATTAGATTCATTCTCCATGGTTTTAATCCTATTTTTAAAGGGTTACTAAAACGTATGTATATGTATTTTTTTGTTGAAATTTAAAATAAGACATTTAATTTCTTTTTTTTTTTTTACAGTTTTGAAGGGTGTATGAAACTTAAATTGAATTAAGTTCTGCATTTTAATCATATTTTTAAAGGGTAAGGAAACAAATTGGACTATTAATGTTTTCGCTTTCTTCATCAAACATCAACTCACCAACTTCCCTATTGGTTAGAGCAACTAAGCAGTTTTCACACTTCGCTTTCATTCCTGAGATGATATTGGTTATCTATGACCATGCATTTCTATAATTCTCTGTGATCAGTGCAGAGATTCTCACCAAAAGTCAACTCGGAACATCCCTATAGTCCATAATTGATCAATTGTCCTTGACAAGGTATTAGGTCAGTTGACAAGTTTCCGCGTTAGGTTCCGCAGCATGTCAGGTGGGAAATAAGTTGTGTTGAACAGAATTCAGAGCTTCTTTAAAGTCAGTTCTGTACCTCAAGTTCCCCGAATTGGGAGAGCCTCAAGGTGGTCTGCTGTTCAGGAAGCTAGTTTGAGAAATGATCACACCAAATTCCTTTAAAAATGCCTTTTGATCCAAGATTTCTATCCAACGTGCTAAATTTATGTTTGACCCGGACACGCTGATCTCAAATCCAATATGTCGGTGAGCTCATCAGGAGTTTTTAGCGTTTCTTTCCCACCAGGGGGGGCTTCCAGGGTAGGGAAGTGGGTGGTGGGGGGATCTCCTCCAGCTTTTGATTAGATTTCACACGCAATTTGGCGGAGGGAAGAGTGTCAAATCACATCAAATGTTTTCATTACATCGCTCTCAGTTGAAAGTCTCACACGGACGAGCTACTTCACATCCAATTGGAGCATTTAGGCTTGTCACAAATCATTCATTGGACAAACCAGGGCGAAATGTTTACCCTAGTGGTTGCACGCTGTCCAAATACCGGACTAGTGTTTCAAGCCTGGGTTAGGGTTTAAAATTAAGGTTTCAAGACAGGGTTTGGGTTTCAAATTAGGGTTTCAAAAAAGGATTTTGGTTTCAATTTAGTCTCTCATTCAAGGTATGTCATCATCACGAAGTCAAAGTAAGAAACCTACCACTACTCCATATTAAATACAAAATGTTTGTGTACTATATGTGTGCTATTGCAGCTACATCCAGAACTCTCAGCCGTACCTGAACAACATGACTGCGGCGGGCTGCATGATGGCGCTGGCCGCCGTCTTCCCGCTCGGCATCGACGGACATCACATACACCGATCGCAGTTCCCTGTCGTCTGCCAGGTAAGCAAAGCGCCACCACCAGTATGGCTGCTTCAAACCAAAATGACCCCCTTCCTGTTCAGTTTTAAGCATGGGTTCTTGAGACCTTCTCGTTCATCCTGTTATTATCAACATGTCCACCCAATTTCACATCAATCGGTGAAACTGGTGTCATGACTTTTTCGCCCTAGAATTTGAAAAATGACAAAATGGCACATTCAAAGCAATGGGCTTCCTGTTAAAATTTGATCATGGGTCCTTGTGACTTTTTTGTGCGTCCCGTTATGACAGACATGTCCAACTAATATCATGTTGATCGGTAGAACTGGTGTCACGGGCCATAGAATTTGCCAGAAAAGACTGTTAAATTTTGGGCATTAGTCCTTGAGACTTTTTTGTGTTTCTAGTTATGATTGACATATCCGTCTCCAACCAATATAATGCCTATTGGACAAACTGGTGTTGGGGACATATTTGTTATTGTTGTTAAAGTACGAATTCGCCGAAAAAAGGCTGCTTCAAAACAAACAAAATGGCTGACCTCCTGTTCAATTTGGGGCATAGGTCCCTGAGATTTTTATCATGCGTCCTGTTATGATAGCCGCATCCAGCCACTTTCATGACGATCGGTGAAACTGGTGTTGGGGGCTAATGTTTTCTAACTTCCTTGGGGTCATTAATAAGTAAATTAATTTTGCTGCTGAAAAATTAAACTTTTTTAATAGGTTTAATCCAGAGGGATTTGGTCTATGTTGAGAATGTTATTGGACCATTAATTTGCCTCTTCTTGCCCTTTAGAAAACGGACAAATATAATAATAATAAAAAAAAGTAGAAATGGCGAAATTGCTTTTCTTCTAAGTGTCTTTGGGATCTGCACAACTTCTGTGCTGGTAATTAATGGTCCACCTTTGGGGTCAATGACAGATGAAGTTTAATATTCCAAAGTATAATATTCACACTCAGGCGGCACCCGATGGACTCCTCTTTGCTCTAAAAAAAAATTAACATATTTTCCTTTTTTTTTTGTCTTCCCGTCTGTAGTTTCGGCTGTGGCTGCTGGGTTTGGGCTTCAGTCTGGCGTACGGCAGCATGTTCACCAAGATCTGGTGGGTCCATACCCTCTTCACGAAGAAGGACGATAAGAAGGAGAAGAAGAAGGTACTGCTTTCAAATGAAGGTTTCAAAACAGGGTTACAGTGTGAAATTAGGGTTTCTGCTTGTGTTGGGGTTTCAAATTGGGGTTTCAAGCCAGTGTTAGTGTTTCAAGTCAGTTTTAGGGATTAAAATTACAGTTAGGATTCAAGGTTACAATTTAAAGTAAGGTTTCAAGACACGTTTCGAGTTATGGTTTCTTGTCAAGGTTTGGGATTCAAGCAAATGTTAGGGCTTCAAATTAGGGTTTTGATACTGAGTTACGGTTTCAAGAAAAGGTTAGGGTTTCAGATTAGGGTTTCAAAACATGATTAGTGTTTCAAATTAGGGTTTCAGGACAGGGTTAGGTCTAAAAGACAGGGTTGTTGTTTCAAATTAGGGATTCCAGTTAGGATTTCTAGCCTGGATTAGTTTTTTTGGGGGCGTCAAATTAGGGTTTTAGGCCTGAGGTATGGTTTCAAGCAAAGGTTAAGGTTTCAAATTAGGGTTTTAGACAAGATACAATTCAAATTCAAATCAGGGTTAGGGCTTCTAGAAAGGGTTAGAGTTTCAAATTAGGGTTTCAAGACAGGTTTCGAGTTTCAACCAAATCTAATCCCAATGGTCAGCCATGTTTCCGGCCAGAGTTGCATGTCTTTATCCCTAAACTGGCAATGTTGTCCCTTCCCAGCCATCCTGAACGCCGCACACTTAGGTATATATTGAGCGTTCTATGAGCTGTGGTCATCCTCAGCTGTCTTTTTTTTTCTTTTTTAACTGCGTATGTGAAAATAATTCAACCTGAAGGCCCCGCAAGATACACTTAACTCTGGTTCTTAATCACAAGATGGAGAGTGCAAGATTTATGAATATTTATAAATGTGGATAAGTATTAACAGTCTGGGAAAAAGCTGCTTGTGAAGAAACGCTTTAAGTGCAAGTCAGTGGTGATGCATTCACTGTCATTCAGACAGCTAGAACAGTTATGGCTGCACAGAACTGGTGAGAAATGACCAAGTACAAATACTTTGATACTGTACTTGATTGATTTTCCAGGCAGCTGAACTTTATATACATTTTATTTATTTTGTTTTTTTGCTCTTTAATCCAGCCCACCAATCATTTATTTGCACATTTTCCCCTTAAAATTGGGTTAATTAAAATGTACTGATTTGTTGTATTCATTTTTCATTTATCTCATTAAATTATTTGTTTATTTATTGTAAGTGATGAAAAAATATGATTGAAAGAAACAATACTACATTTCTTATTTTATTAAATAATAGGTCAAATAATTATAAATAAATTAATGATAAAAACAAAATGTGAAAATGGGCATGCATTACTATTTTAGTAGTAAAACAAACAATTTTACATTAAATACAAGAAGGTGAGAAAAATAAACCATTTTACATTTTTACTTTTATCTAAAAATGATAATTAATTAATTAAAATTATTAGATGAAATACAAACAAATGATGAATGATACAATTTAGTATAAATTACTTAAATATCAAAATAAACAATTGTGGAATACAATATAAAAATATTAGAACAATTAATGAGTGTATATTTGTAATTTCATTAATCAACAGGTGAAATGTATATAAATGAACTTATTATAAACAGCGCAATTTCAATAAATCATTAGCATGCATTATTTGTTTATTAAAACAAACAATTTTATATCAAATACAAAAATATTAGAGGAATGATGCATTTTTTATTTGATTAAATTGTTCGTTAATGCATGATGAATAGATTTAATATAAAAAAATACAATTTAAAATAGAGCATTATTAATTAATTTTTTCAGTAGTTAAATAAACAATATGTGAAATACAAGAATAAGACATTTTACTTTTTTATTTTATTAAACAATCTTTAATTAATGATAAATAAACTAATACAATACAATTGAAAAATTTGCATTTTTTGGTTAAAATGTCAAAATATTTTATATACACATTTTATCTTTGGTTTTGATTTTTGTTTTTACATCTACGAAAGTCCCTGCTATTGGCTAACAAGCGTTCATCTTTGTGTGTTTGTTGTGTGTTTGTCATGCATTTGTGTGTTTGACTTAGCAACAGCTGGAGCCATGGAAACTGTACGCCACGGTGGGCGTGCTGCTGGCTGTAGACTTCCTGTCGCTGGTCATCTGGCAGATCGTGGACCCATTGCACATCACCGTGGAGGTAAGATTATCACCAATACAATAAAACCCCCACCATAATTAGAGCGAATAAATGCCTGTGAGTATTGTATTCTACTTTGTTTGTAGGTGTTGATGCTCCATTTGTGTTTGAAGCTTTCTAATTACTGTAACAGTGATGCTAATTTCCGTTACTCCGTCTATGGCATTTCACAAGTTAGCGTTATGCTAGTGGACCATCATTAGATAAAATTACAGTGTTGTCTTGTCTGATATAAAAGTGTTCCTTTGGCACCATCTTGTGGCATCTTGGTGTAAGAAACTTAGACTAAATGTTTCATTTAGTCAGGCCATAGCCAATGGTTAGGGTTAGGGTTCCAACATGTTGACATTTCTCTCCCTCATAATCAAAGTGACAAGATGAAATTCATCACCTCATATTTACAGTATCTTCTCCTCAAAAGCAGTGCTGAACTCAAATCCAAACATCACCATCTATAGGCATCTGTTAGTCATTACACTGGTTTATAAACCTGAATTTCACAGACAAGCTGGGCGATACCTTCTTCCACACCAACCCATTGAAAAACACGTAAACGGTTGGATTCCAGTTGCTGAATATAAACTTCTATGACACTGAATAAGTTCATTTCTGTTAGCTCGTCTATGGTGTTCTGCATTATTTGTTAACAATAAGCTATAGTGGACCTTGGTTGGACGCAATTATTTGTTTTTGTGAAATGTTGGTGTAATTTCAAATTCGTAAGTCATCTCTCCATCTTCTCATCTCATCTTCCTCCCATCTCTTCATCATCTCATCTGGAGCAGAAGTTCACCAGAGAGGCCCCCAAAGTAGACTTGGATGTTCTGATCCAGCCTCTGCTGGAGCACTGCAGCTCAGAGAAGATGAACACATGGCTGGGTGAGTTGTCTTGGTCATCTTTTTCTTCACATGTGTGTCTAATGACAGAACAATGGTGCTCACATTGAACTTTTTTTATGTGGGTCACAAAGTAGGCCAGGGCCTCATAGCGTTTCACAGATGTCGCCATAGCGCGCCAGATGAGACAATAGACAGCGGCAAGACGCCTCCTTATTTTCGTTCTCCCGCTGCTTTTATTCTTTTTTTCTGTCAGTCTGCATGATGCCGGGTGACTTCTTGGACTTTCAACTTCCATAGAAGACACAGCCAAAAACAGTAATCAAACAAATATATACAGAGAGAGGCAGTTAGTATTTTATGTTCCAAGCATTGGATTATTCATTCATGTTGCTTTTAATCAGTTGAGCAGAAAGCATTGAAAGTTCCACTAAGATTTGAACTCAGATCACTGGATCAGTCCCGAATGCCAACCATTACACCATGGAGCATATGTACACATGCACTAGTGGTGTTAAAGGGGCTAGGGCTTTTATTTCTTTCTTTCTAGCAATCAACAGAACACCCCACTGAGATTTGAACTACTCCGTGGATTCTAGATCCAAAATGGTAACCAATACAACATTGGAACCTTTCTGTCTTGAGTTCTACAACACCCTGGAGATAATATCCAATCAACCACGAGTAAGAAACATAAAAAGACCCTGTAAATTGAATTCAGAGATTTGTTTCGAAGCACTTTATATATCTTTGAAGATATAATTGGCGAAAATATCTGCAAAGACAGATATATGTACTGTACTAATTACAGTAATTATGGATAGGTTGTATTGAACTGTTTCTGAACATTTCAGTTTTCCAAATTATTTTTGGGTGTGGTTAAAACGGTTCCATGTGACGCCTGAACGCCTTTGTTTGCATTAGTGGTTATCCGGCCGGCGCTATTGTGACATGCTGTTAAATCACATACAATCTGAAAATGCATCTTCCTTCGGGATAGTCCACTGGCGTGGCCACTTTAGAGCGCCTTGTTGTTGGCCATGAGTGTGCGCATGTCACGCAGAGAAAGGCGAAATACTGAGGAGGGGCCGAATTTTCTTTTTTTTTAAATGCCCAAGTTGACAGCCAGCGTGTGGACCGGGGCTTCCAGCTGTCATGGGCGCTTGAAAGCCTCGTTGCTATTTCAATTTGCTTCACTGCAAGTTATCAAAAATGTTGCCTTTACAAATGGAACGTATAATCAGCCAATGTGACTTTATCAACCAAGACTTGATCTCTGATTACCAGATTCAAAGTCCAGTTTGCTTACCATTACATTATGGAACCTACATAACTAGAGGTCATTCTAAGCCATGTCAATGAGTTCCAATTCGAAGTGTAACAATATTTCTGCTATACAAATTGAAAATTTCTCATTAAGTGAGGGTGAGACTGAGACTTGAACTCTGATTGCACCCAAAGTGCTAACCATTATACCATCGAACCTATTTTAGTTCCATGTGATTTTTCACCATTCTAAACCAAATCAATGAGTTCCACTCCGAGCGGGATCAAAAATTGAGCCTCCACAAACATAATGTGCTTAGTCAATTACTTTAATCAACACTTAAGGTTCCACTGAGATTTGAACTCCGATTGGTGGATTCAAAGTCCAGAGTGCTAACCATTACACCATGGAACCAACAGATAGGAGCTCTGCTAGTGTTGAAGAGCTTCCGTTTCTGTTAAATTTGTAGGGCGGAGGTTAATGGTCATTGCACCAGACTATTGCAATATTATCCATTCGAACTGCTCTAAGTGCTAAAGGACTCTGCAACTTTTTGCACAATTGTCCAAAAAAAAAAAAATAAATGTACCTGCATTACCAGATAACTAGCAACCCTTTATTGCTCAGTGACTGTTTTTTTTTTGTCAATGTCTTTATGTCTCAAAAGTGTTCTCTGTCAATTGACTGTCTATTGTCGTACTACAGCTGCTCCAATTACCAGAGACAAATTCCTTGTGTGTTTTTTGGACATACTTGGCAAATAAAGATAATTCAGATTCTGATAATTCAATGTAATTTTAAACAATGGAGGTTCCACCATGACTTGAACTCAGATCACTAGATTCAGAGTCCATAGTGGTATCCATAAGACCATATACTGTACATTATTTACAAGTGTTTTTTTTCACCATTCTAAGCCATTTCAGTGAGTTCCAACTTCAGAATTTCTTCATTCGATATTACTTTAATCTATTGATTAACTATGATTTGATATCAGATCGCTGGACTCAAAATCCAGAGTTCCAACAATTTCACCATGGATGGAGAAAATGTACCAGAGAAATTGACATTGTGACTCTCACACGTGACCAAAGGTCGTACGATTCACATTTTCCGCAGCTATTGCATTACTTAATGTTGCTTGAATCCCTCAAGCAAAGCACAAAGCTCTCATAGTCCTTAGGACTAACCACTATATTAGGGCCCCTACAGTTAGCTTGGGGGGATTTTACACCTCTAAGCCATTTGCTTTAACATCTCGAAGGTTCCACTGAGACTTGAATTCGGATCGCTGGATTCAGAGTCCAGAGTGCTAACCCTTACACCATGGTACCTATTTTTCCTTGTTCCGAATCACTCCTAAGAAATTTCACTGAGCTCTTCACAAACCATTAAAATTTTACTGTAATCTGTGAAAGGTTTCACTGAGATTTGAACTTCGATAACTGATTGATAGTCCAGAGTGCTGACCATTCGTCGTCTTGTTCAAATCATTGACCCGTACTTATGGATGCACACACAGAAAGTCAGCTAACCTCTTTTCTGGATTTGGTCATAGAAAGTTCCACATAAGTTTGATTCAGCTCGAATTTGCTCTCATTACAATTGCTTGGGAGTGATCTACAATGACAGAACAGTAGCTTCCATAGTGTAATGGTTAGCAGTTCATATTGATTAATGAAACTTTTTCTCTTTAGCTATTACGTAATGCAAAGACTGTGCAGGTACTTGTCATTAAAACCTGTCTGTTATATGGAATAGTTGTTCGGGTGATCGTTGATTGGATTCGGCTTGCGGTTGTTAGGGTTTGGGCTAATGTTAGGGTTGGTGAGAACCTAACTGATTAGTGGAGTACAGTGATACCTTGATTCATGAGTGCTCCAATTTTCGAGGTTTTTTTTGTGTTAGGAACCGTTGCGATTTTTTTGCTTTGTGTTGCAACTCGAGTGAAGAAGAAGAAAAAACGAGCAATTAAGGTACTGGAAAGAAGAGCCACTTTCACCGATGCAGTTTCAGCTGTTTATTCAATGGGACAAAGTCAAACACAAAAAAATGACAACATTGCTGAAGGCTACAACTCACACCCAGACGCTCACATGCAGATAACTAAACTGGGCCAACCTGACTTCTGCTCCTGATGTCACTCACTAAGCCACGCCCCTTAAAGGCACACATACAACAACACAGTTGTTGTCACTTTCAGCTTGTCCAAATGTACAGTAATTAGATAGATACACATAAAACCAGTTTATTTCTTTACACTTTATTTTATTACCAGTATCTTTCATTATGGCGGCACGGTGGACGACTGGTTAGAGCGTCAGCCTCACAGTTCTGAGGACCCGGGTTCAATCCCTGGCCCCGCCTTTGTGGAGTTTGCATGTTCTCCCCGTGCCTGTGTGGGTTTTCTCCGGGTAGTCCGGTTTCCTCCCACATCCCAAAAACATGCATTAATTGGAGACTCTAAATTGCCCGTAGGCATGACTGTGAGTGCGAATGGTTGTTTGTTTCTATGTGCCCTGCGATTGGCTGGCAACCAGTTCAGGGTGTACCCCGCCTCCTGCCCGATGACAGCTGGGATAGACTCCAGCACGCCCGCGACCCGGGCGTGAGGAGAAGCGGCTCAGAAAATGGATGGATGGATCTTTCATTATGTTTTTATACAATACAGTGCATTTTTTCTTTATTAAAAACACATAACAAAAACATTGCTGATTTTTTTAGGGGACGGAACTGATTCAGGTAATTTCAGTTCATTTCAATGTAAAAAAGTTTTTTTATATATGTATGTCACTCATATACTTGCGGTTCGGCACCCATGGATTCACCTGTTCACCATTTTTTCCCCTTTTTTTAAAAATATTTGTTTTCTTTTGGGGGGGGGACACTTGTTGGTTTATGTATTTATAATTTTCCTCCCGCGTACTGTACAAGTAAATTGAGTTCCCAGTTTAGTCACGAAGTCAAGGTACCGCTGTATCTTCATGTCGACATTGCTAAAACAATGTGTGGTCCCACGCTGTCCCCTGCAGGTGTGGTTTACGGCTACAAGGGTCTGCTGCTGCTCCTCGGCATCTTCCTGGCCTACGAGACCAAGTCCGTCTCCACGGAGAAGATCAATGACCACCGGGCGGTCGGCATGGCCATTTACAACGTTGCGGTGAGTCATGCGCTCCTGTCTACGCGTATAGGCCTTGGCGGAGTTCTGCGCTTTAACTGAGTTCGGTCTGTGTCCTCTCACAGGTGCTGTGTCTGATCACGGCTCCGGTGACGATGATCCTGTCTTCTCAGCAGGATGCCTCTTTCGCCTTCGCCGCCCTGGCCATCGTCTTCTCGGCCTACATCACCCTGGTGGTCCTCTTTGTGCCAAAGGTGCATTTTCCGTTTAGAAATGCAATGTGAAACTACATTGGTTTTGCATCAGAACTGAAGAGGAAACACTGCCATCTGCGGGAATGTCTGGTGAAGACAGCTTCAGAGAGAATACTTAGCATTTGGGATTTTTGTGTCCGAATTAACTAAATATAAAGCCATTAAATATCTAGTTCATTACGTTTGTTATTTTCATTTGATAAATCACAAAAGGTCATAAAACAAATGTATTGGTCATGAACTAAATAATAAATAAACTCAAGTTAATTATTTCACATTATATTTCATAATGTACAACCCCAATTCCAATGAAGTTGGGACGTTGTGTTAAACATAAATAAAAACAGCATACAATGATTTGCAAATCATGTTCAACCTATATTTAATTGAATACACTACAAAGACAAGTTTTAATGTTCAAACTGATCAACTTTATTGTTTTTAGCAAATAATCATTAACTTAGAATTTTATGGCTATAACACGTTCCAAAAAAGCTGGGACAGGTGGCAAAAAAGACTGAGAAAGTTGAGGAATGCTCATCAAACACCTGTTTGGAACATCCCACAGGTGAACAGGCTAATTGGGAACAGGTGGGTGCCATGAGTGGGAATAAAAGGAGCGTCCCTGAATTGCTCAGTCATTCACAAGAAAAGATGGGGCGAGGTTTACCTCTTTGTGGACAAGTGCGTGAGAAAATAGTCGAACAGTTTAAGGACAATGTTTCTCAACGTGCAATTGCAAGGGATTTCATCATCTACGGTCCATAATATCATCAAAAGGTTCAAAGAATCTGGAGAAATCACTGCATATAAGCGGCAAGGCCGAAAACCAACATTGAATGCCCGTGACCTTCGATCCCTCAAGTGGCATTGCATCAAAAACCAACTTCAATGTGTGAAGGATATCACCACATGGGCGCAGGAACACTTCAGAAAACCAATGTCAGTAAATACAGTTCGGCGCTACATCCGTAAGTACAACTTGAAACTCTACTATGCAAAGCAAAAGCCATTCATCAACAACACCCAGAAACGCCGCCAGCTTCTCTGGGCCTAAGCTCATCTAAGATGGACTGATGCAAAGTGGAAAAGTGCTCTGTGGTCCGACGAGTCCACATTTCAAATTCCTTTTGGAAATTGTGGACGTCGTGTCCTCCGGGCCAAAGAGGAAAAGAACCATCCGGACTGTTGTTATGGACGCAAAGTTAAAAAGCCAGCATCAGTGATTGTATGGGGCTGTGTTAGTGTCAATGGCATGGGTAACTTACACATGTGTGAAGGCACCATTAATGCTGAAAGGTACAAACAGGTTTTGGAGAAACATGCTGCCATCCAAGCAAAGTATTTTTCATGGACGCCCCTGCTTATTTCAGTAAGACAATGCCAAACCACATTCTGCACGTGTTACAACAGCGTGGCTTCGTAGTAAAAGAGTGCGGGTACTAGACTAGCCTGCCTGCAGTGCAGACCTGTCTCCCATTAAAAATGTGTGGCGCATTATGAAGCGTAAAATACGACAACGGAGACCCCGGACTGTTGAACAGCTGAAGCTGTACATCAAGCAAGAATGGGAAAGAATTCCACCTTCAAAGCTTCAACAATTATGTCCTCAGTTCCTAAACGTTTATTGAATGTTGTTAAAAGAAAAGGTGATGTAACACAGTCGTAAACATGACCCTGTCCCAGCTTTTTTGGAACATGTTGCAGCCATAAAATTCTAAGTTAATGATTATTTGCGAAAAACAAAGTTTATCAGTTTCAACATTAAATATCTTGTCTTTGTAGTGTATTCAATTAAA
The DNA here is from genome assembly GCF_024500385.1 of Phyllopteryx taeniolatus. NCBI lineage: Eukaryota > Metazoa > Chordata > Actinopteri > Syngnathiformes > Syngnathidae > Phyllopteryx > Phyllopteryx taeniolatus. The sequence continues at coordinate 25,474,652 of NC_084507.1, forward strand.
TATAGGTTGAACGTGATTTGCAAATCATTGTATTCTGTTTTTATTTATGTTTAACACAACGTCCCAACTTCATTGGAATCAGGGTTGTAATTCAATATTAATACATTAAAATTTTAAATTTTTAATGTATATTTTTTAGATAATTTGAATGCATTAGTATGGAAGGTTTTGTGCTTAACTCATTGATAAAAGAAAAAGTATTTAAAAATAAATACATACAATTCCTCTTGAAATGAGTAATAAGTGGGCTCAATATTATTTTTTTCATGATTATATTTCACAATTCAGACACTTTCATAAATTATTCTGCTTTACTTTAATTCATAGCAGTAAACAGGATTTTTGTGCCAAAATAAATAAAATAGAATATACAATTTTTTCAAAAATTATAATTTGTTCATGAAACAAATAAGTAATAGATAGACTCACTATAATCTCACTATAATTATTTCTTATGATATTTTTATATTTTGTAATTTAATTAAGGGAGAAATGTTTTTAATTGCAGCAAACAAATATATTAATACAAGGCTTTTTGTGTCAAAATGAGTAAATGAAAAAAGATTTAAAAGGAAAAAAAATTTTCTTTAAATTTAAAAAATACATTTAGAAATTGAATTATATAAATAATAACCATAATATTTTTCCTGATGATATTTAACAATTTCATTAATTGTCAATCATCATTATTATTGTTTTATATATGTGTGTATATATAAAAAAATGAGCTCACATTTGAATGTATTCATCCCTTTCCGTGCAGATGCGTCGTCTGATCACGCGCGGCGAGTGGCAATCGGAGCAGCAGGACACGCTCAAGACGGGCTCGTCGACCAACAACAACGACGAGGAAAAGTCGCGGCAGCTGGAGAGAGAAAACAGGGAGCTGCAGAAGATCATACAGGAGGTCAGCGCAACACTGCACAACACTATGTCTGTCCTTTTGTGTGTGCGTGTGTTGTGTGTATGAGTGTGTCTGCCCAGTGTCTGTGTGTGTAAGTGGGAGTGTGTGTCTGTGTGTCTGTTCAGTGTTTGAGTCTGTCTCAGATGAATTTGTGTCCTACAGTGCGTGAGTGTCCTGCATGTACATTACATGTCTCGTGTGTACGCCCTTTTGAATGTGTGTTCCCTGTGTGTGTGTGTCTGTCTTGTATGAGCGTATGTCTGCTCAGTTTATGTGTGTGTTTTTGAGGGTTTGCTGTGTATCCTGTGTGCATGTGTGTCTCTCCCGTACAGTGTGTGTTCATCCCGTGTGTGTTGTGTCCCATGTATTATTGTCAGTGTGTCACCCTCATGCACATCACTAAAAAGTCGCGTGTCCGTTTGTTGTTTAGAAAGAGGAGCGCGTGTCGGCGCTGCGCAACCAGCTGGCCGAGAGACAAGCCCTACGCAGCCGCCGCCGCCCGTCGGCGGGCCAGAACCACAGCGCCCCGATACCACCCCTGCCGCCGCCCTCGTCCCAGACGGACCCCAAGTCTCTGCTGCCCCCGCCCGGCTACCCCAGCGCCGACAATCACTCGCTGCCGCCGTCCTTTTCCAACTCGTCCAACTTGTACCCGGCCGAGAGTAAGATGAGCCGCAACCACTGTCACAACAGCCAGATCCCGCTCCTCTACAAGTAGGCCGGACTGCAGGGGGAAAAAAGCGGGGCCCGCGTCACGGTGGCGGGACCGCCTCACGGTGGGAGTACCACACACGGGGCACCGAACACCACCTGACAGAGCCGGCCGAAGGCATAAGTTAACTACGCACCTGCTCAGGGTCCCGCGACCACTTGGGGGGCCCCAAGAACAGTTGCCCATCAAGTGATTTTATTTCTCATTTTTTATTCTATTAAGGAAGAACAGAGTAACAAAAAACTTGAATGTTTGGATGAAGTTTTTTTTCAGGAATATTGCTTTAAGTGAACTTTTGTACATTTTTCAATGTAACTAATTATTCAAATGTATTTATTTTTTTTTAAACATTTTGTGTGTCTGTGTTTTCTGTGTGTGTGTGTGTTTGTTTTGTGTGTCCCATATGTGTGCGTCTCCCTTATGAATGAGTGTTAAATGTGTGTGTGTGTCCTGTATGTGTGTCTGTTCAGGTGTGTGTGTGTCCCATAATAATGAATGGAATGTCTGTGCGTCCAATGTGTGTGCCCCTTATGCATGTGTGCATCCTGCGTGTGTGTGTGTTTGTACAAACATCGTGTGTGTTTGTGTGTCTCAGGTATGTGTATGTGTCCTATGTGAGTGAATGTGTGTCCATCCTGTGTGTGTCCTGTTTCAGTGTGTGTCCCCTAAATGTATCCTGTGTGAATGTGTGTCTCTTCTCTGTGTGTCCCAAATGTGCGTGTATCCCATATTTTCTGTAATACCGGTACTCTCTCTCTTTTGCTTTTTAAACATTTTAAGCTATATATCTATACTGGCCCAAATCAAATGGTGCTTGGGGCCCCTTGGGCCGGCTCTGACAGCTGACACTGTGACTTGTTGTGATTGGTTGCCGTGGCAACATCAAGCACATCTCAGACTTTGCAGCACGGGGATCAATCCTCCATCCCCCTTGTCTTGTCCTTTTCTGGAGACGTTATGGAACCTTTGTGTTACTGTACACAAACACACACAAATGCGTTCTCTGTGGTCCTGTCGTCCTTTATTCGTTACCTGTGCGAGTGAAGAATTTTTTAGCCATAAACACGGGACGAGGAAGGCACTTCACATTCCCCCCCACCCAAAAAAAAAACGTCAGACACTTTTGCCAGCAGTTACTGTAACAATATTTACCCGCATGCGCTAAAAACTTTCTACTAGTGTACATAAATGAACACGACAAGCACAGCTCGCATTTTTATCTGACACTTCCATTATATACGAATCTTGTTGTATTCTTTTTTTTTAATGAAACGGTCAAATGACATCATGTTTGTCTGCATGTGCTGTTCACACCCAAACTGTCAACTGCACCACTTTTAAGCTCTTCTACATTATTTCAGTCACGCATCTTCCTTTGATTTTCTTTTCCCTGTAAGAAATTATTTTCGTTTTCATTTTGGTAAAGTAAAGGATGTTAGTCTTTGTGTGTTCACAACCAAACCCCCAACAGCATAATTATCAAAGATCTGTATTATTTCAGTTACAAAGAATTTGTTTAACCTTTTATTATTATTGTTTAAAACAGACAAATCTTTTCTTTTTGTTAAAGTGAAGTCGACACATGACATAATTAACATGATGAGATCGACCCAAAATCTCAACTCCACTTTCAAAAGTCCTTCTATATTATTTGAGTTACATGGTTGGTGGTTTTTGCCTAAAATTGATCTTCTCTTTTTTTCCATCACAATGTTGTTGTTTTGTTTTTGGTAATGTGAAGCAGTCACCTGACATGATGATGATTGTGATGGTGATTATGATGATGTTGATGTTCGTCTGCATGTGCTTTTCACACCCAAACTTGTAACACTGTTCTTCAAAAAAATTTCAGTTACATGTCGTTCCTGTTTTTTCCTTAAATGTAGTGTATATCTTGCATAAGAAACAAATCTTGTTTTCTTTTTGGTAAAGTGAATCAGTCCGATGACATAATGATGAAGATAATGACACAGACAATTTTAAAGCGCTGTATCTTCTAGATTATTTCAGTGTGCATTTTAAGAGTTTACGTTCGTTATGATGATCCATGTTAGCTCAGGGTGCGGGAGTGGCTAAGGGAATGAAATAAATAGGCCATATTTATATATACAGTATATATATATATTCATGAAGAGTGCAGTTATATCACCGTGTATCATTTACGTCATATGAAGGCAGAACTACTCCGGTAAATATTGCACATGTACGCCGATATTTGTAGAAGAGGTCATATTTGTATTCACTCTATTATCTAAGATCATAAATGTTAATATATTTCAAAAGTATGTGTATGCAAATATGTGAGTTCCATCAATAAAAATCATCTTTTTTCTTTAAATATTCCCTATTTTTTGTTAAGTCTCCCCAAAAAGAAATCATGGAAATAATCTGTCACCTACACTTTCTTGTCACCTTCTTGTTGAGGCTCCTACTTCTTTTGGAATATGCGTTGCAAAAAAAAGCAAAAATATGAACAGGATTGTTAAAGTGTACAATACTCAAGGCAAAATTTGGTCAAATTCAAAATTTTATGACCTTGTGGGCGCATGATTTTAGACTGCTAAGACAAAGATTTAAACAGATATTAACATATTGTAGCTTTAAATAATAAGAAACAACATTCATCATCGTGTCAAAAAAGTATTCATTGGATTATTAATATTTTGACGAATGCATCACCAACCACACTTGTCCACTAGATGCCACTGCAGTAGTTTTGCTGAAATCTAATCACTGATGCAGTCTGGACACCGACTGCTGAGACAACAAGTCCCAGAATGCACTGCTGCTGTGTCACGAAGCTACGCCGTGTCGTCTGCTGGCGGTGCGTTACTAGGAATCCCGCTCGTGTTTTAGGCAGGACACGCCCTGCCACAATATTACTGGTTGCAAGAAACGCGCCTTATTTTGTCCAAGTGTGATACATATTTATAATGGTCATCTCGTTATATCTGAGTAGCCTGCCCTTACCGCGATGCAGGAGCCAATCATGTTGCAGCAGGGGCGTGTCCCGTCGTGAACACAAGTGGGATTCGTAATACACGTTGACGGTAACGTCATACTCGTTACTAACGAGCTCCACGCGTTAACGATTGTGTAGCGTTGTAGTTTTAAGTTTTAGTTGTAGTTTTAAGACGCACGCCAGTGGCACAAAATTCAGATTCAAAACACAGCTAACCTGTTTAAATGTTCCCTAAATTGTGTCGCCAGTTCGCTAAAGACGTTTAGCTAATAGCTTCCGAGTTCCGGAGTACGGCAGCCTTTTGAAAGTCAAACGGCGCATAAAATTGTTTTTATTTTTAGCTTAAAAATGAATTTTGGTTTTGGTCACAATAACATAGCAAATGCTTGTGTGGCTCCTTTGACTGAAGTTAGCACGGTTAAATGTTCTCTACTCTGGGCCTCTTATCATTCTGCTTTCTGCTTATGAAACTTGATGACATTTTCCACAAACGTGGTATAAATGTTAGGAGATTTGAGTATCCGAAGAGGCCCGTTGTCTTGAAAAGACAATGAATTAGCTTCTGAGTTCTGGAATACGCCAGCCAGTGAAGGTTAAAAGCGTATGGTGAAGCACTGTGTTGCAAAAGTTTTTAAAGTTACGATAACAATTGAACAATTACAGTAATTTTATTTTATTACAGCATTGTTGTTGTCATTTAAATCCTAGAACAGGTGACACAGACAACATTGTTACGGCTCCAATGCCATCGCTACTTCGATTGCCAATTAAGTACAAAGTGACAATACCCTGCGGGATTCGCTTATGGTTTGATGACGAAACAACATAGCCTTCATGGCCTCCTTGTCAGACCAGGAAGAGGAACTCAAAAGGTGGAACATGGATGGAAAAAGAAATAAAACATTGTGGGAAGAACAATGAGTGATTGGTGGCATCACACAAATTGATGTTAATATTTATAGACTGTTTCATAATGTTTGTAAACAATAGGTGCCAGGGTACTTTCGGGTGGTAGAAAGTAATTGATTTCCGCTTATCTGAACTGAAAACAATGGCAAAACTTGTGTTAGGGGTTGAAAGGTTTAGAACATGCAAACTCCACACAGGCGGGGCCGGGATTTGAACCCCGGTCCTCAGAACTGTATGGCTGATGTGCTAACCAGTGGAACACCGTGCCGGGTCGCCAGCCAATCGCAGAAAAATTTAATTGAAATAAAAAATAAATGGAAATAAATAAATATTGAAACTAATACAAATGATTCAATATTTCATGATACAAATATTTATTTTTTTAATGATGTATTTTTTTATTTTATTTAATTCTGGCATTCTTGGGGCGCTGCAATGATCGACATGGTGCTCGCTACTTTTATATTTCCATTATTGCGTGCGCCATGTATTTTTAGACTTCATCATCTACTTCCACATAGGACTACGTTGCGGCCAATCCAACGTGATCACGAGTGTCGTTTGACTCCAATTCACCAATCAGACAGCACAAAGCAGTCACATGCCCGCACACGAACCTTGAGTGGGCCAATCAAAGTGACCCATTTTAGGGAGGAAAAAAACAGCAGCTACAAGTGTTTATTTTACAGACTCCGAAAAACAACAGCTTTGTCATTTAAATTGTGACTGCCCAAACGTGGATATTTAAGCCCACTTCTAACTTGAGAAAACACCTTTGGTAAGTTGCAGATGTTTTTTTTCTGTCTCTCTCTCTCACACACACAGACACACACGCACACACACGATATCAATAAATCTGGTCAGCAAACAGCTTCTTCATGGAGTCATTTAAGTGAATAAAGCAATTGATGTTTCTGTCGGGCCCAATGCATGTGTTATTGGTTTTTGGACAGTTTAAAATTTAATTAGTGGCAGGTGTGTGTGGATTCCCAAGTGTTATTATTTTGAAATTTTATTTGATGTTCATACTGATTTTTTTATTTTTTAAATCAAACGTTACTCACAAGTTACTCTTTAGTAGGTTTTTGACTGAGTACTTTCTTACTCTTACTCAAGTAAATATTCAGAGGACTACTTTTTACTTTTACTTGAGTCATATTATTCTAAAGTAACAGTAATCTTACTCGCATACAATATTTGGCTACTCTATCCACCACTGATGGTAGTTAGCGTTTTTGTTTGTTTGTTTTTTTTTACCTAAAATGGTAATCGCTAGAACACTATTGCTAGTCGTGAATGCTAGCCGTTTCGCAAAAACTGTTTTTGTTGTCTCAAATTCTGTACAGAGTTTATACCTTGCACTCAGTGCCAATAAATGCAGTTTAAGGATAGAAGGCCAGCCCTCATGGGTGGGGGCAATTGCTCGAGTACTGGACGAAATATCTATCGGATAATTAATTCTAAAAAGATTCAATCATGACAGCCCAACACTGGAGTTAAACTTAACAAGTTAAGAAGACTAAAAGACAGTAGGACAGAATAAAAAAACTGAAGGTCAAGAAGAACAATAAATATGATAGAAATTATGAATAAATAAGTAAGTAATAAATAAATGTCTAAATAAATAATTAAGAGATCAGTTATACGCTAAACCAAACAGTTGAGTCTTGAGCCTCCTTTTAAAAACATCGACAGTGTCCGGGGTCCTCTGGCAAGCTATTCCGTAGGCGGGGGTCATAGTGGCTGAATGTGTTTTTTGTTCAAGCCGTTGGAATAATGAACATTACATCAGGGTTGATGTGATAAAAGCGCATCAGGTAGATATAATGTGTCAGCCTGAGAGAGAAACAGGCAGGCGCACACTGGCTATGTTCTTAACATGGTAAAATGTTACATTAGATTCTTAATTACATTTTCGATGTGTGGAATAAAATTAAGATGAGAGTGAAAAATGATGCCCATGTTCTTTACACAATGTGATGGTTTAAAATAATAGTTTCGGTAACAATTTCTCTCGCTTCAGCACCAATAACTAAAACCTGTTTTATACTGGTTGAGCTGTGGGAAATTCACTGCCATCCATGACTTAATATCTAAAATTAGTCAAGAAGGGTCTCAATTGGCCCGTGTCATCAAAATACACGGCGATATTCGATGTTATCATGCACTGCGGTGTCCAGCAAAGCAGGTTCTGGGACAGCGCAAGACACGTAATCATGAGTGGGTTAAACACCGCTGTGAAATCCGTGGTTGCTTAAAACGCCTTCGAATTTGGTTGGATGATGTCAATGGTATTGTATGTGTTGCCTTTGGAATGACAAAATCTGTCTTTTATAAGGCTCATACTCGACTGTTCAGTTGAGACTACGAATATACATTGCGGTCGTAGTTCGGCAAAGTGGAAGAGGGTAAACTAGGGGCGTAGTCAGAAAATTGATCTGATTTTTCCACCTTGGAAAACACTATACTAAGGCGTGACTTTCTGTCTGGGGTGGCCACGGCCACCTGGCCACCAGTTAGCGCCGCCCCTGGGGTAAACCACGTTATCTGCAACGGATATGACATCACGGCGCGCTGTGCAAAGCTTTAAGAATAGTTTATTTAGATACTATTTTTTTTATTATCTTTCATGTACAATACATTTTAATTGAATTGTGCATTTTTTAAATTTTAAATTAGAGTTGGCAGTGTTAATGATCAAACTGTGCATAATGTTACAGTGGCTTTAACTTTTTTTTTTAAATCCAGTGCCATTTACTTTTTACTTTTCATGAACTCCACTGCACATTTTTTTCCCCCATTTTTGAGTACACAGTACATTTTTTAAATCCATTTTATTTGAATTGAACTTTTAAGTGCAATATGTTTGCATTTGATCTTTAAGAACATTTGTTTTAACATTTATTTAAAAATGATTTTTAATTATGTTTTATGAGCAATACATTTAAATTGAATGAAAAATGAAGTATTTTTTTCTATTTTCTAGTATTAATGTTTTTTATTCATACTTGTCATGTACACTACTTTTAAAAATTGTTTTTTATTAAAAGTCACTTTTTAAATAGAGTTGAATTTAACTCATACAATACATTTACTTTTCATCTTTAAGAATTGTAGTGTTTAAACATTTATTATGCAATATATTTTTAATGGAATCATTATTTCAGTACTTTTTTTAATTTTCCCTTTTTTTTTTTTCCCAAGCAAAGTTTTAATGTTTAAGCTGTGCATAATGTTACTGTGGCTTCCATTAATTTGAATCAAATCTCTGCCCCGTATTTGATACTCAGGCTTTGTGAACCACACGTCCCTATGACACACACCCACACATAGCTGACTGCAGAGGCGGAATGTGTGGTAGGTGAGCGGGGTGGGAAAACCCACTGCGGGCTGAGGCTTCTGCGGGCTTCCACCTGACACTGCACTCTTAACTATAGAGGAAATTCCCACGTTTGACCAGACAAAGGGACTATTTGTTACCCGTGCAGGGATTTGTAGCTCGGATGGATGTTTGCAATTGGTACGTGTGTGTGTGTGTGTTTGTGTGGGCCCGGCCGGCTGAAGCAGTTTGACAACTTCCCCTCTGGTGAGTGATTGCTTTTTAAAAAAAAATGTTTTATTTGTAACAGACAAGACACATGAGTTCACATTCTAAATGCGACTTTGCATAAATAACACCACGTTCCCGGATGGCTTAAATAAGAAAAATAAATTAGAAATAAATAGCGGCAATTAATTTGCAAACTGTTACAGTTCATATAAGATAGTGTGTGTGTGTGTGTGTGTGTGTGCGTGTTTGTGCTCGAGGTCATCTCCATTGAGATTGAAGTAGTTTTCAATCACCGTTGTACGATGAATAAAGGCGGGGGGCTGTGTTCGGAATCACGCCTTCCTTACTCCTGAATCACTCTTTTGGGATTTTTATATAATAGACTTAGATAGTTCTTGTAAAAATCCCTATATAATAATTAGGGAGTAGAGAATGAGTGACTGATTCCGAACGCAGAGACTCCGTTCGGAATCATTCATCATTCCCTACTCCCTAAACACTAACATAAAGTCTTTTTTATTATTATTATTATTTTGTCTTCCTTAATTTTCCCTAACCCTAACCTAAACAGCACCTAACCTTAACCTCAAGAATCATGGGCTATATTTGATACTGATCATCAGTGGAGTGGCTCACTACTCTTCAAGATGCATTGTGGGAGACGTCTAGGGCACTATAAACTCCAAAATGGCAACGTCACTATATTTAGAGAGCACTATAAAGTGGATAGTGAGTGATTTCGAACACAACCGTAGCCCGGCAATTCTCACGGCCTCATCAGAGGGCAAAGACGCCGAAGAAGGTCTTGCCGCCGTCTGTCTCCAGCTCTGACAGCTGATTGGTCTCAGTCCACAGCTGGTCGTCCTTGTTGAGCTGGAAGACGGCGCCCAGGTACAAGGCGTTGTACCAGCCCTGCTTGGAGCGCTGCTCGTCCTCGGCCGAGCTGCTGGCCTGGCACGCCGAGCGGACGGCGCTCATCAGCGAGGCCTTGCGGCCCACCGAGTCGGAGTAGCGCCACACGCGGTGGCTGAGGGGCGCCAGGTGTTTCTCGCTCTCCAGGCCCTCCTCGGTGGTGCTGTCTCTGCAGGACACGCGGAAGGACGCCTGGCTGTAGACAAAGTAGAGGCCGGTGTGCGGCACTACGATCTGGTTGTTCTGCAGGGTCAGGCCGCCCTGCGCGAAGGCCTGACCCTGGCCGTTGCGCCACTGCAGCTTCTCGTTCACGCTCTTGCCTTCGTCGTGAATTCCTGACAAGAACACACAAACAAACGCGTGTTGAAGCATCACTGGACACTTCATTAGGTACATCTGCACCATGCCCTTTATTTTTTTCGTCCATTAAGATTGACCTATAGACAGAATTTAAAAAAGAAGTTGGAATTCTTTTTAATTGAAAATTAAAATGTATTTCATCATTTAAGAATGGAACATCCATGCAGTTTGTTTTCTCTTTTTCTCTAAATATTTTTTTTTTAGATTTCTTTTTGGATTTAGTTAACTAAGGAGATCTCATACATAAACACAGTTTATTTATTTATGTATTATTATTATTTATGTATTATTATTATTATTAAAAATTAAGAAGGAAACTACTTTTTCTTAGAATTTTGGCGTGGCCCCTTCATGCAACCTGGGATAGAATACACTCTCTTTGAATTTCGGAGTTCCAGGAATCAGGTACTCTGAGTTCAAATTTCAGTGGATCCTTCAATTAACTCAGAGTATTGTCTTTCTTTTGTCCCCATATAATAAAATAGCTATCCAGTTACTGGTCATTATATATTTCCCTCTGGCGGTGACAAATGTTGTCATTGTTGTGATTGTCAAGGAAATTTTTTATTTGATACAGCTTAATTGTGCAGTTTATTCAGGGGTCCACACAGTGTATTAGTAGCGGTACTGGTCATGATTTTAAGACTAAGTGATGCTTTGCTCGCATTGGATGTCATAGAAATGGCTTCCAAGTATGACCAGCCATAACGCGAGCAGCTTCCATGGTGTAATGGTGAGCACGCTGGCCTTTGAATCCAGTGATCTGAGTTCAAATGTCAGTGGAACCTTAATGTTGTTTGCAAAATCGAATGCCTTTTTGTAAAAGTGCACTTTTTCATACTGGACTTTGAATCCACTGATGCAAGTTCACATTTTGATGGAAGCTTCTATGATTTTGGCAAATTTCAATGACATTTTGTAAAGGAACAGCTTTTATACAATTGGATCGCATTGAAACGGCTCAAAAGATTCAATTCCACATTCAGTAAAGCTATATATCATCATGCGTAGCATTCTGGACTTTGAATCCAATGACCAGTGTGCAAATCTCAGTGGAAACTTCAAGATTGAAAGAATTGAAAGTTTGCATAATTCTGCACGTGCCGGAGACAACATTAGGTAGATTCTAACTTGACCGTTCCGACGTCTCACCTTCGAGATGAATGGCTGCCTTAGCTTTGCTGCTGATCTTCTTCAGGGTGTTGTGAGGATCTGATGTTTCGGCCACCAGCGCTTGCGTCGGGCCCGCCGAGGGCGTCTAGACGGGAGCAAGAAGCATTAGAAGAGAAGCCACCCGGAACTTTTTGTTTGGGTTCTTTTCGAGGCGCCCCCTCCGTACCGTGCTTTCGGGTCGTCCGTGCCAGTACCAGGCGAAGAGCAGCACCATGCCCAAGCAAAGGGCGGCCACCAGGAGGCCCGCTGACAGCTTCCACATCCAGGCCGTGTACGAGCGCTTCTCCACCACCACCACCGTCTTCTGGTTCTGCAGGCCCTCTGCCGCCTCCACGTCGGCTGGCGTTGAAGTGTATGCCACCATGATGGTTTGAGCTGATTGTTCTTTTAGCACTGTGAGTGTTCCTGTTCCTGCTGCTGAGAGTGAAGTGTCTGCCAGAGAGCCCGTTCTTTTATTGCCTGCGCGCAGTTGGAAACTCCCGTGATGTCACTGGTGAAAGCTGAGCAGCAGTCTAAGGAGCACATACAAAAAGGATCACACTCCTTTTTTTATTTCCTCACATCCAAAACATTGAAATCGATGCCAGTTAGGTTCGTGGTGAGTTACTTTTTTCCTTCTACGTGCAAATATTGCAGACAACACAAAATGAGTCAGCGCATAGTATGAGAAGGTTGAAAAACAACAAAACAACAATAACCTCAAACCAAGCATCCACACAAGTCCACCGCAGCTTTGAGGTTGTTTTGAGGTTTTTGGGTGACATTTTTTCAGGGTGAGCCCCAGCAATCCACCTGAGCCCACCGAAAATAAGATGAAAAGTTACAATTTGCACAAAAAAAGCATTTTTTTGAAACCCCGTTTCCTCAAGAAATAACTGAAATAAAAATCTGTGGCTGGCCATTTTTAAAAAAATAATAATAAATGTTATTAACTGTACAGGTATGTTTGTAAGTACATTAAAACCAGTGTATCCCAACCATTTAGAAAAATCTCTCATTATTATTTTCCACAGCACACCCGATAATCTCCCATGTTGGGAATCACTGATTAAACATTCTCTCACAGTCCAAAAAAAAATAATAATAATCAAGGCAAAAATGATGTTTTAATAACATGTATGTAATTTCTGACCATTTTGTGACATTCTGAAGTGGCATACAAGTGTAAAAACAAGGAAGTTAATAAGATGTAAAACCGTCAAAACAGTTTTAATGCAACATTTCTTTGTGAGATTCTTAACTGTACGAGAAGATTTTCAAAGTGCAGATTTAGAGTGTTTCTCTATTGTTCACATTGTTAAAAGTCTGAGGAGTTTTTGGCCTTGGCAGATCTCATTCCATCTATTGTGTTTGGAATTTTTTACAGGTATTACTTTTCCTGTGCCTTCAAACAGCAAGTTGTGTGTATATTTCCCTAGTTTGATTTGAAGTAGTGTTACAAAAGAAACAATTTAACGGGATCTTGCACCGCTTTGCCCCTTGGTGTACAAACAGGATCGAGTTGACTTCCTCTAGTTTTAGGGGAAATCATCAAATTCTCCTGCCATGCTCCACCCACATGCGATAATGAAAATTGAAACTTTTTACTAGCTTCGCCCACCTGACCAGTATACTGTACGTGGCTCAAATTTGGAAGCAATCGGATAAAATCTCTAGGATGTTTTCATCTTTCAACGGCCCCCTGGAAATGGCCAAATTGGTCGTAAAATAGCCACTTCCAACCAAAATGGAAGACTTTGTGTCTTTTCAAACGTAATTTCTTGAGACTCTTTTCTGCTCATGAAAAACATGTACCAAATTTCATGTTGTTAATTCAAACAGGCTTCTGGGGCTGAATTTTCTTTCGTTTTCAATTTGGAGAAAGACCCCTTGCAAATGACCCCCAAACCAAAATGGCAGACTTCTTGAGTCTTTTCGGGCATTGTTTCTGTCTACTCATAATAGACATAGCTACCAAGTTTCATGTCGCTAAAGTCAAGCAGGCTTTCGGGGCTGAATTTTCAAAAAGAATCAGAGGGGCACTGCCGAGACAATTTTGGGGTCACACCGCTACTAAATGCATTTACATTTTCACAATGTTTTATTCTCTATTGTTTTCTGTCTTATTTGTTTACAGTAAACTTCAACTGGGAGTGATGAAAGACAGCTTAGCGCAAGCAAGCCTTGCAAGTGAGTATTCCTCTTTTCTATCCTCAGAGTAGTTCTGTGTCATATTACGATAATTATCGTAGTAGTGTGATATAAAAACATCTACTCTTGAAGAGATGTTATATTTATATATGACCGTTTATCGTTTATAAGTGGGTTATTTAGCTCTGTTGCTACGCTAACATTGCATTAGCCAACGAATAAAGGTTACTATAACTACAGCAGCGCTGCTACTTTGCAGTAACATTTTTTACCCCGTGGGTTCACTGTATCGGCTTCAAAATCACAATTTAGAAAATAATAACGCGGAACAAACTAAGACGTCTTGAAAATAGCAGTGTTGAGTTTCAGTACACCTGCACACACGGGGGTGACAAATTGACGACAGGCCACCCCAACTTTCCTTGCCGCCTGGTGGAAACTGTGGGCGACAAGGAATTAATCTTGGTCAAACAGGTTTGCACTCTTCTTGTTACTCAACTCCATTTCCCTGGCGTATCGTATTGTGCGAACTCGCAACCAGTCCAGTCAGCTCTCTCTCATGTCACGTTCTGCTTTTTATTCATCTATTGTGTGAATGCATACGTGTGGTTCTTCCAGAATGTGGACTTCCTCATCAGTCATACACACGCCGACTTGGAATATTTGCTCATCAACTTTCCCCGCAACTAATTTGTGAGACTTGTGAAACGACAAATTCCCCAGGGAGACAAAGCTGACTTCCAGGTGGATCCTGATTACCTTTTTGTTTTTCCCAACCACCCTCACCCGCTTCTTTCTCAGTGATCCTTGTCACATATGCACACATTTCCATTCAGCCCCCACCGAGTCCCCTTTTGTCGAGAAGCCCAAATTCCAAAGATTTTCAGTCTAAAAATGCATCGTAGACACTAAAAAGTGGCGAAGAGCGCCACAGAAGTGAATGTATCCATGCATTTTATGTGTGGTGAGTTGGGATGAGAATTGGAATTTACCAATTCCGATAACATTATCGATACTGCTTATCAATCGGATTAACCATTATCTTATTGGGTGAACACATGAAATAATAAAAATCATATGTGATATAAATTACATCATTATCATATATATATATATATATATATATATATATATAAATAATATCATTGTTTGATATGATAATACCAGATATTTCTGCATAGTGCTGAGTGATACGGACAGAATTTTGGGGGGTGAATTTCGATATAGATCATTTTATATCCCCATAACAATATACAGTGGTGCCTTGAGATACGAGTGACCCGACTTACAAGTTTTTCGAGATACGAGCTGTCATTTATCCCCCTTTTTTTTTGCGCTGTATGGTAGCAGTGAGATAGATCAATTCAACTCACTTCACAATAAGCAGCAGTTTGGCAAAAATTGAACAAGTCAACAAAATGATGCGTCCAACTCTTTAATTCCACTCCGAGTTGAAGTTTACTATCAAACTAAACATAAAACGAAGAGAATTACACAATGTTTTTAAAATAGCTTTGCCTTGGGGAAAGCTGCTTAGCCTAATGCTAACAAACAATGCAAAACGCCATTGGCATGCTGATGGTTAGCATCGATAGTTGCGGTTTTAGAAGCAATGCTAATATGAACACAAATGGAGGAGCAACGCATGTAGAAAGATAATATAACAATACTCACAGGCATATATGCTTTATGCTGTATGAAAAATGCCTAATATTACCGTGTCTTACTGAGTCACAGTTGTAGGAGATGAGGTCTTCATTTGTGTCTGCATGACTAAATTATACTGCATCCTGGTAGGCAAGACTGGCAAACCTTATGGAGCAGCACAATGAATTGGAATGCAGCATTAAATCACGATACACAAATTGTTTAAGTCTAACCTAGACATTGTATTTAATTATGTTATTCCTGTTTTTCTAAAATATAATATGATAGACCGCTAATTTCTTCTTAAAAACCCAAACGTAAAATGTTAATTTTTTTGGGGTGCGGCTGTAGCTGATTAATGGCATTCCCATTCTTTTCAAAAGGGGAAAGATGACTTGATATCAAGGTTGTTATCGTAAACGAAAATGAACGAAATAACTAAAATTAAAATTGAAAAAAACATTCATCGTAAATGAAATAAAATAAAAACAATGTTTTAATTTTTTTTTTAACTGACTAAAATAACGTTTTACATTTGCAAAACTAACAATAATTTCAGTGAAAAATTCCTTAGTTTTTGTCTTTGTCAATTAATTTTATACATGAGCTTTCGGTGTTAAGTATTTATTTTGGATAAATACATAGATACATTAACGGATAGGGAAAGAAGGTCAAACAGTCATTTGGGAATTGTAGTTCATTTGCTGTGTCGCCTAGAAGTGACATCATCGAGCAGCGCCGTCGTATTGACTGCTCGCCAGACTGACAGCCAGAACAAGCTGAAATTTTGCAGCGAAGCTTTTCAAGCTGTTTCTGTTGCAACGCGTGGCTACACGGCTACTGACTAGCTAGCGCCTCCACGGAACCTGCACGTTGGTTATTCGTCTTTTGGGGGAAAACGCCGCGGTTTCCGCGGAGTTTGTCTCGCTGACACAGCAGGTGATTGAACGACTGCCACAACAGGACATTTTCACTGCACTACTTGGAAAAGCCTTGTCACAATAATCATGGACTCAACAACAACAATAACAACAACAAAAAGACTGGATGCCGTTTGACTGGAGATACAGCAGGTACAAGCAAGCTTACTTTCCATCGCTCTGTCTGACGGTCACAAATCTGAAAGTCTAACTGAGAAGTTTGCTATTTAGCAGCAAAGGATGGAATACATGCTTAATAAGAACTTTTTTTTTTTTTTTTGTAAGTTAAACATTAACGCAGAAAGGCCATACTACAGCATGTGCCGTAATTGAGGGCGATGTACTAGCGTTGCTTCAGTTACACTAACCTTCATTGTTCAGACTCGAGTGTGCAAATCAGCAATATTATACTTACACTAATGTAACAGTTGGATTAAGCGTGAGTTGACTGGTCATGCCTGGGGAGTGAGGCACGAGGATAATGAAACAGAAAAATGGCGAGACTTTACACCGATCTGATCGGTATCGGCCGATAATTAACATTTTACGCCAAATCGGCTTTAATGTCATACTTCGCCGATCGATCGGCTCCACAAAAGACATTTACTCCGCGGCACCATCGTCCATCCATCCATCCTTTTTCTGAGCCGCTTCTCCTCACTAGGGTCGCGGGCGTGCTGGAGCCTATCCCAGCTGTCATCGGGCAGGAGGCGGGGTACACCCTGAACTGGTTGCCAGCCAATTGCAGGGCACATAGAAACAAACAACCATTCACACTCACAGTCATGCCTACGGGCAATTTAGAGTCTCCAATCAATGCATGTTTTTGGGATGTGGGAGGAAACCGGAGTGCCCGGAGAAAACCCACGCAGGCACGGGAAGAACATGTAAACTCCACACAGGCGGGGCCCGGGGATTGAACCCGGGTCCTCAGAACTGTGAGGCTGACGCTCTAACCAGTCGTCCACCGTGCGGCACCATCGTGTACAGTATATTTGAATCCGAAAGCTGGTTTATTTTTAGCCTAGTCTCTTGTCTTTTGACGTAGTACTGATCGGACTACGGAAATCCTGATAAGCGTAAAGCCGAAAAATGACTGTTGTTGTGTTATCGTCTTGGACACTACATTAGTGTAGCAACAGAGCTAACATAATACCCCTGACATGAAAATAACCATATCAACAATACAGGGTTATATTGTATGGTAGCACCATGTTGGAAAAGTTATGAGCCAAAATACACTTCTTGCAAGATGAACCGATAAGCAGAATTGTCAGACTAGCAAATAAACAATTACTAGGAATCGAATTACTGGGAACCGGTTCTCAAAAAGAACTGGTTTTTGGTTCATAGAGGTAGTTGTGAGGATTTTTAGCTGCTAAGTGTGTTACTGGAAGCCTCCAAACACCTTTTGGACTGTTGTGCAGTTTTTACCAGCACTTGTCTTCTGGGGTTTGGGTTATGTTGGGTTAAATTAGGGTGAAGGGTTAGGTCAATTAAGGGTTAGGAATGAATGTTGCGTTACGGTTTAGGGTTTAATAAAGAAGTGAGGTTGTTATGGTTACGATGTGGGAGGAAACTGGAGTGCCCGGAGAAAACCCACGCAGGCACGGGGAGAACAAGCAAACTCCACACAGGCGGGGCCGGGATTTGAACCCGGTCCTCAGAACTGTGAGGCAGATGTGCTAACCAGTCCCCACCGTGCCTCCTCTTTTCTATTTTTAAAAAGTGTATGTGTGTCTGTGTATAGTCACAGTATGATTTATTGCTAATCCTGCATGTAGTAAATATGGACATTTTCTGATAAATCAGTCCACAAAAGAATCCTATGCTTTTTTCTTTTTTTTTTTTTTTTTTTCACGTGATCATGTCCAATACATGACTGAAAATAGAAATTATTACTCACGTGAATGCCAGGAATTCATGGCGGTGTATCCCTGTACATTGTGGGAAGAACCTGTCAGTCTACTTACTGTAGTTCCAGTTTAACGTCCGTTAAGGAGGTCAAATCATAATTGTTGTTCATAATAATAACTATAATTTATATAACGCTTTTCACGGGACCAAAGAATGCTTACTTGTGGTTTCTTTGTGGGCGGGTTAATTTTGTCTTTTATTGTTCACGTGTGTGGGACATTTTTGACATTTACATACATTGATCTAAATGGCAAAATTTGTAAAGAGCATAGTCATGTTTCAAAAAAAATAAACGTGATGAATTTTCTTGTAATTTCTTCTGAGATTTGTTCATATATGTTTGAAGATAATTGTTGAAAATGGGCAAAGACTGAGAACTATCTGTCCATCCATTTGGATGACCGAGCTTCTCAACTTATGTCGAGAGCCCGGAGATCCTGCTGAGGAAACTCCATCCATCCATTTTCTGTACCGCTTTTCCTCACGCGGGTCGCGGGCGTGCTGGAACCTATTCCAGCTATCTTCGGGCGAGAGGCGGGGTACACCCTGAACTGGTCGCCAGACAATCGCAGGGCACATATAAACAAACAACCATTCGCACTCACATTCACACCTACGAGCAATTTAGAGTCTTCAATTTACCTACCACGCATGTTTTGGGGATGTGGGAGGAAACCGGAGTGCCCGGAGAAAAGCCACGCAGGCACGGGGAGAACATGCAAACTCCACACAGGCGAGGAAGGAATTTGAACCCCGGTCCCCAGAACTGCGAGGCAGATGTGCTCACCAGTTGTACCGCTCTACCGTGCCGCTCTACATAACAAACATCCATCCATCCATCCATTTTCTGAGCCGCTTCTCCTCACTAGGGTCGCGGGCGTGCTGGAGCCTATCCCAGCTGTCATCGGGCAGGAGGCGGAGTACACCCTGAACTGGTTGCCAGCCAATCGCAGGCCACATAGAAACAAACAACCATTCACACTCACAGTCATGCCTACGGGCAATTTAGAGTCTCCAATTAATGCATGTTTTTGGGATGTGGGAGGAAACCGGAGTGCCCGGAGAAAACCCACGCAGGCACGGGGAGAACATGCAAACTCCACACAGGCGGGGACGGGGATTGAACCCCGCACCTCAGAACTGTGAGGCTGACGCTCTAACCAGTCGGCCACCGTGCCGCACATAACAAACAATCAAGAAAAAAAAAAAAAAAAAAAAAAATCTAAATTATTTTTTAATATAGAAATAAGGCAGGAATTTGCCCTCTGAAAAGTATTTTGTCAAGTGTTTAATCAATCTAAATAATGTATGCGAACTGAAATAAATGGACTTTTCTACTGTATTGTAATTTATTGAGATGTACCTGTATATATTCTGCAATTTTTTTAAATCTTTAAAATGTGTCAGGGTTGTTAATGACACTCTTCTCTTTGGTGTATCAAATTTACAAGACATTTTTATTTTCACTTCACTTAACTTGTTTTATCCTGCAAGTTAGAAAAACTATTGTCTCACAATTATTATTTCCAATTTTAGATCATGCAGATATACTCTATCACAACACCTCAGAGTCAAATCTTTATGTTGCTTTTGATAGTCTCTCCAGCTTTCTCCCGTGGTATCCTAATATTACACATCATTGTAATATTCATTAATGGCTTAAGTGGCTCACACCCAAATATAGAAGGCGTTCTCATTGGCTGCAGTTTCTCTTCGAAAGCATTTTCTTGAATTATCCTCAATATTTCAAACAATACCTTGGCCTTCACAACACGAACCATAGTCTAAGAAATACAGAGATCCTTTTGTTCAATGTCTCCATACCAAGAGTTGAAATGTATCAGAATCAGAATTAGGTTTAATTTGCCAAGTTGGTCCCAAAAAACACACAAGGAATTTGTCTCCGGTAGTTGGAGCTGCTCTAGTACGACAACAGACAGTCAATTGACAGAGAATACTTTTGAGACATAAAGACATTGACAAAAAAAGTCGCTGATCAATAAAAGGTTGCTGGTAATCTGTATGGATGTTACTGCATGTTCATATATGGCTTTTGCATGCATATTGCAGTGCTAACTCACTCACACAGTTTCTGTTTTGCATGGGCCTATCTGGTCATGTCATTTCTGGGGAGAGATTTATTTGCACGGATGTGTTCTGTATTTGAAATGCAAAACTTCGCTACACCAATACGCTACAATGACAATTGTATTTTCGCTTTTTTTTTTTTTTCATTTGCTATCGTAATTCGTTCCGAATTCTGAATACATGAGGAGGGAGGGAGAGAAGCGACATTAAAACAAGCCAAAATACAGATGTCAGGAGGTGAGGCGTGGTAAGAGACTAGATGCATACTAGTTGTGTTTTAACCAAACGTGAGGGTATAAAAAGAAGTCTTAAATCAATATTGAAACATTTCTACAGAAGTCGGCGATCTAGTAATTTCTGTGGGTCGGGTATTCCAGAGTACTGGAACCAAAATAGACTATACTCTACAACAGGGGTGTCAAACTCATTTTTGTCACGGGCCACATTGTAGTTATGGCTTCCCTCGCAGGGCCGTAATGACTGTGAACCCACATAAAATATTGTCTCTTATAATGACATATACACAAAAAGTTGATGGATAACTAGTTTTAAAGTCAGAAGCCAATACAAAAAAATTCAATTATTATTACATTTATTTAAAAAAGGTCATTGGTAACATAAAATGCTTGCAATATCTAAACATTATACAAGTGAAGACACCAATTTTGGGTATTTTCACAAGAAACATGAAGTCAACACACATGATTTGCTTTTGCGGGCCACATAAAATGATGTTGCGGGCCGGATCTGGCCCCCGGGCCACCAGTTTGATATCGGTGCTCCAGAACCTGCTCAATCAATGGATCAATCAATCAATCAATGAAACTTTATTCATACAGCGCTTTTCATACATAAAATTCAAGTCAAAGTGCTTTACATTGATTAAAATCAACCACTCCTGCCATTCATCCACGAGGACACCTACACACACACACACAGGCACACACACGCATACGTACAAGTGCTGACTTCTTTTTAGCGTGACGTCACCCAAAAAAATATTTAAATAAAAACCAGCACGTTCTAACTCGTGCGTGTAAGGCTCGCGGGGGAGCCACTACAAACCACAAAACCAGCAAGATAGGAATGCCCAAAGAAGAGTTATGAGTATTTAACAAAACCTTAAAATCACATTTCAGGTGTACGAGAAGCCAGTCCAAGTTGTCCACTTTTTTGGAACGTATTGCAGGCATCAAATTAAAAATGAGTGAATATTAAAAAAATAATAATAATAAATAACAATAAGGTTCATCTGTGTGAACATGAAATAGCTTGTCTTTGTCGTGTGTTTAGGTTGAAAAGGATTTGCAAATCATTGTCTTCTTTATTGGAATTGGGGTTATCGGTTTCAAGGTGGACCACGGTCTTAAAAAGTCATGCTTTGAAAACCTAAACTCCCTGGCGACCCAGCAGGGCTCCAGGAAATTCCGGAAGACGTCACGGGGACTCAACTAGTCTCCAGACCAGTGAGCTACGGGTCTAAAGAACCTGTAAAAAGCTTGAAACAAACTTTTATTTTCTTGGGCAAAAAAGAGAGTGTGCTCCCTCTTTCGGTAGGTTCCGCTGGCAGTGAATGAGTTCTCAGTTTTCGCAGGGTTAATTGTGAAATATAGTCATAATTGATGATCCACAGTATTCCATTTACACATTTACACATTTACACCTTGTGATTTATTTCAGAGGGCTTGGTGTCTTGTGTAAATGTGTGACGACGTCATCACGCCTCCCTGTCATCCCGTAAGCCGACAGGAAGGACACCAGGAAGTTGAGAGGGCCGTCGGTGTAAGATGATGACAGCCGTGCTTTTCCTATGACAAGAACAAGGGGAAAATTCAGCAACCTGTCAATCATTTCGAGTGACCTGGGAAAATATTTCAGTATTTGCGACTTGGGAATGAACATATGATGTCCCAATTGAGGAAGTGAAGAAAAATAAGAATAAAGAGAACCCCAATTTAGCAATATATTCCACAGCCATATATTTCAAAAATAAGAAACATTTTAAAAAATAGTTTTACCCCTCTCACACACTAAAAAAAGGTTAGTTGATTAGAACAAACTCATTAAAATACTTTTTAAAGCATTTCTTTGCATTGCAGATGTTCTCACTCTGAGTAGACAAAACAATAGCTTTAAAGTCCGAGATATTGCGGTTAACAATGATAAAAAATATTCATTGTTAATCGTGTTATTTAATTTTAAAAGGTATTCATTCGGTGCAAAACAAATTAAATGTTGAAATGTATATTAATAGTAGTGTATATTGTTTGTAAATACGTCTTAATTGTAAGAAAATACAGTATTGTTAAAAATAAAATTGATTAATTGTAAAATAATAATTGGTTTAACAAATATATATTATTTGTAAAATACATGTTAATTTAAGAAATACATAAGTGTAAAAAAATTATATTTGCAAAAAATATTTACTGTAAAACAATTATGAATTATAAAGATTTTTAAGGGTAAAGATTATTATTGCATTGTAAAATAAAATTATTTAATGTTATACCGAATTATTCAATTTTAAAAATGTATTAATTATTGGTAAAAATATATATTAATTACAAAAACATTAAATGTACAATACATATTAATTAGCTGCAAAAACTGTATTGTTTTAAAAACTGTTATTTAATTGTAAAAAGATTTCACAACACTGTATATGTTGATATCCTGTGCGACCACACAGAGAATTGTGGACTTGTCGTTGAATACAGCAAGTGGCATACTTGGAGAAACTTGTGGGGGGGGGGAGTAAAATTTGGGGACGCATCATCAGTAGTAGCCCACGACAGACTCAGATGGAGAAATCTGCTCTACGCGCCCCTCTGCTGCAGTTTTGATGGGGCATGCTGGTTCTGGGCCTTGATCCCCAAAATCCAACTTTCATGACTAGACGGACGTCTATGTTCCGGCCACGATGTCGTGCTTCAGCTAACTCAGCATAGCGCAGATATTTTCGTTTATATGCCTCGTCCATGGAATCCTCCCAGAGTACAGTTAGCTCAATAAAAAACTATAGTTTGATTGTAAAAAAAAATAAAAATAAATAAATGTATCAAATTGTATAAAATACATTATAAAACATATCCATTAAATGTTAACATGTATTTATTTGCAAATATATATATATATATATATATATATATATATATATATATACCATTCGCAGGCGGCACGGTGGACGACTGGTTAGAGCGTCAAATCCCCGGCCCCGCCTGTGTGGAGTTTGCATGTTCTCCCCGTGTCTGTGTGGGTTTTCTCCGGGCACTCCGGTTTCCTCCCACATCCCAAACACATGCATGGTAGGTTAATTGACAACTCTAAATTGCGTGAATGTGAGTGCGAATGGTTGTTTGTTTGTATGTGCCCTGCGATTGGCTGGCAACCAGTTCAGGGTGTACCCCGCCTCTTGCCCGATAGCTGGGATGGGCTCCAGCAGGCCCGCGACCTTAGTGAGGAGAAGCAGCTCAGAAAATGGATGGATGGATGGATACCATTCACACTCACATTCACACCTATGGGCAATTTAGAGTCATCAATTAACCTACCACGCATGTTTTGGGACATGGGAGGAAACCGGAATGCCCGAGAAAACCCACGCAGGCACGGGGAAAACATGCAAACTCCACACAGGCGGGGCTGGGGATTTGAACACCGGTCCTCAGAACTGTGAGGCAGATGTGCTAACCAGTCTTCCACCATGCCGCTGGAATGTACTCCAGTGCAGTATATTGTATATACTGTATAATGATTAGTTTTTCTTTAATGATAACTGAGTTGATTATGAAATATGATGATACTCAATTGCAAAGTTGAGTGGTCGGGCATCTGGCCAGCTTTTTGTCACTTGACGTGTGGAAAAAGTTCTGGAAGGACTGGTTTTGATGATGACATCATGCAGGGCTTGTCCATTGAGGGGGCGCGATAGCCCTTTTTCTGTGATAATCCTTGAAAACAAGGCAGCGATGTCTCCGGCTACAATACACACATTCTTTACTTTCACTGATACTATCATATGCCATTCAGCGGTATTAGCCATTTGTCTGATTTTTGTAATTTTATTTCATTTTTTAAAAATTGATTTTCTTTTGCAGCTTCCGTAGTTGAAAGCACATCCCTGCTGACATGCATTGCTTACACTAACAAGAGGACCGTGACAACAGTCCCATAGGAACGTTTAACGTCTAACAATGTCTATTTTTAACACAAGATGTCACCACAGAGCCACCAAAGATGACATTAGCTGATGCTTACGCTTTGTTCATGTTAACATATATCAAATCCTATTTGTATAAATATGTTATATGCATGTATTTAACTTTTGTCCGAAGACACCAGCCATGAAGAAAACAAAATTTTAGCAAGTTCTGCTTCAAACAATCATGTCATCAATCCTAGTTACGTAGCATAGACAGAAAGTCAGCTATCCCATTTTCCGGGTTGTGCATATAGCGGATGAACCTATCATGCATGTTTTTGGAATGCGGGAGGAAATTGGAGTATCCAGAGGGGGGGGGGGGGGGGGGGGGGGGGGGGAACACACACAAGCACGGGGAGAACACGCAAACTCCTTCTAGCAAGGCTGGAGCCCAGATTTGAACACCCAACCTCTGAATTGAGGCGAATGTGCTATAACCACTCACCACCGTGCCACCCTATGTAAGAGTATCATAAGAAATATTTATAATTCAATGAATAAATGACCCAAGAATACTTTTTTCAACAGAATTTAATATTTCATATTTAACATTCAATAAATTGATACATGCACTACAAAATTACGTAACAGTCCTAATTCATATTTGATTATACCTTAAAAAAAATAAAATCCATAGATTATTTTTTAAAGAATAATATAAGTATTAAAAATACTTATAAAATAGTATAATATTAAATGAATAACTAGCTGATTGACCAAGAAAATCATTTTATTGACTAAAATGAAACATATTAGCATATGATAAATGCTATTTAAGGCACCAACAACAACCTCGTGCATTACTTTCACTGTATTCTAATTATAGAATCATTTGGTTTAATTAACCCAGGTATATATTGACCAAGGTATGCTATTGTAAACAATAATGTGTGTGTGGGCGTGTGTGTATTATGATGTAACTTTTGGCGGGCCGCTGAACGATACTGATTATCCCCAGCTATTTGGTGGTTTGTGTCGTCACCGTGATGTCACAAAAAAAAGTGGGAGCGTGTTTGGGAAACGCGAGGAGGAAACAGCACCGCCTGGCGGAGAGTTCAAACAGTTCACATGTTCTCCTTTATTATGTTGAATACAATAGAGTGCTAGTTTGCTATTATGAACACATTTTTAAAAAATAATTAATTTTTTTGGGGGGGGCTGTAACAGATTAATAGTATTGCATTTTATTTCAGTATTGATTTTGAAATACAGTGGGGCCTTGACGATGTTTGTAACTCATAACACTCGTATCTCAAATCATCTTTCCCCAATGAATTGCCAATAATCTGTTCATCTCCCCCCCAAAAAATAAAACAAAACATTTTTTGTAATGTGTTTTTTAATATGAAAAATAGCACGCTATGCTATTTACTTTATCAAACATAACATAATTAAATGGAATTTAAATAATTCAACAGTTTGCACATCTTGATTATTTCATTGTGATTCTTTCTGTTGTGCACGAGTCTGCCTTCGGGGCCAGTCTAATACAATCATGAAGACAAACTAATAAGAATTTCACAACTGCTTTAAATTGCTCAGTAAACTTGAGCAATTTAAAGTCATTTATTACAGAGGATAAAATCAATATGCCTGTGTGTATTGTTCTATTATCGATCTACATGTGTTGGTGCACCGTTGTGTTCAAATATCCATTGCTTAAAGGGTTATAACACCGTGTCCGACAACATGTAATTCTCTTCGTTTTAAGATTAGTTTGGCAGTAAATTTCAACTGAGTGGCATTAAACAGCTTGAACTGTTTACTATCTGCCAAACTGCTGATTGTTGGGTTGAACTCACTGGCCATACAGCACTTATATCTCAAATTTGATCTCAAAAGTGAAAGCAATCGTCCTAACGACGGGTCGTATTTGGAAAAACTCGTGAGTCGGGTCCCTCATATCTCAAGACACCACTATGCAGTGAACCACTTCTATTGGTGGGGATAGAGACCACGACTTGCCTCCAATAGCGAAAATCTGCGAGTAATTGATGCCCAGCCAAAAAGGTTTGTAATTGCCTTTTGATGCCATAAAATAGCAATAAAGCACTTAAAAAAAAACATTCTGTTTAATTATGTTATTACCACATGAGAGTGCTATTGTCTTTATAAAAATAAAAACACACAAATTGCAAAAATGTTTCTTGTTTTTTTAGGAAAAGGCTCAAACGGATTAAATTCATTTCCATTCACTTCAATGGGGAAAGATGATTTGAGACATGAGTGGTTTGAGTTAAGTACGTTGTCGCGGAACAAATTAAATTTGCATCTCAAGGCACCGCTGTACAAGTGAATTAAGTTACGAGCTGGCCCACGGAACAAAGATTTGTCAAGTCGTGTAGTTTAAGTCAAAGTCAAGTCGACTCCTTCATAAATTTTAACCGATCCCAATCCGAAAATTGGCGACTTGCCTCTGGCGCGAGTCCAGTCAAGTGACACGAGTCCCCCCCCCCCCCGTCTGCTAATGGATCTGGAAGGCACCCCAAAATGTGTCCTCAGTCAGGAAGTCTCCGCTGATATTGACTCTGACGCTGTCCCCCTCCTGGAGGCGCACCATCTTGGCCACCCACACGGATCCGTGGGTCACGGCCGGGTAGGAGCCCTCGGCCAGCTTCCTGATGCTTTTGCCGGACGTGGCGTTTCTGGTCACGATCACGCTTTTCTCTCGCCTGGGTTCTTTGGTGAAGGTGACCTGGGCATAAAGGAAGTAGACGCCGTCTTTGCCAAACTGGATCGAGTCACCCCGCAGCGCCAGGGGGCAGCTGTCGCACCTGGGTGAGCTGGATGCCCAAGGGTGCGCATTGGAAGCTGCGGGAAGAAAAAAAAAAAAAAAAGATCTGCAAACATCTAATTCCCCTTCTATTGGCCACCAAATGCACATTTTTAGCCTGAGACTATCCATCCATCCATCCATTTTCTGAGCCGCTTCTCCTCACTAGGGTCGCGGGCGTGCTGGAGCCTATCCCAGCTGTCATCAGGCAGGAGGCGGGGTACACCCTGAACTGGTTGCCAGCCAATCGCAGGGCACATAGAAACCAACAACCATTCGCACTCACAGTCATGCCTACGGGCAATTTATAGTCTATAGTCTCTGGGCAATCTATAGTGCCCAGAGAAAACCCACGCAGGCACGGGGAGAACATGCAAACTCCACACAGGCGGGGCCAGGGATTGAACCCGGGTCCTCAGAACTATGAGGCTGACGCTCTAACCTGTCGCCCACCGTGCCGCAGCCTGAGACTAATTGGAGTACATTTCCTAAATATTTTTTTTTTTTTAAATGTTAATTAAAATGTACAGTATTTTCTCAAATTAAATATTGTTTTGTACAATAAATATTTATTTTGTGACAAGATATTTTACAATTAATATATATATTACAATCAGTATATATTTGTTTTATTTATTAATATTGTTTTACATTCCTCCATCGATTTTCCGGACCGCTTATCCTCACTAGGTTCGTGGACAGTTAATATACAACATAATATGTTTTACGATCAATTAATATATTTTTTAATTCATACTTGTTTATATTTACAGTAGACCCATCGCATAGTAATGGTTTGACTTTTGCAGATTTTTTTTAACCTATCCCTCTTTATTTGTATAAACTGCCGCTTATTTGCATTTTCGTGATGCAGTCGCCCACTTATTCCTTGTTTTTATTTTATTTTATTTATTTTTTTAACCCAATCCCATGCTTATTTGCTTTTTTTTCTGAATTGTTTTTTTTTTTTCATGGGAGCGTCAGTTAGTTGTGGCTGTTCGCTATTCACGGTCGGGCTCAGTCCTTATCCCCTGAGTTAATATATATTTTACTATGAATAAATATCTATTCTTCCATCCATTTTCAGTTATAGTTATCCTCATTCGGTGGCAGGTGAGCTGGAGCCTATCCCAGCTGACTATTAACGTACACCCTGGACTGCTCGCCATCCAATTGCAGGACACTAATTAACATATTCAGAAAATATATTAACATAGATTTTGTAAAAGTGTATATTTATATATATATATATATATTTTTTTTTTTGAATTAACTAATATTTTTTTGTGGCATTCCTCAGGGCTCTCTTGCGGGTCCCCTTAATTTATTACACATTCTAAACGTTAAAGAAACCATGCTTATGCAGATACTTGACTACTGTATATTGGAGGATTTTTGCCTGTACGTAGGTGCATGATTGCTTTACAAAGACATGAAGCAAGAAGATGAATCTACAAAAGAAAGGTCTGCTTACATTTCATGATTTGTATATAGGAATAGGAGGCACCTGGAAAAAACCCAACAGACAACAAAGGAGCTCCTGTGAAAAGAAAAATGTTAAAAATTCAGTGAATTATGACAGTAGATACGTAGGTCGCTAAACAAAGGTTGAAAAGGTTTTCACATTCTGTACTCAAAATAGAAATACAGATACTTCTGTTAAAAAAAAAAAACACTAAAAGTAGAAGTACTGATTCAACTCCAGTACTTCAGTAACAGTAAAAAGTCCAGACTTTGAAATGTACACAAGTACAAAGATAAAAATGAATGTGGTGTCATCGATGGAGGTTGAAAAAAGTTAACAAGCCTATTTTTGACAAAGTAAGGAGTATTAAGTACAGATACCTATACTTAAATGTCGGGACTAAAAGAAAAATGTCAACAGAATACACACTCAAGTACAGATAGATATCTTAAAAATTAACTGAAGTACAGTAACCAAGTATTTGTAATGTGTTCTTTCCCACCACTGTGGAAAGAATAAAGGCTGACGTACGTGTTGGACTGAAAGGATGTATGGTCCTCAAAGTCGGGACTCCGTGTTGTTCTGCCACCTGGCTGGCTTTGGCATTCATGTAGGCGAGTAGCGCGCCCATGACCACCATGGCGATGGTGAGCACAGCGAGCCACACCTGCAGCAGAACCTTCTTCATAGAGCATGGCCTAGAATCCATTCTGTCACAGGACCAAGCAAACAGAATTCATTTTCCTTTATTTTCAACAGCTTATGTGTCGGCGATTTATTGATATATGTACAGTGAACCGCTGCTATATTGCAATTTATTGTTTCAGTCTACTGTAGGTAGCGAGGTACTTTATTCAGGTATAGCATTAGAGTCATTGGTATCGTGACAACACCACCTACTCGTTTGCCAAACTTGAGGACAAAGAGCACGCTAGTAGTACATGGACCTTAAGCTGGATACGAAGGATCTTGAATAAATGCTCAAACATCTTTTCATAACAATATAACACAGAGCATGTCTATTCTTGAGTTTGTTTGCTGTAAAAATAAAAGATAGCATATTGATATTAAGTGGACTCACCTGGTGTGCGCTCCTCTCGCTGCCCAAATTCATGTGTCAAGTCTCAAGTCTAAATAGCAAATTTCCTCCGATGTGGTCATGCAGGGAGAAAGAGGGAGGCTGTGGTGAGTGTACATGTAGGTGGCTCCGATTCAAAACTTTATCTATCATTTTGGCCGAAACTGAAACACGGAGTGAAACCTTTATTGGATGTGTCAAACCAAAATACAGTGTTTTTTATTCAAACAAAACTAAATTGGATACCTTAATTAAGATATATATTTTGAATGAAATATAAAAGAAGAGGAAGTTAAATGTGTTTGTCTGACCTAAAAAGGTTTACTTGAGTGGTATCATGTACCCTTTGTATCGATGTGGGTGATGTGTGAAATTCCCATGTTTATAGGTCACACTCTTATTTTACCACCGAAATGTTTGACTCTTACGTCTCACTTTGACTGGAACACTGAATAAAATAAAACTAAAAAAATATTAAAGTTATAAAGTTAAAAGCTCTAATATCATATGATGGTGACATATTACATCAATCTGTCATCCCTGCATGAATCAATTATTTTTTTTGTTTATTTTTTAAGAACAAAAGGAATTATTACAGGAACAAACTCCTTTTTTTTCCTCTGAAAAAAGTCTTATTTTTTATTATTATTTTATTTTTTATATTGTAAAATTACTTTTCCAGAATATAAGGCATAATGTTACCAGAATAGGCGGCACGGTGGCCGACTGGTTAGAGTGTCAGCCTCACAGTTCTGAGGTGCGGGGTTCAATCCCCGTCCCCGCCTGTGTGGAGTTTGCATGTTCTCCCCGTGCCTGCGTGGGTTTTCTCCGGGCACTCCGGTTTCCTCCCACATCCCAAAAACATGCATTAATTGGAGACTCTAAATTGCCCGTAGGCATGACTGTGAGTGCGAATGGTTGTTTGTTTCGATGTGCCCTGCGATTGGCTGGCAACCAGTTCAGGGTGTACCCCGCCTCCTGCCCGATGACAGCTGGGATAGGCTCCAGCACGCCCGCGACCCTAGTGAGGAGAAGCGGCTCAGAAAATGGATGGATGGATGTTACCAGAATAAAGTTGTATTTTTCAAATTCACTTGTTAAAGTATGACTTTCTCCCATTCGTAAATTTTGATTTTTATGTCTAGCTCTTGAAAAAAATACAGCTTTATTCTCATAAAATTATGACTTTTCATCCCAAACAAACCCATCTCTGTTCTTGTTAAGCTGATGCCTATTTTATTGAAAATAATATTTTATTGACATGACATTACGATTTTTTTCTTCTCCAAAAATTGTCATTTCTTATCGTAACATTTCAACTTTTTTTCTTGAAAATAAGCAAATGTTTTATAGCTATGGCGTTTAGGGGAACAACATTTTTTTTTGCATAAACACCCTCTTATTTCTTTTTCAAGTGGGGTAAATGGATGGTTGTTTAAGCCACCTGTCATCAAAAAGAATGACTGACAATTTAAAAAAAGTTTAATTTAACTTTGATCATGTTGAAAGATTAAGATAAGATTGGAACACTGATTTTCTGTGGTCTGATAGAATTTTTTTTACGACAATAGATGCTTTTTTTTTTACATTCTTGCATGACTGGAAATCTCACTTATGCGATTTGGTTAACACTAATGTTTGATTAGACTGATGAGTATGTGAGTAGGGGAAAGACGGCCCAGAGAATCTAGTTTTCTAACATTAACAGGACCACTGACATACATTTAAAAACTGTAATTTGGCAGATCCAAAGATTAGGAAGCACTTTGAGCATTTAGATTGTTGAGTCCCTCAGGGCTCTATTCAGGGTCCCCTCTTATTTTTGATCAATTGTGGTAAATGGATGGTTGTTTTAATTCTCTAACACACAAAAACAACGACAGACAGATTTTAATCAAGTTCAAAGATTTAGATGCAATTTAATTATTTAGTTTGTGGGGTCCCTCAAGGCTCTTCAGGGTTCCTCTTATTTTTGATCAACTGTGGTAAACGAATGGTTGTTTTAGTCATCTGAAATTAAAAGGAATGACTGACACCGATGGAATTTGACGCTGATCATGTTCAAAGTTTAAGATAAGATTGGAGCATTAAGTTTATGGAGACTTTCAAGGCTCTCTTTAAGGGCCCCTTTTATTTAAAAAAAAAATCCTGTATGAGTCCCACAACACCAATGATTTGTGGACAACGCCCTACTTTGGAGCTCAGCGTCCTCTTCCAAATCTCTATCACGTGGTCTATTTGCTCTCACCCGAGAGATGAGTCAAGAGTTTCACCTCACATTACGGCCGTCTCAATGGGGCCTCCCCCAGCATCCAGGCGACTTTCTCCTAGATTATGTAAATGTCACCAGCTTTCTCTTTACTCATCTGTGTCAAGCACTCGTGCTTACACAAATAAACACAATAGACGCCTACATCGTTCACAGCGGCGGGCTTCCTGTTGCTGTCCCTGCTGAAATGTTTTTTTTTTAAATTATGACGCACACAGGTATGACAACGTTTTCCCATCTCATGGGATATTGACAGAAATAGGAATACTTGTATTAATAGCACATTGTTTTCTTTAGTAATATTTTTTAGTTTGATAGTACTTTCACAATATTAACAAATAAATAAATACATCTGGTGATTCTTGGGGGCGAGCTCCAGCACCCCCAAGCATACCCCCACCCCCCATTACCCCCTCAGTTGTACAGTACAGTGGCGATACGAGTGACCTTACTTGTCCACTAGCTTAATCCTAACTAATAATCGGAAACTCCATAGATGCTAACAAATAGCATCAGAGTCATAGTGTTTTAACCACAAAAGTAATTGATATTTGAACACAAATGGTGGAGCAACATATGTAGACATATAATATACTCACAGGCATGTTTTATTCTCTCGGGTAAAAAAATGACTAATATTACTGCTTTCCATGTTTTCTGTGTCTGTATTGTGCTGCCATTGACACAGAGACCAGAAGGAGCAGCACAATGTCCAATGAATTGAAGCCAAAAAAAATTATTAAAAACTGTTTCATTCTTTACATTCTATTTCAGTGTCATTTATGTATGTTTTTATAAAGTACAATATTAGAGTCCTATTTTTCGTATTAAAAAAAACATTACAACTTGCTGTATTACATATCACAAACAGTTTAAAGTAACTCCTTAAACTGCTGACCGATTCTTTTTCCTACGGCCAATGTGTGTGATAATTTTGTGAATTTTCAAACAGGTCATTCGGTTTCTTTTGTAAAAAGTCTGATTTTGCAGAAAAATATAAAACGAACATGACACCTTTTTATTATAGCTTTTCAGAGATGAAAAAGAAAATGTTAAAGAACTATAAAATACATTTAAAATACTTTACTGACAAGTCTTTGTTAAGGCAGTGGGAGATGCGACCAATAGTTAGAATGGTACCAACTCTGTCTCAATTTGAGCCATTAAAAACCCTGTTATACTTTTTTTTTTTTGCTATGTTGTATGTACAGTCGTCCCTTTCCTTATCGTAGTTTACTTTTTGCGGTTTCAGGGTTTTGCAGATTTTTAAATTGTACATATGTAATTTTAGATCGCTGTAAAAGATGGAGAGTGTCCAACGTTTTGGGATCATTTCACACTTTAAAAAAGAAGATAAAGTGCAATATCTCTACTCCAAAGCAGAGCTGGCTTACACCACTGCACATCTACGGTAAAGTAAGCATCATTAGCTAATTTAAAATAGCCAAGCATGGCTTGTTAGAACGAATTCTAATCCCTCCACATGTGGTCAAGGATTGACAAGCACATTCATACACATGGCCACAACTGATGCCGAATGACTCAAAACACTCAGACTGACTAATTGAAGAGCCAGTTAACAGCCAGTCAACTCTACACTCCCATTCACTGACTCCCACATCACTCACCAGGCCAGACAGATGGTAAGAAAACAAACATGGAACAAGCACATTCATACAATAGCTGCACGGTCACGAATGATACCTAGGGACTCAACGCCCAGACTGGTTAACAGTTAGCGAGTTAACACCAAGCTGCAAACCTGAGCTCACGACAGCCAACTATACACTCTCATTCGCTGACTCGCATGTCAATCATCAGGTCGGGTCCCGCACTTAAAAGCCACACATATTCAGAGTCACAGATACTACAGTGTAGAATATGAGGATGGCGACCCAAATTGACAAAGTTAACAGTAGCATATATTATATCAGTATCACCACACTAGTGGGACACTTTTATTGCTCGACTCTGCACACGTGTTTTTTTAATGTCCTAAATGTATGTACTGTATGTATGTGTATATTTTATCATAGTGGCTGTTTGTTGTTATACGAGAGTGGCTCCAACTCCCGGAGACAAATTCCGTGTGTGTCTTGTAGCATACTTGGCCAGTAAAGCTGATTCTGATTCTGAAATGGGATCCAGCACACACCTGCCGCCATTTAAATTGCTTCTGATTAAGCCCCAGAATTAAGGTACAGAGCATATATACAATTCTCCCAAAGACTCAAATAAATGCCTGTCAATTATCAAAACTCTTTGGGGTGAATTGATGACAGAGAGGGGCTTTTGAAATTATTAGTATATATATACTTTTTTAATATTGATGAATGAAGTGGGGTGAGAGATCTGCAGCAAAGGGCACTTTCCCCCCCCCCATCCATCCATGGCAACGGGACAGGTGCTGGAGCACTACCTAGTGGCTATGTCTGTATGTGCCTGCATTTTTGTATATTGTTTATATCCTTGAAAAAGTCCTGAAATTATCAAGCAGTGTGGAATGCGTAGGATTAGGACCATTTCTTATCTAGCGTTTTGGTTGTGTAGTGTGTGTGGCCTTCATTTGTGTGTGTGTTTGTTGTTATCAGTGGTAACAAGTATCCAAGCACAAAAACAACCCAAGAAAACATTTTATATTTAAATTTTATTTATGTATCCAGTGCCAAAGAGTAGTAGTAAAGCTGTAACATCCTACAGACATGGTGAGTAAAAGTGAAACTGATAGCTTCATCATGCTATCAGTATGAGTTAGCCTGTTTTATTTTTGATGGCATTCTAGCACATAAGTCACAAAACTCTGCTACAGTAATACCCCACAGAACACATACCAGTGCAGAATTAAATCGCTCTTGTTTTTGATGTCTCAATGTCATCAAAAGTGGACAGACTGTTGCAATTTCGGTACAGATTTAACCGAAATACACAAAGTAAACTCCACATGATTTGCTTGAGCACTGCAGGCCAAATGAAATGTGACAGGCCAAGTGAACCTCGCATATTTGTGTTTCAGCATTCAAGGTTTTGTTTTAAGAACATGTCCTTCGTTATGAGTTTAAAATAGCTACCTACTATTGGAATCAAAGTCAAGAAAAATAGTTGGTTTGGAAAAGATTTTTCAACAAAATATGCTCTACAATGTCATCGTTATTCAATGTAGGTACAGATTTTATTAAGTAACACTGTTTCTTTTCTTTTTAGGTATGCTTTTTGTTTTCATGTAGTTTTATCAACAACTTTGTAAATTGGTGCCAAACAAAATACGTCGCTCGGCCAATTTGGTCGAGATTTTTAACCACCAAACGAAGTAGGACATGGCTTGCGGGCCTTGACGTTTGACACGTGTCTGCCCTAAGAATCCCCCTTGAGCACAGTGTGCAGCTCGCCGCTCTCCTGGAGCTCCTTGACAATGTCCAGACCCCCGATGAGCTCGCCCTTCACGTACAGCTGCGGGTAAGTGGGCCAGTTGGAGTAATTCTTGAGCCCCTGGCGTACCTCGTCGTCCTCCAGGATGTCGAACGTGTCGTAGTCCACCCCGGCGCCGTTCAGGATCTCCAGGATCTGCCGGCTGAAGCCGCACCTCGCCACATCCTTGCTGCCCTTCATGAACAGTATCACCGGGCTCCGGTTGATGGTCTGCTTGAGCCGGTGCTCCAGGGTGAGCGCCTTGGGGCAGGCGCTCTCCAGCTCGCCGGACTCGGCCAGCTCCTTGACGATGTCCAGGCCGCCCAGGAGCTCGCCGTTGGCGTACAGCTGTGGGTAGGTGGGCCAGTTGGAGTAACTTTTGAGACCCTGGCGCACGTCTTCGTCGGACAGGATGTCGAATGTGCTGAACGGGATGTTTCTCTCCCGGAGGAGGGCCACCATCTGCCGGCTGAAGCCGCAGCGGGGCTCCTGCGCGGTGCCCTTCATGAACAGCATGCACGGCGCCGCGTTGATGAGCTTCTTCAGTCGCTCGTTCGGATCTCCCGGGGCTCGGTCGGGCTCCGAGCCTCCGCCAACAGCTAGGCGCTGGACCTTCTTGACGAGTTCCGGAGCGTGCGCCCCGTCCACCCGGTCCACTTGTACGCCGCCATTGAGGAGGATGAAAGTGGGTACTGAGGAGATGGCGTACTTCTCCGACACTTCCGGCAGCGCTTCAGCCTCCAGCTTGACAAACGTGGCGTGAGCGTGCTCTTTGGCCAGCTCGGCCATCACCTCGTTCATCTGGGCGCACTGCGGAGCCCACGACGCCTGGAAGTGCACCACCGTGAGCCGGGAGCCTGCTTTAGCCAGGAAATCCTCCAATTCCGCTCGAGTTTTGGCCTCCACGAAGTTCGCCATGTTGCTTCGAGCAGTGGCACCGCTTCCGGTCTTCTTCTTCTTTAGTGAGACAAGCTAGCTGACGCAACTGTGACGCATTTTGACTTCTTGTTGAAACTGAATAAATGTGAATATAAAAGTAAAACTTAAACATTTCACATGCATATAGGCTTTGTATTAAATGTGTTTATTTAAAAATTAATTGGTTCACCATGCTCTCCGAGCAACTGTGACACAATACTGCCCCTCTCTGTTCATTTGCCGTTTTGTAACCATTGCAACTTCTTTCCTTGTGGCGATTCTTTTTTACACTTGTTTGAGTTGAAACGAAATTCAGACAATTAGATTAACAACGACAATTTAAATATCGCTCGCGTCTATACCATTTGCATTAATCGTTTTTATTTGAAATGTGAAATTACCTGGTTCTGAATTGTGATTGGTTCGCCACGTCCGAGCACTACTTCTGATCTATTTTTAATTTAGACTTTTAGCAACGCATACAATTTCTAGAGTATGAACATTTTAATGCCTATAAAAACTGTACAAAGCAATAAACAGCATACTATAGTGTAAGAAAGGTCGATAGGCTGACGCAACTGTGACACAATGCTACCCTTTAACGCCTTTAACTTGTAGCGACTTTTTGTTCTTTACGAACAAAACAGTCATATTGATGTATATATATCAATTGTCAGAATATATATATTTCTTGCATCTGTTTATATATTCCATCCATCCATTTTCAACACCGCTTATCCTGGTTAGGGTCGCGGGGTGCTGGAGCCTATCCCAGCTGACTTCGGGCGAAAGGCCGACTACACTCTGAACTGGTCGCCAGTGAGTCGCAGGGCACATATAGACACGGACAACCATTCGCACTTACATTCACACCGTCACTGAGTGGGAACTGATCCCACGCTGCCCGCACCAAAGTCAGGCGAGTGCACCACTACACTATCAGTGACTCTGTTTGTATATTAACATTTCAATAACGGTTCTTACAAAAACAATTGGACATTTTTTTTAATAACACGTACAATTTGTAAAGTATGAAACTGTATCTATGACAAGCGTACAGCAAATATTACTATTTAAAAAAAAAAGGCAAAATTATACAATCGCGTGGAAATTCTCATTAGTTTCCTGTCTCGGTCTTACGTCACTTCCTCATACCCCGGCAAGTGCTACCTAGCTCGAGACGCTAGCCGGAAAGCGTTTGGAATTTGATGATAAGAAAAAGAAGTAGAAATAGCAGAAACAGATAAGTGAAACGCGCAGAGTCACCATTAAGGTAATTTTTCGTTTTCTTTGTACGCCACAGTCATCGCGGTCATAACATGTATCTTAACATTAAAATAAACAACCTAAGTTGCTGCTTAACGTTAGCTCGGGGCTCGCGCCTGCTAGCTTCGATCTCCGTTAGCTATACGCCGAGGCGGCGGCTGGTGTTATACTCCTACAACGTGTGTCTTTCAGGCCACGTTTGAATAATATTAGTGTTGGTTTTACAGCCTAGAGTATCCTGCTCGGCTAGCTAGATACATATAGAACGTCAACATAGTACAGATCTTTGATAACGGCGATGATGCAAGTGGCAGCTGTTTTAATAGCGCTTTCTGTTTACTTTTTTTTTTTTTTTTTATGTAGTTTTAGTTAGTTTAGTTTTTGGTTTCGTCAAGTGAATTTTCCCTTATGCATGAATAATGTATTTATCTACTATCGAAAATGATTGACGTAACGAATCATAACGAGCTCATCCCAGTTGTAGAGGAATGTAAAATGACAACCTTAGCTCAGGCAAGATTTGGCTGCGCATAATTTATATTGTGTGGTCCTGAGCTTTAAAAAAACTTTTAAAAAATGTGACAACTTCGCAGCCATGCCATGAACAGTCAAAAAAGACAAAGGGTGAGAAGGCTTTTGACAATACAACCAGGAAACCTGTTGATGCTATTTTTTAATGATAAAAATACCTAAAATAATTATTATACAATTACTTCATTATATGAATGTAGACATATTGGCTATTTCAGAAAATATATTTTTTTTCCCCCTCAAGAGTACATTTAATTATATTTATTTATACATGTGCTGCCTGCTGTGGCATGTTAATTTCTTGTTTTAATCTCTAATTTTAATCGATCAATTTGTCTGTCCGTCTAGCTATTTATAAATTATTCTGCAGGGTTGGACCTCTCTGTGACACCATAAATTCATTAGGCAGCCATTACATACTGTACTTTTTTTTTGTCCTGTTCGGCTGTTATGTCAAGCAGAAAGGAGGATCTGTATCCGTTTTATGCCAGAACAGTTTTACTGTGTCAGAGTGGAGTTTTTTTAAAATGCCGGCGTGGTTTCTTAGTATTGTAATGGATATTTATTGAGAATTAGAGTCGATCAGTCAAACAGAACAAGGTTTCTAGAGGGGAGTGAGAAAAGAAGACATACTGTACTTCTAAACTGTTACTATGTGAATGTCGAATATGAGCCTGCCGATATGTTTGTTAACCTATTGGTTTGTTCCAGGAACACCATGGAGGAACAAAGTGCAGACATAGAAGTGACTGTGAAAACATTAGACTCTCAAAGCAGAACTTACACTGTCGGTG
Organism: Phyllopteryx taeniolatus; assembly: GCF_024500385.1. Classification (NCBI taxonomy): domain Eukaryota; kingdom Metazoa; phylum Chordata; class Actinopteri; order Syngnathiformes; family Syngnathidae; genus Phyllopteryx; species Phyllopteryx taeniolatus. The sequence continues at coordinate 25,513,539 of NC_084507.1, forward strand.
CTCAGGTAATTTGAAAAAGTAACTGAAAGATGGATTTTCAGTTCATGAATGGCTTGATCAGATTTTTTTCCTCCTATAGTTGACTGTGAAAGAGTTCAAGGAGCACATTGCGTCTTCTGTGGGCATCCCCATTGACAAACAGAGGCTGATCTACCAGGGCAGAGTCTTGCAGGATGAAAGGACCTTGGCAGACTACAGTGAGTAATCCTCTCCACACATTGTATGTCACTTCACTGAGCACAATTGATAAAAAAAACACAAAATGTAACTCTATCCAATACAGGGGTGAGTCTTCACCGGTCTCACGATTTGATTTAATGTCACGATACGGTGCATATTTCTTATATTAAGCTACTTGGTTCTACAGTATATCCTCTTTATCCTTAAACATTAAAATAAAGGTAAAATAAACTAAATAAATAATATGGGCCTAGCCTACTTGCAATGTGAACATGGTTAAGTTTAAAATACAGCATGCTAATAGTACAGTAAATAAAAGGTATAAAATCAAAACGAGCACCAGGCACAGTGCTATTTCTGAAAATCCAAAAGCAATGTTAATTAAACCAGCTTAACAAAAAAAAAAGGGATCTAGGGCTGCAACGATTCATCAAACAACTTGAATAGTTCGTTTACAAAAACCTTCAAAGCAAAAATCTCTGCCTCGAAGCTTGGCATGGATCATTTTTTAAAACAGCCTTTTACTGCAGTTCCGTACACCACTCTGTGTAGACATAAGTTGGGGCGATGGCGGTGAGCCAGGAGGAAAGAGTCCGTAAAAGACAAGAGACTGTCCAAACTTTGGGGTCCTTTCATGGTTAAAAAAGAAGATAAAGTGCAATGTGTACTCCAATAGTACATTTTTAAGATTGCCAACACAAGATAATGTATCGATGTTGGCTAATTTAATATAGCTTAAACATGTTGCCTCGCTAGTTGGAACGTATTGTAATACCCCTGGAAGTAGACAAAAATAATACCTGCATCTCACACACACATTTTGTATTGGTATTTATGTTTAATAAGGCAAACTCGCTTTTTTTCCGGATTACGCTAATAATCAATGGGATAATCGCAAGAATTATCAATTCTAAAAATATTCAACAGGTGCAGCCCTTGTCAATACAGTATAATCCATTATGGTCTGGCCTCTGCATCGAAACCTATGCCTTAATAACTGCATGGAAGTGTATCGATTAAATGATTAATTTTAGCAAGCCTCCTCCCCAACGTTTCCTGTGTGATGCAGATGTAGGCGGCAAGGTGATTCACCTGGTGGAGCGCGCGCCCCCTCCGCCTTCCCAGCCCGGCTCGGGGTCAGGCGGCACCTCTGCCGACGGCTCGTCGTCGGCCCAGGATGGGGCCCAGCCGCCTCCGCATGATCGCAATGCCAACAGCTACGTCATGCTGGGCACCTTCAACCTCCCCGTCAACATCATGGACCCCCAACAAATACAGGTACACGCTGCAGACGTTTTCAGTTCTCCTGTTTCTTTTTTCCCCAGTTTTCGGCGTCGACATTTGTTTTCTACCACGTTTAGATGTCGGTTCAGCAGATGGTGTCCGGCATGGGGGACAATGCGAGGAACGCCAGAGTGACGACCAGCACTGGGGTAAATCACAAGTCACAATGCTGGAATAACGTCTAAGGCCCAACAGTTCTTCCAAAAAGAGGCTTCAAACTGTTTATTGCCACTCCAAGTTGAAGTCAAACTAAAAATAAAACAAAGAGAATTACATTGTGTACTTAAAACAACCACATTGCCTTAAGTCTACTTAGCTTAATGCTAACAAACAATGCAAAATGCAATGAACAGCTAACAAATAACATTTATGTGCTGGTGTTATAATGGTCTAAGCGACGGATGGTTGAACACAAACTGTTCATCTACACACGTAGACTGAAAATATAGTAATATTCACAGTCATATATTTAACTTCTGCAAAAGAATGACTGATGTTCCTGCCATACTGAGTCATAGCAGTTGTGAAACTTTTTGTCCTCGCCCACCTTTTCCCTTTCAGAGCAATGGATCGGTGAACGTGCACATCGACATGGATCAGCCGGTGCAAAGCGAACCTCGGCTGAGGCTGGTGCTCGCTGAGAACATGCTGAGGGACATCAATGATCTTATCGAAAGGATGGAGGTGAGACCCCCGGTCCACCTCGCTTCAACGGTCCCTTACTCCCTCTTTCGTGCAAGTTTATAATAGCTTTGGATTCTTCATTTAGTTTTAGTTTTGCTTTCGTTTTGGCTGTTTTGGGTTTCCATTTCAGTTATTTTGCGTTTGTTTGTTTGTTTTTTAATATGACGCATTTGTCAGGTGCAGTATTTAAGTTCCCTATGAGCTCATTCACTACCAGCCGTTTCCAAAGCAGAATTCTTCATACTGCCAGCAGTTTTAGAACATTTTGACTGACCTTTCAAGACCCACAGAATATTGTGTTCCGTGACAACATAAAAGAAAGAGTACACTCTCTTCTTTCACGAGAAAGTTTTTGTTGGCAAGTTGGCAACGAACTGGTTGCCAGCCAATCGCAGGGCACATACAAACAAACAACCATTCGCACTCACATTCACACCTACGGGCAATTTTAGAGTCTCCAATTCATGCATGTTTTTGGAATGTGGGAGGAAACCGGACTGCCCGGAGAAAACCCACGCAGGCACGGAGAACGTGCAAACTCCACACAGGCGGGGCCGGGGATTGACGCTTACCCGCTAGAAAAACGTACTTGACGCATATATTCTTCGGTGGCCACATTAAACTGTTGGATTCCAGTTGATGAATTTCAACATCCACATCAGTGAATGTGTGAAGATCCAACTTTCAATTTGGTCAATTTCTGCATTTGTGTCTCTTTCAGGGTCGGACAGCCGACCCATCTGTCCACGCTCAAAGAGAGACTCCGTCCGCCGTCGTCCCACCACCTCCCTCATCCTCGTCCACCACCTCCACACCGTCCCCCTCTGCTCAGCCCATGGACACATCCCCTCCTCCTGTCACACCACCACCTCCGCCCACCACCTCTTCGGCACCGTCAGAGGGACCGACGCCTCAACCTGGACCCAAGTGAGACTCCCATACGCTCATGTTGCTGCTCATAATTGGCTCATTATGTTGTGTTAGAAGTAAATCTGTCATTATTTTGCTTTCGCTAGTCATCCCAGCCCGGCCGAGCTGGCAGAGATGTTGTCAGAATTACGGCGGGTGGAGGAGAGGCTGCAGCCCTTTGTCCAGAGAGCTCACACCATCCTGGAGACGGCCACCTCCGCAGAATACAACAACAACACAGTAGGATTTAAACACACGCACCTGCAAGTCATACTACTCTATATGATTGAGCATGAGTGACTTCCACCGGGGTCCTTTCTTGTCAGAAAAACGGAATGAGAAAATGATTCCACTGATGAAGTCTGTTTTTACCAGGATTTAGTCGTTAGTCGCTTTTTTTGAAAAAAAAAAAAAAAAAAAAGCTGCTAGAGCAGTCACAAAAGTGGCTAAATATAGTTATCAAAGCGCTGAGCTGGCAACGCTATGTTTTTGTTAACTACCTCCTATCGATTTGCAGCGAAGTTGTTAGTGAAGGCAGTACACATCAGTGGGGATGTGCTTTGAAGTACCGAAGCCACAAAAAAAAAAAAAAACATCCTGAGTAAAAAAACTGTTTCATTCATCAAAACAAATATTCAAACATGAAGAAAATCATCATTAAATGGCGTAATTGCCCAGCCCTAGCCCAATGTCTTCTCTACATCCACAGGAAAGAGAGGACGACCAGCAGACGCTGGTCCTCACGTGGGAGTGTCTCCGTCTCCTGGGAAATGCCCTGGTGGCCTTGAGTGACCTGCGGCTGAACCTCCTGAGCCCTGTGCCACGCCACCTGCACGTGGTGCGGCCCATTTCCCACTATACCGTTCCCGTCACGATGCCCGGCACCGTGCACCACCACACCCCCATTCAAGTAAGCCAATGCGATTGTTGCCATTTCAGAGCAAGCATTGGTGAGAAGTAACCAAGTGCAAATTTGCGGTATTGATTCCGAGTGACTCAAGCCCGAGTTTCCCCCCGCAGATGAACCTGGGTGCCACCATGTCTGCCACGGCCAACGGCACCGAGGGACAAGCCCCGCCCGCTGGCCAGTCGGAGCAGGCAGGTCAGGGACAGACCTCTTCTCCACAGACTTCCCCGTCCAATCAGCAGGCTGGACAGGGACAGGGCCAGGCTGGCCCTCGCGTCATCAGGATCAGCCACCAGGCAGGCCCGGTGGTCATGATGCAGATGAACACGGACGGTGTGTTGTCCCCTACCTGGCACTGATTGAATGTTTCAGCATTTGCATGGTTAAATCCTTTTTTCCTTCCAGTCCCCCACATGATCAACTTAGTGGTAATGTCAATGCTTGTGTTTCTTGTACAAAAATGAACATTTAGTGACATTTATGCGTGTGTGGGTTGGTTGTGTGTGGGTGTGTGTGTAGGCACAGGCCCGAACCCTGCGGCTGGTCATCAAATGCCAGGACAGCCAGGTAAAAATATATTTCCTCAGCCCAAGCCCCCCTTTCACACTGGCTAATCAAAGCTGGCTTTTTCCCGGCTCACTGTAAGGTACCAATGCGAGATGAGGTTCTTGAAGTCAAATCACAAATTTGCAGGTTTGTGATTTGTAGTATCTGGCGTCACAGAGGAAATCATTATTTTTTTATTACCGTATTTTCGCGACCATAAGGCACACCGTATTAAAAGTCTCAGGGTCTATTTTTGTAGTTAACACAGACATAAGGCGCACCCACCGTATTATTGGGCGCAGGCATGGTAAAACATGCGCTCGCTTAAAACATACAGTAGCATGCATGCACGCTAAATCATGTTTTTAAAAAGGCAGCGGGAGCAAAACTGAGTTCGGTTGTACTTTATTGAAGTATTTAACAATGTACTCACGTTATTTTTTTGATCAATCCTCATCCACAAATCCATCAAAGTACTCATCTTCTGTATCCGAAATGAACAGCTGGGCAAGTTCTCCATCAAACATGCCGGGTTCCCTCTCGTCATTGTCTGAGTCAGTCTCGTTGCCGGGGCGTAAGGGTGTCTCTTCGTAGGTGCCATTTTCGGGGGTCCTTAGCCAAACAGATGTTGTTTTGTACAATGCACATACCGGCGCTATATACCTACTGGGGGCGTCCCTTTAGCGTCCTCTTTCACGCGCACCCTTCCCCCTTTAATGTCCGCATGCTGACCTCAGTCACGTCCGCCTTTCCTCTATATAAGCAGCGTGTCGGCAGGAAATGCTCCCAGTCAGTCAAGCGGAGCGCTCATCAAAGTCACACAACAACATTTACAGATTTTGGTACTTGGTGCACACATAAGGCGCACCGCATTATAAGGCGCCCCGTCCATTTGGAGAAAATGTAAGACTTTTAGTGCGCCTTATGGTCGTGAAAATGCGGTAATTGTATTTAATTACTATTGTTAAATGATTTGTTTTAAATAAAAGATACACATACAGTTAACATTTTTTATTATATTGTTGGTTGCATAATTATATCTAATTTAACCGTGGCATTTTAATTGATTTCAATGGGGAACATTGGTTTGATTTATAAGTGACATGAGTTAGGAACTTGGTCACGGAATGAATTTAACTCATAAGTCAAGGTACCACTGTTCATGTGTATATTTTATAAATAATAATTTTCAGACCAATTTATCAGATAATTTCTCGCGACACACCTGATGCTCTTTCACGACGCAGTAGTTGGCGAATCCCTGCCATACCCACAGGACGGCGATTTGGTAAAAAGGTGGAAAAAGCTGACTTAGATGGCCAGTGTGGGAAGGGGCTTCAGTTTTGACACGCGTGACAAAAAACTGGTTTCACTCAGGTTTTTGCCTCCCCTTAGGTGGTCTTCCCCCGGACTTCATGCGTAATCTCATGCAACAGATCACCCAGTACGCCACGGCTGTGGCGACCAGCGCCGCCACCACAGGTCAACCGATCCCGCCGCAGCCCACTCCTCCCGGTTACGGCTCCACGGCCAACTCCTCGGCCACCACCACGGGTCCTAACACCCCGACCACCACGCCCACCGCGCCGCCGCCGCCCCCTCACGCTGGCCCCCATCCTCAGGCCAGAGTAGTGTTCACCCGGCCGCCCTTTGCTCCCAACATCCCTCTTCCGGGGTTTGGCAGCCGAGGGACTACCATCAACCTGAGAGCAGCCATGCCGGGGCAGCAGTCGGGACAGGTGCGAAGAATTATTTGGTAATTACTAGCAAGCTCACTAATTATCACTATCACTAATTATTTAATTGTCTTGTTTATAGACGTTCAACGCTGCTGCTGTCAACCAGATGATTAGCGCGGTTGTTGGTCAGCTTCTGATGCCAGGACAAATGGGCAAGTTTCTACACCCGATTGAATAATTTTAAAGGACATGCATTAGGCCTTTTTTTATTTTGTTTTACAATTTAAAACAGTTCCTAGGTGTCTTGATAACATGTATGGGACATGCTTTTGTCAAGATACCTCATAGATGAAGAATTATAGCAAACCTTTTGTCAAATTAAGTTAATCTTTAAAGTTTATAGTGCGTTTTTGGTTCACCTCTAAATTTCACCCAAAAACCCAATACAGTGGTGCCTTGACACATGGGTGGCCTGACTTACGAGTTTTTCAAGATTTGAGTTGTCGTTCTGCCAATTATTTATTTTGGGTGGGTTGACTTGGAAGCAAAAAGAAGCAATATGAGCGCTGTATGGTGGCAGTGACCTCAACTCAACTTGCTTCACAACAAGTAGCAGTTTGGCAGCTAGTGAACAATTCTTCTTTATTGCCACCCCTAGTTAAAGTTTACTATCAAACTAACTTTAAAAGAAAGATAATTTGTTTTGTATTTAAAACAGCCACATAGCTTTGCCTTAGGAAAGCTAACAAGTGCTAACAAACATTGCAAAAAGCCATAGAAGGGCTAATTAATAGCATCAGTGTTGTAACACTTTGAGCAGTAAATATTTGAACACCAATGGTGGAGCAACACGCGTAGACAAATAGTATAACAATACTCGGGGGGGGCAAATATTCTTCATCCTCTGTGACGAACGACTAATATTATTGCGGCTTACTGAGGAGCTGAGACCGCCTCCTTACAATTTAGATGCGTACATCTGCATTATCCTGCCCCGAGGTGGCCAAGTACGCACACATCAGAAGGAGCAGCAAAGTGTTCATTAAATTAAAGCAAAAATGTGGCAAAACTGTTTAATTCGTTACATTGTATTTAATTATGTAATTACTGTATGTTTTTGGTACATATACCATTACAGAGTGCTTTTTATCTTATAAAATGTTTTTTTATTTTTTTAGGCTAGAATGGATTAATGGCATTTCTATCTATTTCTTTGGGAAAAGATAATTTAAGATACAAGTGTTTTGAGTTACTAGCGTGGTCAGGGAACAAATTAAACGCGTATCTCAAGGCACCACTGCATCCCGAATGTTTTGGGAATCATGTATCTGCCCTTTAAAGTGAAAGATTGCTGTCTGCCATAAAAAATTTCTCTTTTCCCCAGCTGGTCAGGCGGCTAACACCTCTTCGTCCTCCACTTCGACCTCCACGTCCTCCTCCGCATCCTCTTCCACCTCCTCCCAAACGTCATCCACCACCTCATCCTCCTCCTTCTCCGTCTCGAACGGCGACGCCAACAATGCCAGCCCGCCGAGTCAGCCCGAGGGCAACGGCGGCGAGCAGGCCCCGCCGCCCGAGATACAGCCGGACCTCGGCCAGATGCTCAGCTCCCTGCTCGGCGCCAGCGGCCAGGCGGGGGCGCCCTCCATCACGGTCACCACCTCCACCATTCCCAACCTCATGCAGGGAGTTGCCGACTTGATGCAGCAGGTCAGTGCTTTTTTTTCTTGGCAATCGCACCATGTTGTTTGTGGTTCAATTAAATAGTATAGTTGTTTGCCAATAAGTATGTTGCATTATGTTTGTTGAAGCGAGTTGTCCAATTCCATCTAGGTTAGCTGCCTCACTACAAATACTTATCTTAGATTTTAGATTTTTCTGATGCCTTTTAATTTTACTCTCTATTTTGAAACAAATGTGTAGTCCTTTCTTTGTCAAAATATGCTTGTTACTTTTTTCAACCCCCGTGGATGACGACACAACGTAAAAATGATGTAATAGAGAGGGCTAAAGTCAACCGCAGTTGACTTTTTTTCTTGATTGGTTGACATCTTGGTGTCTAATAAGGCATCAAAAATGTGCAGCAGCAATGTGGAGGAACGTGAACAAAAACAAATTGGTCAAATACAAGAATGATTCATGGCGAATGCATTGTCTTGTGCCAACCTAAAAATCACCAGTTTCTGACATCCCAAAAATCTGTCTATTCTGTAATTTTCCAGTTCTTATTTTTAGCAAATTTAGCATGTTGTAATTATACTTATGTACTGAAGTATGTTTCAGAGGCTGTACTTTTTCTCTTTTACTTAAAGTCCTTTTAAAGCTAAAATAAATGTTTTATAAATTTGACACTGCAGACGCCAAGTGTATTAAATAAAACTTCAACATTTTGAAAATCAAGCCATTTTACCATATATTTTAGAAAAATGGATGCTGGTTCATCTAGCATCTTTCGTATGCCGAAACATAACGCATAATTACATGTTTGAGCCGCAAAATATATACGCTTGAAGTGTCCCACTGGGTCATTGCAGGGCTTTTCCACGCCGTGACAATGAGGCACTCTAATGCGGCCATGGCTGCCATTGGCCCTGTCCACATGGTGGCTGTCATGTTGGACAAATACAGTGTATATATAAATATATACCCCTATCTTCCACCTTCTCTGTGATGTACGCACTCACGGCATACAACGAGGCGCTCTTTAAGCTATTCAGTACTAAATAGTTTGCTGTCTTTGCATGCTTTCAGCAACATATATTCAGAAACAAATCTCATAATTAACTTTACAGGATCCTTAAGTAGTAGAGTGAGATCAGTGCTTCTGCTTTGTGACTTTTTTTTTTTTAACACATATATCTGTACTTTTATTGAAGTAGAGAGCATATGTACTTTTTCCACTTCCGTCAGTGAGCAGCTGGCTTTAAGAGTCCTTTTGGTGCCCCATTCCATTCTCATTTCCAGGCCTCGCAGCCCATCTTCTCCCAGCCGGCTCCACCTCCGCCCCCCGCTGGCACCACCGGCGCTCCCAACGCAGGCTCCAATCAGACGTCAAACCCTGCGGCGGCGCCTGACTCCCTCAACCCGGAACCCTTCATCGGCATCGTCCGCGGCGTCCTGACCAGCATGATGGGTTCCCTGGGCCAAGCGCAGAACGACACTGAGAGCATTGCACAGTTCATGCAGAGGCTCTCGCAGAGCACCAACATCTTCATCAGTCCCGAGGAGCCATCTGGTAGGTGACACAATTGAGTGTATTTGAGACATATGCATCTCCCCCCCGCACTATTTAAGACAGTTTCCGGGTGTCTTGATAAAAGGTGTCCCAAAATTCAAATACACAGAGGCTAAATAGTTACAGCACACTTACCATTCACTTGTCACACTGGTTTTGGGAGCGGCAGTTCTGTTGCATAGAAATGCAGATTACGCCTTTCGTTCCCATGATAAGGTTCAATACAAATTTTAATAAATTAAAGAATTACATATACAGTACATTTAGCACTTTTACTTAATTGTATTAAATAATTATCTAATTGTAATTTAGATATGTGAATGGATAATTATGAATAATATTTAAAATGTGTTTAAACTAATAATAATAGTAACTAATAACATTTTAACTTAAAATAAGGCTCAATGATTATTATTAAAATACAATATAACATACATATTTTAGCATGTATTTGATAAAATAATTGGTTAATTCAATGCAACTAAAATCTAAATAAAACAAATGCATTGTATTATTTCTCAAAATACATTTTTTTACGGTAATTTGTTTTCCCTCATCTATAAATGACCTGGCCCATCCAGTATGTATGTTTTTTGTATTATTTTGATTATGAAATAGTTCTTTTTTTAAATAGAAAATATACAAATATTTAATCATTTAAAACTAAAACATTCTAACTTAAAATGACACTCAATAATTAGTACCATAATAAAATAAAACATGCACATATTAACATTTATTTCATGAAATAAATGGCTAATTTATTTTCACTGCATTAATTATAACTGTTAAAACATGAGGGAATTATTTTATTGCTCAAAATAAAAAAACCTTTACTGACACTTTTTTTGTTTTTGTTTTTTTACCTCATCTAAAAATGACCTGGCCTATCCGTCTGTTCAAATGTTTATAATAATACAATTTCAAAATGATTATTATTTAATTAATAAAATAATTACATTGAAATGCATTTTAGTGATTTATTAAATTTTTTACATTTGAAATTACCTTGCCCATCTTTCCCATCCCTGGCGGAGCAGATCCATTTAACATCCCTCGGTCTGTGTCTGTTGTGCTCAGGGTTCTTCGGCGAGCTGCTGATGCTGGTTTGCCAGACCTTCACCATGTCTGATCTGGTCATGCTGCTTCACGGCCATCACCAGCCGCTGGGGCGCATCCAGCCCCAGCTGGCCCAGTTCTTCCGCCAGAACTACCTCAACGGCCGGGAGCCCACCGATGCAAACATCGCCGTCAGTATCACTCCTTCTCAGCTCAAATTCCTTTTCAGTTATTTATTTTTAATAGAACATTTACACACACATTACGGGGCAATATTTCAAGCACTGCACAGTATGGGAGAAGAGGGAATTACGGAACAAATTAACCAACAGAAGAAGACAAAACAATAGATGAGAAGTCACCTTTTTAGTTCATGAATGAAGTAACAAAAATTAGTTATCCTTCCCAGGCCGCTGCTGAAACCATCGTGCGAGACCTGGAAGAAGACATCACTGAGAGCTTTGTGAGTTAAAGTTTTGTTTTTTTGCGTTAGGCGTTCCTTGTCATGCAGTCTTGCGCTCACGTGCCTTGTTTTTGACGGCCGTACACAGAGGGAATCCTCGGTCACTGTGCTGGAGGGCGTGGACGTGACCCAGACCAACATGTCCTTCTTCAGACAGCAGTTGACGCACATCGCCACGCACATCCTACGCTGTACAGGTGCACTTCATTTGTGTAGCTGTTGTTAGCTGGTACTTATTGTTCATTTAACTCTTAGCGGCTATCACGTGTACACGTTTGTAAGTAGATAAATGTAATGTGTGACATGTAAGATTTAGCATTTATATGGTCTGAATTTGTGTAAAAAAATTCATAGTCTTAAAAAGCATCTGGTAGTTTTGGGTCATTTTTGTTTAATAAGGTTGAGTTGCAATGTGACAGGAGAGTTCTGTTTTCAGACTTGCATCAAGATGTTTAGTTCTAAATGTGATGTAAGGCTTTTTACTTTATTTTACGGTTTTTGTGAAATATAGGCATGGGTGATTCAATCCAAGAATTACAATAGATTGATTTATTTTTTTTGGCAGTAATTCAAAATTTTCCCCCAAGATTGGTTAATTAAAAGGTGTGTATTAAATTCAAATTTATTTTTGTCTGTGTCTGTCTGTCTGTCTGTCTCCCAGATGATTCTTTCGGGCCTCGTCTGCTTCAGTTGTGCAACCAGGCTCTATTTGAGTGTCTGGCTCTCAACCTGCACTGCCTGAGAGGAGACCAACGCGCTTTGACCACCGTCATCAACCACCGCATCGTACGTCAACCAAACGCCGCTTCTTCCACTTGACTATTTTCTCTTTTCTATCCATCTTCAATCTGGTGGTATTTTGGGTTCGCGTTTGTCTTTGTGTGTGCGTGTACTTCCAGCGGAGGATGTCGAGCGACATCAGCCCCAGCCTGCTCAACTGGATGACCAGCATGATGACCATGAGGCTGCAGTTCATCCTGGAGCACCTCCCCATCACGCAGGAGCAAATCCAAAATTACATTGTTTACACGCAGGTAAACGCCACCACTGCTTCGGGGAATTTTAACCTCATTTCCTGTGTTTCGATTCTGTCGAAAGCCCCTTTCACTCTACCCTTTAACTATCCCCTCAACCAATCATGAGAACTCATTAAGAAAGCAAATAGACCATTTGGTAGACCATGTTTTTTTTTGTTTTATAACACTTTTTTTGACTGTAAAACTCAAGGAAAGGTTTGCTGCTGCACTCTAAACAGATGAGATTTCGTGGTCATATTTCCATGAATTGAACCCCCCCCCCAAAGCAATGACAAAAATACAGTGAAACTATTATACTTTAAACTAGTTCTTTAAACTAGTTTCCTTGCTGTTTTCTCATTATTATACCTTTTTAACCATTTAGTGACATCGGAATCATTAGAGCCCTTTAAAGTGAGATAGCAGATTAGGTAGATCCTTTCCCAGATGACTTTGAGCGACACGAGCGGTACACCCTCCCCAACCAATCGCAGGGCATTTTTTTGTAGTAAATGGAAAAATAATTTTCGGATTAATTAAATCCATTTTGTTTTCCATATCGCTTATCCTCACTAGGGTCGCGGGTGTGCTGGAGCCTATCCCAGCTGATTCTGGGCGAAAGGCGGTGTACACCCTGAACTGGTCACCAGCCAATCACAGGGCACATAGAAATATAGAAACATAGAAAAACATTCACTCTCACATTCACATCTACGGGCAATTTAGTCTTCAATTAACCTACCATGCATGTTTTTTGGATGTGGGAAGAAACCGGAGTGCCTGGAGAAAACCCACCCAGGCACGGGGAGAACAAGCAAACTCCACACAGGCGGGGTCAGATTTGAACCCGGATCCTCAGAACTGTGAGGCTGATGTGCTAACCAGTCGCGCACCGTGCCGCCACTAATTAAGTGAAACCGGATAATTTGATGATGACCTCACAGCACAATGTTTGGGAATCACTGCATTCAAGAGTGTGGTATTGTCATTTTGTGCTTAAACTATATGGTGGATTTACACCTTTCTCTGCAGTTTTTGGAACGTAACCCCAGCGATTACACTATTGTGTGCCTTCGTAATCCACAGGTCACATGCTGTATGTCGAGGAAGCTCGTCCCATTAGATCCTGTTACGTTGGCCATCTTAAATGCTCATAAATAATGTATCACATTTTCTTTCTTCAGAGGGATCAGTCTACTGCCACCGACACACAGGACCCAGAACGGACACAAAGCACAACGGTAAACCGCCTGTGTCCTTCTCCTTTCGAATGCATTACCTGCGTGTGATATTTAAACTTGTGCTTGACTTTGCCTTGCTTTGCCGCCCGGTTTCCTACTCCCCCTCTTCGTGCCCCCCAAAGATGAGCGACACCCTCTCGCCGGCCGCCGCCACCACTGCCGAGGAGGCCATGTCCGTGTCGTCGTCGCGGGAGATCGGACCGCCGCCCGCTGACCTGGGCGCTGCGGGGGGGGCGGCGCCATTGGGCGGCGACAAGGCGGCGGTGGGGGCAGAGGGCACCAGCGAGGACTCTGCTAGAGAATCTGAAACCTGGGCGGCCACCGTTCCCCCTGTGAGAACTTTTTCTTTAATTGGAAGGAGATTAGTTGTTTTTTGGTTTCGGATTTTGGAAATGAGTGGACATTTTGTCAATGATTGGTTTGAATAGAAATAGCTATAGCCCTAGGGTGTGCAAACTTTTGTGCTCAAGGCTGGGGCCACATTTGATTTTTAAATTGGATAGATGGGCCACATCATTCATAGATGAAGTTTTTTTAAAAAGGTTGTTTATTTTTGAAGTTTTTATTGTATTACTTAGAATGTAATGGCAATTATAACAATGATTTAATGAATTTTTTAGAAAATCCACAATTTTACCCAATATATTTGCATTTTGTTACTTGCAAATGCACCTATTTGCAAATGTTGTTTTTTTTGTGGGAACCCATCCTCTGTTTGTTCGCTGAAAAACATACCCATTCGCTATTTACGTGCTCAGGCCAAAGCCATGTCTAATGTTGTGGTGCCTTGGTTTTTGTGATTAATCTGTTCCATAAAGTCTGTATAAAACCAAACCATACAAAAAAACACAACAATTGTTCCCATAGGAATTAATGTAAATCCGGTGTGTCCATCCCAGACACCCAAAAATATTAACAATATACATTATATAGAGAATATCTATAGTTTAATAGAGAAAACAATGTGAAGTCATTACAGATGACTAAAAAAAATGATGAATGAACAGTAAACAACGCTATTTATCGAACATAATATTGACATTCAAGCATGGTCCCCATGACCATGTTATAGTCTGTTAGCATCCTTTATTGGTTTAAAAGAGAAAAATGGTCGAAAACCAAAAATGGGGGCTTATATGAAAACTGAGGTTCCACTTTATAAAAGAATTGCTTTGGTGGCATCTTGTGGTATTTTGCTTTCAAGGAACTATTTTGATGTGAACGGGAAAGCCTCATTTATACAGCCATAGCCCTGTCTAATACAAAAGAATGCTTTGCCGCCATCTTGTAGCATATTTAGGCAGTCATAAACCTTTTCTCGCATGGATCTTCTCTGTGTACTCTGGCTTGATTCCACATACGAAAACTTGTATGTTATCCTCAGAAAATGGACGGCTGCATAATTAACATCAACGTAGTTGAAGTCCAATAAAGATCCCTGCTCTTACCAGATGCATCCATTTCCTTGTTAGATGCTGATTTTGCTTCTGGTCTGTTTTTGCAGGAGTGGGTGCCCATCATCCGGTGCGACATGATGACTCAGAGGAAGATGAAGGCGCAACCACCGCTTTCTGACGCCTACTTGCACGGCATGCCGGCCAAACGCAGGAAGGTGAGCGACGTCACTTTTGTAGTGAATTAGCGCGTTGTCAATTAACCTCCCTCGTCACTGCATTGCGTGCTTATTTTCTCTCAGACGGGACTGGGCGGCGGGAGCCTCGTGTCGCTCTCGGACGCCGTGAGCCAGGCGGCCAGGACGGCAGGAGCGAAGCCCATCACGTCCGCTGAGCGTTTGCAGGAAGAGCTGGACGCACCCGAGCTGAGGGAAGCTTACTCAGAGCAAGTAAATGCAACGCTCACTATTTAGCTAAAACGTCTGAAACTATCACTTTTATGAGTTAACGATGAACTGCAATATAGCGGAGGTTCACTGTCATATACTGTATAAAAACCCTATTTAGTGATTAGGGAATGATGAATGATCGACTGCGTTCAGAGTCATACGCTCATTCCCTACTCCCTAATCACTAGACGGGGATATTTTCGGAAACTATCTAGGACCACTACATAAAAATTTGTCTTTCTGCTCAGGTGAAAGCAGACATCAAAAAGCGAGTGCAGGATGACGGCGACTTCAGCGCTCAGCAGTTCCCAGACACACACAGAGCCTTCTTGTCAGACTCATAGTACGCTTGTCGTCGTGGTCCTCGCCGACACCCCATTCCCTCCACCTCCTTCTCTTCTCCACTTAGTCCAGTGCTAACGACAGGATGCTAATAGTGCCTATTTATTATTGTTCTGCTCCCAATTGTTCTCAAAATTCTGATTTGATTTGACTGAGGCCGCTTTAGTCGCTTTTGTTTATTTTTGTGTCCCCGCGCTCCCTTTTTGTTGATGAGCCATTTTTGACTTGAGCCGTCTTCCTCTCAGCCGTCGCTCGAGACTCGTTTCGTACACAAATGTACAGTAAAACCTTGATTTTAAACAACCAAATTGTCAAGCTATTTTACAGCGTAGACAAAAAAAAATATGAATTGCTTGTTTCAAATGTGTTGCATTTTGCCACCAGAAGGCGCCACAGTATTCCAGTTTTGCGCTCTCCAATGCTTGTCAACTTTCATGGGACGAACATCATGTTTTTCGTACATGATTGTACAGTAATGCTTAATAAAAACATTGATTTTAAAACAAAAAAGCATTGCAGTTCTTGTCACACATTGGTTTAAAGTATATATCTTTTTTTTTTTAAATCTAGTTTCCAACTGCAAACCAAGATGCTGGTTTTGTGAATGTTATGGCTACATTGGAAAGAAAAACAAATTACACTACAAGATTTAAGTTACATATTTTTTATACTAGTCGTAATTATTTTAAAAATATATTTTTCAGGTTAAAATTCTAAAAAGGAATTTGTAGATTTTAATTGTATTATCAGAAACGAATCGTGGATTAAAAATGTTTTAATTTTCAAAAATATATATATATATTTAAGTATTACAAAAAAGTCCATTTTCAAGGGAGTTAATATATTTTTGATATAGAGTATTTTATGTATTTTTTAGATTAGTCGTATTATTAACAGAAGTCTTTTTTTTTTTTTTTTTTTTTTAGTATTTTTTTTTTTTAGATTAAGTCCTAATTTTAGGGGAAAAAAATCGAGACTAAAAATTTTATTTGAGATTAATATGAGAAGCAAAGCTCCGCCTGTGTGGAGTTGGCATGTTCTCCCCGTGCCTGCATGGGTTTTCTCCAGGCACTCCGGTTTCCTCCCATGTCCAAAAAAACATGCGTGGTAGGTTAATTAACGACTCTAAATTGCCTGTAGGTGTGAATGGTTGTTTGTTTCTCTGTGCCCTGCGATTGGCTGGCAACCAGTTCAGGGTGTACCCCGCCTCATGCCCGATGATGGCTGGGATAGTCTCCAGCATGCCCACGACCCTAGTGAGGAGAAGCAGCTCAGAAAATGGATGGATGGAAATATACAATTTATTTTCTTGAAAATGTCCAACTTTAGTTCTTGTAAGATTCCGACTTTAATCTCAAAATTATTTTCAGCATGGCCTATGTAAATTTACAATGTGTTGCTCTGATAGCATTTTTGGGAACCTAATGGCATTAGTCTAGGTTAAGAAGCCAATATTCTTCTCCCCTTTCTCATATAGGATTTGATACACTTGCTGGTTTTATTACACAGTTGACATTTGAAAGTGCAAAACAGGTCAAACCACCTGCTCAACTTCCTGCTTGTCATCCTGTTGAGTCAGGTGAGCGCAACCTCTTGCCCCACTGAGCAGATGGCAAGATGGGTTGGAACTCACATGCGTGCGCGCGCACACACAGCCATCTTCAGCACTTTTACACGTAGTGTAACATTCCTATTGTTTGACATTTTCAATTCCATCGAAGTTTAAAACCAAATGATTTAAATTTTAACTTAATCTCTTCCAGAGTGACAGCCAAAGCTTTGGTTATCGCCCATCTGGCTTTAAAATACTATTTGTATAAGGTGTGTGTAAAAAAACAACTCCTCCTGCGAGGCAAGACAAGTTTATTGCTGAAGTCATTTGGAAGAACAAAAACGAAATATAGATTCAAACATGTTATCTTTATTCTAATCCACAAAATATTGAAAACCGAACTAAAAACAAATTGAAGCCATCTTGTATGTAATTTGTCAGCATGCTAACCAGCTAGCATAGTCACTAGACATTTACAATGAATTTTCTGCCACAGCGTATGATACTAAGGGAGTAGCAGTGTTGTTAGCCATTTAAGATGTGCACTTTAAAACAATGTGTCACAGCATCTTTGAAACTGATTTCAAAGGGCAATTGACACCTTTAGCTTAGACGGCTAACAGGAGGTAGCAGCTTGTCTTGCTTTAGCTAGAAACTATCAATGTAGCATCCTTAAAGCTAACTTGTCAACACTGTTGTTTGCTTAGTCACCTGAAGGAAAAAAAATGCTTGGGGGGGATTTTGTTTACATTGAAGCCTACATGCAAAGCTAGGCTAAGCAGCTTTTTTTGTGGTTTGGAGCACTGAAGCAACAACCAACTTATTAAAATATTTAACAGTGTGTAAAAATGTTTCCTGATGGTCTTAAAGGCGTAGTGACCCCAAAAATCCAACATTTGGGGCATTTCAAGCCTACATGCAAGGCTAGGCCACTGTTTCCGGCGTTTCTGAGTATTGATGGGCTCATAAACGTGAAAAAAAATTATTATACATGCTTTCAAATCAGATTGATTAGCATTTAATAGCCATTTAGACTGTAGCATCTTTTAAGCAAATTTACATATTTCGTAAATATCAAATCTCAATTACACAGGCAGGAAACAAATATGATTAGAGCAGTGCGATGTGTTATTCTCTTTAGAAAAAAATAAATAAATCATAGAAAGGCTCCAGGATTTGATCGGGGGTCTTTCATGTTTCTGTAGTGACGGGCCAGCCAAACACCAAGAATCTGCCATGGAAAGCAAAAATCAATAAGAAAATAAAAATAAAGTAGTATATTTCAGAATTTGACAAGTGAAAAGATGCACTAAGCAATGTAGTTTGACCCATCGTGCTAAACGTAAGTCTCCTTTCCCAAATTTGTATTTTTTCAAAAAAATTGTCTATCCTTCAACAAAAAAACTGGGAACCAAAAAACACATTTTGCCAAAAGTGGTACTAATCAGGTTTATGACACATTTAATCATTTTCACTATTAACTCTAAACCTTAAAATTGTACTTGAGAAATCTTCAATTTTAGTGAAACATGCCTCTAATCTTCTCCAAAAACAAAGTCCAATCATATTTGTATTTTCCAATATGTTTTTTTTTTTTTTGGGGGGGGGGGGGGGGCATTGTCTTTTCTGTATAACAACAGTAATAGTAACTAAAAGTCAAGAGCAAACAAAAAAAAAAAAGTAAACCACTCATATTGACCTCGGTAAAGCTGAAGAATAGTCCGATACCACCCACAAAGCGCAGCACTTCCCCAGCATACTTCTCGATTATTTCGGAGCATGTGGCACACGACAATGGCGGCTTCTTGTTAAAACAGCTCTAAAAAAGAAAGAGAAAAAAGGTGGGGTGCGGGGGGGGGGGGGGCAAAAAAGTACTA
This sequence comes from Phyllopteryx taeniolatus, assembly GCF_024500385.1. NCBI lineage: Eukaryota > Metazoa > Chordata > Actinopteri > Syngnathiformes > Syngnathidae > Phyllopteryx > Phyllopteryx taeniolatus. The sequence goes on from NC_084507.1 coordinate 25,532,356, forward strand.
TAATAAGAACAGAATACAAAGTCAATGGACCTACAAACTCATTCATTGCATTTTTAGTGTTACAAATGTACATGCAACTTCAGACAATGCCTGTGTTTTACAATTATTTCCATTTTGATTAGGTTCCACTGTAACGGTTTAACAGAATGTGCAGTATTGAAAGCTTTTATGGACTCATGTATAATCTCGGTCATGTTTTCTTTTGGTGAAAATTAATCTGAAATCCCGGCAAATTTTGGCGCCCAACCCTAAAAAGGGATGGCTTTGTACTCCCGGGGGTTCCGGATTGGTTCCCTTACGGCGGCGCAGGATCGGTTGTAGTCCACGTGGGAGAAGCCACAACAGTCCAGCGTCTTCTCCACGTCCGCCTGCATCGATTTGGACTTGTTCCAGCCCACCTCCAGGAGATGATTCTGTGAGGACATCAGGCAGTTTGTCAAGTCAGAATGTGCAGTGAGGGAACATAGTGGAGCGAAGGCCTTACCCGCTGGTTTTCATTGAGGGCCAGACAGGCACACGACACGGACAGTTGCACCATGAACACCAGGAACAGGATGATCATGTACTGCCATGTTAAAGAAACGGCGTAGACTGACAGAAATAAAGTACAAATGCTTGGTTACCGAGAGTCCAATGTTCAGCTCTCCCTACTGGGTATACAGTGGTGCCTTGAGATATGAGCGACCCGACTTCTAAGTTTTGAGAGACGAGCTGTCATTTGACCAATTGTTTTCTTTGACTTCCGAGCAAAACTGAGATACGAGCGCTGTATGTTGGAAGTAATATCGACTCAACTCACTTTAAGCAAACACAGCTTTGCCTTATGACAGTCCGTTAAGCCTAACGATAAACAATGCAAAACGCCATAGACAGACTAACAAAAAGCAGGTAGTGGGAAACGGGCATTTTTGCTACTCCCAAAGTCACATATCGTCAGCCTAATAGCATACTTAAGTCTTTTTTTAACGTTTTCAGAAAACATGTAAAACACCGATTTAACAAGAGTCCAGTTGCGTCGATTCAACCTTTGCAGCATTATGTTTTTATTGATATTGTGACAGTAAATTAAAAATGTCTTCGCCAATTATGCCAGTGGACTAACGATATTCTCTCCCCCCCCCCCCCCCGTTATTCACTGAAGAAATTGCCTGTTGGCCCTTTATGATCTCTGGCCTAAGCCCCATCTAATACAAAAGCATTGCTTTGGCAACATCTTGGCGCAAAGGATCTATGTTGGCATGACGGGAGCAGTTTCATTTCGACAGGCCGTAACCCTGTCTAATGGAAAAGTATTACTTTGGCCCCACCTTGTGGCATGTTGGTCCCAAGGAACTATGTTGAAGTGAGGGGAGAGCTTCATTTGGACAAGCCAATAAGCCATCTTATTGAAAGGTGACTCTTTGCCACCATCTTGTGGCATCTATAGGCAATTAGAAATCTTTGTATTTGTTATGTCGCTGAGTTGAATCAGTACTGTACTTCTACCAGTTTTTTTTATTTTTTTTTATATTAACTTAAGTATTTGTACTCAAGTACAAAGCGTACTTCTTTGCGGCAAAATGCAGAAGGATACGAAGAAGAGCAGCACCTGGTGGTGGTGCAAGGCGCCGCACAGCCCCACAAAGGCCACCAGCAGCAGAAAGATGCCCACGCAGATGACAGCCGCCACCACCCGGATGCTGGACACCAGGCCGAACCATTTTCCCCACGCCGCTACGCCCACCAGCAGCAGGCTCACTAACTGAGGTAACAACAACACATGATGTCATCGTTACACTTTTGTCACAATCATTAGAAATGTTGTCAAATGTAAATTTGTTTTGTTGTTGTTTCTCAAAAACGTCCAAAAGTGACTTAGGCATTTATGTTATTAAGCTAACAATTTATGAATGTTAAAAAAAAAAAGTTGTAAATTTATTTTACATATTAAAAAAAGGGGGAAAAAAGTATAATTAAAACACATTTTGCTCTTTCTTTGGGGGAAATTCAGTGTAAACTGTTTTAAATCGGAAATTCGTCACGATTTAAAAGTGCATATGGAAAAATTTGATTTTCGAAAATATGGATTACTACAGGAAGGCAGTTAAGAGTATTTAGATTTGGTTCATTGCCACTGGTCTGACTCAACACCAGACAATCAATTAAAACGTTCAATTAAAACGTTAAATTAAGTAAGAAAGGTTGCTCGTGATACCATATTTTACATTCCACCTTCAACTAAAACGGAGCAAATATGAATACGTGTAGAAAAGTGACATTCTAAACTTCGACGTAAGCTAAATACAAGTCAATGAAAACACGTGTAATGAAGATCATACATCATGGCGCATATAAAACGTACAGTACTTACCACGTAAAGTATATTGAGTGCGCAAAGGGAGTTTTTAGTGCAAACAAATCCTCCGCAAACCATCTCCGCCACTCGACAACTTCAGACGAATTTTGTTGTCTCGTCTTCACGCTTCACCTGTACCTGAACCTTCTGTTGTTGTTTTTTTAATTCCTGTAATCGTGTTCAGGTGTTTGCCATGTCACGTTTACACACATCCGCTTTGACGTCGACGCATAATTTTTTTTTTTTAATCATTATTATTATTTTTCAATAGACTCTTAAGGAGATGAACTCGTTTTGTCATGGTTTTAATGAATTTTCATCATTAATAAAATCATTTGAAAGCGTTTGGCTTTTTATGACGTCACTCGCAGGTTAGACAATTGAACTTTTGCGAGATGGCGACATCTGGTGGTTAAAATACATAACTGGCCGTTCAGGACGTGGTTGGCTCTTTAAAAATGTTGAAAATATACACGTTTAACATATTTATTAAATAAATGTAAGTATTTTCGTAGTTTTTGATCATATATATATATAAAACAACTCGAACATATTTAAATTTTTTATTGGATCTGAGGAACATTGTACAAAGCTTAATAATAATAATACTAAAACAGTAAATACAACAAAACTAATAAATATATGTCCAAAAGGGTCAATAAAGTCTATGGTTTTAACTGAGAATTATAGTAGAATTCAAGATAAAATTAAAAAATAAAATAAAAGCAAGAGAGCTGAAGTGCGATATGCAAAACGGATGAGTTCCTTTTAGGGATTTTTTTTAAAATGTTAGTTTTAATTTTATTTGAATGGGTAATGTTCATGTGGACTCACACAGACACATCCTCCAAAATGCTGATTGTATATTATTGAATTTATCTGCGTGAACTCATTTACAGGATTTCGAATGTATGACGTTTTCAGAGACGACCCCCACTCACCACCAGCCTGCCCAGAACACCGAATCAAACGTTGCATGTTTTGCTTCACGTCGTCCAAAAAAGAAGAGGAAGAAGAAAAAAGAAGAACTTAAAAGTTTTTACTCACACTTGAGTTTCATTTTTGGGCCACAAAGCTGCTCGTCCCTCCTAACGTTTACTAGCTGGGATTTACTCAAACCTTTTGCTGGATTAGTATTTTTTTTGTTTTTTTTGGGTGGAATTATGGCAGAGGAACTCAATTATGTGACAGTCAAATTCAACTCTCACCGTGAGTCGTTTACATTTTTGTTTTTATTAATTAAAGGTTTTGACGATGTAGGAATGTGTTTTTCTACATTTGTATTTCAAATACAAAGCATACATACTAACTCTGTCAGAGAGCTACTTGTGTTATATTAAAAGCTTCAATTGAATTCACATAACAAATCTCCACTCAAATGCAGGTTTTAGAGCCATTTGGAGGTTATTTTTCCCCGCAAAAATATGAACAGGAAGTCTGGATTTAGCGGTTATAACAATACAAAAATTAATTACTTTATCTCCTCATAAATGACTTGGAAATGAATAAATACTGGTACAGTGGTGCCCTGAGATACGAGTTTAACTTGTTCCGTGACCTCGCTCGCAAAACACTTGTATCTCAAATCACCAACTGGAAGATCGCAAATGCCATAATCTGTTCCAGCCCCAAGCCGCCAAATAAGAAAAACACAATTAAATGTAATGCAAAGCAATCAACCAGTTTTTGCTACATTAGTCGCTTCAATTCAATGGACTATGTGCTGCTCCTTCAGGTGTCAGTGCCATGGCCACCTGTGGGCAGTATAATACAGACATACGGATATACAGTCCAGAGGGACTGTCTTAGCTGCTCAGTAGGCCGCAGTAATATTAGCCGTAGTGTGCAGAGGATAAAGAATATACTGTATGCTTGTATTGTTTTATTATCTGTTTACATGTGCTGTTCCACCGTTTGTGTTATAACACTGTGACCCCCATGCGATTCGTTAGCCCCTTAATGGTGTTTTGCATTGTTTGTTAGCATTAAGCTAAACAGTCTTTCTTAAGAAAGCTACGTGGTCTTTTTAAATACATGTGTAATTCTTTTGCTGAGTTTGACAGTAAAGTTCAAATGGGAGTGGCATTTAACAGCTTGAAGCGTCTTTTTGGAACATTTGTTCACTATCTGCCAAACTGCTGCTTTTTGTGAAGTGAGTTGAGCTCACCGCCACCATACAGCGCTCGTATCTCGAGGTTTTGCTCACCAGTTAAATAGCAAAATTTGTCGGCTTGTATCTCGAAAAACTTGTAAGTCGGGTCACTCGTATCTCAAGGCGACACTATACAAATGTGTGTATGTGTAGTTATACGGTATATATTTTATTGAACTCATTTAAAATATTTGTTAATCAAATATATTTCAAAATGTATATGTTCGATATTTTCCATCCATTTTAGTATATTTTCTCATAACATAATTGGCATAAGAAGCCCAGCATTGGAGTTCAATGTGAGTTCACAATTTGGCAAGGACAACACACGATCAGGTCCAAATGAAAACAACGTGCGTTAATCTTTCCAGACCTGCCGAACAACGCCGTGGTCTACGAAGACGTGAGGAGCAAGGTGGACACGTGGGCACAGCAGCGCGTCACCCAAGGTTTCCGGAAGCTTCCCTACACCTTCTTGAAGGCTGCCATTCAGACTCCTTGTCCACCTGTTGGCAGTGCTTTGACTAGTTGTCATTTAAAAACTGACACATTTACCAACACAAGAAAATGTCTTTCCAGAGAAGTGCGGCGAAGTGGAGGAAATCTACGATGACGTGAGGACCAAGGAGTTACCTTGCAGTCTGCCTCACATGTTCCAAGGTTCTTGACTTTTTTTTTTCCCAAGGTTACTTCAAGTGAAAAAACAATCATTTATTCCCAACAATGTATTGTGTTTACTTGGTCCTGTTTCTCTTGGCTGAACTGCTTCCATTATGGTAAAGTGAATGTTAGATTTTATTTTGTCCAATCATATTACAACCTTTGTGTCGCCATGTCAACCTAATCTTCCCAAGGGCCTTCACAATTAGTAGTGCTGGCCCATGAAACTTCAAGTAGATTAGCAGTGGGACTGTTTCTTTAACGTATCACATTTCAAATTCTTCTTCATCAACGATGTCAGCATTTTTCCTTCCTCTGATCGGTTGGTCATGGCAAAACTATTCTACCAAAACACATCTGTCGCGATCTGCACACATGAATACATTTTATAATCAGTATATCTAGTGAGCATGATGTATTTTATTGAAATGTTTTATGGTTTTGTCATGCTATTAGATAAATATGAATTCTGAATGATGTATGTGGTGCAGTTGCACACTGTTTTCCTAACAACACTTCTAATGGAATACTCCATCCATCCATCCATTTTCTGAGCCGCTTCTCCTCACTAGGGTCGCGGGAGTGCTGGAGCCTATCCGAGCTATCATCGGGCAGGAGGCGGGGTACACCCTGAACTGGTTGCCAGCCAATCGCAGGGCACATACAAACAAACAACATTCGCACTCACATTCACACCTACGGGCAATTTAGAGTCCCCAATTAATGCATGTTTTTGGGATGTGGGAGGAAACCGGAGTGCCCGGAGAAAACCCACGCAGGCACGGGGAGAACATGCAAACTCCACACAGGCGGGACTGGGGATTGAACCCCGCTCCTCAGAACTGTGAGGCTGACGCTCTAACCAGTCGGCCACCGTGCCGCCTGGAATACTCTTAAGTGCCAAAAAAAGTCAAATAGCCGAACGTGCTAGTTTAGTCTAAGTCAGGCGATTTTAAAGGCCCATTTTCCTCAATTTCTGGTCGCCTTGTTGTTTTCTTTGGGAATTAGTGTTGTAAACGTGTCGAGTGGGGCCTTTGATGCTTGATGAACTGATGAAAAAGCCAAACACGCCAAGGTTAACTCTTTGAATAAATTCTGGTGAGGTGCGCTGCCGTCTTGCAAAACGTGAAAGACTTTGGCAATTCAAACTCTTGACGTTTTGGCCTATTTTCCCCCTCGATTTGTCATTTTCTTTACACTTGTTAGAAAACTGCAAGTTGTGCAAAAAAGTAGTGAAACATTGAACAGTTGGACACGTAGATTCAAAAGTAAACACAAGGTAAAATTAAGTTCACCTGTAAAGATTACAGTGCATTTTAGGTTCATCCTGAAATTTCCATATCACCAAATTTTTGGGAGTAGTCAATAAAGGTTTGGAAAAACAGTGCTTAAAAAGGTCGTTCTTCTTCTTTGTTGCTCAAATATTAATTTTAATGGTTGGACTGTCAATGATTTAGATTTTTGTTTTTGCTTTCCCACTAGAAAACGTGTCGAAAGTGTCGCGCCACATACCTGCCACCCTGGCAGTGGCCACTCTGGGTGTCCTTTGCGTCATCCTCATATCTGTCATCATCGCCCTCACCCTGCACCGTAAGTACGCCTCTGTTTTTTCGTCCTACTTAAATAATTTTTAATTGGCAATCCAAAACCAAAAAAATGAAAAATGACTGATTATTTTTCTTTAGGCTCAGATGCAAAAGAAAATGGACTGAATTTGATTTTCAAATGTAATTGGTCGGATCTATCTAACATTTTTATGTAGTCACCGTCTCGTTGTTGTCAGAAAAATGGCTGTTGACTATAACTGTGATGAAACATTTTCCTCAACAAACTTAATACTGATTCAGTGATTCTTCCACATACCAGTAGAGGGAGACTGTGTACCACACTTGGAGAATAACTGCTCTAACTAGTACATATTTGTCCTTGTCCGTCATCTGGACTGATTGTGGCAGCTAACAAGCTAACATAGATTTACTATAATGCGCCTTACCAAACTTGTGGGTCACGTAAACCTGTCTCTAGATTTTAAATTTAAATACGAAAAAAAATCTGACTTTTTTTCATTTTTTTTTGCATCAGATTTTACACAAACAAAACAGTCACGTTTAATTTATTTATTGAATTTTTGATGGCCCATTAAAAATGTAAAGAAGAAATGATACACATGGTCAGTAAAGTAGTTTTCCTGCTCCAGTGAACGTTGTCACCGCCGAGCAACGCCGGCAGAACGTCAACCTGACGGCTCAGAACGAGCACGTGCGGGCCGAGCTGGAGCTATTGCGGGAACGAGCTCAGGTGCTGAGTTCGGAGCGGGACCAGCTCAACTGGACCATGGGCATGGTCCTCCAGTACGACAGTTTCCCCGTCATCACCTACTGTCCGCAAAGAGGTGAGCACGCACACCAGGACATCGGCATGAAATATGTTTACAAACAGGTTACCATGGCGATGCCATTAAAGCTCCTTCATTAATTAATTGGGAAATTTATCATTAAAAAAATAACTGAGATTATTATGTTATAATAATTAATATTAGTATTTAATTATTACAACGAAAACATAAAACAATATTATATCATATATTTTATCTTGTATAAAATTTCAACATAATTGTTCGTTTTTATTATTTTACAAGCACTACAATATAAAATGTGTAAATATAATTATAATTTAACACTTTTTAATAAAACATGTTTGAAATTTATTACAATTCATTACATATACATTTTACATTAAAATATTATTTAATATTTTGGTATTTTAAAATTATAATTAATATTATTATAAAATGTTTTATTAAAATATATTTTATTATGACAGTAAATAGTATATATGTTTATATTAAAATGATTATTACTCAATTTATTTGTAAATTATAATAAATATCATAACAATATCTTTATTAAAGTATAAGTTTAGGAGATACATCCAGCCATTCATCCATTCATCATCTGTACCACTTTATCCTCACAAGGGTCGCAGGCGTGTTGGAGCCTATCCCAGCTAACTTCGGGCGAGAGGCGGGCTACACCCTGAACTGGTCGCCAGCCAATCGCAGGGCACATATAAACAAACAACCATTCGCGCACACATTCACACCTAAGGGGAATTTAGAGTCGTCAATCAACCTACCATGCATGTTTTTGGAATGTGGGAGGAAACCGGAGTGCCCGGAGAAAACTTAAGAGATACATATATAATCATATTAAAGTAATAATTATTCAATTTTTCTGTATTTGTAAATTAAAATAAATAATATATATAGCCGGCACGGTGTTTGACTGGTTAGCACATCTGCCTCACAGTTCTGGGAACCGGGATTCGAATCCCGGCCCCGCCTGTGTGGAGTTTGCATGTTATCCCCGTGCCTGGGTGGGTTTTCTCCGTGCACTCCGGTTTCCTCCCACATCCCAAAAACATGCGTCGTAGGTTGACTGAAGACTCTAAATTGCCCATAGGTGTGAATGTGAGTGCGAATGGTTGTTTGTTTATATGTGACCCTAGTGAGGAGAAGCGGCTCAGAAAAGGAGCCGCTTGTCCTCACTAGGGTCGCGGGCGTGCTGGAGTCTATCCCACCTATCATCGGGCAGGAGGCGGGGTACACCCTGAACCAATCGCAGAGCACATATAAACAAACAACCATTCGCACTCACATTCACACCTACGGGCAATTTAGAGTTGTCAATCAACCTAGCATACATGTTTTTGGGATGTGGGAGGAAACCGGAGTGCACGGAGAAAACCCACGCATGCACGGGGAGAACATGCAAACTCCACACAGGCGGGGCCGGGGATTGAACCCTAGTCCTCAGAACTGTGAGGCAGACGCTCTAACCAGTCGACCACCGTGCCGCCATATATATATATATATATATATATATATATATATATATATATATATATATATATATATATATATATATATATATATATATATATATATATATATATATATATATATATATATATATATATATATATATATATATATATATTTTTTTTTTTAATTTATTTATTTATTTTTTTTGGGGGGGGATTGCTACCATCATCACCAGTTTGTCAGTCTGTACCTGGAAGTCACACAGGATCTTGGCCTGGTTGTTCTCAAGTACCTTTGGTGGTGTCACATTAATTTAATGATTTATACACACATATACTGTATCAGTCTGTCTGGCCCGTCCATCCATCGATCCATCCATCTATTTGACAGATGCCGGTCATTGCCCTGACTGATCATGGTGACTAACAAGCTAACATAGCATTAATAATGCTCGTTACCAAAACACCCACCAATGAATTATTAAATCAAACTCCGTCCATTTTTAAATTTTTTATTTTTCCTCTGAGCCTAAAATTGAAACGTGTTTTTTTTCTATTTTTGAAAATAAATATATTTTTTTATATTTAACAAAATAATCCTGTCACTTTTTTTGTATTTAGATTTTGGATTGCCAATTTAAAAATGAAAAGAATGAAGGAGCCATGGATTTTGTGTTTGCGTTTTTTTTTTAGTTTTAAGCCTGTGCAAGCCGTGCATGGATGACTGGCTGCTGTTCGGCTCCAAGTGTTACTTGTTTGTGCACTCACCTTACTCCAGCAGTTGGAAGGACTGGCAGGACAGTGTTGATGACTGCAGGTGGAAGAATGCACACCTGCTGCTCATTGAAAGCCAGGAAGAACAGGTGAACATAACAGTACTATAATACATTATTTTCAATGACAGGGGTTTTAGTACACATCCCTGTGGGACGCTGTACAAATCAAATCAATTCTAATTTTATCGTGCTCATTAGCTAACAAGTTAGATCGTGACGTAAGTAGCTTACGAGAAGACTTGGCAAGTCAAATTTAGCTGACAAGCTAACAAACTAAGTAGCTAATTAGAAAGCTCAGCAAGCCGAATCTAGCACAGTAGCTCGCGGGTTAAGTAGCTTACTAGAAAACATGGCTTGAGTCCGATCTACCTGGTTAGCTTGCAAGCTAAGTAGTTATCTACTGTACAAAGCTTGGCAAGCTAAATCTAGCTCAGTACCTAATAGCTTGGGTCTCAAGCTAAGTTGAGCAAAGTAGCAAACTAGAAAACATGGCAAGCCAAATATAGCCCAGTAGGTAGCAGGTACACTAAAACAGCTTTCCATAGCGTTGACTTTAATGTGATACTGCTGACTGATGAATACTGTATATTTAGTGTTATTTTTGTGGTTGATTCAGGAGTTCATCACAAAACACACGAGGTACTACCAAGACGACAAGCACGGCTACTGGATAGGCCTAAAAAAGACCGAACTCTCGGAGAACTGGAAGTGGAACGATGGACGCAACCTCACTCTGGCGTGAGCAAACAAACACCAAAATCACAACAAAACTAGGCAGTACCAAATCAGCCCGGTTGTTAGCTGGTCATCTTTCAAGCTAAATTAAGCTAAGTAGGAACTAGGAAGCATTGAAAAGCAAATCTATCTCAGTGACTAGCTGGGGAATCCAACTCAAGAGCTGCCTGGTTAGTTTACAACCTAAGTAGCTCATGAGAAAGCTGTAAAGCTAAATTTAGCTCAGTATCTACTGTTTAGCTTGCAAGCTAAGTTGAGCTAACTAGAAAGCTAGCAAGCCAACTCTAACTCAGTAGCTAGCTGGTAAATGTAACTCAGTTGCTAGCTGGTTAGCTTTCAAGCTAAGTCGCTCATGAGAACGCTCTCAAGCTATATCTAGCGCCGCAGCTAGCGGCTTAGCTCGCAGGCTAAGCTGGGCTAACGCTAAAGCTCTTAAGCTAAATCTAGCCCAGTAGCTAGACAACATAATAAACACTCTTGGAAGACCAATAAACCAAATAAATTGGTTAAATATTTGCCTGAAGCAAAGTATCAAATAGGTCCACCTACACCATTAGCCAACGTGCAGTGATGTCTAACGAACTCCATTTTGTGTGGTGTTAAGGTTCTGGAGAGATGAAATCTATTACATCAAAAACCGCTGCGCTATGACGTCAAAGTCGCAGACATCAACGTCGCTGGACAACTGGAGAATAGAATATTGCAACATGAAGAACAGATTTATCTGTGAAACCAATGTCTTCACCAAACTTGATCTACACTAATACATCACTTTCATACAAAACAAATACACACCCAATCTGTCTGTGAAGCTAGCTGTGATAGGTAAGTGTAGCCAACAAGAATGCTCGCAAGACAACTCGAGGTGCCTCGTGAGCACTCAGGCTAAGTATAGCACAGGAACTATCTGGTTAGCTAACTTGCCAAACCTCGCTTAATACCGAGCTGGTTCCAAGGTAAGTAGTTGGTAAGTTGAGGTAAATAGCTCATGAGAAGACTCTCAAGGTAAACTTAGCAAAATCCTAAATAATAATATAAATTGTAGCTAGCGAGCTAAGTAGCCAACAAGAAAAATTGGCAAACCAAATCTAGTTTAGTAATATCTGATTTAAGTAGCTAACTAGAAACATCTCGTTCAGTAGCTAGCTGGTTAGCTCATGAGCGGAGTAGATAGCTTGGCAAGTCGTAGCTAGCTGGCTAGTGAGAAAGCTTTCAAGCTAAATCTGGTTCAGTAGCTAGCAGTCAAGTAGCGCACTAGCGAGCTTGGCAATTCAAAACTAGCACAGTAGCTAGCTGGTTAAGTAGCAAACTAGACAATTGGGCAAGCCAAATTTAGCTTAATAGCTAAGTAACTACAAAACATCCATGCACAGTCTGCCTTTGCGCCATGTCATCGTTTAATTTAACGAATGTAAACTAAAATACCCTGAAGGCATCTGTGAGAATAAAGTATCCTGATACTACTGTGTACTCACAATTTTTTGCTTGTTTGGGTGTCAACTGTGGAAGAATTCAGATACTACGGTATTTAGTGGTTTAAATAGACAAGATTCCCATTTAATGTGCATATTTTCTTTTTGTGTGGCAAAAATAAATCACATTTCAGGTCAATATTCTGTACATTGATACGGCCTGCCAACCATTTCAAATATCCGTTGCATTAATTTACTTGTTTTATCCAAATATTTGTTTATTAAAATCGATTTACGTTATGAATTTTTTAATTGTATCAAATCAAATATTTGGTTGTTTTATTGTAATGATATTTAAAAATAATACAATTCGTAAAATGTTTAACATTTTATATTATTAAAAGTTTAATTAATATTAAATTATCCATACATTACAAATTGATTTATTATGAAGTATTATTTTAATATATGAAATAAATTAAAATACATCGGACCCCAGCTGTTGGCAGGGGACAGGGACTGTGCCGGATCATGGATAGCGAAACTCCACAAATAATTTTAATTGCAGTTAATTTAAAAATAATAATACCAATAACTGCAGGATTGAGTAAAAAACAAACAAAAAAACAAAAGGCGGATCAGATTTTTTTTAAAAAATGCATATAAACTGGGGTTTCCGCAAATGTAGGGTAGGTTCCAGAAAAGTCAGTGAATAGGTGAATTTGCGAATTTTCAGGGGTAAAAAAACGTATGCATTTGAATATATAGTTGAACCTTTCCCCCCCCCTTTTTTTAAACCCGATCTACAAATAACCAGGCCCATCTGTCCCTTAAAAAAATAAAAATAAATAAAAATCAAATGGCCCTTGAGCACAAAAGTTTGCCCAGCCATAATTTCGACACTACGGACTTCACTACTGCCTCTAGGAGACATATACTAATGGAAGCAAATTTTAAAAATGTATTCATTTATTTTCAGTCATTTAAAAGAATTCATAGGCAATAAATTCAAAATGGGGTTCAACAGAATTTAAGCACAGTTTGTCTTGTTGTTAGTCGGTAAGCTTCCAGTGACATGCTAATTACATTATCATCTGCAAGGTAAATAATGATTTCATATGTAATTGATATTTAACTGTTTGGTTTACTCATATCACACTGAGTGTGTCACTTTACGGTCGATTTCTCGTTCTATTGTCAAAACGAGGCTGAAGATGATCGGACGGACTTAAACGCCCATCAAAGAAATCAGTTATGCATTTATTGGCAGATAGCCTTCAGTCACTATAGAACAACAAAAGTTAGTCTTTGGACTTTTTCTTCTTCTTTGGTGGAGGATGTGGTTGTGCTTCCTCGCTGATGTTTGAGTCCTTTTTCCTTTTCTTCTTGACTTGATGTTCGGAAACGAGTGGCTGTGATTCTCCGTGGTTACTCTGCTCTTCTTCTACTGCAACTTGCTGCTCTTTCTTCTTTTTCTTCTTCTCCAGAAACGGAGTGGTGTCAAGCTCTGAACTTTTAAACTCTGCCTTTTTCTTCTTCTGCTTCCTCTTGTGGGCTGCGTCACCGTTTTCTACGCATCTCACTTCCTCCTCCTTCTCGTTGCTCCTTTTCTTTTTCTTCTTTTTGAGCTTGACGTCAGAAGGTTCTGAAAGAGCATCGTTTAGTTCTTCAGTCTTCTCCTTGGATATCTTCTTTATTTTTAGCTCGTCGTCTTCCCGCCTGACAAGGGTCTTCTTTCCGTATTTGGCCATGAAGTCAGCCTCCTGCTGCTCTAGCCGGGCTAGCTTAGCGCTCATGTTCAAGCCATGTCTGGCTCCTCTGAAAAAACAAAAGAACAGAAAACAAAATAAGCATCTAAAATATATTGAGTCCTAAAGATGTGTTTCTACTAACGGACTGACTTGTGGGCAGTGCGTCCTCCACAAGCCTTCATGAGGTCACAATCAGACAGCCTGGAAAGAATCAGAAACATGTCAAAAGCATTAATGAGTCCCCGAGTTTTTAATTCTGTTGATTTATCTTTGATACAACACTTTATGCTTCAATTCCTCTGATGAACATAAGAATTAAAACATTCAGATTAAAAATTGAATTGTTTTTCCTAATGCTTTGACTCTTATGCTCTAAAATAGAGTTAAAGCAAATGTGTTAAAAACAATTTTTTTTTTTGCAATTAATGCAAATTAGAATATTTTGACATTTTAATGGTGCTGGTTTACATACTGCAAGCAAACATTGAATACTGAACATTTTCAATGCTTTAATTCTGCTGGTTTACATAAGAATCAAAGCAAAAAACAAGTTCTGACTTGGTGGTGGAGGATAGATCCAGTTCGAGATCTTTCTCCTGGTCCGAGCTGCTGCTGCTGCTGCTGTCGACTGTTGGCTCTGGATGCTCCTGACCAGACAGCAGAGTGGCCGACTGAAAACAAGAAACATTAAATCGACACGTCTTTATTCTGGAACTCTTGCTGGAAAACCTTCAATCATTTCACCTTGACAAAGCATCCATAGAGTTTGGCTTTAGCCAGCGAGGCCTTTCTGGGCTTCTTGTTAGAAATCATGCCTCCGTCGCCTTCTTCGCCGTCCTCAGGCATCTTCTTTAGCGAAATCCCATCCTGAATAAAACATAAGAGAGCAATCATAACATCTTATGAAGGCAAGTTTAACAATGCTAACAGCTAAAATGCTAATAAACCACTTGGAACCACGATGTTGATTTGGAAACATCTTGTGGACAGACGGCAATGAGCTAAAGCCTACTGAAGTTGAATGCTAACAGTTGGTACGCTAACATATAGCAAGATAACCTGAATACAGAAACGTCATCAAAATTTTACATCTTCGTACAGAAACTATTTCTAATAAGAATGGATCAAATGCTAACGTGCTAACGGTTTGTACCATGACACAGAAGGATAGCAACCTGAAGACACAAAGTTTTTGCCCACAGTTGTCTACTATTTCTAATAAGAATTGAGCAAATGCTAATATGCTAACAATCGGTATGCTTACATATAGCAAGATAGCAACCCGAATACAGCAACTGTTAAATTGATGCACTTAACATCTTTGCCCACAATAAGAGATTAGAATTGATAACACGCAACAGTTGGTATACCAACAATGAGCTACACAAGAACGTCAAACAGCTGACAACGATGAGTATACAACTTGTTAACTTTTAATATGCAGCCAGTTAACTTCTGTTTACACTTTTATCACTAAAAAAAAAAGCTACTGTACACTTACTAAGGCTTTTATACAATAGCAGTCCCCCCAAATGGAAAATTTTGACATTTTGACCCTGCGACAGACCTTTTCTATTTACATTATGTCCTATGTTTTTTTTTTGTTTTTTTTTAATACCACCAACCTGATGGGACTCCACCTCCAGGCTGGACGAGGCCTTATTAAAGACGTGATCCCACCAGTGGAAGGTGAACTGCTCTCCTTCCTTGTGGCCCACCTGACAACACACAAAATGTCAGCCGTCACTGGACGCGCGCACGCACACGCACGCGCACGCACACACACACACACACACACACACACACACACACACATCTCACCCCGCTTTTGTTAGATTTCACTTTGACCTTGATGGCTTCAGATATGCCATTCTCATTCCGACCCAGTCCTTTGCCTAAGCATCAATAACAACATAATAAACATGTCAGGTTCCAGTGGTCGTGATATGATGAATAACAAGAGCCAGTAGACAACATCTGACCATGTTTCCACCCGTGACGCTTCAGCTGCTGCTCGGCAAACCTCAAGCCGTGGCCCTTTTCTTGGACAACGTCCGCCATCTGAATGCGGGAAGGTTAGTTAATATGTTTTCATTGATATTTGACTGGGAAAACACCACAACGAAGACGAACGTCTCGTAACAACAATACAATGGAAATATTTTTAACGCGATATTTGATCAAAAATATTAGTGCTATAGTGTCCAGTTAAAACCGCAAACATATTAGCGCCGCGTTTCATTCAAAATGAGATAAAAACCAAGTTGGAACCTTTAGAGAAGTGTGTCACGCTGCTTTAGCAGGAGGCTGACATGACACCGGAAATACGTCACATCCCATGCCCCATTGTGTACTTTTGTGCACAGATATGAAGAGAAACTATACGACACTAACCAACGTGCCTACGTAGCGGCCATATTTGCATGGGCGACTTTCCTATCAAAGGCAATGCATGGACATTGAAATCAAATCGTAACTTGTGCAATTCTCAACTGATTTTCATGAGGTTTACTTTTTTTTGTCAGTGTCAAAGCGTGTGCCATCAACTTTGAATTTGAAAAAAAAAAAAAAAAAAACTCCCAAAAATATTTATTACCTGTAAAACATTATCCCAGGTCGCTTGTCGTAATGTTCCTTGTGCGCAACCGAATGCAGCACAATGTACCTGCATCCTTGTTCTTTCTATTTCTATATTATATTATTACCAATATTACCCAAAATGTATTAATGTCTGAGCTTTCCAAATTTCTGTAAATGCATGTTAGGTATGCACACGAACGCTAGATAGCAGCATTGATCACTAAACACGTTAATTTGTATTGACGTTGCCTAAAACAGAGGAGTAGCATTTTATTTTCTCGACGCAGTTTGTAAGTACAGTGACGGGCGGTACATTTGGTCCCTGGGCCTTCAGTGGGGATTTACTCCATTTAATCCACCTCATAATACCATCACAATCACGTCAATGCAATTATGCAAATATCAGTATCAGTATGCAATATAACAGCAGTAAACGGTGCCACCTAAATCATCTGCAGCAGTTCAGAACCAATAATTATCAAATAACATGACAAAAACGTAAATAAAATACAAATAAAAACAAGCAAATATAAATATACAAATACACACAGAGACTGAAATCTGATTGGACAAAACAAAACAACAAAATAAAACAAACTGTTACATCCACATGCACGTACTGGAAGCACTGCAGCCAAAAGAAACTAATAGACTTGGGAATATATTTCATGGAACAAATATTAGAATTTGCTCCACAAGGATGTCCTCCGCCTTCCGCATGCATGCATGCATACATGCATACATGCGTACATGAGGTCTTAATCTGCAAGGAGGAGAAGACAAGCAACACAGCAGCTGCTTATCAAGGCCGACCTCCTGTTTTAGGGAGGAAAGATGTCCAGCTGTTGTCGGGAAGCTCACTGACTGACTGGATGACTGTCGGTCTCACTGGAGCTGCTCAACACACAGCTGACAGTCACGTAAGTATGTGAGAGACACACACACACATGCACATGTGTTTTGAATAAGAAGGATATCACTCTCTAATATTGTACGTGATAAAAACATACTGTAATGACACAATTAAGTAGAATGTAAAGATTTGCACAGTTTTTGCCACGTTTTTGTTGTTGTTGTTGTTGCTTTGATTCAGTGGATATTGCGGTGCTCCTTCTGGTATGTCCGACTTGGCTACCTGGGGGTAGTAAAATACAGACATATGGATATACACAGTGCCAGTCAAAACATCTCAGTGAGCCGCAGTAATATTAGTCGTTCTTCGCAAAGAATGTATGCATGTGAGTATTGTGATATTGTCTGTCTACATGTGTTGCGCCACCATTTGTGTTCAAATTTCCATTGCTTCCAAGCTATTTGTTGGCCCATCTATGGCATTTTGCATTAAGATAAACGGACTTTCTTAAAGCAAAGCTGTCTGCCTGCCTCTATCTATCTATCTATCTATCTATCTATCTATCTATCTATCTATCTATCTATCTATCTATCTATCTATCTATCTATCTATCTATCTATCTATCTATCTATCTGTCTAAAGTACATCTAAAAAGAGTAAAAACAACCATCTCTCCTCCCTTCTCCTTCCCTCTGTCACAGTTTTTCCATTTTGCGAGTTCTTGACGACCCTCCCCCCGTTTTCCTTTTTTCTTTTTTCTTTTTGGATGCCACACGAGTCTTTCCTCTTTTTCTTCTCACAAAGTCCACCGGACCCTCTTTTTGCAACATCTCAACGCAACCTGTGGATCAACTTTTTATTATTAAAAAGGTGACATTTTATGTTTTGTTAATTTTCTTTGGGGGGTCTTTGGAGACTTTGGAGTGCAGTCGTACCCGGACGGGACCACCAGGCAACAAGCAGCGGGGAGGTGAGGACACGAAATACTTTTTATGACTTGGTGGGATGGCACTGGCTGTCAAAAAAGATAATGATGCTCCACTTTTAACTGACCGTGGCACAGAGGTAGTGATTTAACAATGTTTCATTTTTTTGTGCTTGTAGTTTGCATCACACTGAGAGCTGTGCCTAATATTTTGGTTATTTAATTTCTCGAGAAGACTCTGATGTTTTGGATCTCATTGGATTCTGCAGGTGTGCCTAATATTGTGACCATTGTGTGTAGGTAACAAAATATGAAAAACTAAAACCACTACAGTATGATTACATTTTAATTATACCACTAGTATGCGTAATTTTGACTGTTGCAATGTAGTAATGATAATGTATTACTGCTGGATGTGCATCCATACGTTTATATGTAAACCTCCTGTCATTTTGCAGGTCGAATTGACCCGTTGAAAACTTTACAAATCTAGAAATAATATTTTAGATAATTCGACAGACAGACAGACAGGCAGATAGACAGATACTTTAAACATCTTGTGAGGGAAATGAAATTGTCACAGCAGCAATATTCACACATGTCCATTTGTATTAATAATATAGAAAAAAACAACTAAGTAAAAACAAATACAAAGAGTAGAACTGAAGCGGAATTAACTGACGTTTTAACCCAGTTGAAAGAAAAAGAAAATCAGAAGATTTAAATGTTGCATGTTGGTTGGCATGTGGTAAGTTATAAATATAGTTTAATTATGCCACAGTAATAGTTGTACAGTGTGTGGGAAATGGGAAGCATAATATTTACATTCATACATATTTATTTGCAGTGATATATAATGATGAATTATAATACACCTAACTGTATGAACATTTTGGTATGCATAATATGTATGCTTTAACAGTTCCATTGCACATGAAACTTGAAATAAATTATTGGTGTTAAAATGATGACATGTAAATGTTTTAATCGTATGCAGTAAGTCGAGGTACCACTGCATTCAGTAGTCGTGTTTGAACAATAAGTGGAAATTGGCAGGTAGAAATATTGAGAAAATAACATAAAGAAAACATACAAAGCTATGGATGTTTGATTTGACCACTGTTGGGCCGAGGGTCATCGCTAGTGTAGCGATTCACATAGCTGGAATTCCCGGAGCTGGCCAGGATCAATTCCTACTCAACGCCACTTTGATTGACAGCTGATCACCGTTCACTCGCAGTCATCTGGCCACAAGATAAGCAGTATAGAAAATGGATGCTCTTTGGGATGAAGCCGGAAAATGTCTGCGATTGTTTGCCAGGTTGTTCATCATCACCTATGGACAACCTGACATAATCGTGATCCTGTGGAAGTTCACATCACATCACATAAAAAAAAAAATAATAATAATTTAAAAAAAGCAATTTAATATCTTTGTAGAAAGCTCGGTCGAGCTGTAAAAGGTTTAAATCCAGCCTGTTAGCACGGCCTGTCTTATATAATGTGATGCTTTGTAGAATCCAAAAGAATACAAAAAAAAATAGATTAAATAAAATAGTAATAGAACCAAAGTAAAATAATCAGAACAACTTTCATCTGTTTTTTGTTTTTTTTACATTTTATAAAACTTACCAATTTGACCCGCATTATAAAAGGATGCGACAAGTAACCTTTGAACTTTCCTAATTGTCATACAGGTTTAAAGAAAACTAAAAACATTTTATGGCTCAAACATATGCTAAGGCATGAGAAAGATTCTGAACAATGTAGCGTCCACTTTTCCAGGTCATATAAGCACCTGTTTTTGATTGCTGGTTAACAGTTGAGCAGGGTGTGGTTTTAGCGCATTCACCGGACACGCCCACAGTATTCGAGAGCAGTGACAATGACTTCATTTTACACCATTTTGAAGCCTTATTTTGTATACTTGACTTTTTTTTTTTTTTTTTTTTTAAATAATTCAAATTTGGCAAGGTTGTTAACAACACCCGTTTTTTGTGGTGTGTCCAATTTAGAAGACATTGTTATTTTCACTCTACAGGAAGTTAAAAGATGGGAAATGTTGCTGCATGCTTTGAATGAGGAAAAGTAGCACCACCTGGTGGAAAAGTTGAAACATAAAGGATTGTGCTGCTCTCTCTTGGGATCCATGTAACATTTCAAACTACTATCGTCAATGCTTTTCAATGTGACGTTTTTGGTCACTAGGAACAAATGTGTTATTTTTTTATTTTTTTTGTGGGTGTGTGTTGCGTTGCCTTTTTTTTTACTTTTTAAAGAGGGTCAAGGGGCCTTACATAAGCCAGCCCCTCACTCTGCTCCATGTGTGCGCATCATAAATGTGAAAGAGGAGCCAGCAAGAGGCACAGAGACAACAGACTCCTTGTACTGTGGTGAGGGTCTTTCCTGGACTTGCTTATGTTGGCGTACGAGTGTGTATACGTGTGTGTGTGTGTTGTAGCCACACTGCAGACAATGCTCGTTAAAACTATCTGAAATGTGACACGTAAAATAAGCAAGAAATTAGAAGGCCCCAAAATGACGCCAACGCCGAAATGCAAAGTGGCTTAAGTTTGTGTTGTGGATTTTGCATAAATCATATGTCTTGCAGTTATTGCTGCGCTTTTTTTTTTTTTACGGTGTGGTGCTGACTTGCCTTTTTTGCATGTGAAAAACCAAGTCCCAAGTCCACAGTATGTCATGCTTGGCAGCATGCGCACGTGAACCGAGGGAACTTTTGCTGTTTTTCTTGAGCTTTTCTTCTCCCTCCTCTTCCTCTTCTTCTTCATCCTCCCACCAGCTGCGTTCTGCTCCCTGTCGTCCATCTCGCTTTTATGAGAGCGCACGTGTTTCGATGCCGTCTTCCAGGTCCACTTCTCAAAGATAAACTTCGTTTGGCCGGCGTGACTGATGATGTCCATTTGTTTTGCAAAAAAAGCTGAAAAACCAGAAAGTCATGTGCAAAGCAAAACACACAGAATAAATCAAACTAAGGGTTTGATGTCTCAGTTGACTACGTGCAAGTTGCATTTATCATTTGCTGCCCTCGAATCCTCATCAGTAGTTCCAGTTACATTCACGAGGCGCTTAACTTACGTGAAAAAGTTACTTGATGGTCAATCATAAATTCTTAAAAAAATTTCTTTATGCGGGAGGATAATAAACATGAAGAACATACACAATCCATTTAGATGCAGAGAATGAAAAAAGTTTGCTTTTGCAAATATGCTAATTTTAACCGACATTGTCTGTTTTATTTTGATTGATAATTTTTTTTTAAATTAAGTTATTTCATTATGATTTCTTTGGTATTTTATTTGTAATATAAATTTTTATATTAGTATGTGTATTTTTAATTATTCGTTTGATTATTTATTATGTGATTTTACCACACAATTATTACATTTTATGTTATTTTTCTATTTAGCTATTTATTATACAATCTTTAGTTATCATATCATTCTTTGGCACATTTTATATATTGAAAAGGAACACGACGCAGTAATAACTCATCTGGCCCTACCCCTTGTTCTCCATATAATTTAGATTTATCCATCCCTCCATTTTCTGAGCGGCTTCTCCTCACTAGGGTCGCGGGCGTGCTGGAGCCTATCCCAGCTGTCATCGGGCAGCAGGCGGGGTACACCCTGAACTGGTTGCCAGCCAATCGCAGGGCACATACAAACAAACAACCATTCGCACTCACAGTCACTACGGGCGATTTAGAGTCTCCAATTAATGCATGTTTTTGGGATGTGGGAGGAAACCGGAGTGCCCGGAGAAAACCCACACAGTCACGGGGAGAACATGCAAACTCCACACAGGTGGGCCGGGGATTGAACCCCGGTCCTCAGAACTGTGAGGCTGACGCTCTAACCAGTCGACCACCGTGCCGCCTAATTTTGATTTATGCCATGTTAATACAATAGTAGGTTATTCATACTGTTATACAATGTATCCCCCCAAAAATGTGTTATTATCATGATCCATGTCACAACGCTATTGTTTGAAAAAAAATATTTATATTTTCCCGGACAAGATTTTGGGCTGGATAATTTCTTTTGTAAACTCACAATGTTTAGCAATACATGCTTATCAGTGGCCAGCATGTAACATTGCAGATCTCTTTGCTTTTACACTTCTAAATATTTTGTAAAGAAATTCAATATTTCTCTAACTGTAATGCTTCATTAAAAAAAAAAAAATCACATGTAACAAAAGTAAAGCAATTGAAATACGCTGACAATGACATTTCCCAGTGCTTAAGTGACAGTCACTGTGGTTTTTAATTGCCAAATAATCCAAATTAAAATTTCCCATCACTCACACACGCCTCAGTTTTTCCTCCACTTTTTGTTCTTCTTGTAAAGATTACGACCCCTCCAAGCGTTGCCCCTGACTGTGTCCTTTTCCCAGGATTTCCTGTGTGTGTGTGTGGCTCTGTTACCCCCTGTCGCCCTCACTGGACCCCCACCACTTCCTGTTGTGTGCTGCTCAACACTGTGTTTGTGGCGCATGCAGCAGACACATCGCCAAAGATGAAAACAGCCTCGCTCCCACTAATCTGTGCATCCAACATCAGTGCTGCTCTGCTTAGTTTTTGGCTTTGGCATGATAGTGCTTACTTTTAATCAGCCTGGCCACGGCTTGGCTTGAAAAGAGCGGATCTTCGCCCATCCTAGGTGCCAGCTCATGGGCGGAGAAACTCTGTGTGGGGTTGGGATTATGTAAATTGGCCCAATTGTGACATCACAATCTATCAGAATTCAGAAGGGATGCTCACAACTATGTGTATATAGTTAATTTTCCATTACATGTCCACTTTAAAGTAAAATACAGCGCCTCCTGTGGGCGATGGAAACTACAGCAGTCTTGTGACAAACAAAAAACAGGGGAGGGGTTAACCTTGGGGGGAGCACACGTGGCTCTTTTGCTTTTTGGAGTGGAGAAAATGAGCTTTTTGGCTTCCAGATTCTTACTCAATGGGCCCCATCTGGACAGAGATGGAAAAAAAAAAGTGAGTTTTTCGGGGCTCTGAAGTGATCAGCGTAATAAGTTTCAGCTTCACCAGACACGGGCCGCGTAGCAGATGCCAGAGTTGGTGCGCTAAATCAACGGGCCCCAACGTTGAGCAATTTTACTGGCCCAGGCTGGACTTCCTGTAAATGGTGATTGAAAAAAAAGAAACGAGTAAGGTGAGCTCACGATGCAAACTGCTCCTGATGCCTGGATGAGAGTGTTGTCTAGACCACGGTTCAAAACGTGTTTGAGGATGGTGGTCTAGTATAACAAGTCCACATTTATGGGTTTTTTGATTTTTCTTTATCCCTCCCAAGTAAAAAAAAAAAAAAAAGGTTACATACAAGTATTTCCTCTAGGAAAATAATATTTTTTTAACGAAAAATAACAATATGAAACCAGCAACAATATGAAACCAGCAACTTCCAAGTCTTCTAACATGAAAGCAACATAGCTATAGACGTTGTATGCTTAGCGTGTGGTAGCTAATTTAACTAAACAAAGAAAAAAAAATGCTTTATCCCATGTGTGTTGTTTGTGTACATTGATTAAAAAAAAGAACACTGATGAAAAGCGTTCTTTAAAAGTGTGGACTTCACCGACATGACAAACCAGCAAAAGTGCAATATTTTCCAGCGCAGTGTATAGTAGCTAGCAGCTGCCATGCAGTCACTTCACAAGTGTCGTCTTAATCCGAAGCAGATGCGCCTGGCGGTTTTCTCTTAATTGCTCGCGCAGTCGTTGAGCTGTGACTTGAAGAATCGTATACTAAAAGTTGTCGTATGGGAACCTTCGTCTTCGAGTGAAATATGGTCCCACTTCTTAACCCCCACGTGTATGTCCATAAACTATTGGCCTGACACCGGCGCGGCAGAGCAGCAAAACGCTTGGCTGACCCCAAGACTCCCAGCGAGGCAGACAGGCCGCGCTCCATTCACAACAAGCTTTCTGGAAACATTGAGTTCATCCAACACTCCAGAATTGTCTTTGATAATTCCTAAAACACCTCGGTTAGGTTGGTTGGGACTCTCAATTGTCTTGGACATTAGCAAAAATATGTGTATTGGTTAATTAAAGACACCAAGTTGTCTTTGATATTTGCAAAATATGCATACAAAATGCGTAGGTTTTGTCGAGATTCGAAATTGTCTTTGACCTTTCCAGAAACATGTAAGGCTCATTGAGATTCTAAATGATCTTGGATGTATAAAAAAAAAAAAAAAAAAAAAAAATCGACGTTCGATTTTTTGATAGGTTAAATTTCTGGTTGGTGTGAATATGAATGGGTATGAGGATTGAATGAAAATGGTTTCTTACCAGTTTTACGGTGTTCCGCCATATATTTCTTTGCTACTCGCAAATACACTTATTGACAGATTTTTATTCGCAACCTAACTTCTGTCATTTGCTTGTTTTTGTGCTAAGGCCAAAGCCCTATCTAATATAAAATAGTGCTTTGGTGGTATCTTGTTACATCTTGAGCTACAGCTATTTTATACCTTGTTTTATTTTTTTTGGGGGGGGTGTCAATTAATCACATATTTTCACAATTTGGGGCAGCTTTTGGTCCCTATCAGCGCTGCATATCAAGATCAGATGAATTGAGGCTTTGTTGTTGATTCTGTACAAAACCCAACAATCTTGCCGGTTAAGTGTTGAATGGCCGCTGTATGCTCGCTCCTGTCTAGTTCTTGTGGTGTGATTTCACACTTTAACCATACTTTGGACAACAGCCGGCTGGCTCGCCCGTCCTCCCACCCTCTGCGAGGGTCAAGTGTTAGCAAACTGCGGCGGCCTCCTGCCAAGACCAAGGTCGCATCGTGTCCTTGAGTGCGCTTTGTTATGCGAAGCGAACAGCGTCTTCTATGTGTGCGTGTGTGTGTGTGTGTGTGTGTGTGTGTGTGTGTGAGCACATCTGTGTTTATATCAACATGAAATTTGTGATGACTCAGCAGTTGTCTTGCTTCCCCACGCGTCGCACGACTTGATTGAAGTAGGGTAAAGAGGCTGTAAATGTTGCATGATGCATCCATCGCTATGCTAGTCAAACCACAGCGTAGAGGTTTGTCTTTGATGTTTACAAATACGTGTGTAATAAGGTCATTGAAGACTCCAAATGGTTTACAAAGTTTTTGTTACGTTTGCCTCATCGGCAATTGTCCTCAGGTCCTACAAAAATGCAACGTCGTGTATTTTAGCTTTATTAAGAACTCAAAATTACCTTTGATGTTTGTGAAAATGTATCTTAGGTTCATTGAAGACTAAATTTTCTTTGATGTTTGTTGAAAGACATTTCTTAAATTCTAGAATGTCTTTGATAGTTACATGGCTATGTGATGCTCACTGAAGAGTAATCTGTTTTAGATGTTTGCGAAAAGACATTCGTTAGGTTCATTATTTGAGGGAACTGTCTTTGATGTTTCCGAAAAGTCATGCTTTATAGCGAAAAATCCACGATATAAAATTCGGTATGTACGATATAAACATCTGAGATGCAGTAAAGCCGCAAAAAATGAGGCGCGATATATATGGCGAGGGACGACTGCACATGAAGTTCATTGAAGATCTGAAATTGTCTGATGATTACATAAAGATGCACGTTTGGTTCATTGAGGAGTAAATTGTCTTTGATATTTACCAAAACATGTATGTGAGGCTCATTGAAGATTCAATTATCCTTGATGTTTGTGTGTAAAGGCATGCGTTAGGTTCTTTCAAGACTTGAATTGTTTTTGATGTTTACCAATAAATCTATTTTTAATTCATTGAAGACTCGAAATTGTCTTGGCTGCTAGTTATTATTATTATTTTTTAATTAATTTTTTTTAAGACTACTGTTTACTGACTCATAATTGTCTTGGATGTTTTGCATTTTTTTTAAGCTTTACAAAAACAGATTATTTCATTGAGGAGTAAACTGTCGCCAGTGTTTCCAAAAACACTTTAAAAGTTCTTTAAAGACTTGTAATTGTCTTTTATTTTATTTTTTTACAAAAAAAAACTTTTATTAGCTTCCCTGAAGGCTAAATTTTCTTTGATATTTACAAAAACATGATTATTAGGTTTATTAAAGACTTACTTGTCTTCAGTGTTTACGACAATGTGTATGCTAGGTTTGATGATGACTCCAAATCATCTTTGATGTTCACAAAAACACTGACGGTTAATTGAAGACTAAACTGTTGGTAGTTGTGAATGTGAACTGGTATAGAAAATGCATGCAAATTATTTCTCAGTGGTCAGTTGAGAAGGTCCAGTAATTTTCCAAGCAGAAATCCAGTGGAAAATGTCGTTCATCAAGATCGCATAAACTGAAGCCAAGAAAATGAACATTGTTGGCTTTGTTGCTGAATATATACAAAAAACACCACGGCTAGTTTATCATCTTCGTGAGACGTCAGCAGAGGTCGTGTGTGTTTTCTTAAGCTCTACTCAACATTTCAAAGGCTCTTGACCCCCTCGGCCTCGCTTGTGTTTGTGTCAGTGGGAGTGTGGCTATGAATATAAATGAACAACTTGCTGTCGTGTTGCTTTTGGGTCGCCAGCCGTTGTGTTTCCCACAGCTTCTATGACTTCCAAAATAGAGCATTGGTATTGGATTTGACCGTCAATGTCAAATTCCTTGGAAAATAAGGAAATAATTCCAATTTCTCCCCCAAAAGTCAAAGTTCAGCCACGTGTGTACAATCACAATGATCATTTTGTTGGCGAAGGAATACTAGCGTAAAGTCTCAATGATAGTTTATTTTGAAAATGTAATGCGAGACACATGTAGAGTTTCCTGGCAGGCCGGCCGACACGCGGCCAAATAATAAAAACCAGGAAGAGACAACGTATGTCTGAATCAACAAGTCATCTGTGATTCATGCCGAACCAACGCCGCAAAGAGCATTCACGCGCATCAATCAAGCATCACTGGTATTAGAAAAGTCATTAGAAATGGACGGAGGGTTTTAACGTGATGCATCAATGCCAGGACATATTTCTACTGAGCGTCATGTTCCTTAATATCTTATCTTGCATCTTTAAGCTCTCTTTTTTATGGTCCCTGTACATATGAAAATACAGCAGATGTGTTGAGCAGGTATTAAATTGTCTTTGATGTTTGCAAAAAAAACATGTAGGTTGAGGTTTTGTTGACTGTCTACTGACTGTCTTATGTTAAGGCCCTATGAAAACATTAGATTCACCGAAGACTTGAAATTGTCCTTGATGTTTTATGAAATACACGTACATTAGGTTAATTGACAACTAAATTGTCTTTGATATTAACACAAATATGTACATTAGGTTCGTTGAGTCTAAATTCATTAGTATTCAGTGTTTCATTGAATGCTAATTGTCTATGATGTTTACAAAAACGTACATTAGCGTAATTGAAAACTGAAGTGTTTTTGATGTTTACAAAAATATGTACATTAGGTTTCTTGAAAGACTAAACTGTCTTCAGTGTTTACGAAAATGTGTCTGTTAGGTTCATTGAAGACTAAATTGTCTTTGATGTTTGCAAAACACGTGCGTTTGCTTTGTTGAGTCTAAATTTATTCATTTCAGTGTCTATGAAAACACGTTCGATTTGTAAAAGACTGAATTGTCTTTAATGTTTACAAAAATATGCACGTCAGGTTTGTTGAGAGTCTGAATTAATAATGAAAACACACACGTACGTTAGGTTCTCTGAAAAGAAAATGCTCTTTGATCTTTACCAAAACCCTATTAGGGTTGTTCACTTCTAAATTGTCTTTGATTTTTAGAAAAAAACAGATCGAACGTTAGGTTCATTAAAGACTCAAAAATTGTATTTGATATTTTCAAAAGACACAATACATTTGGTTAATTGAAAACTAAATTTTCATTGGTGTTTCCAAAAAACATTAAGTGTATTAGGTTAATTGAGTTCTGAATTGTCTTTGATTTTACAAAACACATATGTTGGGTTAATTGAAGACTCTAAATTATGTACTTAAAGTTCCTAGAAGACTCCAAATCGTCCTTGATAGGTGCAAAAACAAGTATTTTATGTTTGGTTAATTAAAGACTCCTAATTGTGCTTGATGTTTACAAAAATGTGAGATGAAGGATGAACATTCTGTGTGGCATTATTTACCCAAACGGCAGGAAGCATCCTGGCTTTTACACGACGGGATAACAACAAGGTCATAAATCCCAGCAGGAAACGGACACTGAGAATGTCCTACGAGCCTCAGGAAGCATCTTAAAGATGGCCGTTGTCTTTACAGATGATCCTCTTCATCTCAACCGGAGGTCACAAAATTCATGGAGGTTCTGAGTCGACCAGCCAATAAATTCTCCACAGGCTCTGTATGAAGATTTTGTTGTTGTTTAAGTTTTCTATAATGTTAAAAATTCTTGCGGACTGGAGTTTTTTTTTTTTGGTCTCACCACTGTTGTTGGTAATGCAGATGTTTTGACCGTGGTCTCAACCTCGGTCAGCTTAAAGCTAGCTAACGATAGACAAGGACTCTAAAGACTTTTTCACACAGAGATCCCGCAAAAAAAAGCCTCATCAAAGGCTCATGACGGAATGCTGCCGAGATTGTAGCCCTTTTCACACAGCTCTTTTGTGTGTGTAAAAGAAGTACCGTAGAAGAAAAAGTACAACTAATAAGCTTTATTTTTCATCTGTTGAATTCTACCCTGGTGGGGCAACGACCCAATCTGTTAAACTGAGTGAGTCGTCACGGCCCACGACGCTGGTGACAATTCTTTACCGACCGCGTCTGGTTTGACGTCGCGTATGTCGAGGGTTTTTCGCTGGTGTCGGTAATGTGGGTGTTTATACAGCTAAGCTGTGTTTTCTGGTTTTGGGTTTCCTTCTGTCAAAGTGTCTCTTCGTAGATTATGATCCACAGAGAATTACGCCACGTATAATTACAACCCAGTATGGTCGTGTCCTCTTTTAAAGTCCTCCATTTTGGGGTTTCTGCCATTTCGCTGGATTTATAAATGCTGGCGTGGGGTAGTCCAGTTCAAATCGTTGTGAATGGAGTCCGTGTATTCCCCA
Source organism: Phyllopteryx taeniolatus (assembly GCF_024500385.1). Classification (NCBI taxonomy): domain Eukaryota; kingdom Metazoa; phylum Chordata; class Actinopteri; order Syngnathiformes; family Syngnathidae; genus Phyllopteryx; species Phyllopteryx taeniolatus. The sequence continues at coordinate 25,561,401 of NC_084507.1, forward strand.
GCCTTTCCGTTTGTTAGTTTGTCTCTCTGACCAGCGGAGCCACAAGTCATGCCGCCTGCGGTTTGGGTCGGCCCACGTGCAGGCGCAGGCGCTTCGCACCGTTATTGCCTCCAACTGGCAAGAAGCTGGGAGTTTAATGGCCGGCCACATGTGACGGCACACATCTGCAAAATGTAAAGATTGTACAGCCGCGCGAGAGTTATTTATCTGATTTGTCATCTTCTGGTTTAATTTCCTTTTCGAGAGAGATTAATTTATGTCGCGTGCGCTCGTCAGCATAATCACGATAAGGAAATGACACTTTTTTTAAATTTTGCGTTAAAGGATATAACTGTATCATTTAGTAATTAGAACAGTTTGCACAAAAGTGCTTGTTGTTGAGTGTCGGTATTAAGTTACAAAAGCCAAAGAGGAAATTGTCCAACAAAGATTGGCATCCAAGATTTGGCTTAGAATCTTCTTTTCCTGTCTTAATACCTACTTTGAAAATTAAAAGAGGGATTTTCAATTATCCATCCATCCATTTTCTGAGCCGCTTCTCCTCACTAGGGTCGTGGGCGTGCTGGAGCCTATCCCAGCTGTCATCGGGCAGGAGGCGGGGTACACCCTGAACTGGTTGATTTTCAATTATATATTTAAAAATAACTGCATACATCTCAGCTTTAAGTATTTCACAGGTGAACAAACTTTTTGGGTTCATCAAATACTCAAATTATATTGACGTTCACCAAAACACATATGTTGGATTCATTGAATTTGTGGCGTGTGTAGTCGTCAGCATAATTAAGGTGAGGAATTTATGTTTTTTGCATTAGAGCACTAGTGTCAAACTGGTGGCCCGGGGGCCAGATCCGGCCCGCCACATCATTTTATGTGGGTCGCGAAAGCAAATCAAAATTGCTAATTGTGTTCTGGTGTAATAACATTGAGATATTTGCAAGCATTTTTTGTTACCAATCCCCCTTTGAAAAGAAATGTAAGAGTTGAAAAATATGTTCTTATCGGCTTCTGATTTCAAAACTCGTTATTCATCAATGTGTTGTGTATACTGTATGTAATTATATGAGGTAATCTTTCGTTTATATGGGTTCACAGTCGTAGTATCCGGGGGAAGTCATAACTACGATGTAAAGATGAGTTTGACACCCCTGCATTAGAGGATCAATTCGTATAATTACATAATTCAAATAGTTTGCGAAAAAAGTGCTTGTTATTGAATCTCGGTATTAAGTTATAAAGATTTTTGAGAAATTTGTCTGAGTGCAACAACTGAAAGATTGTGGCATACAAGGTTTTGGTTGAGAACTTCACTTTGCCATCTTAAAATGTACTTTTAATGATTAAAATAGGAATATTCATTTTAATTAAAAACAAAACAAACAACTTTACATCTTAGATTTAAAGATTTAGGGGGTAACCAGTGGCCCTGGATTTCACTCGATACGCTCCGGCTGCGGAATATAAAGCTCAGTGAATAAGCAGCAGAAAAAGCTTTATACGTGCTTTTGTTGATGCTGAGTCCCAGTGCAGCCCTCAGGATGGTTTTTGACTGACTTGGTGTAAACGTCCTCTCTATGAGTTCTATTTTCATCAGTGGTGGTAGTAGCAGGGCCTGCGCTCTGTGGTTTTTCCAAGACCAGATCCTGTTTTGAGAAACTTTGCCATGGGTAGTGTAAATTGTACTACCCATTGGAGCACTGATTTTTACCCCAGCTATGTCTGTGTGGCTCCGCCCACCGTAGCAAATCACGAAACTATAGGTTGCTGAATATCTCTATCGACAAAAATAAATCACCCCAGATCAGTCTAGCCGTCCCGGAGTAAGCTAGCAACCAATGTTAGCAAACTTAACCTTCAAAATTGGTAGCGGTACGATGATATGTACATTTTGAAACCCTTTGCAAGCTTACTCTGAGGAGTTGCGCTGCAGTGCCAAGACAATTCTTCGTACGTTCTTCACAGTAACTTTGTGTAATTCCGGCAGACAGCCTCAACCGGAAGGTCAGACGGCCAATGTACACCGTACGCCGAAGCGCTGAGTTTATAGACTCCATTTAGTGCAATCCTTTGTATTGAAGAGGAGCTACTTACTGCGCAAGTACGACTTTTAACGAGTCTAAGGGATTTTTGCGATGAACGAAACAACTTTTCTCATAATGAACTATAGAGTAATTATCCCTTTCATCTTATAATACATATACAGACATTTAAAAATATTTTCATTTTACCATTTAATTTTTGCTCCATTTTTTTTTCATCTTCTTGGTGAGCAGTAGGGCGCCCTCTGTTGGCCATGACACCACTGGTATTAGGTTAACTGAAGACTTGGTTATCTTCAAAGTTGTCTATGTTAAGTTCATTAAAGACTATCATTGTTAATGTTTACAAAAACATGTAGGTTACCTCGCTGCTGTACTGGGAATCAAAAACAAAACACACCCACTTTTCAAATAGTTCATCTGCCGCATTTATTGACTTCCTGTGTGCTTTTCGTGATATTTTAGTCTTTCTTTCACGCTCAGTGCACTCTGCTGAACTCTTCTTTTTGTTGACATCCTCACACGGGCCACAACATAAGAGTTACCATGGCAACGTTATCGTTCCGACGCTGTTATCCACAAGCTCTGTTCTCTATCACGGTGGCGGGAAAGAGGAGGCACTGACCTCATACTTGTAAAAATCAGTTTGGGAAAGGGCGGGAAAAAATCTTATAAGGACCAATCGGGAGATGAGAAGAAACCTCTGTGAGTTTGTAAGCGATTAGCGTAGATGTGGAACAGATGAGACTTATCGCTTAAATGAATTTCTGGTCTGAAAATGAAGCCTTGAAGCTAGGTGACCACATGTTAGCATTACTAGCCAAACATTGGTAAATGATGTCATCTCATAAAAAAAAAAAAAAAAAAAACTTTAAAACAATTATTAAAAGTCTAGAATGAAACCCATTTTACCAAAAATTGTATCATTCAATCTAGTAAATAAGGAATTAAAAATGCAGTTTTCATGGGTTTAAATTGGCCAAAGGTGGCCAAGATGGAGCCAAAAGTTAATTTGATGTTAACAATATATTATTGATACAGTATATTTAAAGCGTTGATGTTGGAAATGACAAAATACTCACCCTTGGGAAACTTTCAATGCATTTTCATGAACTAAAATGGTTTAAAAAAGGAACAGAGGTGGACACTAATAGCCAGCATAGAGTCCAGAAGGGATTTTCAAGGAAGGTCACACAAAGTTTATTGTAGTTGACCGGTTGCCGTGAAATGAATTTCACTCCCCTCCAAAAGTATTGGAACACACTTACATTTGCTTATTTGTCACTGATTGACAACTCTCTTGTTTTTATGTTGGTTACACCTCTGCGTCTTCAAGAACAATCACAACTCCATGTGGTCTTTTGTGCTCATTAAACCTCCAAGTTGGCAATTTCTTAGGGATTTTGTTATCTTGGTTGATAAAAAATAACTAAGTCACACTCAACTGTGAAAACCTGACAATGAATGAAGTAGATGAGCCAGGAAGTGGGAAGTCACACGCCGTTTCCTGTTTTTCCCGAAGTATTCCAGTCAGCCCGAATAGTTGACCCGATTTCATTCGTTGTTTTTATTGTTCCATTAAAGCTCAGCTAATTCAAAAGCTTCAGGCCCGACTAACAGGGTGCATTGGGCATCTGACCATGTACTTAACATTCTGGCTGTTGAAACTCCAAAACTCCTGCAGCAAAGGAAACTTGTTGCTTGGCAGTGTTTATTGGTGCCCTGAGACTAATTCCCTTGTCCGAAGACTGAGAACTTTGTAGTACTCAATTACGGAGATAAAGCAATAAAACTGTTTTTGACCAGTTCAGTTTTCCTGATTTGTTGGGGCCTGGCTAAAACTTGAGTCTTGTAACAACTTTAGCACCTTCATTCGCATTAGCTGCTATCCGGCACAATTGCGACATGCAATTAGATCGCTATCTAGCTATGCCTACACCCCAAAAATGCATCTTTCCTTTGGATAGTCCAATGCCGTGGTCGCTTTAGAGTGCCTCATTGTCAGCCTGTGAGTGCACGCACGTCACGCAGACAAAGAGGGGGTACATTTTTTGTCCCAAAAGTCCAACTTGACAGCCATGTGGTTTCAGCGCATTCAGCAGACACACCCACAGCATTTTAGAGTGGACAGAACGGCTCACATTTTTTACGAATTTTAAGCCTCCTTTTAGATACTCAATGATTTTTTTAATCATTGAAATTTGGCAGGGTCGGATGCAGCAAATGGTTGGATGGATACAGGATACAGAAAATGGTTGGATGTTAACTACACTACTCTGTGGTGTGTCAAATTTATAAGACATTTATTTTTGCTTTTCAGGGGAGAAGGCCATATGGCCACAATATTATGTCACATTTATTTTTAATATTTTACATTAAACGATGCAGGAAAGTATTGTTTCAGTGAATACAGGAAAATAAAATCTACTTTGTGTTGCTGCAAAAGAAAACAAAATATGCCCCCCAAAACAAAAAGCAGTGACATGAAAAAAAGGTGGACAAATCGTAGCTGTATGAAAGGGGCTTTAAAATGGGTAAATCAATTATATTTTTACTACTACTACTACTATATATATATATATATATATATATATTTTTTTTTTTTTCATCCTTTTTGATTTATTTTTTTTGTGGCATCACTTGTGCGTTCTTCTGGATCTGGTGGGGGAGCGACCCATGCCGTTAGTTCGGAGTCGTCACTGCTGTAGAAACTTGTGCCTTAGGTGCCATCTTTCTGTCTCTGGATCATCTTTTGTCCCAGAAAGCACATCCAGAACCGTCCAGCTTTTTTCCGCTTACCATCATTTTCCAGCGCGGGGGTTCGGCTCCAGCGGCGCGAGGCCTTTTCGGGCTCTTTACCGTAAACACGCCTTGATCTGTGGGTGTGTTTATTCCGCACTCACATTTCAGGGTGCGGCGCGATGATTGTTTCTCCACCCTAAGGGTGTTGCTAAGGGTCTCAGAAGCCCCCTCACCCAACATGTGCCAGTCCCACTGCGGTCTCAATGGGGCCCTTGGATCCAGATGAGAAGGATTATGGCTTTTCAGTAACTCTGCCTTTTAATGGGTGGGAGGGGTGGGGGTGGTGGGCTGCGGTGGTGGATGTGTCACATGGAAGGTGCTCCGCTCCAGGGAGTTGTTATTCCAACAGCAACATTGAGTCACAATAGGGAACGTTGTGCGGATTTTTAGGTATTTTCTCATGCATATTTTATCATTGATTAGTCACTTTGAGGCTTATGCATTTCGGCAGAAAACATATGGACATGCTTACTGCTGCTGTAGAATATTATGCTCATACAGTAATCCCTGCATTGTCACAGTTCGCTATTCACGAATTTGCCTATTTGCGAATTTTTTTGTCAAACCCGTCCTGACCTATTCGCAATTTTTTGTTCTTTCTGAAACACATTAAGATGCCACAAGATGACACCCAAAGACACCTAAATAGAAAAGTATACCGAAATTAGTGTCAAGGACATATGTTGAAGTGGTACATCTTGACTGAGAGAAAAGAGACATGTCGGGGAAGTGCTCAGTTTAGCCTTGGTTGTAAGTGGAAGTTTCGTGTGCATGTACACTAGCACTTCAACCAATCAATCAATCAATCAATCAGAACTTTATTTATAAATACTATACATAATAAACCAAACAAGAGGAAGACAATGGAAAAAATGCTATACGTATATACAGTGTGCGCACAGGCACGCATACACACATGCACACACGCTATCGCATTTGTATGTAAACACATGCTTACATAAATCTTTTTAGAGCGAAAACGAAAATAAAATCAGGTGAAAAGTTAACAATAGTAAAAGGACAAGAATATGAGTTTAAGATCAATAATTATGCTAGAACAGTTAAAATAAATGGGAAAAAAATGTTTAAATAAAAGGATAGACTCAACTAAAACCTAAAAGTTTATTTAAACGCTGTAAGGCTAAAAGATATGTCTTAAGTTTACTTTTAAAAGTGCAGATATCCACTCGCGGGGCATTTGTTTCGAAATTAAGTCATTTAAAAGCCATTTAATTTTAAGGATAATTTTGGGGATCACGGTTTGTGGTATATTTACCGTTTAAACTATTAATACAGTCAATTGTAACCATTTTTAGGGGCGGCGTCAATTACATTTTATTTTCCGTTATTGCTGGCAGGGCTCGGTCCCTATCCACTGCAAATAAAGACCATCTGATGCTACTTTGGAAACCGGAAAATTTGCAGGTCAACTGCAACACCTCCATCCGGCAATCCAATATTCTGTCTTGAAGGGAATTATTGTCAATCAGATGGCATTAGTGGTGCTTTGTGATATGATTGACTTATGTGACAGTATGACATAAAAACTCTTAAGGGCTTTGATTGACTGCGTCTTGCACCTGCAACACAGTTCATCCCCTGCGGGGTACACCCTGAACTGGTTGCCAGCCAATCGCAGGGCACATACAAACAAACAACCATTCGCACTCACAGTCACTATGGGCGATTTAGAATCTCCAATTAATGCATGTTTTTGGGATGTGGGAGGAAACCCACGTAGGCACGGGGAGAACATGCAAACTCCACATAGGCGGGGACGGGTATTGAACCCAGCTCCTCAGAACTGTGAGGCTGACGCTCTAACCAGTCGGCCACCGTGCCGCCGCTTTCACCGACTCCTCCAATGAAATTCGGACAAATGAGCCCTAATCAGAATCTGGTGTTCTAGAAACATGGGCTGTGATAAATTGCCAAGGATGGCTCTGCTCTTGGATGTGGGCAGAGCCTTTGATGATTCATCACGAAATTGAAATAAATCAGCTCCAAATGGTAAGAACTTATTTCGTAATGGTATACTTGCACATTTTCATCGAACAAGAATTGAAAAAATCTCAAAGTCCAATGCCCTAAAATGAACAATAAGGTCCCGTTTGGTTAGAATAAGTGATTTTTTAAAATTTATATTTATTTTATTTTTTTAAATATTTGCCTGATTCCAAAGATCGTACTTTAACTGACTCTGCCTCGGAAATTCATACAAATGAGCCCAATTCAGAATCAGGAGTACTAGATAGGTGAGCAAAGAAAAATTCTGAGGATTTTAGGACGTGGGCAAAGCCTTTAATGATGGGCCATGCAATGCGAAATGGAAATAAGAATCCGAATTTATTGCGGAAAGGTATACTTGCACATATTCGTCGATCTACACGTAATTTGTGAGGATTGACTATCAAGTCAGTACGCACCAAGTTGTCTGAAGGACCCATGCCCTGAAATTAACAGGAAGTCATAGTTGCAGCCACTGCTTTTTAATTATTTCTATTTTTGTTTCCATCTCGTTTCTAGAGCGATGTCACTTTGCGTTTGCAGCTGCATCACATTTAAAAACAGGAGAATTAAAAGCGTCAGCGCTGCTCCAAACAAAAGACTCTTTTCACGACTGCGTGACCGATTACTTTTAACTTGACGGCTACACATTAATTCGCTGACTTGATTTAGTGGTCGGGTTTGCTGTGTGGGTTGCAGCCAACACGTCCATTAGAGCAAATAATTCAAGTGAAATTCTCATTTGACTGCTCGCTTCCTTTGACTGCAGTCCATCCTACTAGTAAACATTTGTTGCTCTCAACAAGAATGGAACGCATAGCTGTCAGTGCTGATGGAAGCGAACATTGCAGCTACAAGTGTCTTTAGAGACTAACATAAAACCAGCACGTTTATATTTGGCCTTTGTTGTTGCTTCACTCCCCCATTCACATCTGCAAAGAGCTTTGCCTTGCTTGCAAACGGTTCTTACGATGTGTGTGTGTATCTGGTGAATTGGCAAAAATACGCTCGGATATAAAAAAATAAAAAATTATCTTCTGTGAACTCATCTGAGGTGTTTGTAATGACTGTGTTGTGTTTTGTCAAAGCTTGAAATAGCAATCGTGGCCCGTGGGAGGGCATGTAGTGAATGTGTCTGATGTTCATTATACATCATTATGAAGAAGATCAACTCCATATTTTCATCCTTCTGCGGTTTGTGTCACATTAAGTGTGTCCATATTTTAAACAGGGGTAGTAGACATAATTAATGGAGCTAAATTGATATTTAAGGGGACTTAATGGTGATCCCTGAGGGACGCCGTTGGGCCATATCCTGCATTCTGATTCTGAGCAGCCAAACGTAAAATGTTGTTATCATACTGCTATAATCATAATATTGGCCGACGCTATATTTGATCGATGTAAATAAGCCCGGAATTGACATCACAATGTCTTTTTGAAGGAAAGAACTTCTGGATGATTCTAAATACTTCTTACTTAAGTTAAATCTGTCTTAATTTAATTTAAAAGCATTCCTTTTTTTCCCGCCAAAAACATTTATTGAATTTATTATTTATTAGGTTCCAGTTCCAGTTTCTGGTTTTTGGAAATAGACTTTAAACATTTGCCAGGCTGACATTTTACCACACTAGAATATGTGACCACTTTTACACTGGCTACCGCCCCGGGTAGAAATTGACATGCAAATTTCCCATGTATTATCAGAGGCGGAATACAGCAGTGTGTGAACACCCTGAGGCTCACTCTTGCCACCCCTTTGTGTTAAAAGCTGTTGTTTCCATACATCTAATTATCTGAATATGTGAGGCCACTACAGCTATTTAAATTTGTATCAATGGCGTGACAGAAGTGGAACATCGTGAGTGACTAAAGAGAGTGTGAAACACCCGAGACTCACTGCTCACATCCCTTTTGTGCTGAAGGCAATTGCAAATTGCAAAACAGTTTTGTGAACTCCGTCAGCAAGTTTTATACGAATGAACGTCGACGGTAGAGTTGGCGTACTCTACCATTGCACCTCTGATGTGCGGTGTGAAAAGCGCTTGTGTTAGAGCTTGTTAGCCGCTAGCCTGAAAAATGATTGGAAAAACGGTCGCCACTCATCGCCAGCCAAAAGAAAAAGATTATTTTCCAAGAAAAAACAAGGTCGGCTGCTCCAAGAGCTTGCTTTCTTCCACATGATGACAACACCACCTGGAGCTCAGCTTGTCTACCTGCAACCACCACAACCCCCCGAAATCCTCCAAAACTCCAAAACAACAAGTCGTTCAAGCTGTCTTTGTCAGCATTCAAGAATCTCCTTTGCGGTTTGGAGCCTTTCTATAATGAAGCGCAATTAGGAAGAGAAGCTAATGAAAAATATGAACCCACCGAGTTGATGACTCCCCCTTAATAGGAGCCATATGCCTCCCCTCATAAAAGTCTCTTTTTGTTGTCACAGAGTGAATTAGCTGCTCGGCAAGCGCGGGATTCTGCAAGCCGCAGTACCCGTGAATCTCTAGCGCGTAAATTAAAGAGTTAAACGAGGCGCTGAGTGGTCACCGAATTATTTGCGGTTCACAACTATATCAAATAGACAACATTGTGTTATGCTCTTTCAAGACATATTTAACTAAACAATGGTGGCAAATCACAACAAGAGAGGCTGCAAGTACACAATGGTGAGTGCCAAATGAGATGAGATGAGATGATACAGGATGAGATGTGTGAACAAGAATACAGCGACCCCCGTTTATGTCATGGTTCACCGTTCGATTCCCCACAGGCATGGGCCAGTTACCGGTTTCAAGGTATACCGCAGTTTTAAAAAAAGTCACTGTTTCAAAACTGCTAACATTTTACATCAGCAGCAAGAGCTGTTTTTCTTTATGGAAAGTATTATGGAAAGTAAAAGAAAAAAAAAGTTGCCCCCAATAGCTGTTTGGCTGATTGACACGAAACTGGGTGGACATTTCAATCGGAACAGAACACATTAAAAGGTCATAAGGACCCATGCACAAGCTTGAACAAGAAGTCTGCCATTTTGGTTTAAAGCAGCCATTTCACACTTTCAACACCCTTTGGAAAGTTAGAAAAAAAATCAGCCCTTGACACCAGTTTGAAAGTCTGCATGGTTGACATGTCTATCATAATAGGGCGCATGAAGAATTCTGATGGATGGACCCATGCCTGAAATTGAACTGGAAGTCAGGCATTTTAGAAGCTATTTCATATTCAAAATGTTCTGGCTCTGTAGAGGTACTAAAAAAACTAAGCCCGACACTGGTTATACTGATTGACTGATTGTCTATCATAACAGAACACATGAAAATGTCTCAAGGGCCCATGCTCACCTCGAAACAGGAAGTCTGCCATTTTGGTTTGAAGCTGACATTTGGGGTGGCTTTGACAAAATGGCCGAGGCTAAATTGAGACTGAATAGAAACCACTTTAATGTATTGTTGTTATCATTTGGACGTGATGTCACAGTCCCGACATATCACCAATCTGGGAACGCAGATATGTTGTCAACACATCGTCGCTCAGAGGTGACGTTACATTCCCACACTGTTTTTACCAGAAGTCATACTGCTCCACTTGAGTTCATTTTCTGTGGTGAGAAAGAAAAAAGGTGGGGTGGGGGTGGTGGAAAAAAAGTCTCCCTCTCGCTCCCTGAGAGCCTAACAGGGTCCCTGTGCCGCTTTGACTCTCTCGGGTTGACGGCGCATGATGAGATCCAGATGCTGCTGGAGCGAGTACGGGGACAACGAGAGCGCAGAGAGCGAGGAGAGCGAGGAGATGAGCTTCTGATGGATTGAGGTCAGGATCAAGTTGGGAGTCGCATTTCCTTACCTCGCCTCCCTCTTCCTCTTGGACTCGTCTTCATCTGCTGCGTCAGATCATCCACTGGCGTTTTGCATGGCGGATTTGGTGGCCAATCGTTCACAAAAAATAAAATAAAATAAAAACATTGGGTGAATCAGACAGGTTGCGTTAACCCATTGTAAAGTTGATAATATATATATATATATATATATAAATACTTCAAAGAAAATTTGGGAAAAAGCTTCTTCCGCTGGACTTGATTGTTGCCCTTTTTTTCTTTGTATCATATGTATTTTGTTATTAGTTTGTAAAAATACATGTAATATTAACCATGTTGTTATACTGTGGGTCAAATTGAGACACGTTAAACATTCAAAATAAATTTGAAAAAAAAAATTTAAATTGGGGAGAGATTTAAAATTTAAAAAATGAAAGAAAAAAACAGTTTTTTAAATAAAAAATTAAATTAGGATCAAATGTGTTTTACTGACCTAATGTTTTTTTTATTCTTTATTTTTATTTTTTATTTGCAAACACTCATACTGTATATAAACCCTCCTGATATGTTATTTGACCAATTTGAAGTAAAAAAAAAGAGAGAATAAAGAAAACTTGAGAAAAAAGTATTTAAAGAAATGTAGCCCAATTTTGTTATTTTCTTGTTGTATTATATTATTTAAAAAATGGTTTGTAGTTTGCAAGCACTCATACATGATACAGTATCTTAACACTCCTGTTATGTTGGGGGTCAAATACAGTGGACCCCTGCATATTTGCGGATTTCTTTTAAAAAAAACTTTTTTTTTCATTTCTTTTATCTTTTAGGGAGGAACCAACCCAGAAAATGCAAATTTATACTTTATCCCCACTTATCCAAGATTTTTTGGGTTAATAAGATTTTTTTCTTTTTCAATTAAATTATGATAGGGGTCCATTATCCGCAGATTTTTGCTATTATAACAGGGATGATTAAAATGGGATGAAACTTCTGTTGGTCTCCTTCTAGTTCTTTCCTTCATTTTATTTATTCATTTATTTATTTATTTGCAGGTCCAACTGACCAAGTTTAAAGTCATGAAAAATCTAGAACAAAAATACTTTGTACATGCATTTTTGAACTGGGTAATGTTTGCTTTTCTCCCTGACACGTGCAGGACCATGCGGCCCACGCACTACGTGGACGTCCTTCTTCTTCTCTGCTTCCTGCTCAGCCTGGCCTACTCTCTCAACCCGCGAGACCCCAATGTGTGCAGCCTGTGGGAGAGGTGAGGCCCGCACGGCTAAAACAAACCAATGCACCACTGTCGCTACTGCTGCTGTCATAACATAAATTATAGAACATACTTTCTCATACACTGTGTGATATGACGGAGAGGATGGAGGAGCACAGGTCAGCACTTGTTGGAATGTTATATCACTTTCTCAGACATTTAAGCTCCTTGTTTGGTGAATTCCAAGCCTAGATCTCAAGATACAGTACAGTGAACCCCTTTTTATCGCTGGTGAAATGTTTTTCAATATGGATAGACCATATTTAAAAAAATATATATATTTTAGTAATTTGTCTCTCCCAGTTGAAGTTTACTCTAAAACTAATATGTAAAACAAAAGCAAATGAATCATTACATATTTAAACACCAATATGTTCAACCAAAGCATTTCATCTCATTAGCTTAATGCTAACATACAATACAAAAATTAGCATAGAAGTTACAGTAATTCTAAAGGTTCGAACAAGTGCTACTTAACACAGACATGGAGCAGCGACACATAAACGGAGCACACAAAAATACTCACAGGCAAATATTATTCTCTTGAATTTATGCTCTGGATATATTATTGTTCTTTAAAAAGGTAATTATGGTTAAACGTGTCTGTTATTTAAAGCAGATAAATACAGTGTATGGATAAGGCTATACGGTCATCTGCATAGCTGTTAGAATTACTAAAAAATTTGTGTCAATAAAAACAGTCTGCTTCTCTCCAAGCTAACCAACGCACTTGTATTATCTGTAAAATTACGCTATGCTATCGGTAGCTTGTTAACCGAAAATACTAACGTGAGGCATAGTTACTATACTTGGCTCTGGATCAAGTCATTTGAATCCATCCAAAAATCAACAAATGCAACTTTTGTCTGCTCCAAGCTAAACAATGTACTTGTATTACCTGTAATATATATATTTATATATATATATATATATGTTGTTGTTGTTATTTTAAAATGCTAATTTTATGCTGCTAATCTAAGGCCTAGTTACGATCCAGGGCTCTGGATAAAGCTGTTTAGCCGCATACATACAGTCGTGCTAAAAAATATTGGCAAATCAACAATCTAATTTTGTAAAATAATTATATTCCGTTATTAGCTAGTTCACCAAAATGCAACATTATGTTATTAACGTGAGGCCTCTTTTAGAAACGTGGCTCTGGATAAAGCTATGCCATCTTCCCTGCATTATTGTGGCTCCCACCGAAGCCCCGCAGCAATATGATTGGCTGCTGCATTTAAGCAGGCTACACAGACGAAGTGAGATGATGATTCCAAATATGTATCATATTTGTACAAAATAAAAACCATCGCTTTGGTTAGGGTTAGGGTTGGTGTGTTTCATAATAACGCTGCCACACTGAAGTCACTGTCCTCCCGCCCTGGATGCAGCACCTAATAATATTGCAGCAGGGCGGATACAGCCAACCAAATTCCAGGGGGGCGTAGAACTGCCTAGAACTCAAGTGGGATTCATAATAACGCTTCCCCCCCCCTGCCCCCTCTCCATTGTCATTTAAAGCCATGAAAAAATCAACAGCCTCCTTGTCTGCATCAAGTGAATCAATGTACTTCTGTAAAATAAAGCTGTAACTGTTTAAAAAATTCGTAGTGTGTTTTTGACATACTTGGCAAATAAAGATGATTCTGATTCTGAGCTTAAAATGCTAACGTCATGCTACTAATGTGAGGCGTAGTTACGATCTGTGGTGCTAGCTACGTTTGTACACATTGCATTTTGCTTTTGAAAGCTTGTAATAAGCAAATGACTTTTGCTCATACTACGTTAGCTTCGCATCGTGATTTGTTTTGAATAATTTTCCTTGTTTCACTTTGATATGGTGGATGCCAACTTGACCTGATTTTAGCCAAAGGGGATTTTTGTGTGTGTGTGTGTATTTGCTTGCTTCGGTTCAGCTTCACCACTTCCGTCAAGGAGTCCTACTCCCACCCGTACGACCACGTGACTGAGGAGCCCTGCTCGGACCCCCGGACCAACTACAGATGCCCCCGACACAGGTAACAACGACATCTATCTATGGTGTTTTTCATTGTTTGTTGGTAGTACGCTAAACTGACTAACATAAGACTTCACAATTAGCACTACTGATTGTGAAGGTTCAGGGCAGATTAGATTGACATGGCAACACAGGTTTGCCCAAATTTCGGCTATTTGCGGGCTGCCATAAATTTTTTTGCGGCCCGCTGCATAGTCTAAAATAAACATTTCACACGGGCCGTGTTGTTTGCCTGCATTGTACGACAGTACTTACTTTCTACAATGGGTGGAAAGGCAGGAGAATAGAAGAAATTCGTTCTCATCTCCCACTTCCTTGTTTTCAACCAGTCACACATCATTCGGTATTATGTACAACCCCAATCCCAATAAAGTTGGGACCTTGTCTTAAACATAAATAAAAACTACAAACTCTAAGATGGACTAAAAAAGTGGAAAAGTGTTGTGTGGTCCGACGAGTGCACATTTCAAATTCCATCCATCCATCCATTTTCTGAGCAGCTTCTCCTCACTAGGGTCGCGGGCGTGCTGGAGCCTATCCCAGCTATCATCGTGCAGGAGGCGGGGTACACCCTGAACTGGTTGCCAGCCAATCACAGGGGACATATAAACAAACAACCATTCACACTCACATTCACACCTACGGGAAAACGGCGGACGCTCTTAACCAGTCGACCACCGTGGCGCCACATTTCAAATTGTTTTTGGAAATTGTGGAGGTCTTGTCCTCCGGGCCAAAGAGGAAAAGAACCATCCGGACTGTTATGGACGCGAAGTTCAAAAGCCAGGATCTATGATGGTATGGGGCTGTGTTAGTGCCAATTGCATGGGTAAATTTACACATCTGTGAAGGCACCAGTAATGCTGAACGGTACATACAGGTTTTGGAGAAACATATGCTGCCATCCAAGCAACGTCTTTTTCACGGACGCCCCGGTTTATTTCAGCAAGACAATGCCAAACCACATTCTGCACGTGTTACAAAAGCGTGGCTTCATAGTAAAAGAGTGCGGGTACTAGACTGGCCTGCTTGCAGTCCAGACCTGTCTCCCATTGAAAATGTGTGGCCCATTATGAAGTGTAAAATACAACAACGGAGACCCCGGACTGTTGAACAGCTGAAGCTGTACATCAAGCAAGAATGGGAAAGAATTCCACCTACAAAGCTTCAACAATTTGTGTCCTCACTTCCCAAACGTTTATTGAATGTTAAAAGAAAAGGTGATGTAACACAGTGGTAAACATGACAGCTTTTTCCCAGCTTTTTTGGAACCTGTTGCAGCCATAAAATTCGAAGTTAATGATTATTTGATTATGATGATTATTATTAGTTTATCAGTTTGAACATTAAATATCTTGTCTTTGTAGTGTATTCAATTAAAGATGGTTGAACATGATTTGCAAATCATTGTATTCTGTTTTTATTTATGTTTAACACAACGTCCCAACTTCATTGGAATTAGGGTTGTACACCAAGGTCGGCGCAGTACAGAATGCTCCTATTTTGGTTCAAAATGTGGATATGGGAGTCTGCTACTGCTCAGTGCAGGAGTGGACCTATTCTATTGGGATACAGGGCCACTGGCCACCGCAAAAATCCCCCAAAAAAATCAGTGCCTTTTTGCTTTATTACCGAGCTGCTTTGTTTAAATATACACTATATTGAAGCTAGAGTTTTGCATAGCTTTACCTACACTGATGGAGGTGTTTAGTGTCTTCAATAAATTAAAGCTGTCAAAGTGGTCCTTGCTTCCTTCAATTTTTAGTATGTGGCCCATGGATTGAAAACTTTGGACACCTCTGAAATCTGACTGGATCAAAAATCTAATGTCAACATACGCGTACTGGAAGCAGTACAGCACCAAACGACAAGAATAGACTCTTGAGTATTAATTAAATTAAACTTTTTATGTTCATGTTAACAAATATTACAATTTTGGTTGTAAATGTAGGTCAGTGCTTCTGTTAGTGTTCACGTCAGCAGAGGCTTTAGTGGTAACAACGACATCATCATTAGCCGAAATGACGATTTCCTGACCCTGCTCTGTTGTTGTGCTTAATCCAGGATCACCTACAAGACGGCCTACAGGCAGGCCGTGAAGACGGACTACCGCAAACGCTACCAGTGCTGCCCGGGCTACTACGAGAGCCGCGACAAATGCGTTCGTAAGTCAAAATAAAGTTTTGTTATTACGTTGCATCAGAAGAGAATAGAGTCATCCTTTGCCGTATCGCAGTCTTACTTTATCGTGGATTTTTAAATCGCGCATATCTAATTTAAATTGCATTTTTTTCGCTATATCACGGGATTTAGCAGTGATCATTTTTGCACATGGAATATTACTGCAGACTCATATAGCAATAAGTGCGAGCCAGGAGGAAAGAGTGCATAAAAGACTGAATGTCTAAAGTGTGGGATCATTTCACACTTAAAAAAAGAACATAAAGTCCAATGAGTTAACTGCTAGCAGGACTGGCTTACACAACTGCACGGCTACGTCTACTTTGATTCGCATAGCACTCAAAAGGCCTGGCCCCAGCTTCTAAAGTGCGATATTACAGTGTACAATGTGAGGATGGCAACCCCAAGTGGACAAAAACATTAACTCCTTACATGCATATTTTGTATTGGTATTATGCATAAAGCTTTAAACTACATAAATAATAAAATAACTATATGGTCACTACTTCACGGATTTTCGTCTATCTCGGGGGGTTCCGGAACGTAATCTCATCAATAAACGACTACTGTACGACAATTCACTATGCCATCACAACAATAATTTACGTTCTTTCACCAGTGAAAACACAACCCATGCTTTTGGGCTAGTAGTAGATGCTTGCCTCGTCGGAACCCCCCAAGCGCTGTCCTCGTCACGGTAACAAAAGCCGTTCCCAACAGGTAGAGGGGAGCAGGGTGAGGATGATGAATAATAAAATAGTCTCCTTTAAATGTCTTTGAATGAATACCTACGATTTTCGGTGTCAACTAGAGCCTGTCTAAATAGTGGTAGACAAAACTGTTATTGGAGATTTCAAAACTGATGTTTTTAAAGAAACCCCATTTGACACATGAAGCCCAGTAATGTTTTCTTCAGCACCGTCAACACGGAGCATTTTCTCCTAAATTGAAGGTTTGGGTTATGTGTGGCTTGTCGCTGTTTGTACTGGCTGAAGCCGTGTCGCTCTCCACTTGCGAAAAGCCCCAATAATGTTCCCATCAGGAAATTTCACTTCAGATTTCAGTTGACTTAAAGGATTTCTCCATATTTTCCACCATTTGACCTGACTGAGGAAACTTTGTGTGATGCTATGGAAGAAAATTGGTGGGTTCACACCTTTATCCACAAAAAAAAATGTAATTCCCTAACTTCTTCCTTAGTTTTTACCTCATTTTTGTACTTTTTTTGTAATTCTGCCGGCACACACACAAAAAAAGCACTTCCTTGGTGGACATGTTAATAACTTTGATAGAAATTCCTTTCCTAGGAACTCAATAGCAAAGTGATTTTTCTTTCTTTTTTTTTAAACAAAGGATATTTTAGTTTCTTTTTATGAGTTTCTATTTGTAGCTTTTCATGTAATTATAGTACAGATTACCTCATGATGACTGAATCCAGTGGTAACTTTTATATATAAAGTGAAACCATGCACACTCAAACACAGGAAAAGAAAATTGTACCTTTAAATCACTGGAACCCTCTCATACAGTGTGTCAAATAGCATGACTTGTATAACTGAAACATCTCTGGTCATGACTTCTAAAGGTGCTCTCTTTCCAAACAAGGGCTTTCATTCTTTTATCATCCAATGAACATATCATTATGCATAACGACATGTTGTGTTCATTTGATGACATGTTGTGATACATTTCCCCCTAAATTGTCATTATTTGCCCCATCTGTGTTTCATCTCCCCAGCTCGCTGCACCAAAGAGTGCGTCCACGGCCGCTGCCTGGCTCCGGACCGCTGTCAGTGCGAGGGAGGCTGGCGAGGCGATGACTGCTCCAGTGGTACGGAAACTTAAAATAAATAAATAAATAAATAAATAAAATCTATTCCCATGAATCCCAGCTACTAATGTGCCACGTGCAAACATTCAACATCAATAAACAACCCAGATGCAACAAGGAACGACGTCCCTGCGTCAGTCAAAGTAGCTTGGGGCCATTAAAAACACCAGGCTTTTCTCCAATGAAAACAGCATAGTGAAGTCATGAATTTCAGCCCAGAAAGAGGCTTTAGTGGTCCTCTTACACACTCCTCATTAATATTAATAAATATAAATATGACTTATCAATATTGATAACAGACTCTAATGTTTTGTTCAAAATAGGGGACCTAACAGTGATCCCTGGGTGACGCTGTTCAGGAATAGTCTGCTAATAACAACCCTTCAAGTAATGTATGGTAAATTTATGTATTATTGTTTTGTGTTATTTTGAAACTACAAAATAAGTCAACTAGTGATGTTGCCAGAAGCAATTTCTGAATAATCGCATTAGCTAAATAGCGTGGTTTCAGAAATTCCCTAACAAATAACCCAAACTTTTGGACGGAATGTATTACAAGAACATAATATTTAAATTTAAATTTAATTTATTATAAATGTTTCACCTCTGCGATTGGCTGGTGACCAGTTCAGGGTGTACCCCACCTCTCACCCAGAGTCAGCTGGGACAGGCTCCAGCACGCCCGTGAACCTAGTGAGGATAAGTGGTACGGAAAATGGATGGATGGATGTTTCAACTTTTCACGTTACTTTTACAGCAGAGTAACAAGTCTATCGTAATTCAGTAATATCTTCATGTAACGTGTTATGAGTCATTCATCATATTATCACAAATACAATTCAATCTGTAAAACGCCAAATTTATCACCGTTATCCTAATGTCCGGGTTTCTAGTAGTGATCCCTGAGGGACACTACTCGGCAAGCCTCTATGTAAATTGTGATTTTGTGAGCTCCACGCAGTCTATCTTGTTATTGTGACTTTCAAAAACAAGTCGTAGAAGGCTTATGTTTTTTCTACACTCATGCATGAATGAGATACACAAATCTTTTTTTCTGGACGTCACCAGTTCACAACCAAGTTGTTTTTCTTTAATCAAGAGTGAAATCAGAGCTGCATCTCATTGGCCAGCGGGGCTTTTTTCCATAGCCTGCTTCACATGGGTCAAAAGTACGCTACCTTATTATTGTTTTTCCCTGTGCAGCAGAGAGAGGGAATTAGCTTTAACGGGTAGCAGTTGCTGTCTTGACAGCAATGAAACGGAAAAAATTAGCCCACAATTTTTCTCTTTTTCACATCTCGCCTTATACTCCATCTGTACCCGTTCCCCTTCACTTTTTAAACCTATTTTTGTTTCCTTCTGTTTTTGGGAACAGTCTGCATGTGAAGTTATCTAAGCGTGTGAAATTGGAGGAGAGGGCTTTTTGAGGTTTACAAGTAAGCTAAATAGCATGAAGAGGGGGATGGAAATGATGGGGGATGGCGGTTTAAAATACTGGTCCATATAGAGATCCTGCCTCATGTATAAAATGATATGATCTAATGTTCGGAAGCGACTTATGGTTTTGCACCGAGTGGCTATCTCTCCAAATCACATTCACACACACGAGTAGCAATTAAAATCTCATCAGGAACAACTTTGAAAAGTTAGCGTAGCGCAGCAGCTGGTTTTGAAGCAGCTTCCAAAACGCACTCCTGTGGTTTGGATGTTTGAGCTTGAGCGATATTACAGGAAAATGTGTATCAGGGTAGCAACGTCGCGGTGGAAAAATGATGACTCTTGCGTGAAATATTAATACCGGGATTTTTTATTTTTATTTTTTTTCATTTTGGGGTTTGAAAAAATAAAAAATAAAAATCTGTCGAGCTCTCAGAGCTTCTGACGTCATCAAAACCAGAATAAAAATGACTCATCACCATAAATAGTTTGCAGATGGATAGATTGATAAATACATAGATGCAAGCTCCTGTAAAACCTCTCATTTCATTTATGGAGAATATCATTGGTTATCTTCTTAGTCATTCACTGCTGATGTCTGAGCACAGGTCCTAATACTGATCCCTGTGGGACATCGTTAGCAAATATAGTCTGCTCTACCATCCATTGTCATGTAAAACCTCTAAAAGTTTTAGTCTGGTTTAATGGAGGAAATAATTTTATATGTTATTGTCCATCCAGAGGCGGCACGGTGAATGACTGGTTGGCACATCTGCCTCGCGGTTCTGGGGACCGGGGTTCGGATCCCGGTCCCGCCTTTGTGGAGTTTGAATGTTCTCCCCGTGCCTGCGTGGGTTTTCTCTGGGCGCTCCAGTTTCCTCCCACATGCCAAAAACATGCATGGTGGGTTGATTGAGGACTCTAAATTGCCCTTAGGTGTGAATCTCTGTGCGAATGGTTGTTTGTTTATATGTGCCCTGCGATTGGCTGGCAACCAGTTCGGAGTGTACCCCACCTCTCGCCCGAAGATTGCTGGGATAGGCTCCAGCACGCCCGCGACCATAGTGAGGATAAGCGGAACGGAAGATGAATTAATGAATGAATGTCTGACCAGATTGCTGATATCCTAGTAAGGCTGCTAATACTGATCCCTGTGGGACAGCATTAGCAATAACAGGCTGTTCTACCATCCACTCTCCTGTAAAACTTCTTCACGTTTCAGTGAGGTTTTTTGGAGGATATAATTTGTTTTCTTGTCTGTCCATTGTGCTGCAGTCCAAGTAAAGGTCCTAATACTGATCCCTGTGGGATGCCGGTTGGGAATAGAATTAGTTTTATCATCTGCTCTTCTGCTTTTAGTTGTTGTTATATTGTTATATATTTGTTTAGAACCTTCAGAAGTTCGAAATTAATTTTATTGACGTACTAAAGTATGTTTGGGGGAGTCAATGCACACCTACCAATCCTACCTTCTTGTTTTTTTTCCATCAAGTCATGTCTGTAAATCTCCATGAGAAGGTCTGTGTAAACACAATGGTCTGCACCAGCTGAATTTCTCATTAGTCAACATGACCGAGCTGAGCAGAGCCCCCCTCTGCCGATCCGTTTAGATGAGAAGAAGCAACAACGTTGGACGCATAAACACTGGCAATGCAGCTCACTCCGAGCCAAATTTGGATCGAGTTGAACCTCTTTTGGGAGCCATAGCCCTACAACAAAAAGAAAAAAAAATGCAAGGAACGACTCGGGCCTTGATTCAGATTACCAAGTGATTTAAAAATAACATCCACAAAGGTCAACATGAAATTGTTGGCGCCGTTTTTCTTGTGACTGACGCCCATCCATCAATGATATCATTGGACAGACAGAATGCTCTTGGAAACCCAAACCCTGTGTGAAAGTCCGCTGCTGGCTAAAACGAAGTCCATCTTTTGTGAGCTCCATGCAAATCTCGCTGACAATTTGAATCTTTTGGGCGGTAGGTAAGACGACACCCCAGATTTTAGATGACAGGAGCTAAGAGTTGCGGGTGGTTGGGAGGGGTGCAAAACCACAATTGGTGCAAGAGTGTTCTGTTCTTCATTTATGTGTGGCTAAATGTACTCAATGTTTTTGACAGTTATTTAATAATTGTTTTCTCCATGACATAATTCTCAAGTGCACAGTACTAAATAGACACCATTACTGTAAGTTACGCTAAAGACTGTTGTTAAGAATGGTCGGAAAATGGTTCAAGTGCCAGGGTCGAGGGAGGCCTTTAAGAAAAGATTTTCGCTATTTATTTTTTTCTCACAAAAATTTCTGTGGCGTCCTGCAAATGTCTAGTGTTTTATTTAAGAAGAAGAAGAAGAAGAAGAATCATCTTTTATTGTCATGAACATGCATGCATGCACACGAAATTTATTCTCTGCATTTAACCCATCACAGTGAACACATACATACATTTGAATTGAACCGTGTAAAAAGTTTTACAATAAAATGTCGAAACATGCTAAAAAGAAAAAAACATGTTAAAATGTTCCCTAAACTGTTCCTACCAAGTTGTGAGCATACAATACTCCAGCATTTCTTGATAAAATGAAGAATTCTTCTTGAGGGACTTCCTAAGGGTTCTGGTCTAGCTCTGATGGAGGAAGTGTTACAAAAGGCAGAGGGCTCGGTTGTAATCCTTGCGGGACACCTTAAGAATGTGAATTTGACGAGTATTGAGTTGGATCGCCCGTCGTTTCAATCCAAACAAGTCAATAAAATACCCATCTGTATGAAATGTGATGCATTCCAATCTAAATATTAAACCATAACTTCTTTATTTCTATTGTGCAAGGTGGTTGGTTATCATGAATAACTGGCCAGAGGAGTGATCACCTGAATCAAGAAACCACGTATCATGTAGATGTGCCAGTGCGTAACCGGTTGTGCTGTAGACTTCTTTTGACTCATTGGATTAATTCTATTTGTTCTTTGCCAACTGTGGGCCTGTTAAGCCCTTTGAGACTCTTTTGTGATTAAGGGCTATACAAATAAACTTGACTTGATTTGACTTGGTGGTTATCATCAGTATCTGGCAAGAGGAACAGTCATGCAACAGAGATGATTAATACAATTGCTGCAATGTGATCATGAAAAAAAAAAAAAAAAACTGAAAGGCTAGAAATAATCCACAGTCAAAAAAATCTGTGGCATATAGAAGTGTCATACAATTACTGTAATGTGATTGTTCCTTGCAGGTCATGATAACCGCCACCTTGCACAACAGACAGAAACACAAACCACTCGAAATAATCCACAGTGTCTTTCTCCCCTCAGCCTGTGAGGATAAACGCTGGGGTCCTGGCTGTGGCCAGCAATGTAAGTGTGAGAACGGCGCGCTCTGCGACCCGGTCAAGGGCATGTGTCAGTGCCCGCCGGGTTTCATTGGACGCCACTGCGAAGATACGTGTCCTGCCGGAACCTTCGGGAAGGGCTGCCTGCAGAAGTGCAAGTGCGGGACCGGAGGATCCTGCAATAAAGCCAGCGGAGAATGCTTGTGCCGTGACGGCTTCACCGGCACCTTGTAAGTAATTTAGGGCACTGATTACCAACCATGATGAGAGTATTGCCCTAAATTGCCATAAGATGACATTAGAACAGGCAAATAGGAAAGTAGTGATTGGTGTCAAGAAGGTATTATTGAAGTGATACATCTCAACCGAGGGATCTTTTTTTTTTTTTTTTTTTGGCAAGGAGCTAAATTTAACCTGTGTTGATTGTGATTCAAATAAAATTTCTATGTGGCCTTTGTGACGAAAGTAACATTTCTGCCCAGCCTATCTTACTAAATACCTTATTTTTGTCTATTACTCATGTTCCGGATTTATACAGGAATCCAAAATGACTCAAAACGTCTGATTTTAAAGTTGAAGGTGCTGGCTTCGTGCCGCTGCTGCTGACTTTGGTCACCATTTTGTTGTTGTTTTGTCGAGTGCGGCCTCCGTCCATACAACGAGATTGCCATGCAAAGCGCCTCCCACTGACCAGGAGCTGAATCGCTACAGGCGATTTGCTGAGTCGATATTAAATTGAGAATTCAATATTGAATATTGCAATGCACCCATTAATTGATATTTTTACTCACGCCCAGTTTACACTACTGCAAATAACATACTTTTGTTCATCTATCTATGCTAGCGACATGGTGACAGACAGAACAATAAAATGCTCTTCCACTACATGGCAGAAGGTAATATTAACCTGTGTAGCAATCAGTTGCTATTCATACAACACAATAAGTCTTAACTTCCTGTGAGTATATCTGTTCAGCTAAAAAAGGCACACATTTCACGCTGAGTTAGTCCATTTCCATTTGTAATTAAATATAGACGAAATCGCCATTATTTTGCTATACTTTCGGTGATATTTTTGTTTGGTAGTTTCTGTGAGATTTTTCTAAAGTAAAATGGGTGCCTCGGCTCCATAAAGGTTTGGAAACACTTCTATACCGTAATGGAATTGCATAATGTATTTCGACGTGGTGAAGCAGCATGTGGCTCGTTACTTAAGGTCAATTTTTTATGCTCTGTTTCAATCAATCAGATGTTATGAGGAGGAGGATGTCACGAAAAACAAAATTCTTGGTTTTTCTCAGTGTATTTTTTAAACTGTATTTTTGTTTAGTGGTGTACAGTTGTGTTTGTATTTTTCTCATGTAAAATATGTGCCTTGGTCTCCGTAAAGCACTGCATTAGGTACACCTGCACCAACGAAATGATATTATTGGATGCACTTTTAGCTGTGAGAGGCCGTGCTCCAGGAAGTGTCCGGCGCGGTGTCCATGTCAAAATGGCGGCATCTGTCGGGGCAAAGGGATCTGTGCTTGCCCTCCTGGATGGATGGTGAGAAATAAGTCCCATAATGTAAATCTAAAGCAAAAATATAGTATAAACACAAGATTTTTTTTATGCTCTCATTTTTCATGAGATGAGCTCAAAGATGTAAGACGTGTTTTATCTACACAAAAGGCCCATTTTTCTCAAATATTGTTCACAAATCTGTCTAAATCTGTTAGTGAGCACTTCTCTTTTTCCGAAATAATCCATCCAGATCAGGCTGCCCACAATAAAAGGCCAACATGGGAGCAAAAACAAAAGTGTTGTGTTTAGATTTTTTGTTCAGTGTACTTCTGCTTCGTGTCCTGTTAAACTGACTTTTTTTGGGTTTTTTTTCGAAACTACTGCTGCCTTATAGGGTTCTGTCTGCACGGAGCGCTGTCCTGAGGGACGGTACGGACCCAACTGCGCCGAGGAGTGCATTTGCCACAATCGTGGCAACTGCGATCCCGAGACAGGACAGTGCAAGTGTGCCAAAGGGTTCACCGGGAACAGGTGTGTAGTCGTCAAGGTCCCTGATTAAGTTAAAGTGCAGGAGATATGCATCAACCGATCACAGCACAGTTCAGAGACGATTTGTGCGTATTTAGGACTCTTTTATATGGCACAGAGTTCACTTGTTGCTAGGAAGAATTCATGAATTACTGTCGACTCATTTCTTCCTGTGTGGAGTTTGCATGTTTTCATTGTGCTTGCCTGGATTTTCTCTGGGTACTCCGGTTTCCTCCCACGTTCCAAAAATACAGCTTAATTGAAGACTCTAAATTGTCTTTAGGTGTGCATGTGAGTATGAATGGATGTTTGTCTATATATGCCCTGTAACTGGCTGGCGCCCAGTCCAGCGTTTACACACGCCTCTCGACGGAAGTCAGCTGGGATAGGCTTCAACACATCCACGATCCTTACGAGGATAAGAGGTATAGAAAATGGATCAATGGAAAATGTACAAACAAAATGTTTTTTTAAATGAATAACACCAAAGAAAATACATTTATAGACAAAAAATAGAAATGTGTAATTTACTTAATGTACTTAAGTATATATGTATATATTTTGTCTTCTTTTGGAGCTAGTTGGGTACTGCCCCACTTGCCCTTTGTTATAAAATCCCCATGGAAAACTCACAAAAGCAGCACATCCATTGCATGTAGATGTTTTTCTGTGTTTAAAATGGCATTTTGCTTGCTCAGGTGCAACGAGGAGTGCGCGGTGGGCTCTTACGGTCAGGATTGCGAGGGCACGTGCGACTGCGCGAATGGCGCTCGCTGCTACAACATCGACGGCGGCTGCCTTTGCGAACCCGGCTTCAGCGGGCCCAGCTGCAAGGACAGGATGTGCCCGCACGGAAAGTACGGCATGCACTGTGAACGCGCGTGTCTCTGCCAGGACAAACACACGCTCAGGTGAACATACTGTGTGTCCGTATATACAAGCCAAACTTGACAAATCACATACGCTGTGCTAAATACAACAAGTGCTGTTCAGTTCCGCTAAAACTGCTTATTTGTTAGCGCCCATTCTAACCTTGGTTGTGGCCACTTGCACGTAAATAATCCTCCCCTAGCAAAAAAATGAATGAATTTCTTTAAAATGTTATCCAGAAAAGCGAAAAATATTTATCTTTTTCAAATCCAGAAAACAATAACAAAATCTTGGTTTTCTAAATCCAGTAAGCAAAAATTAAAGATGTTTACTTTTTTAAAGGCTTCATTACGGAAATGCAGAAAACAATAGTTTCTTTTCTAGTCTGTTGTTTTAAATAGACAAAAATAATCTGCTTTAAAAGTCAAAAAGGTTTTAAATTTTTCAGATTTTCATTTCAAGTACTGTGTTTACTTGAAGTTAAATTAAATCCGAAATGCCGCACAGTGTTATGTTACTGACCACCTGACTATTCCCTTCAGCTGCCACCCGATGAAAGGCGAGTGCACGTGCCAGGCGGGCTGGGCCGGGCTACACTGCAACGAAACGTGTGCCCACGGTTTCTACGGCGATGGCTGCTTGGAGCCCTGCTTGTGCGTCAACGGCGGCGTGTGCCACGGCGCCACCGGACAGTGCCGATGCGTCCCCGGCTACACGGTCAGAAAGCACAGTTTAAACATTAGGCGCAGTGATTCTTTCATCTACCACTAGAGGGAGCCTGCCTAACACTGCACTAGATAGTCAACGCATCTGGAGCAGTTCACAATCAATATTTATCAGTAACATGACAAAAAAAGAAGACATTTACATAAAATACATCATACTCCCCAGAGATGATGATTATTGAATGTATTACTCTGTGTACATTTGCATAGGGCACCAAAAAGGCTAGGGCTTGGTTTAATTTCCAAGGGCCTGCACTACTGATTGTGAAGGCCCTGGGCAGATTACATTGACACGGCAACACACAGAAGCTGAAATCTGATAGGACAAATAAAGCGAACATCCACATGACAGGAGATACGCTACCAAATGAACATAATAGACTGTCTGAAAATATTAATAGAATTTAATGCAACAAATATATATAATATCATTTAACTTTTTGTGACATTTTTGTTAAGTTGTGCTCCGTGAGATTTTTCTAATGTAAAATAGGTGCCTTGCCTCAATAAATGTTGAAAAACACTGTCCTAGACTCAACTGTGGAACATTTGGGCCTTGATGGAGGTCTTCTTTCTACTCCAGTTTTTACTGATTGTGATTTTTTTTTACCCAGGGTGTTCACTGCGAGAGTGCGTGCAAAAGTGGCACCCACGGCAAGAACTGCTCCTTGGAATGTTCCTGCAAGAATTTTGTGGACTGCTCGCCCATTGACGGCACCTGTTTCTGCAAAGAAGGTTATTCACACACACGGCCCATGATGCGTTAAACCGTCCTGCCGTAATGTCATTTTTTATTATGTCTTTAGGCTGGCAAGGACCCGACTGCTCAGCTCCGTGCTCGAAGGGGACCTGGGGCCGCGGATGCAATGGCACCTGTCAGTGCGCCAACGGGGCAAAATGCAACCTTCTCGACGGATCTTGCACCTGCATGGCCGGCTGGCAGGGGGCCCGCTGCGACCAGTCGTGCCCGGTGAGCTTTGTGAACTTTTCCACTCAATCAAAATAAAGGCGTTACGCTGTTAACTAGGAAAGTCTAGAAGAAATGTGTATGCATTTGAGCGCACGAGGTGCAGCACCACTACAGACTCAGTAGATAACAGTGTTTCTTTCCTTTTACACGTATGTTTGATGTTTTGTTATCCAGAACACAAACAAAAAAAAAAATTCATTAAAATCAGGAAACAAATCCCCCAAAAATTGTACCCAGAAAACAAATACAAAATGTTTTTTTTTCATCCAGAAAGCACACAAGAACAAAACTAAAAGGAATTTGAATCCAGAAAACAAAAATTGCTCTCATTTTATTACATCCAGCACACACAAATTTTTTTATTTTTCATCATTTTAAATCCGGGAAACCACAAAAATAAAACAAGGAAAAACGGAAAACACACAAAATGTTGCATTTTTTCCCAAGAAACAAACACATCTTTATTTTAATGCAGAAAAAAAAAAAAAAAAAAACATTTTTCTATCTGTAAAATGATAACAAAAAACTAGGTTTCCCCCCGAAACCCAGCAAAACACAAAAAATAGCACTTTGAATCTAGAAAACAGCCCCAAACTTTGAATACTTTTATCCAGAAAACAAATCGCAAAGATTTATACGGGAAACAACAACTAAAATTAGTTTTTCTTTTATCTAGAGAGAAAAAAAAGTTTACTTTTTTAATACACAAAAACAAAATGTAGCACTTTTTTCCTACAAAGTTACAAGAAAGTATGCTTTTTATCCAGAAAATAATATTTAAAAACTGGATTTCTCTCCTCAGTCCAGAAACCACAAGAAAAAGTGTTTTGAATCTAGAAAATGACAACAAACCTATTCTTGTAAATTTGGGAAATAACAAACATCTTTTTTAAATTTGCAAAACAAAGAAATCAGTGTTTAGTCCAGAAAAAAAACTACATTTGGAAAATGTTTATCCAGAAAACAAAAAATATGTTTTTTATGCAGAAAACAACAGCAAAATAGTTATTTAAAAAAAAATCTGGATAAGAAAAACATTTTGACTTTTTTAAGGTCAGAAAAAAACTATAAAAATATAAATTAAAAAAATCTTAAAAAACTGAAAAAAAATCAGGAAAGACAAAAATGCTTGTTTTATTATTTATCCAGAAAACAAAAAATATAATTATTTAAAAAGCAAAAAAACCAAAAAAATACAGAAAAAACAGCAAAAGTCTTTAAACATCCATCCATTTTCAACACCGCTTATCCTGGTTAGGGTCGCGGGACGCTGGAGCCTATCCCAGCTGACTTCGGGCGAAAGGCGGACTACACCCTGAACTGGTCGCCAGTCAGTCGCAGGGCACATATAGACACGGACAACCATTCACACTCACATTCACACCGTCACTGAGTGGGAACTGAACCCACACTGCCTGCACCAAAGTCAGGCGAGTGTACCACTACACCATCAGTGACTCAAGTCTTTAAACAATTTTTCAAAAACATTTAGAACTCAAAAACAAAAGTGTGCAGAAGAACATTTTTCTTTCTTCCGATATGTATTTTACATTGAATACAGAGAAATAATTAACATCTTATAATCTATCAGTCGGACCTTTGACTATCTTAGTGGGCGCGGCTGCCATATGCGAATTGTGACACCAATCTATGGCGCAATTATCAATGAACTAAATGTTGCCTAGCAACAAGTGACCATGTGTAGACGTCTGTCGTGACCGAATAACTTTTTTGCATTCATTTACATTGTTATGTCTGCTGTATTAAATGTTTCTACAATTTCTGGCTTGGAAGCCTTTCTTGTTTTCGTTGCTGTGGCAACCGGCCATGCGACAGCACCCCGCCATTGTAGCATTTTGTGTGGCATTTGTCCAGTCGAGAGTCTGGAGAGAGACTCTCCTGATTGGCTTTGGTTCCTACTTGCAGATGGGCTCGTTTGGGCCAGGCTGCCGGAGGAGATGCGACTGCGTCCACGCTGACGGTTGCCAGCCAACCACAGGGGAGTGCCACTGTCTGCCAGGCTGGTCGGGTTAGTGCCCATGCGTTGAAACATTTAATTGCAAAAAGCAGCAGTTAAACTATACATTAACAATCCGAAAGTCTAAATCTGCAAAACAAAAAAGGTTGACTTTTTTTAATCAGAATTTTCTTTTTTAAAAAATCTGAATTTAAAAATGTAGAGAACAAAACAAACAAACAAACAAAAAGATCAGGAAAAAACACGTTTTGTATTTTTTAATCCAGAAAACATCATTAATACATAGAAAACAAAGAGTTCTATCCAATGAATTAGCAACAAAAGTTTTTTATTTACTCAAAAACAACAATCTGGAAAAAAGGTTGACTTTTTTTTTTAATCCAGAAAAAAATAACAAAAATCTGAATTTTTAAAAATCTATGACAGACAAAAATATCAAGAAAGTTTTTTTTAATCTAAGAAGACAACCAAAATATCCCCCCCAAAAAAAACAAAGAAAAGATTTTGCAATTTTTTAAAATCGACACTAACAATGAAAATGTGACTCGGTATTGCCCCTTGAGGTACAAAGTGAAAAACCAGGACTAGCTACATACTTAGTATGCTTAATAATAATAATATCTAATCTCCCTGTCAGGCCCACGTTGCAGTGAGCCGTGCTCGGAGGGCCTCTGGGGGCGCCATTGCAACCAGACCTGCTTCAAGCACTGTCCCAACAGCGACACCTGCCTGCGGGAAACGGGGGCGTGCGTGTGCCGCCCGGGCTTCTGGGGCGTCACCTGTCAGAACAGTGAGTGTCGACCAGTGACGCCCGATCGCCAATCGAGTTTGCGGCTGACCCGTCTCCGCTTCCCCAGAATGCAGATCGGGAACGTACGGCGACCAGTGCAGTTTATCATGCCCGTCCTGCGGCCAGTCGTATCGCTGCCACCATGTGACCGGGGAGTGCGATTGCCTTCCGGGGTACACGGGAGACGACTGTCATCAAGGTGGGCCTCATATTTTCTACTCGTAACCACGGAACATGAATAAGGACCAGAGTTCGGAAGGGCCTTGCTCAGTGCATGGGTCGGAGCCAAAGCCACTCTCGGGCCTGCAACGTTCGCAGACCTGTGCGCGTCACTCGAGTTTTCCAAATTTGAAATGGTGACCATTTTGACTCTAACGACAACTATGTATTTTCAGCTGTTGAAAATTTGCACTCACAAGATTTTTTTTTATTTTAGGTGAACAGATTTTTCATTGAATTATTTATTGAGGATTTTGTAAATTTTTATCCAGAAAATGACTACATTTTCTATTTTTCTTTTTTTATTCAGAAAAGTTTAAAAAAAAAAAATTAAGAACAGATTTTTCGTTGTTAATTTTATTCAGCAAAAATAAATAATTGTTTTGTTTTCATCCAAAAAGCAGCAACCGAAAACGTGATTTTTTAATTTGCATCTAGACAACATCCAGAAATGTGAGTTTTAAAATGAACAAAAATTTCTTTTAAAATATTTCTATTCCGAAAATGTGAACAAAAACATTTGTCCACGGACACATTTTCACTGTGATTCTTCCCAGTCAACTCAGCAAAATGAATATTATTGCTTTGAAATGTGTTACACTAATGCATCAAAATAATAATTTTTAAAAAAACATAATAATATTCATGTTTTTAAAGTCACACCATTTTTTTTTAATCTGACCTTTATTTATCAACATTCATTTCCGTTCCGCTTATCCTCACTAGGGTCGCGGCGTGCTGAAGCCTATCCCAGCAATCTTCGGGCGAGAAGCGCGGTACACCCTGAACTGGTCGCCAGCCAATCGCAGGGCACATAGAAACAAACAACCATTCGCACAAACATTCACACCCACGGGGAATTTAGAGTCTTCCGTCAACCTACCACGCATGTTTTTGGGATGTGGGAGGAAACCGGAGTGCCCGGAGAAAACCCACGCAGGCACGGGGAGAACGTGCAAACTCCACACAGGCGGGGGGCAGACGCTCTAACCAGTCGGTCCACCGTGCCACCTATTTATCAAGATATTTATTGATATTCATTTAATTACTAATAAAGAAAGCCTTTTAATGTCAACTGTTTTTAACACAACCTACGAGCACATAAATCCATTTTTAGCTTGACGATTGACACGTAGTACCCCTTTTCTCTCTCAACTTTGGCTTGTAAATGTGTGTAGTTGTTGACATTGTGTGTTTGCTGCAGTTTGTCCGTCGGGCTACTACGGCAAGCGGTGCTCCGAAGTGTGCGTGCGCTGCGCCAACAACGCCACGTGCAACCACCGGGACGGTCAATGCCAGTGTCTTCCCGGCTGGACCGCCACCGACTGCTCCATACGTCAGCGCCCACTCATTATATTCGTCTCAATCACAAACTTACTTTATTGTATATTTGAAATGCATTTTTCGTTTCCAGCTTGCAGCGTGGGACGTTTTGGTTCTTTCTGCTCCCAGACTTGCTCCTGCCCTGCCAACGTCTTGTGCGACCGCGCCACGGGAGACTGTGTGTGTGACAGTGCTGATTGTCAACAAGGTACGCACGCGAGTATATCATATCCTATCGTGATATGATCCTATAAGGGAGTGCGGACCCCCTGCTAAGGCTCGAATGTTAACAAAAGTGAAAAACCGATCATTGCTGGATCTTCACTTTTATCTGGATCTGCACTACAATTGTAGTGATAACAGCCCTGATAGTAATAGTCTTTAAAAAAAAAAATTCCCAATCTTACATATTCGTAGTTTTTTTGTTTACTTTTTTGTAAATAACATTTTTGTAACCACTGAATCATATTTTTTCATCATTTTTAAAATGTATTTTTGTGTAAGGAAATTAATAAATTTATCATTTAAAAATATGTATTTTAACTCCTGAGATTTAATTGTAATTGTAAATAACAAAATGCATAATAAATAATCATGTGTATTTAATTTGACAAATAATAAATGAAAGAATGAATACATAAATAACGTGAACTGATTAATATTTACTAAGTACATTTAATCAATTCTTAATTGATTTAATTCATTAAAATGTGTTTAAATTTACCAATTTCTATCTAGATTTTGTAAATCGAAAAAGTGCTTACATTTTTTAAATTCCGGAATGAATATTTTTCCCCTTTTTTCATGAATACATTTTTATATTAGAATAAAACGTTTTTTTTTTTATTCCCATTTTTTCCTTCCTAATTGGAAAAGTAGTAATGCCTGAAACATATTTAAAACATTTTTTTTTTAAATCTCGAAATAAAAATAATGACATTTCTTGACTTGTTCACAGAGGGCAGACGAGAAAGTTGTAGTCGTATGTCTGATATAACTTAACAAGAATAGGGTTCTTGTTAATCCGAAGCAAGAACAAAATGTTAAAATATCACTTGTCTCCTCCTGCTAGTGGACTTTCTTTTTTTTTTAACCTTATTGTGTTTATATTTTCTATTCTTGTGAACGGAAGCAGGCAAGTAAGAAATGCATTTATTATTTTTTTTACTCTGCAGTGTGCACATGAGAATAAACGTCTTGAATGTTGACCTTATTTGATTTCAGAGGCGTCGGAGCCCGGCAGCGTGATGGTGCCGCTCCCGCCGGGCGAGAAGGAATCTTGGGCGGCCATCAGCGGTGTGGTGGCGCTGGTCATCCTGGTGGTTTTGCTGCTGGTGCTGCTGCTGCTCTACCGACGCCAGCAGAAGCTCAAGCACAACAACACGCCCACCGTCTCCTTCGCCACCAGCCGTACCGTCAACTCCGAGTACGCCGTACCAGGTAGACGAGACCACGCGCGCCGCACATTCTCACTGTCACCACCGCCCACATGTTCAACCTGGTGAATAGTTTTTTGCATGAACATTGAAGAATTGGTACCAAGACTGAAGTCACTCATCTTTTAATATTGTTGCTCTTGAACAAAAAGACAACAAATCAAATGTTAAAAATCTCATTTAAAAAAAAAAAAAAAAAAAAAAAGGGAAAATCTGTAATCTAAATAAAAATTTTAAAAATTCTGAAATAAAATGTAAGTTTTTAATAAAACAACAATGAAAAATGTTCATTTAAATGTATGGGACTTTTAAGATATTGTGGGGAATAATAAAAAAAATCAGCCAGAAAAACAACAGATGTTTGAGTTTAAAAAAAAAAAAATAATTTATGTTTGATTATTTTAGACAATTTCTATCTAGAAAAAAGGGAGTATCCAGAAAACAAAGAAAAAAATGTTGGTTTTTTAATGCTTACAAAATGTGAGGTAATTTTTACTTTTTTACGTTTTCGTTTTATATTATTTTAAAAATACTTTTTATCGAGAATTTTTTTAAAATTA
This sequence comes from Phyllopteryx taeniolatus, assembly GCF_024500385.1. Taxonomy (NCBI): domain Eukaryota; kingdom Metazoa; phylum Chordata; class Actinopteri; order Syngnathiformes; family Syngnathidae; genus Phyllopteryx; species Phyllopteryx taeniolatus. Next base: position 25,595,021 of record NC_084507.1, read on the forward strand.
TATATATATATATATATATATATATATACACAGTCATGCTCACCATTATTGGCAACCCTTCATTTTTTGCATAATCTGAATAATATTTTCAGAAATACATGGAAATGTACCAAACTTATATCATTGGGTTCTTTAAATTGGAGGTCCAAAGTAATTTAACAACATTCATTTTCAGTGCCGCTTATGCTCACTAGGCTCGCGGGCGTGCTGACTCTGGGCGAGAGTCGGGGTAGACCCTGAACTGGTCGCCAGCCAATCACAGGGTACATAGAAACAAATAACCATTCGCATTCACATTCACACCTACGGACAATTTAAAGTCTTCAATTAACCTACCATGCATGTTTTTGGGATGTGGGAGGAAACCGGAGTACCCGGAGAAAACCCACACAGGCAAGGGTAGAACATGCAAACTCCACACAGGCGAAGCCGGATTTGAACCCGGGTCCTCAGAACTGTGAGGCAGATATGCTAACCAGTCGTCCGGATATTGCATTTTCAAAGAGAAAAACAGAAAACAGCATATGCAGCAATATTGGCATCCCTCCCTAATATTTGGTTGCACACTCTTTGGCAGCGATGATAGCCTCCAAATGTTTCTTGTATCCATCTATACGCTTTTTGCACTTCCCAGGTGGTATTTTTCCCCACACTTCCGTTTTAATTTGTTCAAGCTCTTGAACATTTGCAGGGTTCTTTTCCCCAATGGCAGACAGATTTCAGCTCCCCCCCAAAGATTTCAATTGGATTGAGATCAGGAATCATTGCTGGCCATTTTAAAACAGTAATTTGTTTTCCTTTTCAATCATTCCCATGTGCTTTCGGATGTGTGCTTTGGGTCTTTGTCTTGCTGGAGGACCCACGATCTTCGCCTCAAACCAAGTTTTCTTACACAGGGTAAGATATTTCTCTCTTAAACCTCTTTATAATTTTCTGATTCCATGATGCCTGGGATACAGTATAGTCAAGGCCTCCAGTACCAGATGCAACAAAGCAGCCCCCAGCATTATGGATCCTCCACCATGCTTGACTGGTAGCAGGGTGTTGTCTTCTTTAAAGGCCTCATTGCGCCATCTGTAAACATACTGTTTGTGTGCATTGCTAAAAAGCCTATTTTTGTTTCATCTGTCCATAAAATATTGTTTATCATTTGCTCTTTTGTATTAATAGAATATTTTGTATCTATAGAAAAATGTTGTTTCACCTGATTCATTTTCTTCAGATGTTCCACATTTAGTACTTAAACTTCATGGATGCCAATAATGATGAGCACGACTCTCTCTCTCTCTCTCTACATATTTATATATATAAATAATAAGAATAAATAAATAACAGTAATAATAATCCATCCATCCATTTTCTTTGCCGCTTATCCTATAATAATAATAATGAATAAATATATATTTTAGAAAAGTTTTTTAAAATGGGGTAAAAAAAAGTAGTTGTTGTTTGTACAAGTTTTACATTATTTTGGGCAACACAAATTTTACGTAGAATTTAAATAATGATTTCTTTTTAATACAGAAAAAAACTATTCTTTTTTTAGTTTATATTTTTATCTACAAAAGAAACGACATTTTACAAAAATTGTACCCAGAAAACAATAAAAAATAACAACAACAATAATAATTTAAACCCTACTCCAAAAGGTATCCAGGAAACAGCAAATAAAAAGAAATGACTATTTTAAACAGAAAACAAAACAATTGTAAAAACTATTCTTAAAAATGTAATTTTTGTTTCAGCTTACCCAGAAAACAACAACAAAACATGTACATATTTTTATGTAAAAAAAACAACAACAACTTAAAAGCATAACTTGTGCATTTTGGATACATATTTTTTGGGAATCACAAAATGTGAAGATGTAAAAATGAAATAAGTGCCGTCATGGATGAATGTGTGCATGTGCGCAGACGTTCCTCCCAACTACCACCACTACTACTCCAACCCCAGCTACCACACGCTTCGGGACAACCGTCCGCCGCTGCCTCACCTCCCCAACAACCACGACCGCACCATCAAGGTGACCTTCACGCTGCTGCACTCCTTCAAGGTCACCCACCCTTTTGTCCCCTTTTCTGCTGACTTTTTTTTGTTTTGTACGCAGAACACCAACAAGCAGCTGTTCTGCAGCATGAAGAACACGGAACGGGAGCGGCGCGGCCTGTTCGGCGTGGAGAGCAACGCCACGCTGCCCGCCGACTGGAAACACCACGAAGCTCGGAATAAGGAGCCAGGTGAGACGAAACCTCCGCCGAGGCCTGTGCCTCGCCAAGTACTCACAGTATGTACTTATTATAAGTAGAAGTACAGATACTTGTGGGAAAAATAGACGTAGTAGTTCAAAGAACTCACCTTGACTGGTGCCTTGACTTACAAGTTCAATTTGTTCCAAGACCACGCTCGTAACATAAATCACTCGTATCTCAAATCAACTCTCCCCATTCAAATTGAATGGAAATGACATTAATTTGTTCCCGCCCCACACAAACAAAAACTGATTTAAAAAAAAAATAATGTTTTGTTACATGCTTTTAACAAGGACAAATACCAGTGTGTCGTAAAATGTAAATGTGAAAACATCAGAAAAACATAAAATAATGTAATTGAGTTCTCATGAAGGCTGCCGATACCAGCCGACGATATTTAAGGCAAAACAAATCTGACATGCGCCACACTGCGGCAATTTAACACCGGCGAATCATCATGGGCGTCACAGAGAAACAAAGGTCTGTGTTCACAATGATATCATTGTGTTAACTGAAATTCGATCAATCAAAAGTACTAATGAAATTGGTGCCGGTGAGTACTCCAGAGTGAATACTCATATTGGTATCAGTCTGAAAAAAAGTGGTATCGAACATCCCTGCTCATATAGTAAGTCAAGGTACCACTGTATGTGTTTTTTCAGACTTAAACAAGTAACCAGCCTATTTTCACATAGAAGTAGAAGGTACAGATTTATTTTTTCAAATGTACAGAGAATAAGTAGAAAATTGTCAGAAAAAATAACTACTCAAGTTCAGTACAGATACTTGAAAATCAAATAAAGCACCTATGTAACTTCCTACCTTTGCCTTCACATCTTTACGCGTTCAAAGTCAACAGAAGAGAAGAAGTTTGATTTATTTTGGTCGTGTGTTGGATGTGGAGCAATCGTCTTCTTCTTGTGTTGCCAAGTCTTCTTTTATTCCCAATAAACAACTTTTATTTCCTCTGAGCAATGTCAAGATGACTTGTTGAACACGGATCTATAAAAACGTGCAGCTCTTGGCCTTTTAGACGATCTCGTTCCCTAATAAAATAAATTGATGGTGTTCGCAGGAGGGTTTGGGATCGATCGCAGCTACAGCTACAGCGCCAGCCTCGGGAAATATTTCAACAAAGGTTGGTTGAACGTTCATCCTCCTCAACGTTGCATTGCAGAGAGCATTTGGGACTCACTCGTACACTCTGGCGGCGTTGAGTGGTACTGCAAGACACAAAATTCTACTTTATTGAACACTTTAACAACAAAGCAATCTGGAATAAAGTGCTGCACATAAGAAGAATAAGAAAGAAAAAAAGAATATAGTGTTTGATTTATTTTTATTGAGAAAACAATGATGAAAAATATATTTTTGGGAATATATTTTTTTATCTTGAAAGGAACAAATATTGATGGTAGTTTTTTTTTAAATCAACAAGAAGACAGCCAAAAAAATCTATTATATTATTAATTCCAGAAAACATCAAAAGGTTTTTGTGGAGTCCAGAAAAAAAACATTCAAAATAAATTAGATTTTTTTTTTAAACTTGGAAAACACCAAAAATCTGGATTTAGTAAAGGAAAAATCCTGAAAATAACAAAAACACCTGGTTTTTAATTTGTTTTGTGAGAAGAATGACACATTTTGGTTTTTTTTTTAAATATGAAAAACACCAACGAAATAGATATTTTTAAATTTAAAAAACAACAACAATAAATGTGGTCTTCAAATTTTATCCAGAAAACATAGCATTATTTTTAAATCCAGAAATTAACAAGAAAGTTTTGAAACTATATGAATGCATTTGTATTCAGGAAACAATAAAATACTATGTTAATCTGGGGAAACAACTACATCTTTTACAAATTTTTAATTTTTTTTTGAATAGAAGTTGTTTTTTATAATCTGTAAAACAATAAAAATGTGGTTTAAAATTGTATTTTACAATTCAGATATGATTTTGATTTAATCCAGAAAACCAAATATTGTGATTTTTAAATATATATATATATATATATATATATATATATATATATAAAAACATTTTTAACTTTTAAATAGAAGTGTTTTTTTCTAATCTGCAAAACAACAAACACAATTAAAATGGTGGTTACTTTTTTAAGTCTAAAGAATAAATTAAAATTACAAATCTATTAGTTTCTATTTTTTTTACGACAACAAAAACTAAAATTAGATATTTTTTTTTATTTTTATATGGAAACATCAATAATGTTTTTCTTTGGTGTATTTTGGATTAACCCAAAAAATAAATAGATGATTTTTGATGATCTTGGATGTTTTTTCACGAGTGGTTTTCTGATGGTATACTTGATAAATCCAGAATTGAAGGACGCGGCGGGGATGGCGAGCAGCAGCTCCCTGAACAGCGAGAACCCTTACGCCACCATCAAGGACCTGCCCGGACCCCCCTTCTGCCCCCCGGAGAGCAGTTACATGGAGATGAAGGCTGCCGTCCCCCGGGAACGAGCCTACACCCAGAATGGACCCCCGCCGCCCCCGCCCTTCAGCGCCGCCTCGTTACGTCGACGTGAGCGACAGACACAACAATATGTACAGCAGAGAGAAAAAGTCTACACACCCTTGTTCAAATGCCAGCTTTTGTTAATATAAAAGAATATGAAGGGAAGTCGTTCAGTCAGTGTGAGCACAAAACCTTCAGGCTTCACTCCAAAGCAAACAATGTCAGGAAAAGCCTACTAGAACATCTGAAATGTACTGGGGATTGATCAAAGGCACTTTGAACGGTGGCAGATAATATATCACAAAAACCTAGCATTTGAACAGGGGCTGTCAGACAGCTATGAAGTTCACTCTAATATATATATATTTTTATTATTGTTTTTCTTGTTTGTGGTTCGAATAAACTCCAAATGACAATTTAATGTATTGTAAAGTTGTACCGAATGTTATGGCCAGACTAAATACATTCAACCAGCAATTTTTGACATGTATTATTCTTCAAATAAAGTGAAAAATTTCTATGTAGTAGTTAGAAATTAAACTACCAAATTGAAAATATATATTTTGAAGGGAAATGTTTTTTTTTAAGTAAGGGTAATTTTTAATAATGTGAGTACTAATTGGAAAATGTTTATTTTTTATTTCTCAAGGTGAAAAGTTATTTATTTAGAAGTTTAAAAACAATGCTACAATGTAATAATCCTAGTACCAAATAGGAAATGTAATTTCTGAATTAATGAAAATTTAATAAATAAATATGTATCAAATTAATTAACAATCAAAATTGAAGACAAATAGACAAATAAAATATTTTAACATTAAAATAAACAAAGTATGTTTTTTATTTTGAAATAATTATTTATTAAACCACTCTGTACATGTTTTTTCTTTAATTTTTAAAGTTAAAATGATAGTAAAGAATTGAAAATAAAAATACATTACTCAATGTAAAATGTAATTTTAGATTTTGAATTATTATTTTTTTAAATCCGTCCATCCATTTTCCGTAGCACTTATCCTCACTAGGGTCACACGTGTCCTGGCACCGATCTCATCTGACTTTGGGTGAGAGTCTTGTACACCTTGAACTGGTAGTCAGCCAATCACAGTTTTTTAAATCTAGAAATAAAAGAAAAAAATACTAACAGTATTCTATTCTGTTCTATTTTTATCTATTTATTATTATAGTTTTGTAATTACATATTTTGTATATTAATAGTCTATATTATATTTATTATTATTATTATTATATTTATCCAATAAAAGTGAATGTTTTCCCCAGGTCACTTCTTGTAATCCGCTTTATGCACTTTATGTGGATTAACTGTGTATGCAGCGACAACTAGCATAACTACAGGCTGATGACATGATAGTTTGACGCCCAACTTGCTCAATTTCTGGAAGTTGGTTGCTGACATACCTGATTGTTATCCATGTTTTTGCCCCTGCAGAGCGTCAGCATTCTGTTGGCCACGCCCCACAGGAGGACCCCCAAGGCCACTACGACCTCCCGGTGAACAGCCACATCCCGGGCCACTACGACTTGCCGCCCCTCCGCCGCCCACCCTCGCCCGAGGGAACGACGCACTGACCCGGCGCGGATGCAAACGCAGATGATGCTCCCAATGCACCCTCGGGACTCTGTCGCCCCCCCCCCAGTGGATCACGCTGATTTTGAACGACTGGGAAAGAGATGCCACTTCAGGCTTGAGGCCGCGCAAGCGGAGGGGTTTTGGGGGGTGGGGATCAAAAAAAAAAATTTACAGGAGGACATCAGGAATGTTTGAACCTTCTTAACATCTTTACTTACTGCTTTTTTGTTTTTACAAACATTGTCTGGTTTCCTACAATAATTTGCTTTACTATGATGCACTTTAGTACAAAAACCTTCAAAATTGGCTCACTTTGAAACACAAGTGTTTTTCCCCAAATTGGACAAAAAATAATAATTCAAACAAGACTGAACAATTACAATAAAAGTGAGGATAATGTGAGAATAAAGTCAAAATATTACAAGAAAAATAGAAAAAAAACAAGAATGAAGTCATGAAAAAAAAAAAGTGGTTTTCCTCATGAACGGGCCAGTCGGAAGTGCTCACTTATTCAACTGCAGAGTAAAAGCAGCACTTTGTCTTTGATTGTCAGCTTTACAGATACCCTCTATGCTCCGCAGTGCGAAGTTGTCATGGTAGGTTTAAAAAAAAAAAAAAAAATTTATGATTGCTCTTTTTTTTCTGAACACAACACTTTCTCTTGGTCAGCTTTACAGATGCCACTTACACCCTGCAGGAAGTACGATAGTTTTTCTTCTGCCAAAGATGTTCTTTTTTTCTTTAGATGTACATGTGATCGTGTATTTCAGGATGTAACCATTTTTTTCTTTTTGTACATTTGTAAATAAGCCATCATAGGTGTGCGGTGTATTCTCGTGATTGTAATAATGTCACGTTATGTACAAGAAGTATGTAATTTTACACTCTACAAAAATAAAGTAATAAATATGCATTACCCTTATCTAGTGCTTTTCATGATATTCAAAATTACAATTGCACACTTGAATTTGTAATTTACGAGAAAAATGGCAACATTTTCAGACACTTATCGTACGGTTGATTATCAGAAAAAATAATTGAGAAATGAGATTTTTTTCTACTTTAATTTTACAAGGAGTAATATTACAAGAGTTCCGTTAAGAAATTTCATAAAAATAGTAATTTGAGAACATTTTCATTGAAAAGTTATTGCAAGAAAATTCCCATATTTTAGAAGTAATTTTTTCCTCACAATTTGAAAAAAAGTTTGAGAAATGTAGAAAATATTACCCAAAGAAGCAGAACGCTCAAATTTTTCTCAGAAGGAAGTTATGAGAACAATTTATGTCCCCCCCCAAAAAAATATTTTCTTTTACATAGTCACATAGTTCAAGGTGTAACGATGTTTTGGTGGTAAATGTCAAAAAAGTTGCACGGCTTATTCATGAACACAAGGAAGCACGTTCTTTTTTTAATTTTATTTGGAAAAGAAGCACAAATATAATCCAACATAGACTAATATGGCTTTGATCAAGACAGACACGATCTCTCAAACAGCAAGCATTTCATTTGGCCGATTTCAAAACGTCCAATATAGATATGACTGGAAGGCACTTTAGGGGAGCATAATAGCACCAAAAACAAAGAAACAAAAAAACTCATTGAAACTACAAAATTACAGCCATCAAGTATTTTCCAATAAGCGCTTGGCTATGCTTTCTTTGGCTAACAAGCTGCTTGAATACAGTACAGTACAAAATGTTCCATCAAGACAAGTTGCAGGAAAAAAACAAGTCAGCGAAAAATCAGAAAGGCACGCCAAAAGTATTATGATTATGCTAACATGTGGCACCAGGCACATATGAGGACACCCGTAAAAGTCTCCATCACCAAGCATCTTTGGCGTGAGTAAAAATGTTTTTTTTTTTTTTAATTGCTTTTAAAAATATTCAGGAAAAAATGTCGTAAAAAACTTTTTTTAAAATAAAAACATTCTGAGATCACAAAACCTTTATATCAGGTGCAATTAAAAAATATATAAAAGGAAAAGTTTTTTTCTGGATTATGAGTCAAAAGCATCACAAAACAAGCCACATTGGCTTCATTTTGTGTAATATATATTTGTGTATTTATGCATGTCTGTCATTAGCTAATAGAGTGGTTTTCTGATGGTATACTTGATAAATCCAGAATGTTGCCCATTTCATATTTGAACATAATCAGAAAACAAGAAAATTATTTTTTTTTTTTTTAAGCAAGTATATTTTATTAAATATTGCAACAAAGTTAAAAATGACTGGGAATTATGCTATTAGGCTAACAATATCAATAATGCGCATGTGTGCATGTCTATGGACGTTCACAATCTGTGCGTGTTGACTTTTGACAGCATTAAAGGTGAGCCACAGACAATGCACTTGCCTAAATTGAGCACGTGCGCGCGCACGCAACCATTAGCACACATGCAGTAACATACAGGAAGTAGATTACACACAGGAACGCTTCTGTGACCTTCAGGCAACTTCCAAGCAGCAGAGAAGTCCATAGTGGATATAAAAAAAGAGAAAACTATTATGTGGTAATAAAGGGGAAAAAAAAAAAAAAAAAACATCCCAGCAGTGACACTAAGAAGTGTGCAACAGGAGGCGGGGCCAAGTCTGCTTTTACATGACAACGCAGTTCTCAGGATGGACGCGACTCTGAAGGACGAAGAACAAACAGCAGGGTTACTACAACATGGTAAATTCAAATGTTAGAAGAAAAATATTTGGACTTCAGAGGAGTAAATGAAATTGGGGAAAATGCCAAGTTTGCCCCTTTTTTATTTTTTTTTTAAATAAAAAAGCAAAAAGTTATTTTTTCTTGTCAAATTACAACTAAATGTTGAAATATTTAGAGAAACAAAGTGAACATTTTCTGAGACGTGTCAAAATTGTTCAGAAAATTTTCAGGAAGTAAATTCTAATGTGTTGTACTGTTAAAAAAAAAAAAAAAAAAAAAAAAAAAAAAAACTGATTTAAAAAAATATTTAAAAGTACAATATTTTTTTCTGGATAAAAATGATTTTGATCTTGTTTTCTGGATTACAAAATATTTCTTTGTTTTCTAGATTCAAATAGTAAATAATAAAAAAAAAAAATTCTGATTAAAAAATATGAACCTTTGAGAGGAATATGTTTTAAAAAATGAGAATATATATATAAATATAAAATATCTATAACTATTTGTAAAAATTGCAATTTTTAAATTATCAGATTAGAACAAGTCACAATTTTAATACATTTAAAAATAGCATTTTTTTCCAGAAAAAAATTACAAAGAAAAATTGTTATAAGAAACATGTCAAAATGAAAAGTTACAATAATGTATACCACTTACTGAAATGCCAAAATATTCAGAGAATAAATATTTACGAGGGAAAAAAAACAAAGGAGGAATTTTAGGAGAAAAGCTCAGAAATTTGCTGAATAAATTGCAATATTAGCCAGAAATTATTATTAATTTTTTTTTAAATCTATATACAGTATTTCACAATAACCATGTAAACAGGTTACCTGTCTGGGCTGACTGTCAGCCATGAAAAAGGAATGTCCCACGATGCCTTCGGACAGACCGCCGCTGCCGTGGCTGCCGTGGCCGCGATCTGACGTTTGGCCGCACGAGTCACAGATGACGGTGCGGCTGCGCAGGTTGTACTCGTTCTCGCCGCTGGTGCTGTGAGCTCCCTGCAGGGGGCAGCAGAGAACACCATGATGATGATAATAAATGATGATGATGACGACGACGAGCAGGAGGAGGACGTTACCATGTCATCTTCATCCTCCAGGAAGAGAGTGCGGGTTACTTTCCTGCTGGCCATTTCCTGGAGGAGATTATTTTGTTTAATTTAAAGTTTTTGTCTTGTTTATTTTCCTTGTTGTATGGTCGGAATAATCTGAAAGTGCTAAAATAATGTACATATTTGAGAGAACATTGAGAGATGGTCCAAAACGACAAGAAAAAATAATTTTGCAAGAATTTATATATAAGTAGCTATGGGGGAAAACGTTCAGAATTTTCAAAGGAGAAAAACAGATACTTTGTCCTGTTTTTCATTATTTTCTTTTAATAAAAAAATGTAGAAAGAGGAATTAAGTAACTAAAATTTGTTTAAAAAAAAAAAAAAAAAAAAGATAGAATGTATATGTGAAAAAAGTAACATTTTTCAAAGAAAAATAAAAATTAGAGGGGAATTAAGTTATACAGTCAACAAAAATGTAAGGGATTTTTTTACTGGGGGGGAAAAAAATTTAATTCATTTGATTTAGGTTGTAATATTACGAGAAAAATATTGGAAATTGGACAAAACGCAACGTAAGAAAAACGTCAAAATTGACAAGAAAAATCTCTTTTATCCCAAAGAAAAATCTAAATTTGTGGGGAATTAAGTTGAAAAAATTAAGAAAAATGTTGTGGAAAATATCTTAAATTTACAGGATTTAAGTTGTAATGTCAAGAGAAAAAAAAATTGGATGTCAAAACACAAATCAAAACTTAAGGGAAATTAAGCTATGAAATCAAAAGAAATGTAAATTCAAGAGAAATCTTTTCTGGGGAAAAATAGACTGAGAATAATAGAATTTGTACGTGAAACATTTCACATTTTTTATAGAAAAATTACATTTTACAAGATTAATACCGCTTTAAAGACAAATCAAAATTTGAGGGCAATTAATTTCAATAATTGAGAAATACTTTTGGGGGAAAAATAAAATTGAGGATTTAAGTTAATCCAAAAACATCCACATTTGCATGTGAAAGATGTCACATTTTTAATATAAAAATGTCAACAATCTAATATGCATTTTTTTCTGTGAAAATAAACATTTTTAAAGTATTTAAGTTGTAATATGAGGAAAAAAAAGAATGCAGGGTAGGGGAAAAAAAAATAAATAAAAATTCTACCAGAAAAAATGTTTGTGCTGAGAAAGAGAATTGAAAAAAATATGAGTTGTCTGACCCCCCAAAAAAACAAAACGAAAAAAAAAAACAAGTATTTTAGGAATGACGTTTAAAAAAATGACAATGTTTGGACATTATAAATGTGATCTTTTTGCATTGGAGCTGGAGTGCAAAGTTGAGCTTGAGCAAATGAAGCACCTCTCCAGCAGCGCTGATGAGGACGGTCTGCAGGATGTCGCCGGTGCCCCACGAGTCCTGACTCTTCCACACCAGATCTGATGGGGGGGCGTGGCTACCGCCGCCCGATGCGGCCCAGATCTGCGCAAAAGTTAAAAAGGTCACACTTAGGAATAATAGTAAAAAAAAAAAAAAATTTATATATACACATCTATATCTATATATACACACACACACACACACACACACACACACACACACAACTACATGATAATTACCTTTTAAAAATAAAGCATGCTGAATTTTTTAATTTTTTTATTTTTTACATATTTTTATTACATTTCAGAAAAAAAGTTGATAGACCTTTTGAGAAAAGCAACAAAAGAATTTGCAAAAAGGATTCATGCTTTACACAAATAAATTTTTAAAAAAGCAAAAAAAAAATGTGCAAATAAAATAGTACGTCAAAAAAAATGCAAAGATTTGAGTTGTTTTACAAATAAAATTAAGCAGTTTAATTTTTTTAGCTAAATATTTGTGAAGACAAAAATTAGCAAAAAAAATTTTAGCAGCAAAAAAAAAAAAGCAAACAGATTTAGTAAAAGACTATTTTGAAAAAAAACTAGCTATAAAGATTTTATTTTTAGCAAAAACTACAAAAAAAATATTGAGCAGCAGTTTAGTAAAAACAAAAAGATTTTTTAGCAACAAATTAAAATGTAGCAATATTTACATTTAGAAAAACAACGAAAATTAGATTTTTTTTTTAGCAGAAAAAGCAATAAATGCTAGGTTTTATTTTTCAGCAAAAACAACCATTACACATTGAGCAATAAGAACTTATTTTGTAACCAACTAATTGGAAAAAAAAAGAGCAATTTAGCTGTACAGTTTTATTTTTCCATTTAAAAAAAATAGCAAATAAATCATCCAAATTAAAATCTTTCCTGAAAGTGTTTACGATTTACACAAATTTATTTGTGTAAATTTGTGATTTATTCTTAGTGCTTATTCTTATTCCCACCCACCCCCACCCTAAAAAATTACTGCTTTATTCTGCTATTACATATTTTACTCCTCATAAATTACCACTTCATTCTTATAATATTCCATCTTAAAACCATATCCTGTATTCTTTTAAAGCTACTAAACTTAATGTTTTCATTTACAATCTAGTTTAAACTGAAAGCATTTTCTCTTTATTTTCTCTGCCTTATGTTGTTTTGTTACAATACCAATAAAGGTGCATGTTGGGGAAAAAAAAAAGTTTTCTATTGTTTGTCTTACGGTGACGGTGGCTCCGGCCTTCAGGGTGAACTTGTGGGGGAACTTGTAGACGATGGGGGTGCCGCCCCCCACTTGTCTCTTCAACTGCCAGCTGGTTAGTAATTGGTCCTGTGGGGGAGGACCATCACAACGTGAGCATACACTGCTTTCAAAAAGGAATTGTGACATTTCACAATCAACCTAAAATGCACTAAAGTGAAGATTTTTAAGCGATCTAGCTGGCGTGCCCGCTTTGGCCACTGGGAGGCAGTATAATACAGACATAGAGATACACGAAAAAGAGACTGTATTCACATTGTCACTATTCTCAGCGACTCAATAAGCTGCAAAGATGATATTTTTTCAAAGAGGGTAAAGACTATATGCCTGTGAGTATTGTGTTCAGTTCTAAAACAGCCACATAGATGCTAATCGTTAGCACGTCATTGGCGTTTTCCTTTGTACACGAGCACTAAGCTAGCTGGGTCTTTATTTAGGCAGTTGTTTTAAATACGCAACGTGTATTAGTTTGACAGTAAACTAACTTGGATTGGCATTTAACAGTTTGAAGCTGCCTTTTTTTTTTTTTTTTTCTTTAAATTGTTCGCTATTTACCAAAGCGCTGCTTATTCCAGAGTTGAATTCAATGCCACCATCCATTATTAGCATCTAAAGTTTGAGGTTGCAAGTCAAAGCCAAAATTCAGCCGTATGATGGTGATTTATCAGTGAGACATTCATCTGTTGCACTATATGGAACATATCCTCTGTGATAAACAGGATTTGATGCCTTTTGGTTCATCTTAAAATTTTCACCCAATTTTTTGGAGAGTCACGTATGTCCAAAACCATCCCGAACACTCACCTCGTCGCTCTTGTTGCTAAGCTTCACATACTTCCCATCCTGGTCCACCTCGTCCACGGTGACGCGCCCGCTGGCGGCGGCGTGCTGGATGATGCGCGTCTTGGTGACGGTGCCGCCGGCCGCCATCACGCTGGAGGTGTCGCTGTCGTCGTCGTTGAGCCGGCGCTTCTTGGCGGCGCCGGACGACGTGCGGCTGCTGGAGGCGGCGGCCGGGGTGGCGTGAAGCAGGCGGCTGTGGGACGAGCCCGAGGTTCGCGTCACCACCACCCGGCTGGGCGGGGGGCTGGGGGTCAGCTGCAACCTGCGGGAGGGGCGGAGTCGGGAATGAAGTGACCAATGGAAATGAGTCAATCAACTCTCTGAGTAAGAGTGAACTCACTTAAAATATATTCCGCTAACTCAACCACAGATATTGGTCGACGCAAAAACTTCTGCCTCAAGGCAGTAAAACATGTTAATGAATTCGTATTTGTGATGCCAGGAACCATGTTTGGCCACTGTCCATGTTTACCTTATGGACATTTGTTGCAGACGGAGACAGTGTTGGCCCAGTTAAAAAGATTGCAAAAAAAAAAAAATAGAGCATCTTTAAGTGATTTTTAAGACACTGTAAGATATATATATAGATATATATATAGATATCTATATCTATATATAGATATATATATATATATATATATATATATAAATATATATCTATATATATATAGATATATATATATATATATATAGATATATATATATATATATATAGATATATATATCTATATATATAGATAGATATATATATAGATGGATAGATATATATATCTATATATAGATGTATAGATATATATAGATATCCCCTCCTTGAGCCGTCACCTTGTCGTGGTGGAGGGGTTTGTGTGTCCCAGTGATCCTAGGAGCTAAGTTGTCTGGGGCTTTATGCCCCTGGCAGGGTCACCCATGACAAACAGGTCCTAGGTGAGGGACCAGACAAAGCACGGCTCAAAGACCCCTAATGATGACGACAAACAATGGACTTCGTTTTCCCTTGCCCGGACGCGGGCCACCGGGGCCCCCCACTGGAGCCAGGCCAGGTGGTGGGGCTCGAAGGAGAGCGCCTGGTGGCCGGGCCTGCACCCATGGGGCCCGGCCGGGCACAGCCCGAAAGGGTAACGTGGGTCCCCCTTCCCATGGGCTCACCACCTGTGGGAGGGGCCATAGGGGTCGGGTGCAGTGTGAGCTGGGCGGTGGCCGAAGGCGGGGACCTTGGCGATCCGATCCCCGGCTACAGAAGCTGGCTCTAGGGACGTGGAATGTCACCTCTCTGGCAGGGAAGGAGCCCGAGCTGGTGTGTGAGGTCGAGAAGTTCCGACTCGATATAGTCGGACTCGCCTCCACACACACCTGGGGCTCTGGTACCAGTCCTCTCGAGAGGGGTTGGACTCTCTTCCACTCTGGAGTTGCCCATGGTGAGAGGCGCCGAGCAGGTGTGGGTATACTTATTGCCCCCCGGCTCGGCGCCTGTACGTTGGGGTTCACCCCGGTGGACGAGAGGGTAGCCTCCCTCCGCCTTCGGGTGGGGGGACGGGTCCTGACTGTTGTTTGTGCCTATGCACCAAACAGCAGTTCAGAATACCCACCCTTTTTGGAGTCCTTGGAGGGGGTGCTGGAGATCGCTCCCGCTGGGGACTCCATTGTTCTGTTGGGGGACTTCAATGCTCACGTGGGCAATGACAGTGAGACCTGGAAGGGCGCGATTGGGAGGAACGGCCCCCCCGATCAGAACCCAAGCGGTGTTCTGTTATTGGACTTCTGTGCTCGTCACGGATTGTCCATAACGAACACCATGTTCAAGCATAAGGGTGTCCACACGTGCACTTGGCACCAGGACACCCTAGGTCGCAGTTCGATGATCGACTTTGTGGTCGTGTCATCGGACTTGCGGCCGCATGTCTTGGACACTCGGGTGAAGAGAGGGGCGGAGCTGTCAACTGATGACCACCTGGTGGTGAGTTGGCTCCGATGGTGGGGGAAGATGCCGGTCCGACGTGGCAGGCCCAAACGTATTGTGAGGGTCTGCTGGGAACGTCTGGCAGAATCCCCTGTCAGAAGGAGTTTCAACTCCCACCTCCGACAGAACTTTGCTCATGTTCCGGGGGAGGCGGGGGACATCGAGTCCGAGTGGATCATGTTCCGCGCCTCCATTGCTGAGGTGGCCGACCGGAGCTGTGGCCGTAAGGTGGTCGGTGCCTGTCGTGGCGGCAATCCCCGAACCCGTTGGTGGACACCAACGGTGAGGGATGCCGTCAAGCTGAAGAAGGAGTCCTATCGGGCCTTTTTGGCCTGTGGGACTCCTGAGGCAGCTGATGGGTACCGGCTGGCCAAGCGGAATGCAGCTCTGGTGGTCGCTGAAGCAAAAACCCGGGCATGGGAGGAGTTCGGTGAGGCCATGGAGAAAGACTTCCGGACGGCTTCGAGGAAATTCTGGTCCACCATCCGACGTCTCAGGAGAGGAAAGCAGTGCACCACCAACACTGTGTATAGTGGGGATGGGGCGCTGCTGACCTCGACTCGGGACGTTGTGAGTCGGTGGGGAGAATACTTCGAAAACCTCCTCAATTCCACCGACACGCCTTCCCATGGGGAAGCAGAGTGTGGGTTCTCTGAGGCGGGCTCTCCTATCTCTGGGTTTGAGGTCACCGAGGTAGTTAAAAAGCTCCTCGGTGGCAGGGCCCCGGGGGTGGATGAGATTCGCCCGGAGTTCCTAAAGGCTCTGGATGTTGTGGGGCTGTTCTGGTTGACACGCCTCTGCAACATCGCGTGGACATCGGGGACAGTGCCTCTGGATTGGCAGACTGGGGTGGTGGTCCCCCTTTTTAAGAAGGGGGACCGGAGGGTGTGTTCCAACTACAGGGGGATCACACTGCTCAGCCTCCCTGGTAAGGTCTATTCAGGGGTGCTGGAGAGGAGGGTCCGTCGGGAAGTCGAATCTCAGATTCAGGAGGAGCAGTGTGGTTTTCGTCCTGGTCGTGGAACAGTGGACCAGCTCTACACCCTCGGCAGGGTCCTCGAGGGTGCATGGGAGTTCGCCCAACCAGTCTACATGTGTTTTGTGGACTTGGAGAAGGCGTTCGACCGTGTCCCTCAGGGAGTCCTGTGGAGAGTGCTTCGGGAGTATCGGGTACCGAACCCCCTGATACGGGCTGTTCGGTCCCTGTACGACCGGAGTCAGAGTTTGGTCCGCATATCCGGCAGTAAGTCGGACTCGTTCCCGGTGAGGGTTGGACTCCGCCAAGGCTGCCCTTTGTCGGCGATTCTGTTCATAACTTTTATGGACAGAATTTCTAGGCGCAGCCGAGGCGTAGAGGGGGTCCGGTTTGGTGGCCTCAGTATTGCATCTCTGCTTTTTGCAGATGATGTGGTTCTGTTGGCTTCATCAAGCCGTGACCTCCAACTCTCATTGGAGCAGTTCGCAGCCGAGTGTGAAGCGGCTGGGATGAGAATCAGCACCTCCAAATCTGAGACCATGGTCCTCAGTCGGGAAAGGGTGGCATGCCATCTCCAGGTCGGGGATGAGATCCTTCCCCAAGTGGAGGAATTCAAGTATCTTGGGGTCTTGTTCACGAGTGAGGGAAGAATGGAACGGGAGATCGACAGGCGGATCGGTGCAGCGTCTGCAGTGATGCGGACTTTGTATCGGTCCGTTGTGGTAAAGAAAGAGCTAAGCCGAAAGGCGAAGCTCTCAATTTACCGGTCGATCTTCGTTCCTACCCTCACCTATGGTCATGAGCTGTGGGTCGTGACCGAAAGAACAAGATCCCGGATACAAGCGGCCGAAATGAGTTTCCTCCGCAGGGTGTCCGGGCTCTCCCTTAGAGATAGGGTGAGAAGCTCGGTCATCCGGGAGGATCTCAGAGTAGAGCCGCTACTCCTCCGCATTGAGAGGAGCCAGATGAGGTGGCTGGGGCATCTGATTCGGATGCCTCCCTGGTGAGGTGTTCCGGGCATGTCCCACCGGGAGGAGACCCCGGGGACGACCCAGGACGCGCTGGAGAGACTACATCCTTCGGCTGGCCTGGGAACGCCTCGGGATCCCCCCGGAAGAGCTGGATGAAGTGGCTGGGGAGAGGGTAGTCTGGGCGTCCCTGCTGAAGCTACTGCCCCCGCGACCCGACCCGGATAAGCGGTAGAGAATGGATGGATGGATATATCTATCTATCTATCTATCTATCTATCTATATATATATATATATCATGATGTATGAGTCAGCTGAATGGGAGTTAGCATTTTTTTTTAAACTAAAACAGTAACCGCTAGCACGCTAATCACGTTTTTTTTGGGGGGAGGGGGGGCTATTAAACGATGGAATAGTCGATTGGATCATCGATTCTAAAATGATTCAATAGTGAAAGCCCTACTCACAATCATGGTTTTCTTTTCAGGCTCAATTTGGAGGACTTTTCTCTCTCACCTCTCCTCCTCGCCCTCCAGCAGCTTCCTGTAGGCGCTGATCTCCATGTCGAGGGTGAGTTTGATGTCCAGGAGCTCCTGGTACTCGTCCAGCTGCTGCTGCAGGCGTAGTCGCATTTCGGCCATGTCGCGCTCCTTCTCCTCCAGCCGGTGCCGCATCACGTCGCGCTCCCGGCTCAGCGTCTCCTCCAGCTCCCGCACCTTGGCCTCGCTCAGGGACAGCTGGACAGGGACCAGGGAACTTTCTGGTTACATTTATCTATACAGTATGTGTCTGTATATATCTAGTTGTAGTATTTGTTTCTATTGTGCAAGATGGCAGTTACTATCAACTTCCAAGTAGGGTGAACTGGTGTGGTCTAAAATTCATATCACGATAATGTTATATATCATGATATAAACGTAAGTGTAAAACAAAGGGATTTTTGTCTGACTGAGTTAAATAGTACCGTGGCAAAGACAGATTAAAAATAATAATGATAATAAAAACAAAGCAAATGCTATTTTGAGAATATTTATTGTGCAGATCTCAAAAACCTAACTCAGCTCACTAAGGTGCCGAAGAACACAAAAAACATTACCAATATTTAATATTCTATTGACTTTATAGGCTCCACCTCCTAGCTGATGTGTGCGTGCGTGCGCGTGTGTATGCACCTGCTTCTGCAGCTGGCTGAGCTGAGCCGTCATGCCCTCCACTCGAATGCGCGTTTGCTGCAGCTCTTCGTGCGCGGCGCCCACCAAGTGGCTGTTCCTGTCGGCCGACTGCCGGGCGTTCTCCAGCTGGCAAAGGATGGATGACAGTCCCCGATGGTTAGCGACCGCCGCTGTGTTCGTCCAAATTGTTTTAAGGTGTAGTAATCCTACTGCATTTAAACTTCAGACTTTGAAAAAAGTAATGAAAAACTGCCTAAAAAAAGTGTATGTAAACATCTGGTGTCAAATGTCCCTGCTCGGACAGCGGGTGGCGCCACAGTTCAGTTTACCTTGGAGTTGTACGTCTTCTCCAGCTCTGCTTTGTACAGTCCAACCTGCTCCTCGTGCTGAGCCCTCAACTCGGCCAGCGCCTCTGTCAGTTTGCTCTCAAAATCCAGCTGCCGCCCGCTGTCGATCTCCACCATGCGAGACTCGTGGCGACGCTTGGACTCGCGGATTTCCTGCGACACGCGGATTGGTCACACACGGGGCAAACGACAAGGTGTCCCCGATTGGCCAAAAACCGCTACCTCGTTGTAGATGTTCTTCTGGAACTCCAGCTCCTCCTTTACCGTCTGCAGACGATTCTCAGCGTCCACACGACGAAGCATCTCATCTTGAAGCTGACGACGGGCGTCTGCCAGGGCACCGTCCAACTGGACGGAAGGAGAAGAGGAGGAAGATTTAGAGGTGGGAAACGCTAGAACCAAACTTTTTTTTTCTGGTGAAAGAAGAGGGTCTATTCTTTCTTTTGGTAGGCTCAGTGTAGCGGTGAAACGATTATTCAATTAATCGACAACTAATCAATTATCAACTTACTCGATAACAATTTTTGATAATAGATTAATCATTTAGAGACCTTGTTTAACTTAAAATTGCCCAAATCCTTGTAATTGCAGCCTCTCAACAGTAAATATTTTGCAATTATAATAGTAAAGCAGAAAATAATAATAAGATTATTATAATAAACCAGACTGATTCTCGTTGTGCTTCATCAAAATAAGGGATTTACAGACATCTTTTACTTTGAAAAACAACATTTTTTTGCCTTTTTTTCCTGACATTACGGACCAAACCAGTAATTGAATCATAATTGGTTTGTGCAGTTTCTGCACTGTCAATTTGAAATAATGTCCTGGTTTTTCTTTCATAGAGGGATGGAAATTAACGATTCCCCCCATCCCCCCACAACCGATGCATCAATCGCCCACAAAAATAATCGACAGATTAATCAATTAAAATAATTGTTAATTGCAGTCCTAGTTCAGTCCTTATATTGTAACAGCAAAAAATATTCTGTCGGTTGCAAAAGATCAGTCAAAAGTCTCATGAGAAGAAGATCGAATAATAATAGATAGAATAATAATTCTAACCTGTACAATTGTTCATTTTGCTAGTGCATTTTTTTTAACAATAAGTCAACTAAACCAGTTATGTAATGAGATAAATGGAATAAAACCCAAATGAATATATCTATTCATCTATCTACCCACCCATTATTCTATTTATAGGTTTTATGACCGATTTTTCTATTTCCATTATTCCCAATAGGGTGAAAAATCCCAGAACTGGGAAAAGCATGTTTATGACAGGTGCCAGAAGGTGGTGCAATTGCGCAGCTTATTCTTTATTCAAATTGAGCCGCCAACCCTCAGCGAGCACAACAAGGTCAACGTGATCGAGCCCTTGTCTGTCCTTGTGTGATTTTTACCTTGGCCACCTGAGCCTTGAGATCCTTGACCTCGACCTCGAGGGTGCGCTTCTCCCCCAGCGCCGTACTGAGGGTGGCGTCTTTGGAGTTAAGCAGAGCCTCCAGATCCCGGAGGCGGGCCAGGGCCGCATCCAGGTCAGACTCCTTCTTGCCGTTCCTGCCGGGAGAAGGAGGAAGCGTCACATGTGGATCTTACGCTGCTACAAAAAAGGTAGCACCTGCCCATGGGAAATTAATTCAGGATAATTGGCAAATAATGTCACATAAAATGGGCTAAGAGATTTTAATTTGATTATTCTTCTTTAAGCACATATCATAGGGGGTTCCACACATCAGAATTCATCTTTGGTTGTTACTTTTTACAATTTCTAACGTGCGAGACGTTTATAGGTTTGCTGATTTGACATTTTTGGTATTCAAATTCACAGTTTCGATGCTTTGCTGTGTGCATCTGTGGTTTATTTGAGCAATATTGCCTGAGCAAATTTGACAAAAAAGTGCCAAATTAATTTTGGATGTTGCCATTTATAAATTATGTGCAAAAAGTTCATAGGGTTGCTGATTTAAACATTTGTGTATTGAAAATAAAAGCAGTATCGTGAAAAGTAAAGTAAAAATAAACAAAATCACTTAATTTCATCTCAAACACGCAGATGTTTGGTCACTGCACTGCTTGCACCCGATGCAAGTGAAATGTAATGGTGGATAGTAAAAACTTGCCAAAAGTGTGTCCAAATAAAATTTGGTTGTGTAGCTTGTGATTTCCAATGTGCCAAAAAAAATAAAATAAAATGTTTTAAAAAATGTTTAAAAAAAAAGGTGATGTCATATTTTTGTCATCAAAAAAAAACTTAAGCTATGCAATTTCTTTGAACAATTGCTCACTTTGTCATATTCTCACACAGACTAAATCTCTAATGTGCAGCTGGTTGGTGACTCCACTGCAAAAAAAAAACAAAAAGTGGTGGCTTGAAATACGTGTTTAATTCATTTCGTGACCGCGCTCCTAACTCAAAAGATTTCTCAAATTATTGTTCCTATTGAAAAAAACGGAAACGCCATCTATCCATCTATCTAAACATAGTAATAGCAATTATATTAAATGTAAAGAATTACACAGTTTGTGCAGCATGATTAATTCATCAGAGCTCCTCTGTGCGCAACTTGGGGGGGGGGGGCAAAATGAGATAAGTCAAACCTGTGAGCATTGTTATATTGTCCGCCTATGTTGTTGCAGCATTTGCGTTTTAAATCCGTCGCTTAAAGCCTCATAACACTGGCTATTTGTTAGCCCATCCATGTCATTTCTCATTGTGTGTTAGCATTGAGCTAGCTGAGGCAAAATTGTGCATGGGCTTCCTGATGTAACCCCTCAAAATCACATGCTGCCTTACACCACATGACCCTGAATGCCTCACAGAGCTATTTTAACCCGTTCCGCATGTGGCCATCAACACGCTGCAATTAGCCATAAATTAGGCAGTAAGTGCCCATTAAACCCCAGCTCCTCGCTGAGGTGAATGTTTACTGCATGCGTGCAGCTGAAGAGAAGACTGTTAGCAGGAAAGAAGACAGAAACAAGCTCTCTGTAATTCCATTTGCGCCGAGGGGAAGCTCTTCATTGTGTCTTATTACCGTGGCTTAGATAAGCAGTGCAGACATAGCCAGGAGATAAAGAAGCTAAGAGGTGGTGAATGCTGACAGAACTCCATCGTTTGCACTAAGCACAAATTTTAAAACGGCAACGTTGGTAACGATGACTGCACTCACAAAAGAAGTGTCCTGGCTCGTCCACCAGTATTACAGACTACTAAAGCCGGTGATTGATGTCACCATGGTAACAGCAAACATATCATACCCTTTGCTACAAAGATCATTTCAAAGTAGGTCTGGGAGATTAATCGACTTTAATCTAAGAGGACACTTATTTTCACATTGTAATGAACAAAAATATTTCTCGTCTAAATTGATACAAATTAACTCATTCACTGCTGTGCATATTTACTGTATATTTGTCAACGCTAATCCAAACGTTTATTGCCACTAACGTAAATACAGTACGATATCCTTCAAGTAACGTTTTTCAAAGGGTAGGCATGGAAGAGGGTCTCTCGCCCAGTTTATCTGTGAAATTCAGGTCTGTAAACCACTGTAATGTCTAACAGAAGCCAGCAGATGGCGGTGTTGCATCACTTTGGATTTCGGATCAGCACAGTTTGAGGAAAAGAGAGATTAGGTGGTGAATCCAATTTGTCACGTCAATTATGAGGGAGAGAAATACGAACACGGTTGAAGTCAGACAAGTTTAGGCATCTCAGACTCGAACACAGTATGTATGGTATCAACAGAGTGTGTCGCCATGGTGAGAAAAGATGATGCAATTCATGGAGTGAATGATGAACCGCATGTAAAAAGCCACTGACTCTCAATTCGAGCCATGCAGTCAGTTAGCAACGCTCACGGCGCGGTATCTTAGTTGTATCGCTGTAAATAAATGATTTTGCCGACAAAACCCCGTTGCCAGTCTTGTTTTTGTCGTTTTATAGTCCTACGTGTAATAAAAGCAAAGAATGGTTGTTTCTTTTCACAAAAAGCTCATTTTTGTCAGTTTTTTGTTTGTCATAAACGGTTTCTGGTGAAACCAACCCATGTTCTACTGCTGATTAAGAACAGAAAAGGGTAGAAACAAAAAAAAAAAAATGGACCTTCTTTTGGTAGGTTCAGTGCTCATATTGTCATAGAACGCAATATTCTGTGAGCCTTGAAAGATGAGTCAAAACGCTCAAAACAGCTGCCAAGGGGGAACTCTGCACATGCAGCCCTCTGCCATGTCACAGCCACCAAAAAGTAGTCAGGAATGCGACTGGGAGCTGCACTTAAAATTACGACTTTTCATTTACTCGCAAAAATTCCTAGAATTCTTCCATATTTCAACGAGCCGACGCGTAGCAATCAGTCTACAAAGACTGCTGCGAGACGCAAGACTGAGCAAAATGACAACTGGCGTCTACTGACAAACAATCCTAACACACGGTTGTATAGTTCTTCCATAATGAGTTCACTGGAGACCCTTGAAGTGTGTTTCTCCCCCCATTTTCTTTTGCTTTTCTGTGATGTCATCACAGAACGAATCCAGTGATGGCAAAAAGTGCGACGATAATTGTAGAAGTCAGAATCGGAATGTAGCAAATTGGTATACTGTATGTCCTGGTTGGTCAATATATACAATACAGCTGTAAAAAGCATAAGCATGAATAATGCATTGTATACCACATTGAGTCTTGTGAAGAAACCCGCCTCCTAAGCACAGGTTGTATCCTCTCCATGTTCTTTTTGCTCTTGAGTGACAGTCAAGAACGTTCAACTGTTACTTAAAACACGGCCAGTGCAGTTATTCGTTCATTAATTATTTCCAATGGGGGGGAAATTGACTGGGAAATCAACATCTTGCCCTTGTTGGATGTAATGTTAATGGATGTGTCAGTTGCAATCACCAGTGGAATGCACTGCGTATGCCATTGAGGTACTTTGTGTGTGCGTGAACGTGTGTCCTTTTATGTCATCTACTATTTAGATCATGAATAGTGTGTGTAGGAGTGCGCGACCGTGTGTGTGTGTGTGTGTGTGAGCTCTTCCCGAAGGCAAGACAACCTGTTTATATCATCCAAGTCTGATTTGTGTAACGAGAGGGCCTCTGAATAAATAACTTGGAACGTCATGTTTACATCCTGTTCCGCGTGCGTCACTGCAGGGTCCTGAATAAGACGCCCTCCAAAACTCACGCAGTAGCGCCCCCTGGAAAATTACACCAGTTAAACCAATCAACACAACAGTGATTGGAAATGTCTATTATAACAGGACACATGAAAACGTCTCCAGGAACCATGTTCAAAAATGAACAGGAAGTCGGCCATTTTGGTTGGAAGCAGCCATTTTGGGCCTAATTCCAGAGGTCGTGTTTCGATCAACTTTTTTGCCGTCGTTATTTAATGCGGGCGGAACATTGTGTCAAGGTCTGATTAGCATTTTCAGGATTCTCTGATAGTTTGAAAAAATTTTAAAAATAAAGCCCCCGAAACCAATTTCACCAGTTTGAAGTACATAGGGCTTTTATTATGGAAAGTTGGAGAGAGCGAAAAAAGCAGCCATTTTGGTGCGAGTTTTAGGGCTTTGACAAACTCCTTTTAGGGAATTCGCCCAAATGAGCTTAAATGAAAAGCAGGGATCCTGGACGCATGGGCTACACTAAATTCCAAATCTTTGTTTTTTTGCCTCGTACATCTAATGTGGGCTTCTCAATTGGAAGCATCAAACTGATGATAATTTTGAGCACTGGCCATCGAAAAATGGATATCGGGTCTCCTGAGATCTTGTCCGGTGAGTGTAACCAGAGTGCCATGAGACACTGTTAGGAGGGCAGAAGAGGTGCATTGAACAGAAAGAGGGGAAAGAATAAAAGAGGGGAAATGTGAGGAGGAGGAAGGAGAAGGAATGTGTTGGCTCTCCTCCCGGCCTCAGCGATGACTCAGAGGCAGCTATCTTTGTCCACCGCGCCAGCCACAAATGAAGCTCACCACCAGTAAAAAAAGAAAAAAAAAAAAATATATCCCTTCCTGATTCCCCCTTCCTCCGCCCGCCCAGTTTGGTTTTCCGTTGCCAGGGCGACCCAGGTCTCGTCGTCAGGCCTGCTAGCATGAGCAAGATGCGACATTCGCTACACAACCTGAGAACTAACATTTATGTAGTTTTACTATTTCTACAAATGGATTTTGAAAAGCTGGATGCTACTCACTAGACTGTCAATTTTTTAAAAATTATAATTTGAATAACTACATATACATTCTATATTGCCACAGCGAGTCAGTCCCATGATTTGTTCAGCACAGTTTTTACAATGGATGCAAACCACCATTTTTTTTCCCCCTTTATATTTTAGCTTGGAATTAGGGCACTGACCGGGAACCAAACCCACCATCTGCTTGAAAGGCAACAGCATGTACCACTACAATACCAATGCATAAATATACAAACATATTTATATTAAAGATATAATAAATTGTCATTGTTAAATGTATATTAAATATTTGTAAAAATCTATAATTGTTGGTAAATAAATTATTTTTAAAATGTATATTTAGTCGAATCAATTGTACTTAAGTGCACTTCAATAATTACAAGTATTGCAATGACATACCATAAAAAAAATTACATAAATTCTGGTGATCAAATAAACAATTGCAATAAGTTAAATAAAAACAAAGTGACTATAGAAGTAAACATAAGCATACGTAGATCAAGATATTTTGTCGAAGTTTGGCTATTATTTTGAGGATTCTAGGAAAGTTTACTTAAAAAAAAAAAAATAAAAAAAATAAAAAGGTGGGGGCGTTTTGAGCCAATTCCTTCAATAGCACCCCCCTGGAAAGTATATAAAAATAAATAAATAAGCCCCGAACCAGTTTCACCCATCAACACGAAATTAGGTGGACACGTGTCTATCATTACAGGCCCCACAAAAAACTCTCAATGACCCATGCCTGAACTGGAACAGAAAGCCAGCCATTTTGGTTTGAAGCAGCCATTCTAGGCGAATTCCAGGGTTTGTATTTTGCAAAACTCCAACTAGGGAATTCTCCAAAATGAGTCCCAATTGGCAGCAGGTATCCTGGAAAGATGAGCGACGGTAATTTGGTGCAGCAGCAGCTCCGTCTAAGGAAACGGTTCAAGTCAAAGGACAAAATGTAAAATGGCAACTCGTTGTTAGAGATGCGTGTAAGTTGAATTTTCACTTGATGGACTATAATCAATTCAATTGCCAAGCTGGTTTCCCTAACAGCGTTTAATGTGGGCGGGTCAAGGGGAGGTCTTCTGAGCTCACAATTTGGTGACGGTTTCTATTTTTACGGGACAGAGCACTTGTTCCAAGGGGCCCACCAGCGGCCACCTCATGCTCGGACA
The DNA here is from genome assembly GCF_024500385.1 of Phyllopteryx taeniolatus. Lineage (NCBI taxonomy): Eukaryota > Metazoa > Chordata > Actinopteri > Syngnathiformes > Syngnathidae > Phyllopteryx > Phyllopteryx taeniolatus. Next base: position 25,621,355 of record NC_084507.1, read on the forward strand.
GCTGCACCGGCCCGACGCAGAGCAGTCTTGTTAGCGCCGTTTCGTTAGCGAGCAGCTGCCCTCCAGGGCACTGCAACCGGGTAAAAGCGGGCAGGGTTACCAGCTATTCCTCTCACTCACATACACACATCTGGTGAGCGTGTGTGTGTGTGTGTGTATATATGTGTGGGTGGAATTTTCCAATGAGTCACTGTCCAAACATGAAAAAAAAAAAAAAAAAGGGTTTTCCCAAATTTCCTAGAGTCTTTGGTTCGATCACAGCTCAAACGTCAAGTTAGGCCTCCGACGTGGAAACGGTGACAAGATGGAGGCAGTCACATGACCGCCGCTTGTGTGCGGAGCACAATGTGCAGCATTGTGTGTGCACGCGGCAGGCAAAAACACACTCACGACGAGAACAAACACCATCACTGTTTCCAGTTTCAAACAATGGCCGCAAGCCTGATGATTCACATGTTGCGATGGAGATGCTGGTAGAGGCGGGCGGGACAGCGGGTAGAGTGGTAATAGGGAACAGTAGTGAGGGGGGGGGCAAAAGAAAGCAGGTAGAGGAGTCTGGTTGTTGACAAAAGAGGCGGCGCGTTGCCTTTTGTTTGGGCCGTCACCAAGAGAAACTCCGTCAACTTCAGGATTTGTATGCAAACACTGTAGCTTGGCAAACACACAGCCAGTCATCAGTGTGTGTGTAATACGAGGCACCGTTGTGCCAGTCCCGTGTGGTTTTGCAACGATTCAGTGGAGTATGAGTCACCAGTCCAGACTAGTTTTACTCTTTCATTAACACCCCCTTCTTCTTCTTCTTCTGATTATCATATCACTACACGGATGTTAGTTATACTGAATGATGTCTGATTCCATTCGCCACGCAGGTTTCCCAACACAGGAAAAAAAAACACGGTGCTGATTTTTTTATTTTGTTTTTTAAACGAGGCTTTCCTGCAATTGTCTGATGAGCCTGAGGTGAAATAAAATTATTTTTATTATAAATAAACTCACTTGAACAATAAAGGTCATGATGGTCAGTAACCTTATTTTTAGTTCAGGGGGAAAAAAATAATTCATGGTAACGTTTCACATTGGATCCTGGGATGGTGAAGGTTTAGAAATGGAAAGACAAATTATATACAAAAATACAATATATAGTTATTTTTATATTTAACTGTTAAAGAAATTGTAGCATACATTTATATTAATGTTTTTAGGTATTGGGTTTGTATTTTTGATTTTTCACATTACAATAAAAAATTACAATGGGAATATGAAAAATTTAATTACAAAAACATTTTAAAGCTTACATTCAATAATATAATTGATTCCAAGTGTCATAAATGTATGTATTAATTTACTTTCATAAACATTTTTCACAATTTTCACTAATTACAATTAAACTTACAAAATATGACAATATATAAATGAAAACTATAATTGTCATGTACATTATGAATTTTATTGCCAGTCCCAAGATAATACTATTACTTTATTTTAAAAAAAAAACTAAATACTATAATTGTATAATTTTAAAGTATAACTATACTACTGACTAAATCCTAATTTTAAAGACACTTTATTGGGTACAGCTTCACGATCTATTGACATCCAATATCCAACTGTACTAAATATTGTCAAAAGACACACACACACACACACACACACACACACACTAAGGTATATTGTGAGTTATTCTAAAAAGCAATTCTGTTCCCAATTTTGTATTTTTTGTGTGTGGGGGGGGGGGGGGATTAATCACAACAACTTTCAAGATCATTTTACTGTCAAAACTGTCAGGTCCCCTCGTGAGCATTCAATAGACAATAAAACTCATCAATTCGTCACAAAAACTCCAGCTGCTAATCTTGCTAAGAGGCAGAGTTGCTGCCGTTTCCAACGTTCTGTGAAACTGCACGTCCTCCAAACATTCAAGCGTTCAGATGGTTCCAATCAAAATGCTTTTACCGTACATGTTACATAAGAAGCCACACAAATGGAAATACACCAGCTTTTACCCACGGCCCAGTGGGAACATTCATCCGCCATATTACAATGATTTAGGGTGACTCACAGAGGGCTGAGCTGGCTCCAAACCTCCATGGAAACTTCTATAAACTCTCTCTCACACACACACACACACACACACACGCACACACACGCACACACACACACACACACACACACACACACACACACACACACACACACACACACTATAAACCATCCTGCCAAGAGCTTCACTCGTCACCAAGTTCTGGAGTCAGAGACTCTTCATTTATCCTTCATCCAAAGACATCACAGACAGAGTAGCTTATGGATACATCTGCTTTCCATGTATAGTGCACAACAATCCCTTACTGTTAACTTTAACAAAAAAACAAAAAAACAAAAAAAAGACCAAGCTATAAGCGGTGATGAATGGGTTCCAGCACCCACTTTTTCAGGGCCGATCCTCAAAATGCTCTGCAAAGTGCTCACATTAGAAGATGTAAATAAAAAACATCTTTGTAATTTTACATTCCCCATGTGTCTCGGATAACTGCTTTTGAATGGGGCTCATTTGGGCCAAGTCCTAGTTTGCCAAAATGGCAGCGTCACATCAAAATGGCCGATTTCCTGTAAAGTTTCAGCCATGGGTGCTTGAGACTTTTTCATGCGTCCAGTTATGACAGACATGTCCACCCAATTTCGTGTCACTAGCTAAAACTGGTGTCAAGGCCCAGTTGTGTTTTTTTCCCCCCCAACTTACCGAGAATCTGCAAAATGATCGTCAAACTTAGATGTCATGCTCCGCCCACATTAGCCCGCGAATGCAACAAATATTTACATATCAGTGTTGCCCAACTTTTTACGATACCTGCTTCCAATTGGGGCTCATTTGGGCGAATTCCCTCGTAGGAGTTCGTCAAAATACGAGCCCTGAAATTCGCAACTAATGACTGCTTCAAACTGAAATGGCCGACTTCTTCTTCATTTTCAGGCATGGGTCCTGAAGACTTTTTTGCACGTTCTATTATGCTAGACGTCCAACCAATTTTGTGTCCATTGGTGAAACTGCTGAATTTTCTCCAATACTTTTATGTCCACATAAGTTACAGGAGAATGTGCAACACAGTAAGGGAACTTTTCCTTCGTTGCCATTGTGTTCTCACACTTCACATACAAACTTGTCCGGGCCATGTCGTGGTCATAAATCTTGTTCACGCCCTCCACTCTGCAGCCGCGCCCTAAAACCACCGCCCAGACAGATGAGGCAGAGCGGTAAATCCTTCTTGGCGAGCGTCCAACCATCGAATGAGCTGAAGAGAGGTTTACTTTTGAACTTCGTAAAATATACCCAATCACAAGCAGGGGCGTGTTTTGGAGGGTGGCCAATAAACTGTTATGGCCCACTTAAATTAATCACCATACAGCAATTAAAAAATAAATAAATAAAAAAACACACCTACGATGCATCACGATATCAGTGGAACTGATGATTAACAAGGCTCGTAAACATCTCAAAATTAAACCATTTAACCAGTCAAAAAATACCATGCATAAAAATTGAATTGATTATTAAGTATTGAAATTACTTGACCACGAAAAGCAATATAAAAAAAATATGCCTAAAAATATTCATTATATATATTTTTAAAAAGTTTACCACAAAAGACAAAACTAATTACAAATATTTGGTTATATGTTGTTTAAATATTTAAACTGAGCACAAATAAAAAAATATATATAATTTTACATATTTAATATACATATGACTATATTAAATTATATTTAATATACCTAGTGAGAATAAGCGGAACGGATGATGAATGAATATAAACAGTGGACCCTCACTATTTGCGGAGCCTGACCACGAGTAGCGAAAAGCCGGGCATAACTGACAGCAATTATAAAATATATATTTCATGGCAATTATTTTTTGGGCGAAAAAGCATGTGACTGAGCAGGAAAATGCTGCCAATCACTTTGTGAAAAACTGGGGTAGGTCCCCCCCCAAAAAAATTATTTTAATCCATGAATAGGCGGGGCTCCGCTGTACATTCATTGACAAAACATGAAAAGACAATTTATGAAAATATTCATTAAAAAAAAAAGCAAATTTGGGGGTATCATGTAAAATAAACTATATTAAAAAAAAAAAAAAAAAAACAAGTGCAGCCAAACAATTATTTGTAAAAACTTCCAAATAGAAAACTTTTTACAAATCTGTGCATATTAAGCATGAAATTAAAGAACAGTATATTTCTGAAAATAAATATGGTAAAAATGTACTTAATATTTAAAAAGAGAAATAGTCTGCAAAAAAAAATATGGATTTACTTGGCGAGAAATGAATTGACCACAAAAAAGATAAATGGCACATTGCTGTATAATGAGCCCCACCAGCACTCTTCTTCCTCATTTCCATATTAAACAGTGCTGAATGAGGAACTGTTAGTCCAAGCAGCGCAAGCTTGTGGCTGAAGGCTCCGAGCGGTGGGGGATGTGGTGCATGTGTTCTGTGTAGTAGTTCTACATTTACTCCTATTCACGAGGAATCACACTTTCCAATTTGCCGACACTAAGTCACTCATCCCAAACTCGGCCAATCAGATCAGCCCTGGTGAGTCACCGCGCAATCACGAGGGACTGCCGAGGCTCCCCGGTCGCCGTGGCAACCAAACACAAAGCAACCCAAGGCCTGATTGTGTTCAGGGGGTGATTCCGGGCCACTGCCGCCCATCATAAGACTGAAGCTGATAACCATCACTTGGTGTTTACAAAGACCATCACTGAGGATACAAAACTGGGTGTGGGGAGAGGAGAAGAAAAAAAAAAAAAAAAAAAAAACACACTTCTGAGTGTCGACTGTACTATGTTTAGCAGCAGTTTCCCTTTTGGACCTCGACCCTCCTTCCACCCGTCCCTGAACTGCTCCAAGACATTCGTGGAATGCCAGCGCTACCTGAGGCATCTCGCATAACAATCCAGCACAAAGTCGCTGGAGACGTTTCATTTGACGACACCCTGCGCGCTGCTGACGAGCAACCGGACTTCCATCAGCATACATAGGTACATGAATTTAACAGGCCCGAAGGGGTCAAATTGTTACCCATTTTGGTAGACTTGCTTATCGTGAGTACAGTAGATTTAAAAAAAAAAAATAATAAGTCAAGTAAACTTCAACCACGTATAGGCTACTAGAAGCATTGAGAGCCTAAAATGTCCACTCCAAACAAAAATGGCAGACTTCCTGTGTGTGCCAAGTTAAACTGGCTACAGGGGCTGAATTAAAAAAAATAAAAAAATTGGCAGGCGCCATTCAAATTAAAATTGCTGACTTCCTGTGTCTTTTCAGGCATGGCTTCTTGAGACTTTTTTGGCGGTCTACTCAGGAGAGACGAGTCTACTGAGTTTCATGCTGCTAAGTGAAACTGGCTTCAGTGGCTGCCTTTTCAAAAAGACAAAACTATATGCCTATCCTTTGGAGGAACCCTGAAAATGGCCACAAAGACCTGAAAATGGCCCCTTCAAACCAAACTGGCCGACTCCCTGTGTGTTTTCGGGCATGGCTTTTTTGTGAGGCTATTCATCATACACATGCCTGCCGACTTTCATGTTGCTAAGTGAAATCTGCTTCAGGGACTTCATTTTAAAACAAATTTGGCGGCCGCTATCAAGTAATTACCGATGTCCGCTTCAAACCAGATTAGCAGACTTCCAGTTTTGCTTTTGAGTTTGTGAAAGTCCTCAAATTGGCCATTTATTTCCAGAGGAAATGCCCACGCCTCCTTACCTGGCTTTGAGCTCCTTGTATTCCTCCTTGACCTTGCCGAGATCCAGCTGCAGGCGGGCTCGCTCCCTGGCCACCTGGTCCAGTGTCTTGCGGGCATCGGCCAGCTCGGCCTCGTACGCCGCCTTCAGGCCGCTGAGGTCTCGGCTGATGTGCGACTCGGACTCTGTGATGCGCAGACGCAGACCCGCGTTCTCCACCTCCAGCGAGCGCACCTTGTCGATGTAGACGGCCAGCCGGTCGTTGAGGTTGCACAGGTCCTCCTTCTCCTGAAGACGGGTGATGCGGGCCGGCGAGACGGCGCTGCGCCCGCTGCGTCTCTGGCTAGCCGTTTCCATGGCGATGACGACGAGGGGTTCGGGCGGTCGCTGTGGGAGCAACGACAAAGGACATCTCGTGATCCTTTGGTGAAGGCAACAGGACTTTGCCCAAACTGAACAATTGTTTAAAAAAAAAATAATAGTTGGCAAAATATGAATCATTCATCATTCCCAACTTCCTAATCACTTGGGATTTTTAGTGTACTTTTTAGGGCACCATCAGATCAGCTTCCGAACACAGCCAGCTTGCTCCACAGCCATCGGGTTAGTTTTTTTTTGTAGAGTGAAAACTTTCCACAAGCCTCCCGATGCAATTCAATTAAACGTCAGTGCCTGTTATTCTTCCGTTTTACGACCGCCGTGATTCTACCGAGGAAGGCCAGACGCGTTTCCTGACTCGTTCGCACTAGAACAGGCGTCCATCTCCATGAGTCTTCCTGTTAAACCGGGACTGGGCAAACCTTTCTGCTCCAGCGCCACATTTTTAAATGTTTTTAAACACACAGATGAAGAATTAATTGATTTATGTATTCATTTAAATCACTATAAAACATACTGTATATACACATTCATACACGCACAAGGGCTGTAACATTCACCATACCGCGATATCGCTAAATTAAATGTGCCTCAATATCGTCATGGTCTTATCTCGGTATAAAATAATGAGCCGTTGTGTTTAAAATGTTGTTTTGGACCAGCTATACACAGCCACACTGCTTGGCCAGGTTACTACACCGCTCCGCTTCCTCATTAAGAGTATAAACACACCCGATTGGATGCGTAACCCATGTGAACGTCACGCAAAAAACACACTGATTGGCCCACGTGACCAAAAGGCTCATTTGGGATGGCTGCAGAAACAACTCTGTGTCGCTCCCAAGGCTACAGCGGAGCCGCTATGCCGGTCCGAGTGTCGCATATATGATTTGAAGCCGTCTTTTTCACAAAAACCTTTGGGGAAAATGGACAGAACCTATTGAAGAGGACTCTGCAAGAGTCGAGAAGAGGAAAAACAAGAAAAAGGTTCGGTTCACTTGCTTTCGTCTCTTTGCCCCACCTGTACCGTGAACCTTCCTGCAACCTTTCCCACGATATCGCAATGATTATGGAGATTGATACTGTGATAAAACCGAGAGCTATACACTACTTACATCCCTAATACACATATTCGTAGAATTGTAAAATATATATTTTTTAAAAGTTCCTTTTTAATTTTGTGTTACTTGGAAAAGAAATAAAATACATTTTTAAAAATTACATTTAGGAATAAGTTTTTTAGTAGTCAAATAATTCATGCCCTCCATAAAAAAAAATACATGGTCAAATGTATACTTAATGTTTATTTTAAAATCAAGAAAATAATTAGAAATGAATGTGAATTATTTTAATTATAACAGTTACAATTGTTTTATGTACAAGTAAAATGTCTTATTTTACTGATAAATATTTATTATATTTCTTTTTATTATTTGTATTAAGAACTATTTAATTGTAAAAAAAACAATTTAAAAAACTAATTGTAAGAAATCTAACCAACCAGTTATTAACTTATTTAACAAGTGTTTATTCTACCAATATTTTATTTAACTTACAATAAATGAATTCTTTAATGAGAAATTAATACTAAAATCAATTAAATAAAGTTTTTGTAAACTTTTTAGATTAACTGGTTAATTGCATGTATGATGTAAAATATTTTACTGAGAATAAAATATATAGATTTAAATGAAGTAATTTTGGGGGGGAAATGGCTTAATTCATGCAACAAATATTCCAGGACTCTTGCTCATGTACATGCTCAGTGGGCCAAACTTTGTGTGCCCTGTTAAAATGTTGCCATTGGGCAAGGACCCCATTTTCCATCCACAGCCACCCAACAAGTTACACGTTGCTGCCATCAGGAATACAAAATCCACTTTTGCTGTAATCATGTTGCCAGGATGCTGCTGACTCTTGCGTTAAAAAAACAACAACCAACGTAACACACAAATACAGACTTCAAATGAAAACAGCAGACATACAATACAGGATATTCAAATGATCGCATGTTTGTTTTCGGTCACTTATTCGTAGGCATAATTCGCGGGGCACAATCTCCTGTGCCCCCACGCAAGAAATTGGAATTAACCATAAAAGTTATGGATCAACTTAAATACACAATTTGACAACTGCTCTGTATTCAAGATAAAAACTTTTTTGGGGGGTGGGGCCAGATTTGTGCTCTTAATTTTTTTTGGGCCATTAAATATGATATTCAAGATGACGAATATCATATTCTGATAAAGCGCCATACAAACACGTTTTCCTCTGCATTCCGAACAAAGAAAAATGACTTCAGGCGCACGATCATCAGAGCTCTTATCGTTACACACCAGGGCGCCCACCGGCGGGAAAAGTCCACTCGGATGGGCTCCAGAGTGGGCGGCCAAACTTTTGCCACCCGCCCCACCGACATGTGCATGCACACGCCCACATGAGCAGCAAAGTCATGAGCGCTCTCCAAGCTCACTCAACATGTAAAAGTGCTCATTAATACAGAAAACTGCTCATTTAATACACAAAAGTGCTAATTTACGCTCTTATCGCATGCGTGTCAAGCTTTTAACCGGCACCTACTTTACAAATGATCCTGAATATTCTACCTTAAAAGTTTTTCCCAACCCCTCCCGGGCCACATGGAACGCTCCCGGCACTCTGACTTGACAAATTTGGCTTGTCCTCCCAACCCAAAAAAAGAACAACAAGTGTAGATCTTACCTCTTAGGAGTTGCAAATGGAGGCAGAAGCTTGCTCGACGAGTGTGTGTCGAGGAGGAGGAGGAGGAAAAAAGAAAATGAAGAGAGCTCGCTTACTGGTTATGTGAGTGTGTTGTGTGCAAGTGTGTGTGCGTGCACATGTCTAGGCCTGGAAAACTGGGCTGGTTTCCGGGTTATGGAGGAAGGCAACTAGGAGGAGTCATGCTAGACTGTGTGTGTGTGTGTGTGTGTATACAGCAGCTGTTGAGCTTTATCTGCGCACGCACGCACGCACACACACACACACACACACACACACACACACACACACACACACACACACACAGACATGATGACACTAAGCTGGCACCCCCTACTTAAAGACACTAAAATTAACTAAGGTGAACCCTCGTTTATCGCGGGGTGATACGTTTCAGACCCGCCCGATGTTGCTTAGCTACTCGGGTGGCCCATAATATCGATATCAGGATGTATCATTTTGCTTCCGAAGCCCCAACTATGAATATAGTGGTTAAAAAAAATATTTTATATTGTGATGCGTCATAGTTTTAAATACACACGGCATTGATTGTGATGCATCATTTTTTCTTCAAAAATCAATATTTAATACTGAAATGTCAACACTGCATATCAACTAGTGGTGGGACATATGATTTATGGTTTTGGCTGATGATACAGCAGTAATACACAACCATAAAAACTATTGGCCAATGGTGTCCCACCAGGGATATGTATTGGGCTTCCTTATGTTTTTGTAGACAATAATGAATGAATCTGTATATCAAATATAGAACAAATATTTGCACGACATACAATATATTCATACATGCAACATAAAGCACACAAAATATAACCACTTACTTGCCACAACATTGGGTGCACATGCATGATAGTTTATTTTATCTACAGGTATATTTAAAAAAAAGAATCCTCACTTCTGTAAGGACATCCTGTGTACACAATCATCCACATCTTGAAAAGGAGGTTCTGGTGGTCCATTGAATCCAAGAAGTTTAAAATAAATAAATAAATAAATAAATAAATCCAGTAATCTGTGATATTCCAATCATGGATCCAATTATTCCTGTGTGACATTTTAAAACGTCTCAACGAGGAGATTTGGAGTTTGCTCTTATATGCGTTCTCCCTCTGGGTGGAGTTAATGGAACCATGGAGATGGAGAGGATACAAGGACAAGTAAATAAGTGCGTGTGTGTGTGTGCGTGCGCGTGTGTGTACGTCTGTGTTTTAAATATGGTCCAAGACAGACAGTCCTGTTTGGTCTGGCGGTGGAAGGCCTGGTGGAAAGCAGCAGTCACAGTTTTAAACAAACTCCTCCTCCTTACGCTTTCCATGCAAGTTCTACTGAGTCACATCGATAACAAGCTGGACTACAACTCACTTATATGATTATTAAACTTTAATGCCATGCTCAAAATCGCGGCGTAACTGTGTCAAACCAAAATAGGCGACTTCCAATTTCAGGCATGGGTCCACCCGACTTTTTCGTGCATCCTGTCATGATAGACGTCCACACTGTTTCATGTGGATTGGGTGAAGTGGTGTCTGAGGTTTTTTTTTTTTTTTTTTTTTTTTTTTGTTTCTGAGCCATGTGACCGAACCTGACTGAACAGCAACTAGTTTTCCTAGTGGCCAATCACTCAGTCACTGGTTTTGCATTTGACGTAGCAACGTCGCAGATTACAGCCAATCGACACGCACAATAGTGGTGGCGTCGGAATGAAACCTTCCATCTCCAAAACCATCACCAAAAAAACCAGCTTGTTTATTGAGCCATTACCATTATATGAACAAAGAGAGCAAACTATTTAACACTTTAGATTGGTCAATAATTTGTAAACATTTGAGTGCGGCCCAAAAAAAACAAAAAACAACCGAGTCAGAATTTTTGGATTCGAATCAAAGAATAAAAATACTACAAGAGCTGCAATGCTGCCACACCGTATTTACTTCCCTTGTTTTACAGCCGCTGCCATCTTGATTGTGCGCACGCGCTGCTATTGTAATAAAACCTGCTCGCCCCCCCCAGACCCCCCCCCTCACCCAGAAGAAAAATTAAAAAAAAATGCCAGAACGTATCTAGGGTGCTATAGAGAGTTTTCAAATAATCACGCTGGATTTTTTATTTGTTGGACAATGACGTCTATTTCGGATTAGTACAAGGAGTAACGAGTCAATTGTGACTCGCAAGTCATTCAATACACAGAGAGAATGGGGATTGAGAGCGCGAGTCTGAGATCTAGCAAAAACAACACCCAAATGGGGACTGACCAATTGTATAGACTTGTGGAAAAAAAATAGTAAATAAACCAACTATATTCCTGGATATGGTTTTGATCTGATATCAAGTATATACGGTCCACTGACAGTATCGAATGTACCAATAATTTGTAATAATGGTGGATCCATTTTCAAATTGCTTCATTTTAACCTATTTCCTTAATTATATTATTATTATATTTTTTTTTTAAACTGCTTGTGATTTTGCCATTCTTCTCCTTACAAATTTCACCCAGTAGCATGTCCTAAAAAGTTGGAAAGATTTTCACCCTGACACCAGTTTACGATTAAGAGCGTTTTAGTGTGCAGCGACTGTGACGAGGTGAGAGGCGAACGCGAGTCGGGCCTGCAACATTCCAAGCAGGAACACGCACAACGCAAAAAGGTGTGTCTGTCGTCTTTGACTCACTGCACGCTCTCACACACTCACAGGAATGTCAGCCTAAAATGGAAATGTGTATTTGTTGAAGAAGAAGAAAAAAAGTATTTACTGGCCTCCTGCTCCGGTTTGGAAACCTGACTTCCCACTTTTTTTTTTTTTTTTTTTTTCCTTGTTTTTTTTTTTTTTTTTTTTTGGTACTGTGACGCAAAGTACAGAACTTTCCCCCAAGGTGGGAAGTAACCAAGTATAAATACTTGGTTATTATATTTAAGTACACATTTCACGTAGGCTAGCTGCACTTTAGCCATTTACTTTTCACTTTTATTCCCTAAATTTGATTTGGGAATAAATCAGAGATTCCCAACACAGCCATTTTTTTTCATTAGACTCCGTGGGCTATATTAGCCATTATTCCGTTCACTGTTTCAGCCCTACTGTCTACTATACAGTGTATTATATAAAAATCCCTATACAGCATATTTGCGGTTCGGCATTCACAAATTCACCTATTTGTGGATTTTTGGGGGAACCTATCCCTAGTTATTCGCGGAAACCCTCGCTTATTCGCATTTCTTTTTTTTACTTGATCCCCCGTTTTTTTTAAACCAGATATATCGTTTATTCCAATTTTTGTTTGTTTCCAAGGAGTGTCAATTAGTCACATCTTTTTGACATTCGGGGGTCAATTTCCCCCCAGTCCCCTCATTTGTTCACATTTAAAAATGTTTCGCATTTGGAGCTATATAGAACCATTGGGTAATGTTTGGCTCTTCATAGAACCACTAAGAATGGGTGCTAAATTGTACCCAAAAGTGGTCCCCTATGCCCTTACGCATACAAGCCAAAGAACCGCATTTGGGTACCATGTACAGTAGTTTGTAGAACATTCCCATCATGCAAATGTGTGACACAGAGCTCGTTGTTCACCTATTAATGATTAAAAGAAGCGCAACTCCTAAGTTGTCACGATGGCAACACCACACAACAACACAACACAAAGTGACGTGTTATCATTGCAGAGTCACTCTCGCTTCCTGGGTGGGTCCACTCAGGACGAGGGTGTGGACATCCAATCACACACAAGGGGCGAGGCTCCTTCCCACCGAGCTCCCAAAATTCACTGCTGCATCTTTGACTTTGCAGCAGATGAATAGGTCATAGTTCAATGCTTTATGGTGAGCTATAATCACATTCTGGAATCAACAAGCACATGTATGGATCAAGAGGATTTTGTTTGTTTGTTTGACCTCAGGCCGGAAGGTTCAACATGCAGTGCAAAAACTGAAGGTGTACATTGGGTTTTACTGCTAATGCCGGAATGATGACGACATTACGACTTCGGCGAGAAGAAAGTTGCTTTTCTTTATTTCTTTATTTTTTTTAACATTTCTAATACATTTGTGGGATAGAAAACCTTTTAATTGTGAAAGTATAGCAGTCATAAAGAAAAGTTTGCAGATCACTTGGTATTTTGTTTCGATTTTTTTATTTCCCTTATTTTTAGTAGTAAATTTCATTTTGAGGATTTTTTATTTCATTTTATTTACCTTTTGATTATATTATGATTTAGTAATTCATTAATTTATTCAGTTGAAATTGGTAATCTACTCCTAGTTTGCTTTTGGGATAAGTTATTTTTCAGATTTATTATTTATTTCAATTATTAGTTTTGTTAATATCTCTTAAATAGCCCGTTTTCATTTTGGTTTCTTTTTTTTTTTTTAGTTTTTGTCTTATTTGAAAAATGTGTTCAGTTTTTATTCAATTTTTGTTCATTTATTTTTTTTAAATTACCACTTATTTTTTTATTCAGTCTTTTTTCCCCCCTGCATTTTTTTAACTTAATTGTGCTTTTCAATTAAGTAACTGAATTAATTCAGATTACATTAAAGTTTGTTTGGTAAAACTAAACTTAATTTTTTGTTTCGTTTTATAGTTTATTTGGATAATTGTATTTGTTGGATTAGTTAAATATTTTTGGGTAATTTTGGTTTGTTACATTTTATCACCTTTATTACTTTTTTCTCTTTTACATGTAATTAAAAAAAATTTTAATGTAGGTTTTAATTTTAGTATTTATTTTTGGTGGGTTATTGAGGTTTTAAATTAAATAAACTGCATGCATTATTATACTTCCCCCTTCTATATTTAAGTTGTATTCATGACTTATTGTAGTTCGTATTTAATTTAGATTTTAGTTTTTCTTAATTCAAATGCATGTAATTAATTTTGTTTCAATTTTTAATGTTTTTGGGTTTTTTTTTATCCATTGAATTTAGTTTTAGTCATGACTTCTTTTTTTTTTTTTTTTTTTCCCTGTCCCCGATCGCCACCTAGCGGCTGAGGAGGAGGCACCACCCAAAATACTAAATGCGTACGCATGAGGGCGCAGATTTCATGACGTCACCTATACTAAACACCGTCATGATTGCAACAAACAGCAAACCCAAATTTGAAAAGGTGCCTGCTGCACATTCCAGGGAGGAAATGGTACCTGAGTTTTCCAGAAGCTTCCTCGGGGGGGGTTGTTTCGCAATCAGGCGTCCCTTGCCACGCCGCGTTTTGCGTCCACGCATCCAACAAAAAGCAACGCCGTAGTCCACTGTCGCATAACAGGGGGGGGGGGAACTCACACGCGAGAACAATCCACGCGTCGAATCCAAGGGAAGAAGTAGAAGAAGCCGCTTTGGTGCAGAGCGACTGCAAAAGTGCACACACAAAGGCAACACACACGCCGAGGGAGTGTGTGCGAGTATAAGCGCAAGCGGGCCTGCTCACAAGCTTGGCTTGATTGCACAGCGCAACCTGGCGGACGTGATTGGCAATCAGGGAGCTCGGAAGGCAGGTGCATTTATTCAATTTCTTATTTTTACTTATTATTTTATTGAAGTGTATTTCCCTTTATTTACACTGTAGGGTATTTTTATTCTAGTACTTAAATATACTGTATTTTTCTAGTATATGTTGTATTTGTTATTTCATTGCAATGTATTTTTTGTTTTTGTTGTTTTGTGGGGTATTGTTTTGATTATTTAAATTCTAAATTATGAAATTTTTCATTTGAAAAGTACATTTATTTTGTTGTATTTTTGATATATTTTAGACTTAGAGGGAATTTGTTTTGTTTCATTTAAATGGTTTGACAATTTCCCCCCACATCCAAAAAAAACATGCATGGTAGGTTAATTGACAACTCTAAATTGTCTGTAGGTGTGAATGTGAGTGCGAATGGTTGTTTGTTTATATGTGCCCTGCGATTGGCTGGCAACCAGTTCAGGGTGTACCCCGCCTCCTGCCCGATGATCGCTGGGATAGGCTCCAGCACGCCCGCGACCCTAGTGAGGAGAAGCGGCTCAGAAAATGGTTTGACAATTCAGCCCACCAGTAGAACGACTGTCTTACGAGAAACATTTTCCCACTATTAGTGTCACTTTTGAACTACTTGTATGCAACTAATAAACTACTGCACTGCACTATTCAGACGACTAGGCTCACATAGTAGGCATGCGTCTTGCACTAGTAGTTTTGTCACATTAGTAACATGTCGTTGTTTTACTAGTATGCCCAAGTTGCACTGCTAGTGTGCAGAAATGTTGTACAGTAATTGAGGAGGGAACGTTACTTGTAACACACACACACACAAGACAATCCAGCACACTAGTAGATATCCAGCTTAAGGTCCATGTACTATTACTCTCTTTTTCCTCACTAGTAGGATAACATTGACATACTAGTAAGACAACTAAACTTAATGGTGATTAGATTTATCAAAGGGGGGGGGGGGGGAAACTATTCAAAGCTACTTGGCCCTGTGTGAAAAAGTATTTGCCACCCTTGTTAAATCATGAATAACTGTGGCAAATAAAATGTTTTTATATTATTTTCATTGACCACACGCAAGCCTGATTACCTCCAGACATGTTAAATCAAGAAATTACTTAAATAGAACCGGTGTGACAAAATGAAGTCGGCCAAAAGATCTGAAAAAGATGCAACAAAATGCCACCAGCCAAAGAAATTCAACAACAGATGAGAAATAACAGTAATCCACATCGATCAGTCTGGAAATGGTTAAAAAAGCCATTTCTAAAGCTTTAGGACCCCGGTGAACCATAGGGAGAGCCATTATCCACAAGAAAAGGTTCAGTGTTGAACCTTCCTAGGAGTGGCCAGCCTACAAAGATTACCCCAAGAGTACAGTGAAAACCACTGCTGACCAAAAAGACCATAAAGCCTCGTCTTACTTTTGCAAAAAAAGTAAGACGAGAATGATTCCCAAGACTTTTGGGAGAGCTTTTCGGTTATATGGACTGATGAAACGAAATGTGAACTTTTTGGAAGGTGTGTGCCTCGTTACATCTGCGGCGTAAATGTAACGCAGCATTTCAGAAAAAGAACACGGTCAAAAACAGTGATGGTCTGGGGCTGCTTTGCTCCTTCAGGACTTGCTGTGATTGATTAAAGTGAATGAATGAATGGATTAATTGAAGTGATTAAGGTGGGGAAAAAAAAGGATTTTGAGAAAGGGGCAAGTACTTTTCCCACAGCACTGTATATGCAGAAACCAAGTATTTGTTTGTACTTCGTTACTGCCCACCTCTGCATGAAAAACATCAAAACTATTTTAAAATTATTAGATTGTCAGTGATGTCATGATGATGTCACCCGCATGAGGTCATCAGCATCCAGGAAGCAAGCGTTGAAGTGAGGAGCCTTCTTCATCTTCATCATCAGTGTGATTCGAATGTGAATGGAGAGAGGGAAGAGGCTCGGCTGGGTGGGAGGTCGTGTGTGTTTGAGGGAGCGTGCAGTGACCTAATACCCGCAAAAAGCAATGAAGTCATCCACGCTGACTCATATTCCCACATGACAGCAGCACTCACTATACCAACGAGGTGAACCAACGTCCTCATTAACACACACATACACACATGCACACACAACAAAGAAACTCATAAACATGCACAAACACACAAGCCTACTGCAAGTGTTTTATTTTATTGTGATTGTTGTATTTATTTTTGTATTCATTATTGTATTTAAAATCTTTTTGGTTTTTTTTGTTTGGATGGGTAAGGTATTTTTATGTATTGTTAATTTAAACATATTTTTTATTATTGTAGAATTTAAAAAACACATTTTATTTGAATGCATTTTATGCTTAATCTAGCTCTGTGAGGTATTCTTTACTATTTGACTTCCCTATTTAAAGGTAAAATTACCTTTTTAAAAAAGTGTTATTGTGCTTTTGTATGATGTGTTTTTATTGATTCATTTTTTTCCCAACTGCAATTTTTAAAATCCCAAGTTGGTAGTGTATTCTTATTTATTGATGGTGTTTTTCTTTAGGGTGCTTTTTTAAAGTATTGTTTTATTCTAAGTTATCCTTTATTGTGATTTATTTTTTTGTTTTTTTTGTTTGGTAGGGTATTTCAATTCATTGTTTTAAAGTATTTCTTATTTAGCTTTGATTTGTAGAGTATTTTAACATATTGTTTGATTTAAATTTATTTTTTCATTATTGTCAGTTCGTAGGATTATTATTTTATTGTTTAGTTTTGTGATTTTTTATAAATGCACTAAATTAAAATAAAAATTAAAAAAGAAAATTTTTATATGTTTATTGTGGGTTTGTAGAATGTATTTTCATGTATTAAATGTATTTATTCAAATGTATTTTTTTAAATTGTATGTGTTGATGTGTATTTATATTTTTTATTGTGATTTTGTATTTTTTGGAATATTTGGAAGTCATTATTTTTATTTATTGTAGTTTTTTTTCTATAGTTTTGAAGGGTGTTTTTATATATTATTTTATTTAAATGTCCAGTATTTTTATTTTAGTTTTGTAGGGTGTATTTCTGTCTAAATTTATATTTTATTTATTTTAGATTTGTAGGGTATTTTAAAAATGTTTAAATGTATTTGTTTTATTATTACAGGTTTGAAAAAAAAAAATTCTAATTGAATTTTGAATTGAATTCATTTATTTGAATTTTGTGGATTCTTTTTAACTATTTAAATGTAAAATTGCAATGCATGTTTGTCGATCTGTGCCCTGCGATTAACTGGCAACCAGTTCAGGGTGTACCCCACCTCTCGCCCAAAGTCAGCTGGGATAGGCACCAGCACATCTGTGACCCTCGTGAGGTAAGTGGTAGAGAATGGATTGATGTAGTTTTTATTTTAGTTTTGTAGGGTATGTAGTTTTTAGTTATATTTTGAGTTATATATATATATATATAATTAAAATAATAAGAAATATATTATTTATTGTATATTTGTTGGGTGTTTATTATGTTTATTTAAATATTTTGTATATTTTATTTAAAGGTGTTTTTTAAATTTATTTATTAGGTCAAATAAAATATATTTTTACTTATCGTGGGTTTGTAGGTTATCTTTCCTTTTTTATTTAAATATATACAAATATTTGTTGTCAGTGTGTAGGTTATTTTTAATGTAGGTTTTAACATTACCTTTATTTAAATGTTTTAATGAAGGTGTGTATAATTTGATGTTATTTTATTTAAATGTATTTTTTATTTGATTAATTAAAAATGAGTATTGTATTATTTTCTAGTGTGTAATAGAGTTTACAGTGAATAAACACATTGCAAGCTGTCACTTTAAGCATAGGTTTTCCAGGGGAAAGCTGTGGTGAAAAATATTCATATTGCGGGTAATTGATATGTTGTTGATGCTGATGCAAATGGCCTTTTGTGTGTGTAACAAAACATTGCAGCTAGACTCAATTAAATAATTCCAAAAAGTGCTGACTGAGTGTAAATAAACACTCGTGTGTAATGTTGCTTACGTAATCGGTTGGTTATGGAAAGACTAAATATAATATTACAAATATTTGCTACTAATAATAGCGTCATAGTAAACATTTTCCTCACCTGTAATATTTTTGTTTTTGTATTCATCATCCAAATATGACAGTACTTTTGTTTTTTATTGAGTCCATTTGACAGGCAACAAAATTGAGGGGTTGAAACCTTGGGGCTCTTCAGAGGGATCCACATCGCAATTGTCACTGCTCAAACTGTTATTATTGCACTTGTCTGTCGCCTTAATTTCCTAAAAAGAAGACAAGCTAAAAATGTTGCACTGTCCTAAAAAAAAGAAGCATTTTTTAATGTTTACATTATTTTTTTTATTTAAGAATCTTTCATTTTTTGGAGAATTAATTTTTTATTCTAATTTTAATATTTTTATTTATAATTTAATTGTAGTTGTAACTCTAATTTTAATTGTAATTTTAATGACATTTTAAATGTAATTTGAATGTTAATTTCAGTTTTGATTTCATTTTAATTTTGGTTTTAGTTTTTGTTATTTTAAATTCTAATTTTAATGTTCATTGTATTTTTGATTTAATTTAAATTTTAATATTACCTGTAATCCTAGTTAAATTTGAATTTTTATTATAATTTTGATTTTAATTCAATTGTTATTACTTTGTTTTATTATTTTTTATTACTTACAATTTATTGTCCCATTAAATGCGATGAACTGAAACTAAATGAAACTAAAATAAAATATATTAAAAATTACTGGTGAATGTATTCACAATATTTTTATTTAAATATAATGATGATTCATAAAAAAATACATCATTTTTTAAAATTGAGAACAAATATTTATAGACTTAACCATCAGGTACATCCGTTCTTGTGATATGGTGCATACAAGCACAGTAACAAAAATGTAGCTCCCTTCAGTAGTGAGCATTTTGGCCACATCTCTTTGTGCGGGTGTACCGAATCAAGTGTCCCGTGTATGTATTTCCCCCCACCACATACAGAAGGTCCAGTCTGCTTTACTCTAGTTTGTTACCATTCAGAAAACAAACATCTGCGTGAGGGCTAAACGACAAAAAATGAAAAATCGAAGCCAAAATAGAAGCGCAAGATGGGGACCGAGTTGGGTTCTTTGTTGCAGGAAGCCTGACATCATCGGCCTGTTGAGCACGTGCTGCTGCTGCTGGCCATGCTGACAGTCCCTTTGTGCGGCACACGCGTCTTTCACAAGCAAAAAAACGGACATCTGCCAGTGGAAATTCAAAAGGGAGACTCGGGGACTACCGTTCATGTGGGGGGGACGCAATAGTGGACAAAGAAAGGCCTCGCATGCGTGTGTGTAAATGTTGGGGTGTGGGGTAACAGTAACCCAAAGATGTCTTTCATCATCAGACGGGTGGAAGAAGAGGTGGGCTTGGGGGTCAGGGGAGCGGGGGGTAAAGAAAGGAAAGGACAGTGGGGACCACTCTGACGGCCAGATGGTCACAATCAGTAACATGACCTCACTT
This sequence comes from Phyllopteryx taeniolatus, assembly GCF_024500385.1. Taxonomy (NCBI): domain Eukaryota; kingdom Metazoa; phylum Chordata; class Actinopteri; order Syngnathiformes; family Syngnathidae; genus Phyllopteryx; species Phyllopteryx taeniolatus. Next base: position 25,641,192 of record NC_084507.1, read on the forward strand.
GTACTTTCACAAGTATCCTGTAACTCTCACACACACACACACACACACACACACACAAAAAGCCCGTTGAGCATTTACTCCATATGTAGAGAATTCAGGCCCGGGGTACAACAACTGTCTAACAACTAATGTTTCTTGCACTATTTGTGCCACTTTGGCCTACTAGTGTGGAAATAATGCTCAAACAGTATTTATATATATTTGAGTATTTATTCCATATTGTTGATATCCAGCATAAGATCCATGTACTAGTACACTCTTTGTCCTCACTGGGAGGACAACTTTGGCAGACTAGTAAGAAAAAAAAAATAATAATCTCTAAAATGCTGAAAACTGTTTGAATGTTTATTCCATATCAAGGATATCCACTTGAAGTACTAGTATGCTCACGAGGAGAATTTGTTTTTGGCATACTTGTAATATTTTCTATTCATTTTAGACTTGTCGGGAATTTGTTGTTTTATTTAAATGTTTTATTTACTGTAGGTTAGTAGTAACAATTTTGTAATTGTTATTTAATCCCAATGTTTTTAAAATTCAAATCTAAAAAACAATTAAAAATCAAAAATTAAATTCAGGTTTTTGTTGTTTTATTTTCAATAATTTATTTATATGTATTATGTATTTATTTATATTAATTGTAGGTTTGTAGGATACTTTTTGCATTTGTTAATTTATTCTAATGCTTTATTTTTCAAACTATTGAAGTAAAATTTAAACGTATTCAAATGCGTTTCTTTATTGTGGTTTCATTTGATATGTTGTATCTGTGATTTTAAATTAAATGTATTTTTTGTATGGTAGGTGATAGGGTATTTATTATTTGTATTTATTTAGGATTTGCAGAGTGTTTTTAATTATTACTATAGTTCTATTTTTATAGCCGTTTGAGCATTTATTCAAGGATATTCATCTTAAGGTCCATGAACTAGTGTACTCTTTGTCCTCACCTGCAGTTGGACAACTTTTTGCATACCAGTTACATTTTCTTCCACCAAATAAATCCTCCGACTGTTTTATGGGTATCGGTTTGAGTATTTATTCAATATCCTAACAGATTTCCTTAAAGCCGCTTGAACATTTAGTTGATATCCAGCTCAATGTCCATGTACTACCTCACTAGTAAGACAATTCAGCACACTAGTAGAATGACTGGGGCAAACTATCACAACGTCTTGTGTCTTACTAGTATTTTTTTCCCCTACTAGTGCCACTTTTGTCCGACAAGTAGCAAATAAACCTTACTACAAAACTACTGTGCTGCACTAGTAACACTACTAGCCCCAATATGTCACACACTAGTAGCTTCCTGGATACTACTAGTGACACCAAAATTGCATGCTAGTTATTTTGCCTCACTAGTAACATGTACTTGTCTTACTAGTATGCCAAAGTTGTATTACTAGTGTGCAGAAATATCATAGCGAAGTAGAAAAAGCAAATTTTAGTAAGACGTAGTACCCTAGAGTTGTTTTACTCAAGGCAGAAACCGTGGACGTCCATATTGATGGGGTCTGTCCTGTCACTGAGGACCCCCCCCCCCCCCCCCTTTTCCTTCTAATGGAGCTGGGCGACCTCTCGGACAAACTACACTACACTCACCGTCCAATCGCAGGGTTTGAGGATTGGGGGCAGAATCCCCCCCATTCTGCTCTTGCATGGATCACGCCATTCTGCTCTCCTGCTGCTACTTTTTTTTGAGTTTTTTTTGTTTTTTTGAGGAGGGGGTGAAAAGGTGGGGGTTGGTTTAATCCCGGCCTCACACCAACACCCACACACGCCTTCCAGGACGACAAGCCTTTCCCGGATTGGCTCCGCCCACTTGGCCCCCGTCTAGACTGTGATTATGCACCTGCTCCATATTTTCATTCTCCTTTTCTTGTTCTAATAGAATCTCAGAGGATCATTTCAGATTCGGTATTAATTCCCCCCCCCCCCCCCCCCCCCCCCCCACAAAAAAAAAATCTTAATTTCATATTTGACTGCCATTTGCTGCCATTTAATTAAAGTCCCTGTTCGTCATCGCTGTTTTTGTCTGGCACAGGACACTTCACATTAAACCAATGTGGTTTGTTTTAATTTATTTCTGTATGAAGTACGGTTTAAAAAAAAATAAAAAAATTTTAAAAGCATAAAAATTTGGTTTTCTTCCAAAAAACTTACAATTAACTGTCACATAAGAGTACAGGCATAGGCATAACAATTTTGTTGTAGTACTAGTAGTAGAGGAAGTCACATTTGGCATATTAAATAAAAAATGTTTTTAAAAAAATAGGAGTTCACTGCAGTGTACTCCTATTTCGTTAGAGACCCTGTTTGATAAACCGTTTTTTCCCAAACCAATGTGGCTCGTCACACATACCAACTATGACCTGTTTTGACACATTTCCACTTGAGGTATGGTGGCCCAAAAGGATAAAAATCTAAATAATTATATTTGAATAATGCATTTCTTTAAAAAACAAAACAAAAACAAAAAAACATTAACGGTCACTCAAGAGTGAAAAAGAATTTAACCTCAAGTAATTCTTTTCACCTGTGTGAAGTTGCTGAAACAAGGGTCACAAAAAAAATGCAACAAAAAGCCAAAGAAAGAGCAAAATGCAGAGTCACAAAATATTGTAGTATTCGTAATATTTATTCGCGATGGATGCCATTTACAGCCATTTATTTAGTGGCGGCTGGCCAATAGAGGGCGGGAGGGCGCTGCCCCACCACTGGCAGTGGTCACCACAGTACTTTCCTTGAAGACAAAAAAAAATTATAAAAACAATAATAAAATAAACACAAACATTTTCTATTTTTAGATGAGCAGGATAAATAGTTAATGGTTAATGATGAGTAATGTTGTTTCGCTCATGTATGTTGTCTGATTAGTGACAGATTTTCAGTCTGGGGCGCAAATATCTTTATCCGTTGACTCTTGTTAAAAGTATGACATGCGCAGTAGTTCCTCTTCAATGCAATCGATAGGACCAAGACAAAAAAGTACATTTTTATCTGTCGCACAAGTACAAACCCCAAATCCAAATAAGTTGGCAAGTTGTGTAAAATGTAAACAAAAAACTGAATACAATGATCTGGAAATCCTTTTCAACCTATATTTAAATGAATACACTCGAAAGACAAGATATTTAATGTTCAAACTGATGAACCTTGTTTTTTTTTTGCAAATATTCTCTTATTTTGAATTTGATGTCGGCAACACAAAAAAGCTTGGAAAACTGCAACCAAAGAAGGTAAAGTTGAGGAATGATCAAAAAAACAAATGATTGAAACATTTCACAGGTAAACAGGTGAATGTCATGATTGGGTATAAAAGGAGCAACCCCGAAAGGCTCAGTTGTTCACAAGCAAGGATGGTGTGAGGTTCACCACTTTGTGAATTGCATGAGCAAATAGTCCAACCGTTTAAGAATAATATTTCTCAACATACAATTGCAAGGAATTTAGGTATTTTATCATCTATGGTCCATAATATCATCAAAAGATTCAGAGAATGTGGGTAAGTCTCTGGATGTAAGTGGCAAGGCCGAAGACCAACATTGAATGCCTGTAACCTTCGAACCCTCAGGCGGCACTGCATGAAAAAAACGGCATCACCATTGTCAGTTAACACAGTTTGTCGCTACATCTACAAATTAAGTTAAAACTCTACCATGCAAAGCAAAAGCCATACATCAACACCCAGAAATGCCGCCACCAGCTTCTCTGCCCCTGTGCTCATATGAAATGGACTGACGCAAAGTGGTCTGATAAGTCCACATTTCAAATTGTTTTGGGAATTCATGGACGTCGTGTCGAGGAAAAGTGTCATCTGGATTCTTATCAGCGCAAAGTTCAAAACCCTGCATCTGTGATGGTATGAGGGTGTGCAAGTGCCCACGGCATGGGTAACTTGGTAACTTCCGTGAAGGCACCATTAATACTGAAAGGTACATACAGGTTTTGGAAAGACATACGCTGCCATCCAAGCAATGTCTTTTGCAGGAATGTCTGTGCTTATTTCAGCAAGACAATGCAAAACCACATTCCGCACGTTACGACAGCGTGGCTTCGTAGCAAAAGAGTGTGAGTACTAGACTGGCCTGGTAGCAAAGCAGACTTGTCTCCCATTGAGAATGTGGCACATTATGAAACGCAAATTACATCAACGGGGACCCCAGACAGTTGAGCAACTGAAGTTGTACATTAAGCAAGAATGGGAAAAAATTTCACCTACAAAGCTTCAACAATTAGTGTCCTCCGTTCCCAAACGCTCATTAATTGTGGGAAAGGTGATGTAACACAGTGGTAAACATGCCCCTATGCCAGGTTTTTATGAACATGTTGCAGGCATTATATTCAAAATGAGTGAATATTAAAAAAAACAAAAAAAAACTTTTGAACATTAAATCTTTGTAGTGTATTCAATTGATTATAGGTGGAAAATGATTTGCAAATCATTGTATTCTGTTTTTCATTACGTTTTACACGTCACAACTTCATTGGAATTGAGGTTTGTATTATAAAGTTTTTGCATTTATTTTACAAAAAAAATGCTCAAATCTCATGTGTGATGGCATTTCTAAAGTTTTGCAAAAAAAATTCTGAGATGTTTTTGCTGAGAATTTAGGTGACTTTTCCCAAACGTACAATATTTTCTTTCTCTCAGTTAAGAGTCAACTGGAAGCTTGTGTGTTTCAGGTGCAAATGTTGAAAACCCAACCACCGTGTGGGAAAACACTGAAGACATGACTAGAGAGTAGTCAAGCAAAATTTAATGGCCACGGAAAAAAAATAAAATAAATAAAACTAAACAATTCCACCTGGCAAAATTATTTCCCAACGTGGGAAACACCAACACACATTCCCACATTGGAGAATTGTTCATAATCCTTTTTTTTTTTTTAAACAGCATGCTGTGCTGAGAGAAGCTTTTTTTTATTTAACGTGCATGAAGATGGAAAACATTTTAGGGAGGAAGAGGGGGGAGGAGGAGGAGGGAAGGAGGAAGGCTTGTGAGTGTCATATTCCTCATGCAGAGTTTGCCTTGTCATTCACATCCTCCTGCACACACATGGCCAACCTTGACTTTGACTCTGAGGAATAAAACAAAAAGATGGAGTAGTCCTCCAGGAGGACCAAAAAAAAAAAAAATGTGCGGCTACTTTTGCGAAAAAAACTGCTACGAGCAAAGTCTTTTGTGTGTGTGGGGGGGGCAGGGTGGGTCTTTTGTGTGCTCCCACCAACATGCCGTCAGGCGTGGCTTGTGTGCGAGGACATCTTGTTGGGGAGTCTGAAGCAACGGGTGCGCTTCTTTTGTTCACCGGCGCGGCTGCTGCTGCTGCTTCAAAAGCATTTTTTTTTTCGGGGGAGGGGTGGGGTGCTGGATGTACGAATGGCCATATGCGACCCCCTTCTCCTGCATAGGGTCTGCAGTCTGCTAACTCCCTTCCCCCTATATATATATATATATATATATATATATATATATATATATATATATATACACACACAGACACCTACCCCCCCATCCCTCCTCCTCCTCCTGTGCCAGACAGCCTCTAGTCTATACATAACATCCTCATGCGGAGACGACAACGTGGTGCCGCAAAGCGTGGCTACACGAGGTGGGCGTACACCCCCACATCCCCTCAAAAAAAAAACTCCATCCATCCTCTCTAATTATTACTATTAAGAAAAAAATAATAGTCCAAATACGAGGGGTAGTAAAGTTGACGTCATCCTTTCCCAGCATGGAAGCTGATACAGGGATTTTTCTTTAAAATGTATATATATGTGATTAGTCAAATATTATACATGCAGGTTCTGTTGTGGGCGTATACACCCCATTCATCCTCACTGATTATTGTTATTATTATTAAAATGTTAAAAATAGTCCAAATATGAGGGGGACTTAAGTGGACGTCATAATTTCCCAGTATTGAAGCGGATTCCTTATTTATTTTCTCCTGAATTAAAAAAAAAAAAAAACTGATTATCCAAATCATAATACAAGGTTGTTTTGGGCGTACACCCCCAATTTACTCTCACTAATTATTAGTATTAATAAAGCAAAACGGTAGCCCAAACATAACATCATCTTTTCCCAGCACCTTAATTCAATTTTTTTTCTGCGAACAAAATGCTGATTATCCAAATAATAATAATACAGTACATGGTTCTTTTTGAGCATGAGGATGAGGAGGGGAGCGGCTCGGAAGGAGCCAGACTGGGTGCAGCGTCGCCCCCCCACCCTCACCCACCCATCATCCTCGGCCCCCCAACCACCAGCACGTCCAGTCCGGGAAGAGCGCACATCGGCCGGGCTCGTTCTCCTCGTGCGTCCCTTCCGCCCCTGGAGCTCCCCGGCGAGCGCACTGGAAGTAGTAGTGTGGGGTCCGGGAGGCAAGGAGGGGGCGACGGAGGAAAGGAGGAAGGGGAGGCAGGCAGGCAGGCAGGCAGGCAGGGAGGGAGGGAGGGAGGGGTGGCTGGCTGGCCGGTGGGTCGGTCCATGGGAGGGACTAGCGCAGAAAAAGAGGAGGGGGGCCGGTGGAAGGAGGCGGCTGCGAGGAGGCTGTTTCTCTCTCCAAGCCTCTTTCCCGTCGTCTTTGTCTCGCGCCACTCTTTTGTTTAGCCATGCCGAGCCTGCTGGTGCTCGCAGGGATCATGGAGAAAAACGGGGGCTACGGCGCCGATCTGGCCGGCTCCGGCTTCGGGAGCGAGGCGGGTCTGCTGGGGACCCCCGACGACGACGAGGACGACTCCCGAGCCCTGAGGGTCGCGCTCGGCCAGCTGTCGCTCCTGGGGCTCGGCGAGGGCGAGGACGTTGGAGGAGGTGGAGGTGGAGGAGGTGGTGGAGGTAATGTTGTTATCGGCGGTGGTGGCGCTCCGGCGACCGGAGTGCAAGACCGGAGCAACAACAACAACAACCACCACAATAGTGCAGGAGGAGGAATTGGAGGAATCGGTGGAATTGGAGGCGGAGGGGACGCGTCGATCCTCCAAGGCAAGAGCAAGTTGTGCGCCCTGTACGAGGGCTCGTCCGGGGAGCCCAAAGGACGCGGCTGCAACATCACCGAATGCGTCCCGGTGCCCAGCTCCGAGCATGTGGCCGAGATAGTGGGCAGGCAAGGTAAATCCCCTCCCCCCAACAAATTCCCAAAAAATAAGCATGCTTTCCTTGCAAACTTTTCTTGTTCCAATGTTACCTTTAACAAAGAAAAGGGAGTGGTACTGTGTTTTTTTTGTACCCCCCTCCCCTTATTCCTCCTTTTCCATGAGGCATCAGCCTCCCACTTTTCCTGCCTCACAAGTTCCATCATCACCCAGGAGCTTTTTTGTTTGTTTGTATTATTATTATTATTATTATTATATATATATATATATAATTTGTTTTTGCTTTATTTCATTATTTGATCTGATTTCCCTTTTCTAAGCACTTGTGTAGTGAACCCCGAGTCTGCTGCACGATTCCACAATCCAACGCCATCAATGTCACCGGAGCGTTGGCTTCCTTTGTCGTCTGGGACGCGCCAGACTGTTCAAAAGGCAACGTGCTGTTGTGAGGAAGGTGGTGGGGAGGGTGGGTGGGTGGCTGAGTGGGTGAAGGTTGTGGGTTGTGTAGGGGGGGTGGGGGTGCAGTGTAATGTTGAGAAAGGAGGTCTGGCTTCCTCTCTGTTCTGGCGGGGCTGATGTTTTGGATGTTTTTTGGGTGCTTGTTTATGTGACCCACTGACACATTTGGACAATAGAGGCCAGTCAGCCAATCAGTTAGTCAGTGTAGACACCCCCTACCCCACACCTCGCACCCTTTCCCTATTCTGTACTTGGAAAAGTTCTATCCATCACTTGACATTTTTGATATTTTCCTGTTTGGGGGGGGGGGGGGGGGGGGGGGGAGTGAAATTAATGAAAACAATGTGTGATTTTTGGTCAGTTTCTCAATTGCACAACGTTTATGCAGTTTGCACAAAAGGTGCGATAAAAACAAAAGTGAGAATGCTGGTCAATTTCTCAAATGTACAACATTTATTTATAAATTTTTCCGGCCACAATGACTAGGACTATTTTCAAGAAGAGAGGAAGTTCAAAAGGGTCAAAAAGATTTACTTGTTAGCTTCAGAATTGTACATTTACAAAAGGATGCCACAAAACAAAATTTGGGGCTTATTTTGACTAATTTTTTGGAGTACAGTGGCCCAAAAGGGGAAAAAAGGTGGAATAAAAAGCAAAACTGAAAATTTAGGTCAGCTTGTCACTGGTATGACATTTAACGCTGTTCGGATATTAAGGGATGCCAAAATAACCAGAACTAATTTCTTGAAGTAGGGTGGCCCAAAAAGGTCAAAGAGTTTCATACAAATGGATTTTAAAGTATTAAAAGTCTGCTGTGTGATAGAAAGTGGAATTCCAAAGTTTTGCACAATTTAGGGGAAAATATTATTCCAAATTGTTCGACATTTAGGCAAACTGACTGGTTTTAACTAATTCCCATAGCTGATATGTTCTTCAACAGATGGCAAACAAGTTGCGACTCAACAGTGCCTCTGCTGGTCATGACCTAGTAGTGCACAATGTCATTCATCAACGATCAAATTGGCAAAAGCGAACGATCGAGTCATCGATTATTACGCCTGTTTCTATTTCTATTCTATCCCTGGTTGTTAAGTTAACGAATAACGGTAAATGACACTTTTTACTGGTTTTTGGCTAAACACAACCCTAAAAAACAGACTTCGCTTGTGGCCTCCAATTCAAATAAAAAATGTCAGAGTAGTTGTTTTGTCGGACTTTGCTACAGGAAAAACATTTAAAAATAATAAATTTTAGCATAATAGCCTAAAGGCAAAGTAGTACTAAAGATTATACAAACTACAAGAATTTAGTCAAAGAAGTCCAACTACATTTTTTTGCCATCTTTTGGTCATTCGCTGAAATGTCTCACAAATCTGAAATTGACCAAAATTCTTGGGATTTTTTTTTTTTACCCTTTTGAGCCACCATACTTCAAGAAATGAGTCAAAAGAAGTCCTAGTCGGTGTACGTAACGAGATGCATTGTGACAGCCCTCTGTCCATTCAGAAAGCAACCAAAATTCTCAGGAGAAAATGGCCCATCACACATAAGACTTTAGTATAATTGTGTTCGTTTGCCTTGTACAATTCGGAAAATGAGCAACATTCAGATTTTTTATTTTTTTTTAAACTCTTGTGGTCCAACATACTCATTGTAATGAATCAAAAGAAGTCTTAGTTGGTGCATGTAACAAGTCTCATTTTTCCTAATATTATTTTGCTAACAATGTTGTTTGGTTCAAAATGGATAGCGAGAAGCCACAATGTAACTTTTTTTGACTCATTTAAGGAGATACAGTGGCCCAAAAGCATTAAAAAAAAAAAAAAAAAAGTGGAGAAACAAAACTGAATGTGATGAGTTTGTCCTTCCAAATAAAGGACTCGCCCTGAACAAGTCTGTCTTGTTACATACACTGACAGGACTTTTTTTTTTTTTTACTTATTTCTTGAAGTAGGCTGCCCAAAAGGATAAAAATGGCACTTAAAAATGTTAACGTCTCATGTGTGATGTCAGTTGGAATTCTGAAGTTATGCAGATTTTTAGGAGTATTTTTCTGAATAATGTTTGTTGGTTTCGATTTGGACGTAGGGAAGCCACAATGTGTCTTGTTAGGTACACTTCGTCTTTGGCCAAATTTTTGGAAGTATGGTGGCCCTAAAGAGTTTATATTAAAAATAAATAAATGAGAAAGCTGGTCAGCTTCCTGTTTGAATTTTAAGGGATGCCACAATGACTATTATACAATGTTTATTTGACTAATTTATTTAAGTAGAGTGGCCCAAATGGACAGAGGGAGGCCACAATGTGTCTTGGTCTGTACACCAACTAAGACTTCTTTTGAATCTATTCAAAAATGTATGGTCTCCCAAAAGGGGCAAAAAGTAAGAGTGTTGTCTATTTTCCAAAAGCACAACTTGAATGATTCTGAACATAGCCATCAATTGTTACAATTAAAACAATAATGGCAGAACGTTTGTAACATTTTTGCGGATGACTTTTTTTGTTGTTGTTATTTGCAAAATTTCAAATGTGTAGTGTTTCTTTACATAGCCAACTAGTGGCGTGGCATGCACATTACAGCATTTTTATGTAATTTCTGTCCGGCTGTTGTCGTCTTTATGAGAGACTTCCACAAAAAATTTATAAAATAAAATAAAACACACAATAGATCGTCACACCCAAAACAGTGGTGGAACAGACATTTTTACTTCTAACATTTATTTCTAACATGAGTTATTTACAAATTTGCAAATGAAGTTACATGTAAACAAAGCGTACTAGCGTACTCAAAGTTTTTATTTACATGGCCATCTAGTGTCCTGGCATCCATAGTACAGCATTTTTTTCTTGCTGTTTTTGTTTTTTTTGTCATCATCACATGAACATTTTGAACAAAAGTTGTACATTTCCGGAAAAGTTTGTGATAATTTAAAATCAGGAATTTTTTTAAGTAATCTAAATTAGAAAATTTCGTTTGATGAATTAACTGGAAGTGGGTGGAGTAAATGAATGGAAATGTTTCATATTCTAGCAGCAATATAAACTTTTTGTTTTGTCATAAGGACACATGCATGCAAAATAGAGAGCGCGCTCTGCCCACGTGAGGCCATTGCAGTACCTTAATTGCTGTTTTTTTAATTTTTTTTTTTACTTTACCCAAAAATTTGAGTTACAAGCAAGCTTCAGATACTCCCCTCAAAAATGGACCAGGCTCGTAACTTGAAAACCCCGTAAGTAGAGGTATCCCTGTACTTCCAGATTAGCTCAGATTGTTTTAGTCAGGATTATGATCAAATATATTTTCCCCAACTATATCTAAATTCTCTATTAACAGAGATGTCAGAAAAACGAGCAATGCTTCCCGCGGTTGTATTGTTTTACAACGGTCCCGCCGTTGCAAATTAAGCATCTCGGGCGACTGTAAATTCTTATTGTGCGTTTGATTAATCTCTGACCTTGTAATTGTCTAATTGGGACACTGATTAAAAGGCGGTGTGCCGGAATGTGTTACTCCCTGATCCTCCGCGACACCGATAGATTAGCCTCGTTAAACTACCACCGTGGACGGCTGGGCGGCCTCCGCGGGTGTTTGCAGATGTCGGGTTTGGGTGAAAACAGTAAACCCTCAAAGCATCCCTTCCCCTCTGGTGTGTGAAAAGAGACAGCCGGTTGATGCACAGGTCCCTTTAAGAAAGGCCTGGCCGACTAGTCAATAACTAGGGCGCTGGCTCCCTCAGTTTCTCAATGGTCAACTGAGTGGAAGCACGAAAACATTCGGCTTCATCGCGACTTCAGTAGTAAGTGTAAATTATCAACAACAAAAAAAAAAGGGGGGGGGGGGGGTGACGTAGAGCAACGATTAGACCAAAAAAGCAAGGCGCATTTGGCCCGGTCGCAAGTTCAAGGAGAGGTCAGAAGGATGACCGTGATGCTGGCTCACCACATCAGTAGTTAAGGAAGTGTTTGCTTTGGAAGCGCTTGAATACAAACTAGATCTCAATAATTACACACCAAATGTTTTTCATCATAAAGTAGGCTTGTTTTTAATCAGTAAAATTACAAATAAACATTAATTTTCTAATTCTTAACCTGTTCAGGGTAAGCTGGAGTGTTTTTTGTTCCAGACCCACCCACAAAGGTGTAAATCCTCAATATAGAGTGACCATATAAATATAGATATTTTTAATAGTCTTACCCCTCACAAACCTGTTAAGTGCATTTAAAATCACACTTATCAAAAGACACTTTCATAAGTATTCCTTAGCGCCTGTTCACTCGCTATTGTATAGCATCACTTCGAGCAAACAAAAAGAAGACTCTCGCTCACACAGTTCTCCAAATAAGAGGCAAAGCTTTTTTTGGTCACTCCCAAACATTACAATGTTCAAGCAAACCATGTAATTTTGTCCGACAAAAGTCCGCTAGCTTAAGGCTAACATAATGCGAAACGCCTAGATGTGTTAACGGAAATTCTCATAGATGTTAAAGGTAACTCCAAGTAGTGTTCCAAAACAATTTTTCATTTGATGGATGAGTCAACTATATATTCTCCGATACAAAGTGATTTGGGAGTAGGGAAGCCATACACACATAGACATTTTTTTAATGTTACGGAAATTTGCGTAGATGTTACACTAATTATAAACCTTCAAACAGCTGCTACTTCAACACATGGGACAGCAACGCATGAAGAGTTTGCAACAAAAGAGAATGAAACATTCTATATTTACAATAAATACCAAAATGTTCAACCAAACCATGTAATTTTGTCCTACTAAAGTCAGCCAGCTTAATGATAACATATGTAATATGCCATAGATGGGCTAATATAAATCAGCATTGACATAACGGTAATTCAACATCTTCAAACAAGTGCTACTTTAACACACAAGGAGCAGCAACACAAATGGTGCATATAACAATACTCACAGACATTCTCTGCTCTGTGGGAACGACTATTACTGGAGTTTAGTTGAGGACCTTCTCTGCCTCTTCATCTTCAGCTTATTGTTAATTATGTTGCATCTCATCGAGTAGAGCTCAGAATTGGTGTTTCTCTACACATACCCTGTAAATGATCAGCGACCAGTTCAAGCCAGGTGTACCCCAAATTTTCCGTCTTCAGAGGTAAAAGAGGCATAACGCTGCCAGTGTGTAGGAGGGTGAAGACACACTTGCCACGCCCCTTTGTGTTGAAAGCAATCGACGCTGTGGCGCATCTAATTATCTGAACACACAAAGCCGATCGACCGTATGAATGAGGCAGCACAGATACATTCTGCTTGAGTGAGTTCTGTCCAAAAGCGACGCAAGGTGAATAAATGCCGGCTCTACAGTTACACCTCTGATGCGCCAATTTGCTGGGAGGCCAGTGTGCAAACATCTTGCAAGGCAGACGTACTAGCCAAATGCTCCACCGTGCTGCCCAGTCAAAAACTACAGAAAGCAATTTGCTCTCTTGTACAAAAATTTATAAATGTAATCTGGTAGAAAACAAAAAAGTAAAATGTTCACGTATTGAGTCTGAAATGAAACCAAAATTGCATAATTCAATCCAGTGAATAACAAGGATTTAAAACTTAGTTTTCATGGGATTAAACTGGTCAAAACTGACCATGATGAAGCCAAAATGTACAATCTGATGTTAAAGAGCAAAAGTTGGAAATGACAAAACCAGTCAAAAATCATCATCCTTTGTAAATTTCATTAAAAACGACATAAGGTGGACACAAAATGGCCAGCATAGAGTCCTGAATTTAACTTTGGGGTGAGGTGTGTCATGGCCCAAAGAGGAAAGCTTTAGGAAGATGCAAATATTTATCCCTGGCCAAGGTCTTATCTTAAGAAAAAGCTCCAGTTTTTGAACTGTTTGTCGTTGTGTCTGCAGGTTGCAAGATAAAAGCCTTGCGGGCCAAGACCAACACCTACATCAAAACACCCGTGCGAGGCGAGGAGCCCGTGTTCCTGATCACCGGCCGCAAGGAGGACGTGGCCCTCGCCCGCCGCGAGATCATCTCGGCAGCCGAGCACTTCTCCATGCTCCGGGCGTCACGCAACAAGCTGGGCGTGTCCTTTAGCGGCTCCCCGCCTACCCCGCTCCCGGGCCAGACCACCATCCAGGTGAGGGTGCCGTACCGAGTGGTGGGGCTGGTGGTGGGCCCTAAAGGTTCCACCATCAAGCGCATCCAGCAGCAGACGTGCACGTACATTGTCACCCCAAGCCGGGACCGGGACCCCGTCTTTGAGATCACTGGGTCGCCCAGCAACGCCGAGCGAGCCCGCGAGGAGATCGAGGCGCACATCGCCTTCCGGACAGGAGGCCTGCACGACCACAACAACGAGAACGACTGCCTGGGACCCAATGGCGGGAGCAGTCCCGCAGGGAGCAGCAGCAGCGGGGGCGGCGGCCTGGAGAGTCGACTCCAGCAAGTGTGGGGCCTCCAGGGAGGTCAGCGGAAACCTCTCACCAGCAGCTACCGCCAAAACTTCTCCGATGCCCTCGGTGGAGGAGGAGGGGGAGGAGGAGGAGGAGGAGGAGGAGGAGGGGGAGGGGGTGGCGAGGGTGTCGGGATCTACAATAAGGGCAACTTCTCCAGCTCTGAGAAGCCCTGCTCCTTTTTTGGTTCTGAGGGCACCCAGAGTTGGGGCGACCCAGACTACCCCAAGCAGATGGCTTTCTACGCTCAGCAGCGATCCAAGAGCTTCGGAGGGCTCCCGCTGCCCCTCACCAGACTCTCGCCGGGGCTCCCGGAGCCGCCCGCCAACTCGTCCGTCACCGGCATGGTGTCGGGGTCGCCCCACGCGCAGGCTCGCCGTGCCCACAGTGAGCCCACCTCAGTGGGGGAGGGCGGCTTTCCCGGGCGGCTCCCCGTGCCGGACTCGCCGCCGGCCGTGCGGGACTGCATGACCTGCTTTGAGAGCAAAGTGACGGCCGCTCTGGTGCCCTGTGGCCACAACCTCTTCTGCATGGAGTGCGCCATACGAATCTGTGAGCTCAACCACCCCGAGTGCCCCGTGTGCCACACGCAGGTCTCGCAGGCCATCCGAATATTCTCCTAAGGAACCATGTCCCCTTTTTAGCCAGTTTTTTTGGTCTCTCGTTTGTCGGTCGGCTAATTAGTTGCTCTTATTACAGTTGTTATTCTTCTTCTTATTCCTATTGTTGCGATACATTTTTCATTTTTCAGAAAAATTTAAAAACAAACAAGCAGCTATTTTAGAAGGCACTGCTTGCTTTACTAAAATGTATAAGAAATATTTTTCAGTTTTTCTTTTATATACATATATATGCATATATATTTTATAAAAGTTTTGTTTATAAGAGAAGTATAGTACCTTTTCAGGTTTTGATTTTTTCAGTTTTTTGTTTTTTTTTATGATAGGACTGCTACTGTTATTCCTGAACGCAGAATCACAGTGTAGGCCGACATAATGTGAACATTTTTATTATTATTCCAATTTTTTTATTTTGTATTATCATGTTACCATAAGGTAGGTTTATATGGAAA
This sequence comes from Phyllopteryx taeniolatus, assembly GCF_024500385.1. Lineage (NCBI taxonomy): Eukaryota > Metazoa > Chordata > Actinopteri > Syngnathiformes > Syngnathidae > Phyllopteryx > Phyllopteryx taeniolatus. The sequence continues at coordinate 25,656,260 of NC_084507.1, forward strand.
GAAGATGGTTCAACTCACACCGCACCATACAATCATCTCGGGTCTAAAATAGGGTTGTCAATCACACTTTTTTGATGGCAAATGAATACTTTTATTGTGCTTTGACAATAGAAAATGTGAATAGATTTTAGTCAAAGCACTTCTCCCGTACTTATACTCTTCTTTTTTTTTTTTGGGTAGGACTTCACACTATTTATTCTCCATTTTATCGGTGCCATTGTTCAAGGCGCCGGCTCCTAAAATGAGCGAATCTCAACGGGGTGGTCATTGATTACGCATGGCTCGCTGTAATCTTCTGAAAAGACTCAGTCTTCCCGCCTTCCCCTCGTAGCTTAAAGCACTGATTTAATTTGCCCAGCAACCCCCCCACCCCCAAAGAGCCTTTGGAATCAGTCCAGTTGGCCACGACCAACCCCCTTAACGCCACTCCGAGCCACCACCTTTTTGTTATTAATACTTTTGTCGCTAGACAATGTGAGCAAACCTCACGCAAATAAGAAGACGGTATTTTTTTTGTATCAGGCGTCTAGCTGGAGCAGGTGTGTGAATATCTTGTCTGACCCCCCCGGACCGCTTACAGTGTGACTTCTTACAGTCCCTCCCTTGGACTGAGGGGCGTTATTGTCTGGGGGCGCTCGGACAGCGGGGCCTGGCGGACACTCTTTTAATAATTACGCAAATGGGCCGCTCCAGGTGTGGACCGGAGGGGAGAATTAAACCCCCAATTCCCCCGCCCTCCATTGCACCCCTCCCCCTACCCATCTTTTGTCTACACCAACGTACAAGATTTGAAAGCTACAATGTTGATGAAAATCATGTGACCATGTTAAAAAAATGGCCCTATCACATGAGGTGTAGTGTGACCCCCCCCCCCCCCCCCCACCACCACCCAACTCCCTGCCTAGCCCCCTTAGCGTAGTCCCACTCCCCTCTCTCTCACACACACCAACTGTGAAATTCAAAAAGGGTTTACGTGACAGATCCAAATAGGCCAACCCGCCGACCCCTCCCTGGCTACTGTAAGGGACACCCAGCAGCTGCCCCTTCACTATGGACACTGGGGCCCCAGCCAATAGTAGACCCCCCCCCCCCCACTCCACCCCGCCCTAGTGTGAATGAAATCAGAATTGTAATTGACAGGAAAGCGAAGGAAACGCCCCATTTAACCGGCACACACGCGGAATCAAATTACGCTCGGGCCCGAGCTTAAGGGGGGAGTACATTGGGAGGGAGGATGCACGGGTTAGGGTAAGGGCGGGGGGTTTTAAACTGTTGAATAAAAGGGGGAGGGAAGGTGCCTTGTAGGGTGGGGGGGGGGGGGGGGTTAACTAGGAGTGGGAATGGTAGAGTAACTACGGCAAACCCTCCTATCCCAATTACGTGATCATGGATGTATTGATAGCTATGATACGTCACAAAATCTACAGCACAATAAACATGAAAAGCCACTTGTTTTTTTCCCCACCACGAAATACTTCAAAATTTTGATGATGTCATGGCATTGCCGCAAGCACTTCCCATCAGCGTCCAATCAGATTGCTCGCCCGTCTATGCTGCTCCCAGCCACAAGGAAGCATACTTACGCATTATCTGTGGCCTGCTGTGATACGTCAGAAAGTGAAAAGTATCGATGCCTGATGTTGGTGATGTTATCCAATATCCATATTGTAATAATGATGCAATGTATCATTTTATTTATATGTTCTCCCACCCCTACAGAACAGCCTCGGGTTTTGGTTTCAAATTGTGATACCTGATGTTTGTGTATTAATACTGGGATAACAACGCGATGTATCGCAATATCACCTCGGCTTGAACCTTCAAACTGCTTTAAAGGAATCAAATATCTATAGTTGGTGAACCGATCCTGGGAAAACAATGTAATATCTTGCGATACTGATGCTTTGCCCCATCCCTAGAGAACATGTACCGCCTCGGCTTGAGCCTTCAAATTGTGATACCTAATGTTTGTGCATCGATACTGAGATGATGGGATGTATTGCGATATCACCTCAGCTTGAACCTTCAAATGATTTTAAAAGGTACCGGGTCTCGATATCTTATGGCAGTCATCAATACTGGGGTGATGATGCAATGTATTGCGATATCACTACTTTGTCCCACACCTACAGACATGTATCGCCAAAACATGACCCTTCAAACAGTTTTTAAGGTGTCAAGTATCGACACCTAATTTTGGTTTATCCATAAAGGGATACTGATGCAATATTTTGCGATATTGATACTGTGGCCCATCCCGAGTGAACGCATATCGCCTCGGGATGATTGTTTTTAAAGGTATCATGTATCAATACTTAATGTTATCTATCAATACTGTGATAACAATACAATGTATCGCAGTATTAATACTTTGTCCCACCCCGAGAGAACACATCTGGCTTTTTTCTTTTTTTTTTTTTTTAATTGTGTGCCAGCCCCAGCCCTCCCTCAAGAGAGACCCTCCCCCCCACCCTCCTCTTAATAGCCAAACACAAAGCAGAGCACGTGCAACACTTACAAAATAAAAGTACCTTACATGCTATGAAGACAGAGTAGAAATAAAGAGTATCATTATATGGAGAAATTGCACATCACAGACAAAAAAATAATAATTCTTAGTACTTTTGTTTCATGCCTTAATATTACATTTTTTTAATTACAATATTGCCATTTAGGCTGACATGTTGGCCTTCCATTGCACCACAATTTAAAACAACTTTTCAAAGTAAAAGAATGTGAATGACACTTGGCTTAGGAGGGGATTCAGGAAATTAGTTCTTAGTTGTTAGAAAATTGTTTTGTCGGGTCAAATTGACCGTTTTAACATGAAAGAAAAACATTTCAATCATTTTTGGGTTATGAACGCTCAGATATTGGCGATGAAATTGTTTGTAATTGAGCCAATAATGATACATAAACAATGGTGTTGTTTTTTTTTCTCGTTTTTGAGATTCAGACTGACTTCTGGCTCATTGAACATGTCATGAGTCAAATAGACTCAAGAACGTTATTGCTGTTCCTGAGAAACGAACCTAACAGCAGGGTTAAAAACACTTAAAAAAAAACAAACAAAAAAACACAAAAAAAACAAAAAAACAAATGAAGAGTAAAGCACCTTATTTACTAAGAAAAAAAAAGCGCATTTGATAAATACCAAACCGACCACTGATGGTGATATATTTGATAGAATTTGAAAGACATGCACATAAGGATTCCCTATCATTTTTGTTTACGTTGTATTTCTTGTTGCTATCATGACGAGAGAGGGCTGCCTCTTTATATACACGAGTATTCAAAGACTCTTTGTAAATAAATACACATTTATTTGCGCATTGGACATCTTGCTTCCACAAAGCTTTTTGATTACTTCGCCGATTTAGCACAGAAAAGAGAGAAAATCTTTTATTATTGTGATTATAATACACGTGACCCATCACATTTTGATTCAAATAGTATATGAGATAGATCCATATGTTTAACAAATATTATTTAAAGGGTTTAACTTAGTATTTCATCAAAATATATAATCAGACGCTACTATGATATCCTTTATGAAGCCTCTACTGTATAAATCCCAGTGAAATACGTTCAAGTTCTGATGAATTGTGTGTAATAATAATAATAATGATGATAATAATAACCCCTGAATGAAGACAAGTTTCTATATACATTAAGATGAAGCAATAAACGGTAATATTTTATTCAGACTACTTTGACTATTAGCACTCGTCGCAGCTCTTTGATTAGTAAAAATAAAAAATCTTCCAGGATAACTGCTGTGCTCTTCAGGGTCTTCTTTTTGCGTGATAAGTTGAATATTAAAGACTCATTTCACGATTTCTGAGCGGCACTGAGATGCCTAACGGCGCTAATGGTGCTAACAGGCGTCTTAGCTTTTAGCGTAGCTTCCAGACTTTGTCTCTGCTTTGTATTATGGTCGCATGTAGCCAAAGACCAACGTAAGACCGGAGCCAACTAAGTGTTAAAAACGCGATATCATACATTGTGAAAGCGAATCTGTGAAACATATCAGGTTTGGGTTGCCCAACAATCTAAAAATAGGCGCCATGTAAAACGAGGACAATTTTTAAGTTGACTATGGAGTTTCCCACTGCATGCTAGCAAGTTACCGTACCATACAGCTAAGATTTATCCGCATAAAAAAAAAAGCTTCACGACCTCAAGGCAAATGTTTTTCCAAATGGTATAGAGTATTTGCAGCGTAGTTTAATCAATACATGAAAATAGGATTGTTAAAAATATGTGCGTAAGTTTCATTTATGCAGCTCGCGCCAGTATGAAATACTTCGGGTCGCGACAAGTGACTCGAAACGGGCGATGGAGATGACTCGTGGCGACTTTCGAGTCCTTAAGTTCTTCTTAGTATTATTTTTTAAGGATATTGTAATATAATTTTTCTGTTCTAGTCAAAATAGAAGCCGTTGATGTTTTTTCTTGCTATGAAAATGGACTTTTATGCATTTATGTAGAATCCCTTTGAAGGAGTGATAGGAAATCCTTATTCTCAATGGATGCACTTAAGCAATTGTAACCAACTTTTTACAAAAATCGAGCAAGTAACGCATTTGAATGTACGAAGAAAACAGTCAACTTAATGCACTCATTTTTTTAATTACAAGCTTTAAGTTTTTGTTGCTTTTTGGAGGGGAATTTTTGGGAAAGAATTTGTGATGAGTTTTCAATATATTTGAGTTCTTCCGCATACATTTATAGAAAGTAACTTAAAATGACATTAAAAAAATACAGTTTTGTCAAATCTATTTTGCTAACATTGGTTTTCATTTCTTAGAACACAGAGAGTGGGGGTAAGGAAAAAAGTCAGTATCTGGATGTTATTTAAGAAAACAAACCTATTTAAAAGACCTTTTGTTTTTTAATTCAAATGACAAGAAGCTAATATATTTCTAAACAAGATGGGGGGGGAGTCAGTTTCTACGTAAAAAAAAAAAAAAAAAAAAAGTTTTATTTATGACAGTTACGGATGCCGGACGACAAGTGCCGCATTCACGACAGAATAGATTATTTTTTAAGAATTTGGAGATATTTTAGTCACAGAGCATCAATCTTGTGCCTCGATTATATTATTGTTATTATTTTTACGATTATTATTATTATTCATGTCCTACATTAGTAATTCCCCCTTGCCGCTCCCCCCTATACACATATATGCCTTCAACTGTAAGCCCATGGTACTGACTGCATTACACATTTCCTCTGTGATGATCAAAATCCAAAATCAAGGTCTAGGTCTTGACTGCGTACAACTTATTTCAAACATCTACAACTCCACTTTTCTTTTTGATTCACAGCGACAGAGCAGCTCGACGAAGGCCAACTTTTAGTGGGTTAGGCGGGCCCTCAAAAGCAAAACCGAGGCCCGGTGGTGTTCAAGAGGGCGCACTGCGTTAGTAGATCAATGTACTGTAACTAGATAGCACACGTAACACACAACAGGCTCATTACTGTACTAGTTTGCATGTATGTTGTGTGGTCACTTAGGATAGATTTTCATAGTTGGGAGTGTTTTCGGAGGTCAAAAGGTGGCGAGTTTTGACGCCAGGCTGTACCGCAGTAAGTTGTACAATTTACCCCCCCCAAAGGTATTGAAACAGTGCTTTGTTGAAAACAAATAATCACAAAATAATGCTGAAGTTGTTTATTCGCTAAATACCTGGAAATAATAGCCAATGCATCAAAAGAAAATGTTTCAGTCTAGCAGGGGTGTTAGGACTCATTTTGGCCAAATTGTACTTTTTTTTTTTTTCTCAAAACAAGCTGAATTTGAAATCAGAAGTCATGGAAAATAGTGACAGGCAAATATAAGACCCACAGAATATTGTGTTCTTTGGCAATATAGGCACCAAACCTAGCAAAAGAAGGAGTAGAGTATTTTCTTTCACCAGAAAAATAATTAGTTTCTAGCGTTTTCTGTTGTGTAGGAATCAGCAATAGAACAAAGGTTGGTTTCACCAAAAACACGTTTCTGACCATAAATCTGAGAAAATGCGCATGCAAAGAAACATGCCAAGCAGATCAGGGACTCTGACGCCAATATTCTTTGCTCCAGTGACACCTCAAACTATAAACCAACAGAAACAAGACTGAGAGAGGGCTTTTGATGGCAAAATAAAAACCTATTTACGGATGTACAACTATGAAACCAACCGTGAGAAACCCTGACTCACCGCACGGCTCGAGTTCAATGTCAGTGGCTTTTTTACATGCCGTTCGCCATTAACTCCATGAACTGAGTCATATTTTTCTCACAATTGCAACATACACTTCCTATGACCTATAGCACCACATACTGTTTATACCATACGTATACATAATCTGTTCAAGAGTCAGATGCCTAAACTTGCTCGACTTCCAACGTATTGGGATTTCTCTCTCTCTCTCAAAATCGACGTGACAAGCTGCCCTCTAATCTTTATCTTCAAATCAAAAGCTGTGCTGATCTCAAATCCAAAGTGATGTAACACCACCATCTACTGGTGTCTGTTTGTCAGTGCAGTCATGTAGAAGCTTGAACTTCACAGACAAGCTGGGTGAGACAGTCTTCCACACCTACCCGTAGAATAAAATCAAATACTTGAAAAATGTATTTAGCGGTGGCAGGAAACAGTTGGATTCCAGCTGGCGAATCTAAATGTCCACGGCAGTTACTGACTTGAGAAGGGATTTGGTGGGAACAAAAAATACTAGTAATATCTGTAAAAAGTGAAAGTAAATGAACATTTTGGTACAGATTTTCTGCTGAAATGAAGAGAAATCAATTTAACATGAAACATAAAGTTGACAACATTTGATTGACTTTAGTGGGCCCCGAAAAAATGACATCCCGGGCCTAGAGTTTGACATGCAGCCTAACATCCAGCAAAGGAATTAGCCTCACTGTTCCAATACTTTTGGGTGGCGAGTGGTCAGTATTTGTATTCACCTCACAGCAAATCGACTTGAAGTTTTATTTATTGGTCAAAACTTGACACATTTCCTGCTGCACGTGACGGGACCAAAGGCAGAAACTCACCATCTTCCTCCGAAGACGGCCGACAGTTTGTCTCTTGGTAGTGTTTCTCCAATATTTGCAGCACAAGTAGTGTGTGTGTGTGTGTTTCATGCCGGTTTAATAGTGGTGGTAGTGCGTTAGTTTAAGGGCCAGTGTCATCGGGCTGGCGTTAGTTTCTGGTTTCTCTGTGAATGGTGAAGCGGGTCGCCCAACCCTCCACCACCTCACGCGCATGTGTGTGTGTGTGCGCGCGTGTGTGTGCGCGTGCGTGTGTGTGTGTGTGTGTGTGTGTGGGGCGCTCTGTGGCTGACCGTCAACTTTTTTTGAGGGATGGGATCAAAAATGACAAGAAAAATACGGAAAAACAGGGAAAAAAAAAATATTTGAAGTCTGTTACAGTGTGTCATGCCCTCGACGAGGTATGCGATATTGCAGGTTTATTTCTTATAGCACACGTTTTTTTTGTGAATTACATTTTTCGGAAGACATTTTTATGATTAATTATTATTATTAATGTATCTGCTCCATGTTAGTTCTGGTTCTTTGTTATTTTTCCAAGATACAAGATGTATTGTAAATGTTTCTAATAAAAAGAACAAAATGAAAATGATCACAGTGATGGAAATGTTTTTGAAGATGTCATATTCAAAGGGAAAAGTGGTATATTATAATTTTAAATACAATATTAATGTGATGTGCTATAATTATTTTCGGAGGGTTCAAAACATTGTCATTTGTGCCCACTTCCCTGTTATGTTTTTCCTTCCTACACCAAAAATGCATACAGGTCAATATGAGCCGCTACATGTTTAAAAAAATAAATAAATAAATAAAAAGTTTGGATAATTATTGGAAAATGGCAGAAATAAAAACAATCACCTTTTCCATAACATTTTATACTTCAACCTAAGCTTGGAATATTTCCCTTAGATAAAATCACAATTTAAAAACTGCATTTATATTTACTTGTGTTATCTTAAAAAAAAAAGTTTTTTTAATAATAAAAAAAAAAAAAAAAAAAAAAAAAGGTATTTGAGAAGTTGCAAATACATTTTTCATGGCACTGTATATAATAAAAAGCAAACAAGGCTCATTGACTGCCAGCAATTTCAGAGTATTTTGACCAACAGAATATTGTGTTCTGTGACAATCCAAGTAGAAAACTTACCAAAAGAAAGAGCACTCTCTTCTTTCACCAGAAAAAAACATTTTTTGTTTCCTTTTTCTGTTTTTCAGTACAGAACAGTAGAACATGAGTTGGATTTTTAACAAAAATACCGCTTTCCAAAAAAGCGGAGAAAACAAGATTTTAATCAAAAGAAACTTGTCAAGAATACCAGTGACTTTGATGCTAATATTTTTTTGCGTTTGTGACTTCTCAAGACAAAAACAAGACCGAGAGACGGCTTTCGATGGCAAATTATATAAGCGACACTGACACAGCGCTTGGCTCAGTTGAACGTCAGTGGCTTTTTTTTTTTTTTATAAATACATGGAGTTCCTCATTTACTCCATGAAATGCAACATCTTTTCTACCTATCGCAACACACTTTCTACTGGCTACCACGACACATACAGTATTCTGTTTATACCATACATTTACATACTCTGTTCAAGTGTCAGGTGCCGAAACTGACTTCCAACGTGTTGGCATTTCTCTCCCTCATAATTGACAGGACAAGTTGGATTCACCACCTAACCTTTATCTTCTACTCGAAAGCTGTGTTGATGTCAAATCCAAAGCGATGCAACGCTGCCATCTACTGGGAACTGTTAGTCATTACAGTGGTAAAAAAAAAAAAAACTTAATTTCATAGACAAACTGGGTAAGACCCTCTTCTAGGGCGACTCGTTGGAAAACATACTTGACATCTAAGTCAGTGGCAGTAAATGGTTAGATTCCAGTTGACAAATAAACACACACATATATACATAGAGGCGGCACGGTGGACGACTGGTTAGAGCCTCAGCCTCACAGTTCTAAGGAGCGGGATTCAATCCCCGGCCCCGCCTGTGTGGCGTTTGCATGTTCTCCCCATGCCTGCGTGGGTTTTCTCCGGGCACTCCGGTTTCCTCCCACATTCCAAAAACATGCATGAACTGGAGACTCTAAATTGCCCGTAGGTGTGCATGTGAGTGCGAATGGTTGTTTGTTTGTATGTGCCCTGCGATTGGCTGGCAACCAGTTCAGGGTGTACCCAGTCTCCTGCCCGATGATAGCTGGGATAGGCTCCAGCATGCCCGCGACCCTAGTGAGGAGAAGCGGCTCAGAAAATGGATGGATGGATGGATATATACATAGAGTTTTTAAGCCTGTCCATGGTCAATTTGACACACAAAATAAGATCAGGGTTGAAATTAAGTGAACTCATCTCAGCGATCAAAATGACAATCTGTCATCAGTGTGGTGAAACATATTGTGTAATTAAACTTTGCATAGACAAAGTCAAATTGAATAACTACAAAGTTAATATTCTCTTTGTGCTCATCGGAAGACAATTCATTCAATTACACTGAATGAAAGAAAGTGCTTTATCTAGAAGCTTGTCAAAAAGACATGAGAGAGCTCTATTACAAATCAGATTTATTTGCACATATGCAGTCCAATATACATTGGATTGTTTGCTTTTCTTAAAAAAAAAAAACATTATCCTACACCACTCAGTTGAAAGACCTGTGAAGGCCAAACAGAACACACACAAACATCGGCTGGTTGTGTGCAATTAAAATCAAGCACATAAAATCCTGTCTGCCTTTATTTAAACTAATAATAAACAAAAATCCCTCCTGCATAAAATATAAGCGAGCGAGAGGGTTGACCTCCACAAGGCAAAAATAAAAAAAATGTCCCGGTTCAGTTAAGACAAAGCAGTAGAACGGTCTTCAGTATTTACTTTAAAATAAGCCTTTGGGGGGGGGGGGGTCGATCCTTTAACGGGACTCTCTGAAGACACGCAAAATAAGCCCCTCCCTTCAAAGAACAATCTTAAGTCTTAAAAAGCCAGACCAGGATCTGACGTTTGCATTAAAAAAACAAAAACGACACTTCACGCCCCTCATGGAGAAGCAGAGGTCCTCGCTAACAAGAAGCGAGGATTTAAAGCAATGCAAATAAAAGGAAAAAATCTAGTGTTGAATAAATATTTCGTGGGGGAAACATTTAGCATTCGGGGGAATTGGTCAAAGTCTTTGGGAACATTCTATTAACAGGAAATTCTGATGTTTGTTGGTGGATGATTAATCTAGTAATCTTAATTTTGACAGAGCTGGGATTGTTAAACTTCATTTGCACCAAATTTTTCTTAATCTCGCCTCCATTTAACCCTATTATGTTTGACTGACTCATTCTAAAGGTATCAAAAATACTACGTGCAGTGGTTTAACTATCAATATGGAAATGGTGTGTAACCATTAGATATAAATAGGGTTGCAAAATTACAGGAATTTTCCATGGGAATTAACAGGAATAAACCAGGAATTGACAAAATAGTGATCCTGACTAAAACAACTACCGTGCATTTTGTACAAGTATATTGATTGATACCTTGACTGACGTGTCCTAACTTCCAAGGTTTTCGTTGTTTTGCAAAATTTTATTTTCTATAGCAATATGACACTGCTGTAGTGAAGTTTTGAAAAAATAAATAAATAAAATAAAACAAACAAAAGTGCAATTTAGGTACTGTCATCCCCTCAACATGGGCAAGGAGAGCTATCTACATACTTCGTATGGATGTCGTCTTATAACAAAACAAATTGTTTATATTTATGATACCTTTCCATTAAATTACACTCAATTTGCTATTAATACCATGGAAAGTTTCCAATTTGGAATATTTCTATAGTTCCCCATCTGAATTGCCCAAGGAAGCTCTCTAGAAATTTTGCAACCCTTCATATAGCCTATACAATGTTTATTGGGATTTTTTTCTTTTGTAATGGGTCAAATTGACCCAGGAACATTATCGCTGTCCCTGAGAAACCAACACAACAGGAGGGTTAAACATCTATATGTCCACTCCCTCTCTACAATAGTCTTGGTGGAGAACCAAAGTGGTTACCTCTCCCCAATTCTTGGTCTTCCCATCCGTCTGTCTGTCAGCATCTAACTGTCTGTGCGCGGCTCAGTTGTTCTGGCAGCAAATGCCCTTGTTGGATGCGTTCTGGGTGGGCTCCACCGTGATGGGCACCACGTTGGAGGCGGGGGAAAAGTCAGAGTCGCTATGTCCCGACATCTGCCGCTGCGACACGATGTTGTAGATGGCTGAGTGTGGACACAGGGGGGGCGAGAGAGAGAGAGAGAGAGAAACAGGAGAGGGTTACGTACATAACGGCGACAAGAATTTTGTGGCATCTTTTTCTGACTTTTTCCCTTTCCTTCTCTTTTTCCCTCTTTCTTTCGATGAGAGCCATTCTTTATTCATGCATCCTTTAGATCTATTCTTCCTTCACAAACATATTTTTCTGCCTGCCTGCCTTCCTTCATTCCCTTCTTGTCCAGAGACACCTTTTTTTTTACCAACATATTTTCCTTCCTTTCCTTCCTTCTTTCTTTCCCGCAGAATGACTTTATATTCTTGTATCCTTCCTTCTTTCCTTTGCTTAAACCTACATTACTGTCATTGTCCTTTTGTTTCTAACCTCCTGCCTTCCTAGCCCTCAGAATCGCCTTTTTTCCTGGCATCTTTTTCTAACGCTATCCTGCATTTCTCCCCTCCTTTCTACTTTCTTCTTCCTTTCCTCCCTACAGACCTGCCTTTTATTCATCCTTACATCCTTCCTTCCTACCTTCGTTTCTGCCTTCCTTTCCCCTCTCCCTCAGACACACTTTTTTATTTGACTAATTTAAAAGAAACAAGTACATAATTTAAAAAAATATACCTACTTTTGTCCCATCCTTTTTGCAATACTTAAGAAAATCTATGAACATAATGGTCTGTTCGTAACTGACATTATTAGTGAGGCATACATTTTGTGGGTATAGTTTGCATAAAACTGATTTTGGTTGCAATTTATTTAGGGTCAAAATATTAGAAACTACCATCACTGCCATGTACAACCCCAATTCCAATGAAGTTGGGACGTTGTGTTAAACAAATAAAAACAGAATACAAGGATTTGCAAATCATGTTCGACCTATATTTAAATGAATTCACTACAAAGACAACATATTTAATGGTCAAACTGATAAACTATTGTTTTTAGCAAATAATCATGAACTTAGAATTTTATGGCTGCAACACGTTCCAAAAAAGCTGGAACAGGGTCATGTTTACCACTGTGTTACATCACCTTTTCTTTTAACAACAGTCAATAAACGTTTGGGAACTGAGGACACTAATTGTTGAAGCTTTGTAGGTGGAATTCTTTCCTATTCTTGCTCGATTTACAGCTTCAGCTGTTCAACAGTCCGGGGTCTCCATTGTCGTATTTTACGCTTCATAATGCGCCACACATTTTCAATGGGAGACTTTTGAACTTTGCGTCCATAACAGTCCGGATGGTTCTTTTCCCCTTTGGCCCGGAGGACACGATGTCCACAATTTCCAAAAACAGTTTGAAGTGTGGACTCGTCAGACCACAGAACACTTTTCATCAGTCCATCTTAGATGAACTCGAACCCAGAGAAGCCGGCGGCGTTTCTGGGTGTTGTTGATAAATGGCTTTTGCTTTGCATAGTAGAGTTTCAAGTTGCACTTACGGATGTAGTGCCAAACTGTATTTACTGGCATTGGTTTTCTGAAGTGTTCCTGAGCCCATGTGGTGATATTTTTCCTTCCTAAATACACACATCACACACATGCTTCCTTTTCATCTCCCAGTGAGCTCATTAATAACGTCAATTGCTACAGGGGCTTGTTTATGCCAATTCTCAAGAGATAAGACTGGATGCTGAAATGGTGCAATGGAAGTTGAGGTATCACAAAGCTCTTAATGGCAGGTGGTGCAAACTTTCAGGCTGATTTGAATCAAGGTGGTCGATTTTAGACACTTTGGGAGGTCATTAAGTCAATTCCAGTTCAGTTCTACGTCATATTTATCCATTGATGTGAACTAATACAAAGCAGGTGCAGAAGGCTAAGAGTGAGAGGTGCTTTGTGGTAGCCTCAGTGCACCCACTGAAGCGAGGTACGATTACGTGTATGTTGCTGCCATCTACAGGCTGATGAGGGATGGTGTATGATACCAGGGAATTTTGATCGATGATTAAAAAAAAAAAAAAAAAAAAAAAAAAAAAAAAAAAAAAAAAAAGCATCATACTTCTGTGCCTGGTACAGTAATTCCCAACCCCGATGTCACCAGGGGTGCCACAGGAAATTATCCAAATTCACTTAAGTGGTCCAAAAATGACCATGATTTAAGATCGTGTTTTAGTTTGGTAAACAGTGAACAATTATTTTTTAAAAAGTAAAGAAATGGCTTCAAGCTGTTTAATGCCACTCGGCACCCCTATATACATAATGACCATGAGACTCATTGCTTGCAAAAAATTGGTATTTGGGCTAGTCGAGGCAATTCATGTAATCTAATTTATAACGCACAAATTGATTTCCAAGTGCTTACAAAATAATTTAACAAATTAAAAGTCACCTGTGAGGATAGTTTGGAAGGCAAGCTCCACATTAGACGAGTCCAAGGCTGACGTCTCCAGGAAAGACAGGCCATGTTTTTCTGTACAGAAAAAACATTAACTCAAGAACTCTCCAATATTTTAAATATTTTAAATGTTACAACACTGACGTTAACAAAGCATTTAGTCCCCCCCAAAAAACTAATGGAACGGCTGAAGAGGATTTCATTTAGATACCTGCAAAGGCCCGGGCCTCGTCGGTGGGAACGGCCCTCAGGTGGCGAAGGTCGCTTTTGTTGCCCACCAGCATGATGACGATGTTGCTGTCTGCGTGGTCCTGCAGCTCCTTTAGCCAGCGTTCGGCATTCTCGTACGTCAGGTGCTTGGCGATGTCGTAGACCAGCAGCGCTCCCACCGCGCCTCGGTAGTACCTGCAAAATAGCAACGATGGGACATTTAGGACAACTATACAGTGTTGCTCAGCTATATGGTTGTTTACATGCTGCGGCCCCACTAAATCACACTTTTTTTTTTTTTTTGGTCTGTCAAAGAAATCCTTGCTATATTGCAAAACATCAGTGGTTCGCAACAATTGTCTGTACCGGTCTCTACCGGGTGATTGAAAAGTAACTCCCTAATTTTATGTACTTGTAAATTTATTTCTGAACTCTAATTCTTCCATGAAATGAACATGAGAAGAAAGTGTATTGCATGGAGTTTTATTTAAAATTCGATATGGGCGCCAGGATTAGCCACCAGTTTCTCAAGCCACCTGGGAACCGCATTAACTGATTTCACAAGGAACTCTTATGGGATGGAAAACATAACTTGTATTCACCCTTCAAGTTCTTCCAAAGTCGTTGGTTTGGGAGAATAGACTTGCTCCTTTAAATCATGGAACATACACAAAACTATTTAGCAAAATATTACAACATACAAATAAATAAGTATTTTAAAATAGGGAGTTACTTTTCAATCACCCTGTATACCGCAGATTTTCACCTACTGCTGGTGGGTACAGAACGTATCCCCCGTGATAAATTGGGGTTCGCTGTAGGCTATTAATGTGATTAAATATCAAATATGTGGATTTCACTTACGCAGAAGTGATGGCCCGGTATCGCTCCTGTCCCGCCGTGTCCCAGATCTGCGCCTTAATGGTTTTGCCCTCCACTTGGATGCTGCGTGTGGCAAACTCCACACCGATAGTGCTCTTGCTCTCCAGGTTAAACTCGTTGCGAGTGAAGCGGGACAGCAGGTTGCTCTTCCCGACGCCCGAGTCACCAATCAGCACCACTAACGGGGGAAAAGGAGGACAATTAGTCTTAGGATCAGCATCAAACTGGACATCACTGTTTAAACAGTGCCTATATAGTGAGTTGGGCATTTTGTAGTTCTCTTTGAAAGTGTAGTGAGTATAGGTTATAGTGCCCTCAATGTATCTGACAATGTTATTCGATTAATCGTTTCAGCCCTAGACAGTGATTACGGAGTAGGGAATGATGAATGCGACTGTTCGGAATCATTCACTCATTCCATACTCCTGAATCACTATGCAGTGATTTTTGTATTCAGTAACATGTTAGTTTATAAACCCAGCAACGGCTGGTAACTCCAAAAACCTTACTGGGGCACTCCTAAGGCAGGGTACTACATTATGTTCCTAGCTGCAATGAATACAAGCAATCTATTTTATTACATAGTAAAGGAAGACATTTCTTAAATGTTCAATAATGAATCATTTAATTCTGTGTTACCAAGTTCCTCATATTCTGATTTTTGTCAAGTGAGTCAGCCTGACACCATACCGCCGTTACGAAAAAGGAAGTTTAATGCTACAGCTTGCAGCAACTGCATTGACAAACAAACCAAGTCATATTTCAACACTGCTGCAATGCGTTAGTCATAGCAATTATGCCATTAAAAGAAATGGGCAGGCAGCTTTATCTCGAAAAGTTATTCAAATTTATCCTGAATGTTGGGTGGAGGAAAATCATCATTAGGCAATCATTAAGACGAGCAATACAATATCTCCGTTACACACCCATTCACAAGCACATTGTTGATGTTTCTGCTGACTATAGACAGACTTTCTTGACAGCGCTTATATCAAAACGTCAATCCTCACACCCATTTATTATTTATGGCAGCCTAGTCGTAAGACTGTGGATGCTCACATGAGCTATGCAGCTAATTCTGGGGAGGATGAACCTGTTTGGTCAGATTAGATCACTTAATGCCTATGGAATCTCCAACAATTTTTCAAATTAAAATGATTAAACGGGTTAAATCAGTTCTTAGTACAACAAATTAAAGCAGCTTTTTATTACAAGCTAGAGAGCTTTTTATTTATTGTTTTTTATCATTGTATTCATTTTTATATTACTCGCATTTTGCTGTAAATGAACAGAAACTAAACTGACATACTGTTAATGTGTTGCAGATAGATACCAAGATCGACTTTTCAGGGTTCTAGCATTGATTCCTGTGGGAACATATTTATACATAAATTACAAAAAATAAAAATAAAAGGCTTTGAAATGCTGTAAATGAACAGAAGCTGCCAGATCGCAAGTTAGATGAACTTTCAGGGTTCTAGCATTAACCCCCGTGGTACACCGTCCGGAAATAGTCTGCTTTTCATAGTATATGCCATTTTATTGTCATTTAGATGCATAGTGACGCATGCTTTTCTGCAAACCAAGAAATCTGGTACTTCCATTTTGGATTTTCCTTAAGTCAAGTTGATTTGTGGCGAGTAAAATTAAAGAAGACAGCAAGGAAGCCTTGGGTTGGACAGCTATGGATAACTTCTTGTGCTGACGATGCCCAAACGGGGTGGAAGTGTGACTCAATGTCGTGCTCGCTCGGCTTGTATCACAGCAAACAGCGAGGTTGCAAAAAAGGAACAAAAGGAGAGGCGGAAAAAGTTAAGAAGCAATAAAACCCAAGGCTGACTGAGACTCTGTCACTACTTTTTTTTTTTTTTTTGCTGAGACCAGTTGGCCTGGAAGCAAATCTCATCTATTTTCTCTGTAACAAAGCTTTTGTATGGCTTTACGCAAACACACACACTTCATGCAGGTATTTCCAGTTTGACAACGCTGGCTTGTTTAAGGCTTGAAAGTTCCTCTTGTTCACTTCAAGGTACAACTATGAATGACTATTTTCATGCTAGCCTGTTCCTTTTAACAACTTTTTTGTGTGTAGGAAGCAGCAGTGATCGTGATGGCATATGAACAAAAGGCATCAAAAAGTCAATTGTTTTCATTATCTGGGAGAAAACACTCAGCACATTCTCAATGATTCCAGTGAGTGAAATGGGACAGGGGCCAAAAGTTAAGATAGTGCTGTGTGTCATGGTGATAGTATGACCTCCCTGGCTTTTACTTAAAAGCAAATGAGCTACCATTCAAAAGTTTGGGGTCACTTTTTTTTTTAAAGCACTATTTTGTTTTTTTAAAACCTTATTAGCAATATCTAGACCTGTGATTCCCAACTTGTGTGCTGTATGAGATAATCAGGTATGCTGCAGGAAATTGTCCAAAAATTATTATTCATCAACTACAAATATAACTATTCATCTACGTCAGCAAAGTATAGAGACAGGCGGAACAATTCAATGCTCTTCTACTAGATGACAATAAAACCTGTGTATCCACTCTTTACGCCTTTTTGTTTGATGGTGTACCATGAGATTTTTTTTCCAATGTAAAATATGTACCTTGGCAGAATAAAGGTTGGGAAATGCTGGCCTAGAATGTATTTCTGATTAATTTTATGCTGGTGTTACAGCAGGCATCCAACATAAGGGCTGTGACAGTTTGGTCTAAGACACAGGAGGTGCTGAAGGAGTGTTTTAATGGAGTATATTTTGATTCGAACATATTTTTTTATATATTATTATTATTTTGTGTATTGTTTGATCTTTACTATGTACAGCACTTTGTTATTGCTGCCTTTTTAAGTGTTCTGTTAAAAAAAAGTTGAGTACATTGATTTAAAAAGTGCTTTTGTTTAAAAAAAAAAAAAAAAAAACATTTCTGAGCAACCCAAACATTTGATCAGTAGTGTATATGTATAAAGCTGTATAAACACTAGCGCTTTTAAAAACAAAACAAAAAATCGATATTGTATTTATGAATAATTGAATGTTATCTTCACATAAAAATACTTTTTCCACAAATAAGGACAGTCTAAGTAACCCGAAACATTTTGAACGACAGTGTATACAGCGTATCTGCAAACACAAGTCCTTTTTTAGAAAAGAAAATCTAGAACATATTTCAGGTTAATGTTATTTTTGAGAATAAAAAAAAACCTGCATTTCTTTTAAAAAGACATTTCGAAGTAACCCTAAGCTTCTGAACGGTGGTATACAGTATCTGTATACATCTATAATAGACACTAGGCATTTCTTGGGAGGGAATAAGGGTGCCCCCAAACTTTTTGAACGGTAGTGTATATGTATTTAAATCTTGAATTTAATTCTGACAGCCTTTATCGTCATTTTTTTGGGAGTGGGGGATACAGATTTAATCATAGACAATTGGGACATGATCTTTGTCTGAAGCCGAGTAATTAGACGCAGCCTAATTATTTCAGTGTACTTTGTTGCGTTTTCAGGGCGTCGGTGTGACTGCCACCACGTCCGAAGATGATGGCGTCGTCGCCGCCCTGTACAAGATGATTCCTCGCCGCAACAGCCGGTTGGCTTAGCTTCACAAAGTGAGGTAATGGTGGAAGTAAAATGGCCCGGGGACGAATGCTTTAAAAGTCAAGCCCTTACCTGTGTAGCAGCAGGTGCCGTCGCCCTAATAGATGTTAAAGTCGTCGGGGAAGACAAGTTGGGCGTCACTTGAGCGCAGGTAAGCTATACGTAGCTAGATAGAAGGGAAAAAGAAAACAAAATGGAGCGACTCACCTTTGAAGAGATAATCATATTCATCTTCCCGGCCCGTCATAGTTTCTCCTCAATCGACGCGCTCACGTTCGTCCAAGTCGAGCGAACTTCTCTGCGACCAGAGAGACGATGACGACAGCAGCGGATGGCAAACGTAGCCGGTCAAACAGCACGTCGTCAGCGGTGATGTCGTCGTCTTCTCTTCCCCCCACGGAAAAAAAAAGGCAAAAGTGTGAACCTAAGTTTGTCGTCGTCTTCCTCGTTCGGTCTCGGCTTTCTTGTCACTAGTTGGCAGTAACAAACCCAAGCGGCGGCGGCAGCAGCAACACGTCACCGGTTCGTTACGCCTCTGCTCGACTCCCATTGGTTGGAGGCCAGCCAACGCATTACGCGCCTCGACGCGATTGGGCCGCCGGCGTGTCACTCGTGATTTGGATTCCTGTGGATGACGTAGGCGGCAAGGCGGTTCTGAGCCTCCCTCAACAGGTGATACGAAGCAGAAGACAGAAGCACAAAGTCAACTCACAATAAACGCAAATATTTTAAGTTTTCTTCAAGTATCTTTACTTTAGGTGAGTATTTATTTTTTTCTTACAACTTTTTACTACTCCATGTAGTGCCTTGATTTTACGAGTGAAATTAGTGCTCCTAAACTCAGTTTACTCGTACGCCCCGCCCCCCCTAAAAAAATATTGTTTCTGAACCCTGGGGGGCAGCACGTTTGAGAACATCTGTGTCCAGATGAAATTGAGGGGATGTCAAAAGGTCAGGATTAAGTTTTGTGGCTTTCAAGAGTGTTGGGATTGACCATAAATAAATACATTTTGACGGTGGCATCCCACTACCATAAATTGTGACCACTGTATTCTGAGCTCTGGGGCTCACCTTTGAGAATATTTGAGTTCAGTTGAAAGTCAAGGGACATCAGAAGGGCATGATTGACCATAAGGAAAATAAGAGTGAGGTCACACATTCTGACGGTTGCGTGCCACTATCACAAATCGTGACCACCATATTCCGAGCCTACTAGTAGACTGCCTATCACGGCATTGTTGCGTGTTGCATTTCCTAACCCCACAAAACCAAACAACTCCTATTTAAAACTTATTGAAAAAGGTTTTATTTCAGAAACTGACAAGTGCCATATGCATTTTACTGCAGCTAGCGTCATCGCCAATGTGGCCAATCACGAGCCCATACTTATTTACATCAGCACGGACTCGTCACTCGTCATCATTTACGTCCTCAAACATCTCAGATTTCTCGTTAACTCGCTTCTAATATAGCTTTGATTATTATGATTGAAAGTGACAGTAAAATATAATATAGTCATTTCATAAAACAATCCAAGAAAAATGATCAGTGATCAGGTCACAAATCATAATCCATACCATTTCAGTGTAATTTTATAGTTATGTAAAAATTCTTGTCTTGGCTGTTTTTCAAGAAATTATTTTCTTGGAGTTGTCTGGTTTTACTATGAAATGATATCAAAGACATCCAAGTTTTTTTCCCCCCAAATCAACCTCCTAATTGTTTACTTTATATCAATTTAAAATACCTTAAATAAAAATAATTCGCTTTAACCTGGAAACCAGAAATTAAACACTCATTTTACTAAATTCACAACAAATGGAGTTGTCTGCTTTTGCATTTGAACTCTTGAAATGGCATTTTTAGAGATTTTATAGCATAATAATTCACAGTTGTATCCGTTACATTTTCTGCATCCTTCATTTCCCCAAAAGAAGACAAACTATTGATGATGTACTTTTCTAAAAAGAAATTATTTAAGATGCTGTTTCATTTTTAAATGTCTAATATAAAATACTATTGTGAACTAAGTCACATTCACAAACTACTTGTAGGCCCAAAATACACAATTTAGGGGGTTACATCATTTCATGTGCAAAAATAATAATTCATTTACCCATATATTCCATGATATTCCAAAAACAAGACTTCATAATAAAGCACAGTTAATATGCAATGGTCAACATTTTGATCACAAATCATTTATTTCAGCAGGAACATAAGCACCTCACATAATTTGTCACTGAGCGAAGCTTTCCCTTTAAAATGTGTATTTAAAAAAAAAACAAAAATGAACATCTTGTAGTTGTATTATTTAAAATACAGCTAACCCAGGAAGTACAGTACAACAGGCAGGATAATGTATTTATTCAGATTTCACCAGCCTGCGCAGGTTCAAATCAGTCTTTTTTTTTTTTTTAAATAAAGGAGGCCACATGTCAGAATCAGAATCATCTTTATTTGCCAAGTATGTCCAAAAAAACACAAGGAATTTGTCTCTGGTAATTGGAGCCGCTCTGGTACGACAACAGACAGTCAATTGACAGAGAACACTTTTGAGACATAAAGACATTGACAAAAACAGTCACTGAGCAATAAAGTCTCATGGCTCGGATCTCCCCCGTCCCCACCGAAGGTCCACGCTTTCCCTCGGAAGCTTAGATGTTCTTGCAGCAAGGTTTCTTCTCCTCGGTGGGTTCCAATCTGGGGGTGTTCAAGGTGACGGCGCTGATGGAGCCTTGCGTCACTTCCTTATTGCTCACCTTCTTGTGAATCTCTACGTCGGGGGAGAAAAATGATCACCGCAAACTAAATAATACACAAAATGATACTTCTTCTTTTTTTAGTTAGCAGTGTTACGCAAAAAAAAAAAAAAAATCCATATGTATTTTGTGGGAAGCTGGTATATAGACCAAGGGTTAGGGTTAGGGTTTAGGTTTAGGGTTGAAATGATAGGTTGGGGTTTACAGTTTGGATTAGTAGGGTTATGCTTGCTATGCGGCTTGGAATGGACAATCTATAAAAAAATTTAAAAATGATTTTAAAAAATGACTGAGCAATTTGATTTATGGATGCCCTGCAATGTTAAACGGCAAGCCTTATAGACTTTTTAGGCTGCACATAGACTATACGGTACTTTATCACTTTTATTAAACCATAAAAGGATAGAGTGACAGTCAAGGAAGAAGCGCGTTGCTACAGAGCGGGGTCATAACGAGAGCGAGAATAACAAAAAAGAGTGGGGAGATGTTGAGAGGTTCAGCCCGCCCTCATTCACTTGAATGTACCTGGCACGCAACGTACATCGCTCGCATGCATTTTGGCGACAATGACCAGAAGCTTCGCTATTTCATCCATGGGTACATATGAAATTATAAATATATATAGTTAAGAATTGTTGTAAAACACAATATGTGTCGTATACTTTATATACTGTATTTGGATTTAAATTTTTGAACCAAGTGATCGGCCACTCATGAAAACTAGTTGCTGAGTTCAGTCAGGTTCGGCTGCGTTGCTCGGTGCGCGGATTAGGGTTATAAATTTGGGATGATGGTTTGGATTAGTGGTTAGGGGAAGGGTAGAGTTAGGGGTTATGGGTGTGGGTTAGGGTACGGTTAAGGTTAGGGCTCAGTGTTAGAGGTTATAGTTTGGGATAAGGGTTAGGTTGAGGTTTGGATTCAAATTAAGGCAAAATGAAGATGATTCTGATTAGGGTTTACAGTTTGGGATGAGGATTTGGGTTCAGGGTTAGGGGCTAGTGGTAGGGTACATTTAGGGTTATGTTGTGGTAAGGGATAAAGGTTAGATGTTAATGAGTTCTGATCCAAGTCCAGATAAAGACGAGTATTGTGATTTTGGCTATTCGTGCCATTAGTGCCCACTTGTATCAACGTAGGGGAGAAAGCCACCACATGAGATGAGAAGTGAAAAAACTTGCGGTGTGTGGCAAACACTTAGAAATGTGCAGTACCGCCACCTGCAGGACTGGAGGGAAACAGCTTTGTCCAGAAAGTCAAATAATTGAGCATGCTTAAGATTATCGGCGGAGGTCTCTACTGACTGATGTTAAGCAGATGTTGAACATATAACGCCAAGATGAAATGAAAGGTACAGCAATTACCTGTTAAGACAGTGTTGAATGCAGCCTCCACGTTCGTTGACGACAAAGCGGAGGTCTCCAGAAACAACAGACCTTGTTTCTCTAGACAAAATAGAAAAAAGATTTTTTTTTATTACTATATACTTTCATTATATATTCAGTGCCTCATAAATGCATTATCAGAATCCGCTTTATTGAACAAGTATTTTACAAGACACAAGGAGTTTGTCTCCGGGAGTTGGAGCCACCATAGTATATGTATGAACTCTTCTTTTCCTTTGGGCTTGTCCCGTTAGGGGTCGCCACAGCGTGTCATCCTTTTCCATGTAAGCCTATCTCCTGCATCCTCCTCTCAAACACCAACTGCCCTCATGTCTTCCCTCACGACACCCATCAACCTTCTCTTTGGTCTTCCTCTAACTCTCTTGCCTGGGAGCTCCATCCTCATCATCCTTCTATCAATATACTGACTCTCTCTCCTCTGAACGTGTCCGAACCATCGAAGTCTGCTCTCTCTAAGTTTCTCTCCAAAACATCGAACCTTGGCTGTCCCTCTGATGAGCTCATCTCTAATTTTATGCAACCTGGTCACTCCGAGAGCGAACCTCAACATCTTCATTTCTGCCACCTCCAGCTCTGCTTCCTGTTGTCTCTTCAGTGCCACTGTCTCTAATCCGTACATCATGGCTGGCCTCACCACTGTTTTATAAACTTTGCCCTTCATCCTAGCAGAGACTCTTCTGTCACATAACACACCTTACACCTTCCTCCGCCCGTTCCAACCTGCTTGGACCCATTTATTCACTTCCTGACCACACTCACCATTGCTCTGGACTGTGGACCCCAAGTACAACCCCAATTCCAATGAAGTTGGGACGTTGTGTTAAACATAAATAAAAACAGAATACAATGATTTGCAAATCATGTTCAACCTATATTTAATTGAATACAATATATTTAATGTTCAAACTGATAAACTTGATTGTTTTTAGCAAATAATCATTAACTTAGAATTTTATGGCTGCAACACGTTCCAAAAAAGCTGGGACAGGTGGCAAAAAAGACTGAGAAAGTTAAGGAATGCTCATCAAACACCTGTTTGAACCTCGCCCCATCTTTGCTTGTGAATGACTGAGCAATTCAGGGGAAGCTCCTTTTCTACCCAATCATGTCACCCACCTGTTCCCAATTAGCCTGTTCACCTGTGGGATGTTCCAAACAGGTGTTTGATGAGCATTCCTCAACTTTCTCAGTCTTTCTTGCCACCTGTCCCAGCTTTTTTGGAACGTGTTGCAGCCATAAAATTCTAATTCTTAACGATTATTTAATAAAAACAATAAAGTTTATCAGTTTGAACATTAAATATCTTGTCTTTGTAGTGTATTCAATTAAATATAGGTTGAACATGATTTGCAAATCATTGTATTCTGTTTTTATGTATGTTTAAAACAACGTCCCAACTTCATTGGAATTGGGGTTGTACATGTAGGCTACTGGAAGTAGTGCAGCCAAGAGAAGCGCTACCAAATGAAGACAGTAGGACTTTTGGGAGTAAATTGATACAATTTCTTGGAAGGAATATTAGAACTACATCATGGACCAAGAACATAATCATCTATACCTGCAAAGTCCTTGGCCTCCTCCGTGGGTACCGACCTCTCCGACTCCAGGTCGGACTTGTTGCCCACCAGCATGACCACGATGTGGGGGTCGGCGTGGTCAAAGAGCTCCTTCAGCCAGCGCTCCACGCTCTCGTAGGTCAGGTGCTTAGTGATGTCGTACACCAGGAGGGCTCCCACCGCACCTCGGTAGTAGCTGTTGGAAGTCATCGATAGGTACGTGTTGTGAGGATAAGTGAACAGTGTTCCCTAACTATATAGTGGTTCATCGTTCGCACCCCCACTATATTGCAGAGTTTTAGATGCCACAAGATGTTGACAAAGCACTACTTTTCTCTAAATGAAGCTCCTCAACACACTTCAACATAGTTCCTTGGCACCAAGGTGCCACAAGCACTACTTTTGTTTAAATTAAGCTCCGCAGCTCACTTCAACATAGTTCCCTAGCACCAAGATGCAGGAAAAGCACTAGTTTTGTTGAAATTAACTTCCTCAACTCACTTTAACATAGTTCCTCAGCACCAAAATGCCACATGATGGCAGAAACCCTAGTTTTGTCTAAATGAAGCTCCTCAGTTCACATTGGGAAACATTGCCCCGTTCCATAGCCAGCCGTGAATAATGCGGGTTGTTTTGCAGGGAACGTGGCGTCAAATGTTTATCCTGAAAACATCACAGAGCACACGCGTGTGTGTTTATGGTGTCAGCAGCGACTCACGCCGATGTGATGGCCCGGTAGCGCTCCAGTCCCGCAGTGTCCCAGATCTGCGCCTTGATGGTGAAGGTGTTGAGCTGCACGGTGCGTGTGCTGAACTCCACGCCGATGGTGGTGCGGCTGTCGTGGTTGAACTCGTTCTTGGTGAAGCGGGACAGCAGGTTGCTCTTGCCCACGCCTGACTCTCCAATCAGAACAACTGAGGAGGCCACAAAAAAAAAACAATACGAAACTGAACCCGTTTATCGCAGGGGATACGTTCCAGATCCGCCCGCCACAGGTGAAAATCCATGATAAAGAGAGATTATATAAAAACGTGTGATGTAGTTTTACCCACATTTAAACTGATTAAAACACATTAACTTGTTAAAACCCACCTTCTACATCTAATTTACAAGTCAACGTAGTGCTATATTTTTTTGGTGCCCGTTCTCACTCTTGTGGAGAAATGGGAAACTAGCATATAACATCACTTAACGGAAAGGAAAGGAAGACTCTCTCGCTTGCCTAGTTCCCCAAATAAGAGGCAAAGCGTGCTCGCTTCCCAGTTGAGGTTGACTGTAAAACTGACATAAAACAAAAGACAAATATTGTATATTTAAACACTAAACTGTTCAACCACCAAACCATATTTCATCCAACAAAATTCTGCTAGCTTAATGCTAACATATAATGCCAAACGCCATAGACCGGTTAACGGACATTAGCATGTTACACAACACTAAATTCGGACTTGCCTGTATGCTGTAAAAGCACGTAAGGCTCACTTACTCACTTCAAAAATGTGCGATATAGCGGTGGAACATTATTCTTTACATTCAATTACAGTGAAGCATACTTTTTTTTTTATATATATAAATATCTCAACTGATTTATTACAGTTTTCAGATTTATTATTATTATTATACAACTGGGCAGAGGGAAGTCTGGGCGTCCCTACTAAAGCTACTGCCCCAGCGACCCGACCTCGGAAATGCAGTAGAAAATGGATGGATGATTTTTTTTTTATGTTAACATGCTCAGATGACACTTTTGTATCTTTGATGTTGAACTTGAGGAATAAACTACTTTGGCTGTTTTGGAGGTCACCGTTCACTCTGCGGTAGCCATGTCTCTTCCCCTCCCCTGCAGACCTGGTAATAATGCCACTTTTTCCACTAGCGTCCTCCACTACTCAGTAACCACTTGTGCAAACAACAGCCACCATCCCCAGTGTGTGGGCAAGCATGAAGCTTTCTGCCACAATGGACTGTTGATTCTCAGGAATTTTTTTTATTTTTTATTTTTTTATACTTGACGGTATTACGTTACAATTTTTCCCCTTTTGGTTGTTTTAGCAGGAAAAGCAATAATTGCACAATCCGGCATAATCTCAGGGGTACAATTTAATAGAGGAAACATCATTTTTAAGTGATTCATTGAATTTGTGTGGTTATTTAGAGAATGACTATTGTTGGATTTGACTACCCTTTTGGCTTGTTTGTGGCCATTTTTCATTCCGAGAGTACATAGTCTACAATAAAAAATAATTTTAAAAAGTTTTTTAAAATTGCTTTAACTGCATAAAGTTTTGAACATTGTTATCATTAGTATACAATATTCATCCCTTTTCATTTTATAACCCTTTAAATTCCAGTTTGTTTGCACAATGGGCCGGTTGTAAAACAATTTCAAAAATCAACTTTTACATATTCTAAGTACAATATCACCGTTTTTTTTTCTTGTATTGCTAATAGTACAGTCTTTCTACTTCTGTCACTTATTAAATAACAATGTAATTGTTCTCCATGATCAGAAGAGCATATCGCCACTTTTTAAAATCTAAATTGTGTCCTTTTTGGGCCACTGGAGTGCAGTAAGCCATTAAACACACCTCTTTCGGAAACTAAGAACATTATATGAAATTTCTTCGTGGTCCAAAAATAAACAAATGATAAAATTTGGTAGAAAATGTAAATATATATATATATATATATATATATATATTATATATAGTTCTATATAGTTTTATATAGTTTTATATTCTTTTACATTTGCATGAACACAGCCAAATGTTATTTATGTATTTATTTTTTTTCTTAAATAAAGGAAGCGCAGTGGATACAAATGGCCAGCACAAAGACCACAGGGTTAAGGGGCTTTCGAGAGGATGCAGGAAAAAAAAGACTTTTCCCAGATGATCATATTTTGTGATATTCTAAGGCCGACGCCCAGCAGCTGGTCTGCTTCAATGGATGCAAACACTTCCTGGAGTCAGCTGGAATAACACATTTGTTTTTATTTTCTCCACTAAACGGCTGCTGCCCATTTTTTGATAAGCACCTTGGAAAATTAATCATGCCACTGTAATAAATACGTAATAAAACTGTAATACCACAAATTTATTTTTGACATTTCAATTCACACTAAGAATTACAGTGGAACATACCATGAAAGACATACGTAGTAGCTCAATAACACTATTGTTACAGTATGTAATTACACTGTAATATTTATGCAATAGCTGTGTAATGCCGAAAATGAACATTGAGTCAAAACCCACATAGTAATGAATCAATGTAGAAAGTAATATGAAAGAAAGACAGTAAATCAATAACACGACTGCAATAACTATTCAAGAAAACTGTTACAAATATGTAGTAACTGTGTAATGCCACTCATGAACAGTTTGTTTCAAATCACACATACCAGTAGTGAAAAAAAAAATCACTGCAGAGAAAACATTTAAATGATGCCAGAAATAGACAAGGAAGTAGCTATGTCTAATCTGCATTTTCCATTATTATACTGCAATATAGTTTCACTTTTAGAGTTAGAGTTTGTTACGTTGACTTTTATATTATCAAAGTTTAAAGTGTTACAATTAGTGTTAGGGTAAGGGGGTTAGGATAGGTTACTTTCACTTAAACTAGGGTAAAGGTGTTAGGATTAGTTATTTTAGCCAGGCTTTGGGTTAGTTACTTTAACAATGTTTTCCGCTACTAGCAGGGGATAGGGACTGCCCCCTGCCACAAATAGAAAAAATCCACAAGTAATTGCCTATAGATGCCACAAGATCATCATTGCAAATCACTTTTTTTTCCTGTTCAGCATAGTTCCATGGCACCTAGATGCCACAAGGTGTTGCCAAAGTAATATTTTTACATTAGACATGGCCATGGCCTGAGCACAAAAACAGTGAATAGTATTTCCCTAAAATCAGTGAAAAGGTACATTCGCTAAGGTTAGGGTTTGATATTTATTACAAATTAGCTGACTTTGGGGGTTGGAGTTAGGGTTTGTCTTAGTTCCATTTTAGCTAACGTTAGCCTGAGTTACTTTAATTTTAGATAGGGTTAGTTAATTTTATTTTAAATTGATTTAGGGTTAATTACTAGTTTTTTTTTGGCTGTTTGCCTATTAAGGAACTGGCAATTTAAATTTTATATTAAAAATAAAACAAGGTGCCTTTTTCAGCAATAAAAGTAATGTATGACATCCAAGCTGTTTTGTCAAAAACGGGAGTTCGATTTAGCAGTCTATTTTGGCCCTTTGCACATGCCAACACAGCTAATAATTGGACGAAAATGCCATTTTGAGGGTACTTATATGCCCTGGAGATACAACGTCCTCTTTTTTCAATATGGAACGCACACTGGAAGTGTGTCATGCAGATAGACGAGTCTGCCAAGCTGATCATAAACAAGGAAGTGTGCATGGACAGACAAAGTTGTACTCTAAAGCTGCGCAGTAATCCTTTTGGAATGCTCCCTTCACGACAAGAACAAATGTACTCACCCTTGAAGACAAAATTGTAGGCCTCGTCCGAGCCCATGTTGTGTCCATCCACTGCTTTCCTTGTCTCCACGTCTTCTTCTTACTTCTTCTTCTTCGAAGAAAACTGACTCAGTCGGCAACCGGCCGCCACCTTACAACCTACGGGTCCTTCTCAGGTCAGAGGACGGAAACCAGCCGGTTTTGGCACACGAGCAGCCTTGCCAGCCTTCCTGCTTTCCTGCCTGCTGGCTTAGTTTTCAGGCTCGCAGCGGTGAGACATGTTGAGTGCGTATCCAGGTCAGGGAGGGGCCAGACTGCTGTAATGGGGCTGTGGCACTATCAGGTAGGGGAGGACCGCAGGTGGAAAGCCCGGTTTCAGTCATACGCCCCCTGCTGGTGCGACTGGAAGGAAGTCAATACCGTGTACTGTACTCTCACCAGCGACAACTTAGCTACTCTTATCCACTCTTGTCATTTATCCACCCATACTTTTCATCAATTTTCAGTAGTGCTTTACCTCATTAGATTAGATTTTTAAAATGTTTTATTCCATGACAATAATGTTGCAATAATATTACACAAATCTCCCCCCCCCCCCCAAGAAACAGTCTGAATCTTATGAGAAAGAATAAAGGAATAAAGTCGTATTTTTGGGGGGGAGGAAATAAGTCGGAATATTGGATGGATAAAGTGAAAAAAAGTTTTTGTTTTTTTTCTCCTATTCTCAATCTTACAGGAAATAAATAGTAATTTTACCCAACTCAAGTAGATGACGAAAGTAATAGTTGTGTTCTTTTCAAGATAAAAAGTCCAATTTTTTACATAGAATGTTATCTTTTTGTAAAGAATAAAAGTTGTACTACTGTAATACAAGAATAAAGTTGTATTATTATTAGTTTAGAACAAATAAAAAGCAATGACAGTATTTTTTTCTGAGGTAAAATGTTATTTTTTTTTAGAAAGGCATTTTTCTTTTCAGGAAGAAATAATATTATAAGAAGTTATTTTGGGGAATTTTAGGGGGAATAAAAAAAAATTGTCTTGCTATAAAAACATTTTTTTGCATCTTTTTTAAAAAAGAGTTCTATTTTGTTAGGGGGAATGTAAATTTCAAAGAATTGTTTTTCTCTGAGGTTATATGTTGGGAGGTTACATCAACAGAAGCTGTATTTTGTATTTTAATACAAGAAGAGTTGCATTCTTATTTTTAAAGGCTGGAATCTTAAGAGAATATTAATTTTTTTTTTTAATGCAGAAAGTTCTATTTTTGGATAAAGGTTTTTATTTTTTTAGATAGAAAGCCACACTTTAGTCTTCCTGCTTCCAATGTCAGAACTACTTATCGTCAAAATAAACACTGCAATGTTCTGATTCTGAAAAACTGAAATAAAAGTAATTTCGGAACTATAAACGCAACCTTAGATATTTAATTTTGAGTATTAAGGCAAGGAGTTTATGAAGGATGCATATATGTATATATATATATATATATATATTACGACACAGAATATATATCGCCAAAAATAAAATGCATTCTTAAAAACATGCCCAAGTCCCAGCCTTCGGTCATTCCATGCTTGGGAGGTCATCTTTTTCTTTTCCCACTGCTTTTTGTCTTGGCAATTCCCAGAATAAACAATAAAATTACAACAAGATCTATAATCAGAATTTTTTTATTGTACATATTTGAACTAAAGCATAACATTCAAAATTAACTGCATTTAACAGCACTTTAGAAATCCATATTAATGGTTTGATGGACCTTCCTTACTGTCTTAACAGAATTGAGCATTAAGTATAACTAAACAAACAGACAAAATGATTGCTAATGGCATCAATACCATTATAAGCAGATTAAATAAAAAAAAAAAAAAAAAAGAGACTTGCAGTCATGAGTTCAAAGCCACACAAAAGATGGGCCTGCATGGCCCCATTCCCACTAGGATGCGGCTACTTGGGTCAATGGTTCTTCCAGGTACTGTACCAGAGCCTCGGCCTGTGTGGCGAAAGCCCACGTGAGCTACAAAATGGACGAATGAGGATGTTGTTGTGGTGTTGCCTTACCTTAGCTTTGAGCATTCCAAAGCCCACAGTCTCTTTGGCATACATGCACAGGAGCAGGTTGGCCACTCGCGTGATGGCCACTCTTCCCTCCTGTGACACAAACGCAGACCCTTGTCAGCTGTGCTTATCTATGAGGAGTCCCTCTTGGGTATGTACTATACCTTGGTGACTTTTTGAGTCACGTGGTACAGCAATGGGAACCAAATGCTATGTGATATTCTTTTGTGTAATCAGGAACACATCTAATATAACAAACAGCAACCTACTAGCAGTAAATAGACTAATAAATGAAATGGTAACCCGCAAAGGTTGAATTGAGGCAAATCCACACATTTTTCACTTTGCTGTTTTTTTTCTCTGTAAAAATTTAAAAATGGCTTAGCCAATTATGCTATTGGGCTAACAAAATTTAAAAAGAGAATTTAAAGAAATAAACTGTTTTTATAAAGTGTAATGAAGTTGAAAGTGACGCACACTGTTGTATTCATGTGTTGTGTGCCTTTAAAGGTCAGATGACAAAGACGTTATGGGGTCAGTTAAAATTCATATTTGCATTGTTTATATGTTATGTAATACATGCACGTAACTTCCAGCAATTGTCAACTATAGTTTAGCTAAAAATTTGTTTACGCAATGGTGAGCAACGTCTTGGAATATGAGGAGGAGGAGGATTGCGACATACAGGAGCACCCAACTGAACTTGGCATCGTCAAACCGTACATGTTTGAGCCGATCAGGAGGTCGGAACCTGACAGTGACGACGACGAGCAGCCAAGTAGCAGCTGTACAACAGAAAAAGAGAGTGGCCACTGGGTTTTTATACAGTCATGGCTTGAAATAATGGCACCCCAGGAGTGCCAATATTTTTTAGCACGACTATACGTATTATATATTCATATGTTTCAGTGACACAGCACAAGCTTTTATATAGTATGCAGTATGTGCTCCTGGCTCGAGTAGCGTTATAACACGCCGCACAGAAAGTCTTTGCCGTGTCTGTTAGCTTGTCATATAGGCAAAAGTACAGACAACAGTACTTAAAAGTACTCCGTGGGTCTTTTTTTCCTACTCCCCAGTGCATAGTAACCATAATAGAGTCGTAGGTATACCAACAAATGCTCGTCTCGTCTGCGCCGCTTCGCCGCTGCAGCTACGAGATTTAGTTCTCTTGCTGGCGGTTGAGGTCCCGATGGCCGTAGGAAAAATAGTTGGCACCGCAGCTGGTTTCAGCCTCTACCTCTGTAGCCAACGGTTTCTGCTAAGTCTTTCTCAAAACACGCCGGTTCGAAGTGATCAACACAGTTTGAAATGCTTGCTAGGCACCCACAGCTGACCACGTTTCTTCCCCTGTCGACTGACTTTCCCAATCCATTCCTTTTTCACTTGGAAAGCCAAAAAAAAACCTCGTCACTCCCTGAACCATTTGTACAACCAAATTTCACACCATAAACCATCGTGACAGTGTTAAACTATACGACAACAAATGTACAAGGACGGGAAAAACAGCATGGAACAATAGCACACAACGCCGAACGAACAGGCTGTTTGGCTCGTGTGATGTCACAGCGCCGGACAGAGCCAAAGACCGGATAGACGCTAGATGCAAAAAGCAGAGGGTGCAATTCTGCATCATACGTATCGATCTAACTGCTGTATATCTGCTATATAATCACTTTGAAATGGCAGATGTGGTTTGTAAAGAGGTTCTAGAGTTATCAAGAAACATTTTTAAATCTTTGTCCTCTGACCTTTAAGAGGCATGGCCTGGTGAGTGATGAGCTCTGACTCCAGCTCAGGTTGGCCATTAGTTTAATGTGAGCGTCTCCTCCATCCTCCTTGCGAGTGTTGTCATTATTTTTTTTTTTTAAATGTGTTTTGACTTTCTGTCCCGTTCAATAAGCTTCTGAAAGTGCATCGGCGACTGTGGCTGGCCTTGTCCACGTCAGGGTATTACAGAATTAATTGCACAGTTTTTTTTCCCCCCCACTTCACACAAGCAGCAGCGTATCTACTCGTAACTTAAAACTCGTAATTGGGGCACTTGTAAACCAAGGTACCACTGTATTCTCCAAAAATGTATACGATGAAATAAGATTCATAATATATAATGGCTAAAATATTTTCTTTTTCAGGAAATGAAGGATGCAGATTAATGCAACAGTAACTAAATAAGAATTAGTAATTATGACCCTTGAAAAACACTGCTAAATACCTGTAATGACGTTTGCTATTGCTTTGGCTCTATCTGAAAAGCCTGGCCGAGCCTCTTTAAATGCCGCTTAAAGCTAATTTATTCAATATCTGTGTTCCCATAACACCGTACAATTGGGCATACTACGTTACTGTATTTTAATGTTGATCATGATGGTGGTACTGGATGGAGCTATGTATATTTTGAGGTGGTACTTAGTGTAAAAAGGTTTGAAAGAACTGATTTAGAGTATTTATTTGCAAAAAATGAAAAATGGTTCAAACTACCAAAAAAGGTCTAGTCTTATGATAATTTCCAGAGCTGCATATTTGACAATAGCTGCAATTCTTTGGAGGAGAAATGCGTGTCTTACCATGCAATCCATGAGTATGAATTTGAGTTTGTCCTCGTTGAAGGCCTGGTGGCCGTTCTTGTCGTAGGCCGCCCAAATGTTGCTGGCGATAGCGGCGGTGACGCGAGCGTCCGTGTCCCCGTAGCCCGAGTAGGCCAGAAGAGAGCCTTCGTTGTTTAGCAATCTGATGGCCAAAATGCAAATACACAAGGAAGCCACGCTTGAAAGGATTTTGGATCCTCTGGAGTCCACAAAGCGTATACAATTCAGAAAAAAAATATGCTGACATAAGGGCTGCAGCTATTGGAATACTTTTAGAATTGATTGTTTGACTGATTATCCCATCAATTAATCGCATAAGAATGTATTTTGCCTTATTAAACGACAAAATGTGTGCTGCATGTATTACTGTTGTCGCCATCCTCAAGTTCCACACTATATGTGACTTTGAGTGTGTGCGGTTTTAAAAGGCGGGGCCTGGCCTGGTAAGTGACATGGGAGTCAGCGAATGACAGTACAGAGTTGGTTGTTAACTGGCTAACCGTTAGCCAGTCTGCGTAAATGTGCTGAATACATACTTATTTTGTTACCATTTGCTCAATAAAGCGAAAGTGCACCAGAGGCTGCATCTATCCTTGACCACCTGTGTAGGGATTACAATTTGTTCGAACTAGCGGTGGTAGGCTATATTCAATTAGATAACAATGTTTACTTTACCATAGATGTACAGTTATGTAAACCAGGGTTGCTTTCTAGTGCACACATTGCACTTTGTAATCTTTTTTTTTTTAAGCATGAAATGATCCCAAACTTTGATTATTTTGTCTCTTACACACGCTTTTCTTCTGGCTCAGGGCCTGTTGCTATGTGAGTCTGCAGTAACAGTCCATGTGGGAAAATTATCACTGCGAAGCATCGAGGCAGAGATTTTGCTTCAACTTTTTTTTTTTTTAAATGTAATTATTCAAGTAATCGTTTTAGCCCTCTCTGACATCAGTATACCTGATAAGACCATCCATCAAAGGATTAATGGTGAGTGTATTTTGCTTTTTCTTTGACTTTGTTTGGACGACACTCACTGTAAAAGGAGCAGCGTCAAGCCTCACAGGAAGTCACATGGAGCAAGCAGAAACCTTAATCTTACTAACAGAAAACATTTTTTTATATACCATATCAATTCCCATTCATTTTACTGTGGGAAAACAGGGAAAACAATTGCAAATACAGTATTTTAAGGGTATATTGGTCATTCCAGAATTGGAAGACCAACATTTTTCAAATATAAACCATTAATTTTATCATTTATTTATTATCCTTTCAAGAAATGGGTAATAAACCATTTCATTCAACCAGCTCAACCATCAATGGTACACTTTTAAGATTATTTGTCATATGTTGCTGTGTTTGGCACAACCATTACTGAATAAATTTAAAATTATAGAAACTTCCATTTTTTAGCACTAATTTAATTTGAGTATTATCCTTATTACAGTAACAGGGCTGAAAATCAATGTTATTTTTTTTTGCTGCTGGGACAAGAGTCCATGCTTATAGGATAACTACTCAAGAAGAAAAAGTTAGACATGTTGAAATAACAATGTTTTATTACTTATAACATTGGTTTGAGTTGATGAGAGTTATGCTGACACAACTTCAGAGCACAATTACTGCTTATTTAAAATAAGACAAAAATATTTTAACAATTACAAGAAAGACAAACAAAATCATACCAAAAAAACCTGATTTTAAACTTATTTTATATTGATATGCAAGTTGGTCACTCACAGGGAGAGACAATTAGATATTACTACAGCTGCAGTTACACGTTTCTGTATTTTGTGCATGGATTATTTGAAATTTTATGGGAAAGGGGGTAGAAAATGTCCTCTAATTCTAGAATGACCCAAACAGTAGTTGGGAAGTTAGCATTTAGCAGCATTGGCAACCATTACAAAATCATTCTATGTCAAGGGAGGAGGTTTAATTGTGGTGTCATATCAAACAATCATTTAATAAATCGGTATTCACCACGTAAAGCTGTCAGAACGACTGCAAAGTTTGCATCCAGCTAGGCTAGCTGTACTCACAGTGTGCTCTGGACTCCGTTTGTGTTCGCTTGGCTCAGCACCTGCGTCAAAGCCTTCGGTCGTAACATGGCTGCTCTAGCTCTCTGGCAGTATAAAGTTGTTTTAGAACAAATAAGTCAGAAAAAAGTGGGGGAAAACTTGTCACGATGCTGCTTATTCCCCACGTATACACACACACACACACACACACGCACACACACAAGTCAGCTGACCACGGTAATGTTGTCTTACATTTCCGGGTACGCCCGCGAAATGCATTGAGGGAATTGTAGTCCTGGACAGTCGACGCTTCAACGACAACAACAATGCAAATGTGATGTTAATATTTATTGCGTTAAATAAATTTATAGCTGTTAATAACACAAGCAAGATTTTGTGAGAGCACAGTGTTTTTTTTTATATTTGTTGTAGTTATCCAAGTGGCTCTTCGCAATTCATTAGCCAAACAAAGACGGAAGTCGACAAGCGACAGTCAGTCCAGACCATCCAAGACTCGAACAGATTTTTCTTCTCGGACCTACCAAAACCAGGCAAGTTCGTTCCATTTTGGTAAAAAACAAAAATGTAAAGAAAACTGATATGTCGCCATCGGCATTTGCATCCTACGGAAGATGTTGATCGACTTACCTGCACGTATGACGTGTCTTTTGGGCGGCTGTTTTAACAATAATAAAACATTAATAATTGTCATGTATCAAGTTCAGTCGTGCGTTGATGAACAATTCCAACACATCGGAAATGTTTTATGTGAGCCCGAAGACAAAAAGATGACGCATTCTGAGTTTGTAAACACATGCAAATACAGGTGAGCACCACTCGTGGCAGCACTGAGCGCCCGCCGCCGCCACCAACAACAAGGCGCGAGGAAGAAAAGTTACTCGTCATTTTTACGACCATATGCGACGCAAAAGGAATTATATAATAACCTTTACATTTCAACTTAATTTGTCAGAACCCTACTGCGAATAATGAAAATATGTAAGTAACTGGGCGGCACGGTGGCCGACTGGTTAGAGCGTCAGCCTCACAGTTCTGAGGACCCGGGTTCAATCCCTGGCCCCGCCTGTGTGGAGTTTGCATGTTCTCCCCGTGCCTGCGTGGGTTTTCTCCGGGCACTCCGGTTTCCTCCCACATCCCAAAAACATGCATTAATTGGAGACTCTAAATTGCCCGTAGGCATGACTGTGAGTGCGAATGGTTGTTTGTTTCTCTGTGCCCTGCGATTGGCTGGCAACCAGTTCAGGGTGTACCCCGCCTCCTGCCCGATGACAGCTGGGATAGGCTCCAGCACGCCCGCGACCCTAGTGAGGAGAAGCGGCTCGGAAAATGGATGGATGGATGGATGTAAGTAACTGATGAAAAAAGGTTTATAATTCCATATAGATTCCACAAGATGGTGATGATGCACTTTTTTAAAATTTATTTATATATATTTTTTAACAAAAAGTGCAAATTTATGAATGCCCACCAGTGAATATGCAGGGGTTGACTTTATTGTTCTTCACTCCCCCCAGACCGGGGCAAGAATGCCTGTGACCATCACCAGAGCTCACGGTGTCACCGTGTTCACGCTGACGTCGGACCCCAAAAGTCGCTGTCCTCCTTTGTGCCAAATCCTCAAGAGCCTGTGCTACAGCCCCTCGTGCTGTGGAGTGTCCCAGCACATGAGGGCCACCATGGGGAATTCTCAAGCCATACTGGGGGTAGGATTTCAACCGAACACACTGCAAATACACTACTTCCATTAAACTCTGGATATTGGATTTAGGGGGGAAATTTCCGGATAAACCTAAAATGCATTATACCTTTACAGGTGAGCTTAATTTGACCTTCTCTAGACTTTGGAATGCAGCTGTTCAACGTTTTAGTACTTTTTGGACAACACTTTTAATTTATCTAACATGGTTAAACTAATCCATCAGTGTGGGTAAAGATACGTGAAGCAATTATATACTTTTTGATCATACAGCGTTACCTCGGTTTTTGTGGTCAAGAAAGTCTGAGTAAAACCAAATTGTAAAATCCCATAGGAAATAATGTAAATCCAATGAATCTGTTCCAGACTACCTGCTGCTCTAACTCAATTAGTATCTTTAGTCAATTGGGCGTTAGGAATAGAAATATTTTTAATACTTTTTAAAAAGTAAATAGTTTATTTGCATTTTTGCAAATGTACAAAAGTTCTATATATAGAGCGAAAATATTATTATTCGTCGCACCTGATAAAAGGTTCGCAACACCGATGTATTTCACGCTGCTTCCCCCACCTTTTAAAAAAAAAAAATAATAATTAAAAATGTAACAGTGGAAAGGATAAGATTAGCTGCACAAATTCAGCGCGCCAAACAGTCTCTGCCCCCACAAATGATGGACAGACCAAAAGAGTCACAGAAAGACAAAGACATCTTTGGAAATAAATTAATAAAAAAAAAATTTAAAACATATCGGATGTTCACTTGCTTGTTAGACAACAGCAACTTATAGAAAAAGCACTGAAGCTTGGAACAGTTGGACATGTGCAATCAAAAGTTTACACAAGGTCAAATTAAGTTGTAAAGTTTATTTATTGTGCATTTTTGCTTCATCCTGAAATTTCACCTTGCCGAAACCCAAGATCACAAACCTTTCTTGAGTGTCGGATCTTGTCGGGAGTAGCCGGCGATGACAGCTTCTGTCTTGCATCGTAGGCCCTGCAGATCGCCGTGGGCTTGATCACCATCACACTCGGCGTCATCCCCATGTTCGGGGGCTTTGAGGACCCCTGGTGGAACATGGATATGAATTTGTTCTCCCTCTGGATGGGATCAGTGGTAAGCACACTATCACAACAATATTTACAGTAATATTCGTGGTTCTCTAGTCAGGATTCTGTGAAAGTTAACCCAACTATTCTCTGAAAAACTCACCTCTTTGGGTTTTTAGTTCTATTTCTGAAACACCCTAAGATGCCGCAAAAGCCCTAAATACGAATTAGTGTCAATAAGTGCGGTATGTTGAAGTGATAGAACTTGATATGTGTCAGGGAGATCAATTTAGTTTGGGTTGTCAGTGGACATTCTTTGCCTTTTGCCAACAAGTTCACTTGCTGTGAACTTTTTCCCTTTTTGTATATTTACGGTTTAAAGCAGGGGTGGCAAATGTGCGGGCTCGAACCGGCTCATCCGGGGGTCCAAAGTCAGCCTGTGTGGGGATGATTTTTGCAAATGAACACATCTGCAATTTTTCAATAAATGTAACTGTTATTGCTAACTTTGTCCACTGGAGGTCGCAGTGACGCTGCATTTTATTTATGTGAAAATGATGACCCCTTTAGTGTTTTGTTGATGCACTTTTACAAATTGGATGTTGACAATTTCC
The DNA here is from genome assembly GCF_024500385.1 of Phyllopteryx taeniolatus. Classification (NCBI taxonomy): domain Eukaryota; kingdom Metazoa; phylum Chordata; class Actinopteri; order Syngnathiformes; family Syngnathidae; genus Phyllopteryx; species Phyllopteryx taeniolatus. The sequence goes on from NC_084507.1 coordinate 25,694,821, forward strand.
AGATGGATGTGGGAATTTATGTACATTTAAAATTATTTCTAGACAAGTTGTTTTGTAAAAAGTACATCTATAAAGCCACTGTGATCCATAAGTTGCACGTGTAAATAAAAAACTGATTCATAATATTGTTGAAATTGCTGTTAAGAAATTTCAGATCGCGACAGTGATTTGCACAATGATTTGCAACAACATAATTATCAATAAATGTGAACAATAGAATTATTTGCACCAAAACAATGGCTAAATTCGGAATAGTCATTTATAGCTTATTAGGCCACAAATATACTGGCCCATTTGACTTCAAATTGGGGTGGATGTGGCCTTTTTCTGAACTGAAAGGAGTCTTGGTTTAAACTATTAGTACTGGCAAACGCTTTTGAGGGGGCGTCAATTACTTCTACTTAATAATTTTTTTCACTAGTCGCGGCAGGGCTCGATTCCTAGCCCCCACTTTTTGCTCCATTGTACTTACCGTTAATCTTAAGAGGGATCTATTATGGAAACTTGCTTTTTAATTGCTTGTATGCAAAGCACAGATGCACAGATCCGATACACATGAATGCATTGTAATTGCAGCTCGGTGATGTGAAGTGCTGCCTCCAGGAGGGAAAATTCTTGCTTTTGCCCTCTTTATGGGCGCCCGCTTTTTTTTAAACTGGGGGTTTGACAAATATCCAGCCCCCAGTTGTGCCCCTAGTCGCTATGGTAATGTACGTCTCTCAGGGTGTTGGCCCTGCAGTAGAGGAGGCTGAGGCGGGGTAAGCAGTGGCTCATTTGCATGAGACAGGACAGGATTCTTGATCCTTGGAGTATTCTGACGAAATATGTTATTTTTGTTCTTTTTTTTTAATTGTCTTTATTGAACATATATGCACAATAATAAATAAAAAAACACATTATAAAGTGTAGAAGTCTAGATAAATGTGTTTTTAAAAATATAAATACAACTTCTTCTGCTTCCTTTATCTTTTTAAATTTTCTTAATTTTATCATAGTTTCTTTAAAAATGTATTTGGTGTAATTCATACAATTATTACACACTCATGTTCAACTTAGATTTGATTAATCACCCTATGGAGGAAAAAATGCTAATCATGTCAAAAATAAGAAGTATAAATGTTATGTTAAATTCAGTAATTTTATTTATGGGACTTTCCAAGAGTGAGTGATTCTAATTTTTGCACTAAATATTGAGTATATAGTTATGAACGGTGTTGCTGTATGTTTACTTTTGCTTATTTAATTGTATTACATGCAGCGGGTTGACCCGAGAACATTTTTGGTGTACCAAAGAAACAAACGTAATAGGAGGGTTCAGACACTAGGGAAATATTTTTAATTGTGAATAAAATGGCTAATATGTTTCATTTTTTTAATCTGTTCTTGCTTTTTCTGTGTCTCCTTTAGTTTGTGCTTTTCGGCATCATCTGCATTTTGTCTCAGAATTACCCAAGTCTGTGTCTGGTGAGCAGCATTTTTTCAGAAAAATATGTTTTACAAATATTATGTACAGTGTATCGGGTTGTATGCTCTGTTTGTATGAGTTGCTGCTGCGAGTGTGTGTTAAAGTAGCAGTTGTTTAAAAGTTTCTAATTACCCTAACAGCTATGCTAATTTCCCTTAGCCCATCTATGGCATTTCTCACTATATGTTAGCATTAAGCTAGCAGACTTTGGTTAAATAAAATGATATGGTTTGGTTGAACATTTTGGTGTTTGAATATACAATGTTTAATCCTTACTTAGCAAACAAGAGTCTTCTTCTTTTCCTTCTAGTGATGTTATATGATGTTTCTTGACAGCGAAAGAGTGGGAAAGGATTAAGTGTTAAGGAATATTTTAAAAAGTGTCTTAATATTTTAAGTTTAAAGGTCTCATGCCATCAAAATCCTTTTTTTTTTTTTTTCTCTCGTTTTAGGCATAACATATGTCCAAATGAGTCTCTGACCTGGTTTAAGTTTGACATGTTTATCGATTGAGTGCAAAAGACAATAACTGGCATAAGACTGGCAAAACGACCGGGTCAAAGTTTTGTGTAATTGTGCCACGGTGGGTGGCACGGTAGGCTGGTTACAGCGTCTGCCTCACAGTTCCCAGGACCGGGGTTCAATCCCCGGCCCCGCCTGTGTGGAGTTTGCATGTTCTCCCCGTGCCTGCGTGGGTTTTATCCGGGCACTCCGGTTTCCTCCCACATCCCAAAAACATGCATGGTAGGTTAATTGACAACTCTAAATTGCCCGTAGGTGTGAATGTGAGTGCGAATGGTTGTTTGTCTATATGTGCCCTGGATTGGTTGGCGACCAGTTCAGGGTGTACCTCGCCCGAAGATAGCTGGGATAGGCTCCAGCATGCCTTGTGTCTTGTGCAAAGCTTTTCAGCACCTGCCAACCTCAGAGGAGTTGAGGAATAAATGGCTTCAGTTTATTTTGGGAGAAACCAGAATTGTGCTGTCTTTGGGCACATTTCGTGGAGGATGATTTTGTAGATATCAGCTTTCACACACTGCTGGAAATGCATTTCCGGGTTTTGAACGAGCGAGCCAGCCAGTCACCCAGACGGCTAACGCCAAGCTGTATGACTTCAGTTTATAAAAGTATACCTAAATTGTGTTGTACAACAATACTCAGCTATATTTATAATCTATAATGCCATCAGTTCCCATGAAGTGAATGGGAGCAGCGCTCAAGCCTAACATCAAAATATCCCCCTTTTTATTTTCACCCACGTCCTCTGTCGCAATCTGCTCCTCACTTGATCGCTATTCTATCTTTATGGTTTAATAAAAGTGATAAAGTACAATATACTGTATGTTCAGCCTGTACAGGAACGCGACGTCGCTCTGAACGCCTGGCCGCCGCAAGCCGGTCGCCGAGATTTTGCCAAAGGCCAATCATCGCAACGCTTATTTACATATTGAATTATAATGAGGAATCTGGCTGTGTCAACTGCCAGGTGTAAAAGACCAACTAGAATAGCTGGGAAAAGGGCATCCTAGGCCTTTCCAACCCAGGTGATCTTGCAAACCAGATAAAAGAACAGCAGATGATGCATATATATTTTTTAATTGATGGCATGGAACCTGTAAGTGTTTTAATTAGTTTCAATGTGTTTATAGGTTATCATCAACGTGATTCTGAACCTCTCTGGCGTGTTATTCGCCATCGCCAACATCATCCTCTGCGGCATCAACATAGGCCTCATGGACATGTGGGACGTGTGCGACCCCAGATATGACGACCGCTTCAGCTATGACTGGACCGCTCAGAAGCCCACGCAGAGTCCCAACGAGAAGCTCTTGGAGAAGGAATGCTTGCAGGGGAAAGAGTTCCTTAATGTAAATCTTAAACATATTTTTACACTTAAGAATGTTGTAGACCAGGGGTATCCGCCGGCCGCCAATTTGTGGCCCCCAAACTCTTATGGCACTTTCCAAGATCAGACAAGATCGGTCGTTCTTAGCCACGAGCCACACTTCACTTCGCACAGTTCAGTGTGCACTCATCCAACCCATTCAATGTGTATGTGACGCTTGCACGCGCGTGGTGGGCGAGCTTGGGAGGAACGGCCCCCCCGTGTTCTGTTATTGGACTTCTGTGCTCATCACGGATTGTCCATAACGAACACCATGTTCAAGCATAAGGGTGTCCACACGTGCACTTGGCACCAGGACACCCTAGTTCGCAGTTCGATGATCGACTTTGTGGTCGTGTCATCCGACTTGCAGCCGCCTGTCTTGGACACTCTGGTGAAGAGGCGGGCGGAGCTGTCAACTGATCACCACCTGGTGGTGAGTTGGCTTCGATGGTGGGGGAAGATGCCGGTCTGACGTGGCCCGACGTGGCAGGCCCAAACGTATTGTGAGGGTCTGCTGGGAAGGAGTTTCAACTCCCACCTCCGACAGAACTTTGTTCACGTTCCGGGGGAGGCGGGGGACATCGAGTAAGAGTGGACCATGTTCCGCGCCTCCATTGCTGAGGCGGCCGACCGGAGCTGTGGCCGTAAGGTGGTCGGTGCCTGTCGTGGCGGCAATCCCTAAACCCGTTGGTGGACACCAACGGTGAGGGATGCCGTCAAGCTGAAGAAGGAGTCCTATCGGGCCTTTTTGGGCCTGTGGGACTCCTGAGGCAGCTGATGGGTACTGGCAGGCCAAGCGGAATGTCGCTTTGGTGGTCGCTGAAGCAAAAACTCGGCTATGGGAGAAATTCCGGTCCACCATACGGCGTCTTTAGGAGGGGGAAGCAGTGCACCATCAACACTGTTTATAGCGGGGATGGGGTGCTGCTGACCTCGACTCGGGACATGGTGAGTCGGTGGGGAGAATACTTTGAAGACGAGACAACATCCCGGATACAAGCAGCCGAAATTAATTTCCTCCACAGGGTGTCCGGGCTCTCCCTTAGAGATAAGGTGAGAAGCTCGGTCATCCGGGAGGATCTCAGAGTAGAGCTGCTGCTCCTCCGCATTGAGAGGAGCCAGATGAGGTGGCTGGGGTATCTAATTCGGATGCCTCCTGGACGCCTCCCCGCTGAGGTGTTCCGGGCACGTCCCACCGGGAGGAGACCCCGGGGACGACCCAGGACACGCTGGAGAGACTACGTCTTTCGGCTGTCCTCAGGATGCCCCCGGAAGAGCTGGATGAAGTGGCTGGGGGGAGGGAAGTCTGGGCATCCCTACTAAAGCTACTGCACCCGTGACCCGACCTCGGATAAGCGGTAGAAAATGGATGGATGGACACCGTTATTACCAATATAAGCTGCTAAACTTGTAACTGGGAATAAAAAATGTTTCGCTGTTAATGTCATCATCATCATCATCCTATCATAACCACTGGGGTCGAAAGAGGTGTGTATTGTGGGAGGTTTGCATCAATTCCTTACCCTTATTTAACAACTATCGCCACAACTCCCGCTGCGTGTTTGTTGTTTCCAATGAAAGGTAACCAAAGAATGTAAGAGTATGTGGTGTGCTGTCTCCAGATGTTCCTGAGAGGCCTCAACGGCGTTCTGCTGCTGTTGGGAGTCCTGGAGCTGTGCCTGGTGATCAGCTCCTCCGTCTTGGCCATCAAGGCACTGAGGAGCAGCGAGAAAGGATGCTGCAAGGTACGTAACATCCTGGAATGAAAGAATGTCCCTGGGTTAAATTGACCCATTGTAAAAATGGGATTTCCAAATTAAATCCAGTCTCGCTTACCCCAGGCTCCCCTGCTCTTTAGAACTAAGGGAGTCCTGACCGGCTCGCCGTTTAAAGGCTTAGAGCTCCCCGTTGTCCCTGCGTATTACACAATCAACCAACGACTTGAGCTTGCTTAAGCCGGCATCGAGAGAGATTCGCCAAGGTTGTCACAGCCGCTTGTGAAGCGTCGGCCCCGCTTCAATGAGGCTTCACCTTCACAGAGTAACCTGAGCAGATGTTGGGTGAAACTCTAACCACGCTCGCTTCTTTAAGGCTGCTCTCCCCCTTTTGTCTTGTTGCACTTGGAATGCCTTAGATAGATTTGACGGTCTTGGTACGACAGTCAGGACCTGTTATTATTTAAATTATAGCCAAAACAAACTTTAAAAAATAAAGCTAAAATAATCAATGGCTGTGTTGATAATATGTTATTAGGTCTGCTAACACAGATAACACTGCAGTTATTACTCTTAAAAGGTACTTTAACAAACAGGATTTAGCGAGGGCAAAGCTTCAAATAATAAAAAATAAAATTTGTAAAATTCACAAAAGGGAACTGTGTGTGAAACTTCTTCTCACTCACAAATGATAGAATGTTCCTTTGAAGAGAAAACCAATACAGTCCAAGTTTGAGGATATCATTTGTTTACATTCAAAGTTTCAAAAGATGGTAAATAAAAATAGTCCCAAGTGTGAAAATCAAAAGTACAATAAAAATCAATTCAAATGAAAAGGAATATTGGATTGATCACATCGAACACTCCTCAAACTTTAAGATTTTGAATTGAGAATAGGCATGGATTCAGAAGAGAGCGAGATCGAGGGCTCATTCTCCATAGTTAATGCGAAACTCCATCCACCCATTTTATTCACCGCTTATCCTCACAAGGGTCGCGGGCGTGCTGGAGCCTATCCTAGCTATCTATAGAGGTGGGGTACACCCTGAACCGGTCGCCAGCCAATCGCAGGGCACACAACAAACAACCATTCCTACTCACGTTCACACCTACGGGCAATTTAGAGTCTTCAATCAACCTACCATGCATGTTTTTTTTTGGGATGTGGGAAGAAACCGGAGTACCCGGAGAAAACCCACGCAGGCACGGGGAGAACATGCAAACTCCACACAGACGGGGCCAGGATTTGAACCCCGGTCCTCAAAACTGTGAGGCACATGTGCTAACCTGTCGTCCACCGTGCCACCTAATGCTAAACTCCTCTATTTTATTCTAGCCCATTCTCTGTAGGTTGTTCAATTTGTCTCTCATGCTGCTTCTGTAATCATCTTGCATTTTACACAAGGATATATATGAGATTAAGCAGTAAGACCTCAATAGCTAACCATTGGGAGAACAAGAGCCCTAAAATTGTCAGTTTTTGAACTTGTATACTTAGACGTGGGCCTTGCGTCACCCTGATCTGGCTGCAAATTAGGAGGGCGGTGTTCTTCCTTGTATCAAGCAAAGCAAATGTATTTATATCGCGCATTTCATACATAACTCAATGTGCTTTACATGATCTGTTGTGTGCATTATTATTATTGTTCTTATTTTTTTTTTTGACAATTTTTAGAGCCTTGATGATCCAGAAGAGTACAAAGTGCTTCCGGAGGAGGACGTTATCGCCAACCCTTCAGCCTAAAAAGCGGATACTTCTTCTTTATACCGCCACTCCACAATATTCAGAATTACACTTTTAGTTTATATTTCATATACTCAGCATGTTTGGAATTGATAACACATTTTACAAGTTAAGATGAACATCATTGATATTTTGCCATCTTTTGCACTTGATTTTATACTTCATTATAGCTTTTCTTTTCTTAGTCTATTTATTTTTATTTTTTTCAAACTCACTGATTGTATACTGGAGGGGAAAGAGAGCTTTTTGCAGAAAACAAAAAAAATCACATTCTTTCTGTAGGTCTTTATGTTTTGGAATAAAGTCATGACACTTGTTTTTTTATTTTTTTTCATTCATATAATCAGTTTATTTTTCTTTATTTGGATATGTGTGTATATTTTTCAGCGTCAGTGTTTCCTTTTTGGGTTTTACTGATTTTCCCTTTCAATTAAAAAAAATATATATATAAATTTAATCTGGTAATATTACACCTTTTTGTTGGGACTTCATTTATATAAAAATAAAGAAAAGATTGTCAAGTTCAAACAACCTATAACATTTAATAAACAACAAACAAGGAAGGAAGCCAAGAGACTGGTTCTTTTTACTCGTGAGGAGAACGGACAGATGTGCACAGTTACAATCTCCTACCGCTCTGAGCCCTCTCTTTTAATTTCCTTAGGCTGATTCCCAGTTTACGCAGCTGTTGCTGCTGCTATCTTGAGATAAGGGCACACACAGCAGCAACGTGAAACTATCACAGATATGACTCATTGCGCAGATAATAATGCAGACGTGTTCTTCGGCGCTGATCGTTTCAACCTTCGACCGCAAAATGTTCCAGCCGCTATCTTGTGATAAGGACACAGTTGATATCCTTGGAAATTATATCCTTGCAAAGGGCCTTTGCCACTGTCAATGCATCTGGATGTTAGGTTGTGAAGAGTTCTATCCATTTTGAAAAGGCATCTATGATGACCAAAGAATGTTTTTTTTCTTCACTTTGCACTATAGCAGCCCATTTGTATAGATTTTTTGGTAGGATAGGTTTGTTGTTTGGTCATACATAGATGTCATCTTGCGCCATTTTTCTTCCAAAGTTCTTGTTCAGCTTTGGGACTTTGTTGTTGCATGTCTTTTAATGTGTCTTTGTCTAAATTTGTGTTATCTTCTATTGCTAACACATGTGTCTGTCCTGCAGCTGCTTCTTTAGCTGTTTTGTCTGCAAATGCGTTCCCTAGGGACACACTGTCTGTGCCTCTATTCTTCCAATATTGTGCAAAAGTGTGTACTGTGGCAAATCCATATTGACTATCTGGGTAAATAGTAACATCCTTTCCTCTGATTATTTTACACGCTTCTGTTAACGCTACTAATTCTGCTGCCTGAGCTGAGTAATTTAATGGTAACCGCTCGGCTTTTATTACAGTGTCTTTAGTCACTACTGCATAACCTGTTTGTGTTTTCCCAAGTTCATTTTTCTTAGATGAGCCATCTACAAATAGTACTACTCCTTTTTCTAAAGGCTGATCTTTCAGGTCACTTCTGCTTTTGGCTGTTGTTTCTACTAACTCTTGACAATCATGTTTTGCACCATCCTCAGGAAGTGGTAACAATGTGGCTAGCTTCAATGTTGTGCATCTCTCTATAGATAGATCTGGTTGCGATAACAATGTAGCCATACACGATAAATGTCTCGCTGGTGATATAAATGTCATGTTTGTCTACAAAAGCAATGCAGAAACTGCATGTGGTACGCTTAAGATCAGAGGATGGAACAAAACTATGATTGCACTTGTTTCTACAGCAATAGATGCTGCAATAACTGCTCTTACACAGTGTGGTAATGCGCATGCTACACTGTCCAGTTTGGAAGAAAAATATGCTAGTGGTTTCATCTCGTCTCCATGTTGCTGCACTAAAACTGAGGTCATAAAATGACCTTTCCAATCTACCATCTGGATAAAGGGTTTGCTATAATCTGGCAAGGCTAGTGCCGTGCTTGACACTAAAACTTGTTTTATTTCACAAAAAGCTTTTTTTCTGTCTGTCCACTAAGGGTGATGTCATTTTGAGGTCTTCCTCATACATCATTTTACTCAGGGGCGCAGTGATTTCCGCATAATTTGGAACCCAGATTCTGCAATAATTGGTTAGCATCTGTTTCTTTGTTTGAGGTTTTGGAGCCTGGAGAATTGCAGTTTCTCTATACTCTACTACAGTTCTTCCTCCTGCACTGAGATTATGTCCTAGATATTTGACTTAATAAAGTACATAAAGTAAGATTTGATTTCCTCCCGGTGGTTCCCAGTTTACACAGCTGTTGCTGCTCCTTTCTTGAGATAAGGGCACACACAGCAGCAATGTGAAACCATCACAGATATGACTCATTGTGCAGATAATAATGCAGATGTGTTCTTCTTTGGCGCTGATAGTTTTAACCTTCGACCGCGAAATGTTCCAACCGCTATCTTGTTATAAGGGCACAGTTCTTTTTCACAGACAACTTCAACTTACATACAATCAACATTATACTGCTAAATAAATGCTTTGCAATACTATAAGAGTAAACATGAGATAACCTATGTACATTTATTCTAACAAAGATTGCAACATTAATTTCCTAATATTAAGATTTTTTAAATTATAGATTTAATCTTGGTTTTAATATTTTGCTCTTTTATTTCAAAAATATGAATTTCATCTCGTAATATTACAAATTTAAATAGTCTGAGTTTTCTTCTCTAAAAAAGTTCTTTATTCTTGTAATATTTCAACTTTTTGCTTTCAAAAATTACAACTTTGTCATATCAGACTTTTAATCTTGTAATATTCCGACCTTTTAGAAAAAAAAGATTAGAATCTAAGACTATTTAAACTTTTCTTTAAAAATGTGACTAATCTCAAAATATCATCCATCCATTTTCTGAGCCGCTTCACCTCAGTAGGATCGCGGGCGTGCTGGAGCCCATCCCAGCTGTCATCGGGCAGGAGGCGGGGTACACCCTGAACTGGTTGCCAGCCAATCGCAGGGCACATACAAACAAACAACCATTCGCACGCACAGTCATACCTACGGGCAATTTTAGAGTCTTCAATTAATGCATGTTTTTGGGATGTGGGAGGAAACCGGAGTGCCCGGAGAAAACCCACGCAGGCACGGGGAGAACATGCAAACTCCACACAGGCGGGGCCGGGGAATGAACCCTGGTCCTCAGAACTGTGAGGCTGACGCTCAAAATATCATGCATTTGAAAAAAAAATAAAAAAATTTAATATGATGTTTTTTTAAAAAATAAATCTGGTAATATTAGATATTTTTTCTTTAAAAGTTAGAACTTTAATATTGGGAGGTTTTTTTTCTTACAAAATAAAGCTAACCTTGTAATATTATGACTTAAAAAAAATAAAACACTGGAATCTTGGAATTAAAAACAAAACACAAAAAAAACCTGACTTAAATCTTTTTTTAAATAAATTTTTAAATCTAGAAAAAGTTTAATGAAATTTTTTTTTCCAATTAAAATTGTAAATGAATTTGAATCTTGCAATATATATTTTTTTCACTTTGTTTCAAACGTGAAAAAAAAGTTCAATTAATAAAGGTCATACCTTTTAAAATTGTAAATAGAAAATGATGGATGGATGCAGAGGCGGCAGAACCTGGGAGGGAGTGGGGAACGCACCCCCCACTTTTTTTAACTGCCTTTGATGTGCCCCTCTGCTTTTTTTACCACATTATATTTTCATACCCTTTATTTATTGCACTTGGTTGTGCCAATCTGAGCATATGTTGCTTATCAGTAGCATAATAATGCATTATTTGAGGTTTCTTTTTTTTTTACTTTAGAACTTTACCCCATCAGGATTGTTTTCATTTGCTGTATTTTCTGATCATCAGCTCTTCGTGACAATGTTTGTTTCCCTGATTAAATAAATTATATTAAATTGTTGTTATACAACCGCTTCATGGTGTACTCCACCTCCCGCCCGAAGATAGCTGGGATAAGGGAAGACAAAGAAATTGCATAACGGGAAGCCTTTGTGGCTGAGAAAGTTCAGTGAATGACTCATGCATCATAAGATTGGGGTAGGGTTGGGGGATGGGGATTGAAAGCACTTTAGAAAGGGGATCGTAAAACAAAATTAGGAAAATAAAGAGGCATGTATCTTATGTTGCATTGAGTCTGATGAAGACATACAACTGCAGGAAGAATACGACTAAAGGAATTATTACTTCCCATGAAGATTCTGAGAGCTGTTTTGGAGCCAACTGTCTATTATTTTCCTGTTCGTATGTGCGTAGTTGAAATATAAGCAAACAGTGTCTCTGCTTTATGCTCAAAAAACTTTCCTGGTCGGTGGAAGGAATGTGTATCCTATTTGTATTTTTTTTTAAATAGATATACAGAGTAGATACTTGTATAGCATATATGTTACCCTATGGTTTGTAAAAGTCTAATTATGCCACAGTATTTGTTGTACAATTAGTGCATAGTTGGAGGTATATTATCATCGTCTACTCCTTTTCCTTTCGGCTTGCCCCGTTAGGGGTCGCTTCTCCCTTTAGGGGTCGCCACATATCCTGCATCTTCCTCTCGAACACCAACTGCCCTCATGTCTTGCCTCACGACATCCATCAACCGTCTCTTTGGTCTTCCTCTAGCGCTCTTACCTGCCAGCTCCATCCTCATCATCCTTCTACCAATATACTCACTATTTCTCCTCTGGACGTGTCCAAACCATTGAAGTCTGCTCTCTCTAACTTTGTCTCCAAAACATCAAACCTTAGCTGTCCCTCTGATGAGCTCATCTCTAATTTTATCCGACCTGGTCACTCCGAGAGCGAACCTCAACATCTTCATTTCTGCCACCTCCAGCTCTGCTTCCTGTTGTCTCTTCAGTGCCACTGTCTCTAATCCGTACATCATGGCTGGCCTCACCTACAGCACATCTCACCTCTGTTCTGCTGCCCTCGTATATGTCCTGTATTATTCTAACATACTTCTCTGCTGACTCCAGACTTCCGCATGCAGTACCACAGTTCCTCTCTGGGTACTCTGTCATAGGCTTTCTCTAGCTCTACAAAGACACAATATGTAGCCCCTTCTGACCTTCTCTGTAATTTTCCATCAGCATCCTCAAGGCAAATAATGCCTCCTGTCCACCGGGAGCCTGTCTCACCTCTTCCCGAAAAGCTGCACAACACTCGTCCTGTCTCAGCTTCCACCACATGGTTCTCTGCTCTGCCTTTGTCTTCCTAATCTTCCTCCCTACCACCAGAGTCATCTTACACACCACCATCCTGTGCTGTCTAGCCACACTCTCCCCTACCACTACCTTACAGTCGGTAACCTCCTTCAGATTACATTGTCTGCACAAAATGAAATCCACCTGCGTGTTTCTACCGCCGCTCTTATAGGTCACCCTATGTTCCTGCCTCTTCTGGAAAAAAGTGTTCACTGCAGCCATTTGTACCCTTTTTCCAAAGTCTACCACCATCTGTCCCTCCAAGTTCCTTTCCTGGATGTCGTACTTACCCATCACTTTTTCATCACCCCTATTTCCTTCACCAACATGTTCATTACAATCTGCACCAATCACGACTCTCTCTCTGTCTGGGATGCTCAGAACTACTTTGTCTAGCTCCTTCCAGAATTTCTCTTTCATCTCTAGGTCACATCCTACCTGTGGGGCATAGCCACTAATCACATTATACATAACACCCTCAATTTCAAGTTTCAGCCTCATCACTCGATCTGATACTCTTTTCACCTCCAAGACATTCTTAGCCAACTCTTCTTTTAAAATAACCCCGACTCCATTTCTCTTCGCATCTACACCATGGTAAAATAAATTAAACCCTGGCCCTAAACTTCTAGCCTTACTGCCTTTCCACCTGTCAATACATCAACCTTTCTCCTAATCATCATGTCAACCAACTCCTGAGATTTTCCTGTCATAGTCCCAACATTCAAAGTCCCCACATTCAGTTCTAGGCTCTGTGCTTTCCTCTTCTCTTTTATGCCAAAGAACCCGCTTTCCACCTCTTCTTCTTCTTCGATTTCGACCCACAGTAGCTGAATTTCCAACGGCGCACTTCAGGTTGACGACGCCGGTGGCGGACGTTGTTAATCAGGGCCACGACCGATCCAGTATGGAATTCTTTGGATGAACGCTCATATTTGTTTGGCAAAGTTTTAAGCCGGATGCCCTTCCTGACGCAACCCTCTGCATTTATCCGAGCTTGGGACCGGCCTACAGTTTGCACGGGCTTGTGCCCCCCATTGGGCTGCATTTGGAGGAATATTATATTGCTACATAAAATATTGCAAAAATAATTTAACCAATATTTACAGTATACAAAATATTTGCTGATAACATTCATAATAAAGTATGTATAATGCATGCATTAGATTTTCCATTATAGAAATGCATTGTTATGGCTGCTTTTGTTATGTTTAAGCTTATGTTTTTCCATTTGAACAGCATGCACACAATATGATTCAGCAAATTTTTATTTGGACATCTTGTTTGTGACTTTAAAGATTAAAGAACAGTTGAGATCATCCTCCTCCTATTGTTTTAACTCATAGATATTTGTATTTCTTTGTCCCTTTCCCTGGCATTGTTATGCACCATTGTTATTGGAATAATCTCAATTTTATTTCTGTGGACGAAAGTGTGACAGAACCTTAAGAACGTCGAGAAGGAAAACCTACCGTTTTTATGTAAGAGAATATTGGATCTATGTATTCATGCAGTTGTTTTTAAACAGTGCTGTGTTTTACTTTTTTTTGTTAGGGGGGGAAAAAAATATCGATTTTTTATTTATTTTTAAACACCCTGACCGGAAAAGTTTAGAGCGAATAGTGGGTGAGTTTCGCACCATTGATTAATGGGCGCTGAAGTTCTGATTGGTCGAAAGCGTCGTCAGCCGGGTTGCTCGACCAATCACCGTGCAGCGAGGAAAGGCTGGGCGGGACCAAGTGTGGAGGCGAAGGGATATATACATAGCAAAGACAGTTTTCGCACAACTATGCTCGGAAGTTGTAGCTCGCAGTTTTTCCCCGTCTAAACAATTTTTTTCCCTCCTCCGTCGTCCACTCGTATTTTTTTATTTTACCCTTTCAGAAAACACTCCGCTTGCTTGAGAGAGAACTACTGGGAGAAAAAAAATGGAGCGCTCCGTGAGGGTCGAGGGGCTCGATATGGAGGCGAGCGCCGAGGACATCCGGGACTTTTTCGCCCGTTTGCACACAACCGTGGGCCGCGTCTACATCCTGGGAGGACCGCAGCACGAGGCATTGATTGAGTTCGCGTCCGGAAACGATGCTCAACGCGCAGTTCACTACAGCGGGCGTTTCCTGAAAGGCTCAAAGGTGATTTTACACCCGAGTAATATTTCAGAGGTGAAACGGAAACTAACGTACTTTTGGAATAAGAAGAACAAACGTTCCCTCAGTGAATCTCTGCCGCATGTCGAAGAAAGGTCCCTGGGACCTGGTGTTATTCTCCCACAGACATCACCTGATGAACGTCGTGACCCGAGAACTGCACCACCACCTGTAGCCGACGACGTGATCCAGACTTCCGACAAGCCCGGTGATCCTAGAACTGCGCCAGCCCGTTCTCCCACAATTTCATCACCTCCTGATCACACTGAAGTTTTACAGACTTCCGACAAGCCCCGTGATCCCAAACTATATTCGCATAACGCTCCTAATGGGTCTTTGCAGACCTTCTATAAGTCAAATGATCCTCGAACACCCCCCATTGTCAATGCAGGTCCACAGATGTGTGATAAGCCATGCGATCCCAGAACAACCGTTGCCAGTGGGTATCCACAGACGTGTGAAGAGTCACACGAACCCAGAATTTCGTCACCTATTGTTCCGAGTGATTTTCTACAGACTGCTGATAAGACGCCAACCCCCGAGGTTTATAAACCTTTTGTTCCCAGTCTTTGTCCACTGAGATGTGACAAACCACTTTATACAGCTTTTTCCGGTCCTGTTGAGAGCATACAGACTTCTGATGAGTCACAGGCACGGGACCCTTTACGGAATGCGTTTCTTTTGGGGGTTTGTACTGTGTTGGAAAGTCTCCAGTCCTATCAAAGTGAACAGCGGGAGGTTTTGCCAGACCTTGACCGGCAAGAGGACAGCAGCGCAATTACACCAAAAACACAGGTATCGATGCCAGGCTACGTGAGGCTGTTTGGACTGCCAGCCTCGACCACAAAGGAGGACATTTGTTCTTTCTTCAAAGGGCTGAAGGTGGAGGAAGTCGTAGTAAACATGAAGTTGGAACACCGTCACGTGTGCCTCGTCAAGTTTTCCCGCAAGCAAGAGTCTGTTGATGCGCTGCAGTTTAACAACAAGTACATGGGGCCCATCTGTGTGGAGGTACGCAAAGCCACAGAGATGATGTGGAACCTAGCGATAGAAGAATGTGAAAATGCTCACGCAGAGAAGTGTGAGAGAAACTCCCTCACAGACTTGGCAAACCGCAAACATAAACTCAGGTCGGAGGACAAATGCAACCCCACGAAAAAACCCAGACTTACCGGTCCAAGTAAAGAGTATATTGTCAAGGTCTGCAATCTCCCTCTAGCGACAACTAAGACTGATTTAAGGAGATTGTTTAAATGTCATGAAATAGCAAGGTCAAAAATACAACATCTACTCGACAAGAATTGCAACAGAACAGACACAGCTTTTCTCATTTTCAACCAGAAGGCAGATTATGAATATGCACTGACGCATGATGGCTTGCTCGTTGGCTCAGGACACATAGAAGTGTCAGCAATAAGCAGAGGTGAGATGAAGGAAATGCAAAGGGAAAAACACTGGCCTAAGAACACTTGGAAGAGGACAACCCACACAGGAAGTGAGATGCTGGGAAAGAAACTGAATCCCGACACAAAAACATGCCTATTGGTTCAGAACATGCCTGAATGCATGAAGGAAAGCCTGATAAAAAAGCTTGCCTACAAAGTCGCAACAGACGATATAACTATTTTAAGTGACGATGGCAAAGCTTCTTGCACGGCCATGGTGCAGTTTAAATCATTGAAACTTGTTTCCATGGCCTGTAAACTCAGCCAAGAGTTGCTGGGAGAAAGCGCGATTATAAAGCTGATTACTACGACTCAAATGAACAACTTTGCCAACGAGGGACTGCATTAATGGCGTAGCTGTAAACTGGAAGTCTTAACTTAAAAAAAAAATAATAATTTTAAAAAGTCATCGCCACAGATTGAAACTTTTTTCTAGGTCCTCTGACCTAAATTGTCATAGCACCCCAACCCCTAATGCCCCTGTCTCAAAGGCAGTTTTTGGACTGGTGCCTTGGACAAAGCAGCATTTCATCATAAACATCATCCATGAGACTGTCTTGAAGGAACTGCATTTGTCTCGTGTAGGGTTGCAGACAACTTTGTTTTGTTCATGAAGATCTTTTTGTTACAACCCGTTACAGGGACACTTGTATGTTGTCAAATATAGCAAGTAGAAAACCTTTTATGTAATTTGTTTATTGCAGGGATTGAACATTTTTATGCTGTGGCATAATCGGCAAACAACCTGCCCACCCATCCATTTTCTGTATTCAAAGTAAAAGTAAATGTTTTTTTTACAGACCTAAAATAGTCAAAAATAAAAAGTTTACTAAAAGAATTTATGTACAAACAGTTACTCCTAAATGTTCACTCCAAATGGACACATTGTGAAGACCAATGTCTTGAGGTGTTACATCATCTCTAGAATCTGAGGGGCCCATCCAAGAACCGATACTGACCTGGAGAAAAACAAAATGGGGAATGACAATTAAAACATCAGACAAGGACGTGCCATGTTAATTTGAACTTGTTTCTAAGAGTATTCATTGTTAACAATTTAAACTGTCACAAAGTTCTAACAGTATCATCGTTTACAATTTAACGGTCACAAAGTTCAACGAGATGGATGTTCGTGGTAACAAACCTGTGGCTGAATATAAGCTTAAACAGCACAAGCCGTGAAGCCCAGACCACATTTTTAGTTGAATTTGAATAAAGTGTCACAGTGCAAAGGTGAGCTGATTGCTAGTGTACCTTTAGCTAAGGCTCGAGAGTATCTGTCGCTGCTTCTTGCCAAACTGGAAGAGGGCGATGACAAGAAACTTGAGTTCAATGAGGAGCTGCTCAGACTATGACCCTACGGAGAGGTCATCAAGATTAAAACACGATCATACTTAGGCTTTGCATTAATTGCCAAAAGGGACAGGAAAAACAAATACTGACGATATGAGAGGTTAAGACAGTCATCTCAAAGTAGAACGCAGGTTCACGTTAAAGTTGAAACACATTTACTGCCATTGACTGCTTTAGAAGTCAAATATCCATGTTAACGGAGAGGGATGGCAGTGAATGAGTTTTTAATAGAGACAATCTGCAAGTGGAAGAGAGGCAACTGGACTTACTAGTTGTTGATTCACCATTTATCCAAAAGGCTTTCTCAGTTCTACATTTTTGGTACAGAGTTACCATATTCATGTCTCAATGTGGGCGTCCTTTGTAAATGGCCTACCGTTTAGCATAACGACGAGTCCTTCCTTTGTCAACGTGAGACGTTAGGATGTTGTAAGCGGATGAGAGGAGATGTTGCAAACTTCCTGCTCCTCGTTTTGACACAGACACTTTTGTTCCTTCGGTCCCCTGACTCACGTCATTGGCCTCTTTGTAAAGTCCAATCTCCTAACCTTTGTACCATCTTTTCTTTACCTTAGTAGAACATCTGGTCTAGGCGAGATAAAAAGGTGCTTCCTTTCGGACATAGGAAATGACCACGCTGATTATAATGAATTCTACTCAATTAGTCCTAACTGACGGCGAGTATTGATTATGTGAGTCTCTGGGGTGGAAGACTCCAGCATCTTTTAGTCGAGTTGGTGAACTTCGTCGGTGGCTTATTGCTCTAAATGTTGTTGCTGCAAATTATTAGGGTGACATCTTCTTTCCTTTTGTAAAACCCTGGAGGAGTAACCATTGGTAAATGTGGGATACAAGTTGTATCGAGGTAGCTTTCCTAAGCATTATTAGAATGCATAGAACCTTTCCTCCAAGTACTTCCGTGTCATTTCGTTCTGCAAGGAAAGTTCCAAAGCAAAAACAAGAATTGAAGATGTGCATTGTTTTCAAATGAATATCTCTACTCTTCCAGAACCAAGAAGTCCAGTTGCCTCTGTTCAACATCCGTGGATTGCCATGAATGTAGCGCCTTACTTCTGGCGCTATAGTCTTCAGTCTGTATTCCATCAGCAGCTCTGTTAGTTTCTGTGTCACCTTCAGCACCAGCTGTGCATCGCTTTCGTTCTCTATCCGGAAGGTCTCCTGAAAAGAAGAAATTCTATATTACTGTAGGTCAATGCTGAGCAGAGGAATGAGTGGCATGAAATGAAGCACCTACCAAATAATGAAGCAGTGAATCTGAATCACAGCCACCGTCAGATGGTGCTTTCATGGGTCTTGGCCTGTCAAAAGGTTTCTTCGTAGGTATGTCCATTAAGCTGCCTCCCATCTGGGGGCCCTGGTACTGGTCAGGAAACATTCGACCAGAACCAAAACGGTCGCGTCCATTATTTTGGCTAAAATCATCTTCAGGCTCACATGGATACGGTCTTGGACTCATATCGGCGTCTGAGAAATGTTGCTTGGGTGAAAAGCATTCAAAGTTGGAGGACTCATATTCATCCTGATATTTATCGGGATTGGAGTCTGAGAAACGTCGCTCAGGTGCAAAGCGTTTGAAGTTGGGTGGCTCAAATTCATCTTGATAGTCACCCGAAAATTCATCGTAAGGACCTTCATCAGGAGGAAACTCCTCATGACGCGACTGGTCACTGAAGACTGGACCTAGGAAACCAGAGTAATGTTTGATCAGATGACATATTACAGGACATCGTAGGAAGCTCCAGAACAAATAATTTACCAAAGGGAGGTCCATTTGGTCCCATGCTGGTTGCAGGCAAGGGCTTTGGTTGAGCAGAACCTGGGAACACACAAAAAGTGGCACCAAGGATCCCAACAGGTAATATTTTAAATGCTGAGAAGTTCAACTTCATAGTAAAGTAACTTACGGAGTCCTTTGAAAGCAGGTACTTTATAGGGCTCTTTCATGATCACCTAAAGTATCACCAGAACAAATATGAAAATGTAACATGCACAAAGTTATATCTTACCAAGTTCAAGGTCCTTTGAAATTTTTAAAATAGTGATCCAAGTCAAAACTGACCTTGACTTGTCCCCTCCCTCCCAACTGCTCCACTTCAGCCAAAGAATCTTTAATCATCTTCCTCACAGCAGGGTCTTTGACAGCATCTTCTTCCTCCCAATGGACTTTTTCAGGATGGGCCTTTTTCTGCATAGAAGGCAAAGATGTACATTTAGAGACTTTTCAAATGTTAACAAACTAGGTTTTTAATTTCAATAAAATAGGGAGTAAATAGTTCATTCCTCCTGACTGATCACAGAGGCCACCTTATCAACTTTTATTATTTGTCCTTCAAAAAGTTAAAGTACTGTGTTTGGGGTGAGGCGCTTATTCGTTGCAAGTGGATCATGAACCCAGCGATTGATGTGGGGTCTGATTCTCCCATTAACACGCAATTTTTAAGCGGCTGGCCTGGAATGAGTTTCATTTATGCAGGTACTCACATCCAGAATTCTGAGACACCCACCGTGCGTGAAAGTGAATGAAGGAGGCCTTAAGAGGTGATTCATTGCCAATGGACATCGAAGAACAGTGTTTTCCTGAGACTTGTGAACGTGCAGCCCTATTTGCTATTGACCAGAGTATAGTCTGTTCAAGGGACACACACACACACTCTCACATTTCTCAAGGAAATATGAATGTAATTATGTATTAATGATGCAGTGTGCCAAGGCACCATGCAGATTTGCTTGGTCAGGGAGCACTTTAAGGTTGACTCTCGCCAAAACACCACAACCAACACCATTTTACCACTATCTGGGTAAAATTGGACCAGGATGTCGCTGCCATGGGGAGGGATACACATTCTGCCACTGTACTGAAGCAAAAATGGAGAGAGAGACAGACATAAAGGGCCTATCTCACTGGCAGAGACGTCGCCAAGACTGATCAGTCGTGGGGACTTAGGGATCCGGGAAATGAAAATATTGCTTGCGTCAAGCAGTCAAGCATTTCAGAAAAGCATTATCATTAAACAAAACAATCAAAGAAATTAATGATAGTTGCTGTTCAATATTCTGTCATATTAAAAAAATAATTCACAAATTCTGCCAGGGTATGTAAACAACTGTACATATATGCAGTCATACGTACCGTAACCCCTGTCATTTTGGAATGGAAGTGTACAGCTTTTTCATAACCACTAGATGGTGGCATACATTTATAAAATGTAAAAGTTTTTTCCATTTGCCCCTATACCTATGAATAACGCGCACTATTGACCTTTGACAATTTTTTTGGGGGAAAATGCGCATTATACACAAGAAATTACGGTACAAAAACAAGTTGCTAAGGTGCTAACATAGTAGCAAGGAGGAAGAGTGAATGTTGCTTGCTTAAAGTCGTTTACTGACACTCCAGTTGAAGTTCACTGTACAACTAAACTCGCATAACAAAAGAATTGAGGCCTCTTTATACTCCTGCGCCCACATTGTATCACGTGACCGACACATTGGGCCACGCGGGCCCTATATGTCACTTGAAGCGCACACGGCACAAATTGTCGCCGTGCGCAGAATGCCACGGAGATCATCTCTTTCGATTGGTCCGTTTTAGTCACATGCTGTGATGACGTACTCAGCTGTCCCCTTGGTTCCTCAATACCGCCATCTTTAAAATACAAAACACCTACGTCGCCGCCTTCTTGATCGATTTTGCAATATAATTAACCGCATCATCTGATCATCGAGGTCCATTTGTTCTAGCAGGCACTGTTCCACGGTCGCCATTGTTGTTGCTTTGTTCCTTGTTCCGGAGAGTAAAAACGGCTACCGGAATTGGCCATAAAAAGCATAGGAAACTCCACCTTGTGCTGTCCTAGCCAACACTAGCCGTAGCGACAGCCCCAACTTGGAAGAGAACTGCAGCGCATTTTCAAGACAGCGTGCATGGGTTGCCCTCAAGTATAAAGGCAAACTGCGTGCGGGATAACAGCAGTGACGTCAGCGCGGACACCGCCCGCGCGAGTATAAATAAGCCTTTACACCTACTGAATGTTCAAATTAGGCTTTACACGATCAGGATTTTTGGGGCCGATCACAGAGTTTAAAAAAAAATATATATACTAATAATAACCGATCCGATCACAAGATGGAGCAATGTGTCTATTTAAATGACTTGTTCATTTACTGCATATACTTGTGTACTATATACTGAGTATCTTAAAAAATATTCTCTAGTCAGGTCAACCCACCATGACAGAAATAATGGGTGCTAACTTACTGGAATTAAATTATTGTAATTAAATTACTTAACACACACTGAAACTTTAGAGCATGAGTCAACAGAACGGCGGCACGTTTACGTACAACCATTAATGCTAGCACTAGCTTGCTAGGCTACATAACATTTTGTTTCCTGCTTGCGACCCGTATTGTATTAAAAGTACGTGAAAATACCTCAGGCAACCCTTGAACGAACGTCTTCTCCCGAGCACCGCTGAGCACCAACACCACACGTTTTCCCGTATTTTGTTACCAAGACAATACACGCGCGATCCATTGTTGTTGTTGTGGCCGCGCTAACGAGTGTATCCGGTCGCGTTTGATTTGACAAAGCCCAGTGTTCGTAAATGACGTCAAAAAACACGACAAGGCTAAAAATAAACTAGCTTTTGGATTCAAATATACTGTATATGACAGCGACGTGGAGTAAATGTCTTTTGGGAGCCGATCAATGAGGTGAATGATGACAAAGCCGATCGGCATAAAATGTTAATTATCGGCCGATAATTATCAACCCGATCAGATCGCTGTAAAGTCTAGTTCAAATACATTGCAGCCTTCTTTTCTTAGTTTTCGTTCACAAAAATCACCAGCTGGTTATTGCTGATATTGGATCGGAACGATATCGGTATCAGCCAAAATTCAAGGCTGCAATATCGGCTCTGAAGTAAAAAAGTTGGCTCGGGACATCCCTAGTCGTAAGTCCAAGTTAAATTTATTCCTACTCATACTACATATACTACATTTAAACACAGCACCAGCTCGCCAGTTGCTGCATAAAAAGAACATTAAACTGAAAGAAAAATCAAAGCACACAAATTGTACTACAAGATATTGGGCAAAAAAAATTACTTTTTTCAACCCTGCGATATATATTGGGACAAGAAATAAAATGCAGGCTAACATAAGACAGATGTTTGAAAACCAGCACATATTTCTGTTTTTCCCTCTTTGATTTATTCTTATAATAGATTACCGGTATTATAATCACTTCAGCAGAAGAGAAACTATGCCTGTAGTGCTGGGTAAAGTATTGAGTAGCAAATAGTCCAGCCAGACTTCAAACTTAAAATCATTTAATTTCATGCCCATTTACATTTTGCCATTAGCCTTTGTCTCTTCCAAAATGAAATAGTACCCCAACCTTTCCCGATCCCCTGTAGTGTTTTGGTGTGCATATGTTGAAGAGTGATACATGTAGGCGTCTAATCGTTTCCCTTTATTATATGTTTTCAAGAAGACAGATATAGAACACTCGGGGGTGCACAGCATTTGTAGGTTTATAAATATTGTAACCTTGGTGCTAATTTCTGTTAGCTTTACACAATGTATGTTGGCAGTAAGGTAGTGGACATTCATTGCACTCTTTTGTTTTTTATTATTACGTGGGAGCTTTACAGCAAACTACAACTGTGCGTGATAAACAGCTTGAAGCAATAACATTTTGCCTTTTATATGGAGATTTGTTCACTGTCACACACCCACTCTGGAAGTCTCTTTTGCAATATTATGAGTGGCGTAAATTGTAACTGCATCAAACAAGGGCAGATTTGAAAAGGACACTTTCACACCACACACCCACCCGGCCACACCCGCGACCACAATCACACCTCTGACTTCTGCGTTAACCATTCATGAACAGGATGTGAGACGCATCTTCAAACAACAAAAGATTAACAAAGCGGCAGGCCCGGACCATGTGTCCCCATCCTGCCTCAAAGTCTGCGCGGACCAGCTCGCTCCAATCTTCACTCAGATCTTCAATAGATCTCTGGAACTGTGCGAAGTTCCATCCTGTTTCAAACGCTCCACCATCATTCCAGTCCCCAAGAAACCTGCAATCTCGGGTCTGAATGACTACAGGCCTGTCGCTTTGACATCTGTGGTCATGAAGTCCTTTGAACGTCTCGTGCTGGACCACCTCAAGAGTGTCACAGCTCCCCTGCTGGACCCCCTGCAGTTTGCCTACCAAGCAAACAGGTCTGCGGATGATGCAGTCAACATGGGACTGCACTTCATCCTAGAACACCTCGACAGTGCAGGGACCTACGCGAGGAACCTGTTCGTGGAGTTCAGCTCAGCGTTCAACACCATCATCCCTGAACTCCTTTCATCCAAGCTTCTCCAGCTCAGCGTCTCACCTGCCATCTGCCAGTGGATTTAAAGCTTTCTGACGGGCAGGACACAGCAGGTCAGGCTGGGGGAGGCCACCTCATCCACACGCAGCATCAGCACTGGGGCGCCCCAAGGTTGTGTCCTCTCTCCGCTGGTCTTCTCTCGCTACACAAACGACTGCACCTCAGCGAACTCGACTGTCAAACTCCTGAAGTTTGCAGATGACACCACTGTCATCGGCCTCATCAAGGACGGTGACGAGTCTGCATATCGACAGGAAGTGGAGCTCCTGGAGCTGTGGTGCGGCCGACACAACCTGGAGCTGAACACGCTAAGACTGTAGAGATGATCGTGGACTTCAGGAGGCATCCTTCGCCACAGCTGCCCCTCACATTGTCCAGCCGCCTTGTGTCAACCGTCGAGACCTTCAAGTTCCTGGGAATTACAATCTCTCAGGACCTGAAGTGGGCGACTAACATCAACTCCGTCCTCAAAAAGGCCCAGCAGAGAATGTACTTCCTGCGGCTTCTGAGAAAGCACGGCCTGCCACCGGAGCTGCTGTGACAGTTCTACACAGCGGTAATCGAATCAGTCCTGTGTTCTTCCATCACAGTCTGGTTTGGTGCTGCTACAAAAAAGGACAAACTCCGACTGCAACGGACAATCAAAACTGCTGAAAGGATTGTCGGTACCCCCCTACCCACCATTGAGGACTTGCACGCTGCCAGAACTAAGACAAGGGCGTGCAAAATCCTCTCGGACCCTCCGCACCCCGGTCACCAGCTCTTCCAGCTCCTTCCCTCAGGTAGGCGCTACCGATCAATGCAAACTAGAACTAGTAGACATTCCAACAGCTTCTTCCCTCTTGCGATCAACTTCTTAAACACCTAACCTATAATTCCATTACAACAAGCTCGCAATTGTTTTTTTTTTTTACTTGAGTTCGTTGTCACATTTCTGTGGGGCCAATTATGTACTACTCGTGCACTCACTGTCGTTGTCTCGCCATGCTGCACTATTTGCATATACTGGCCACTCATGCCAGAGTAGCATCTGCTCCATTTGCACACTGATTGAGGAGTATCTGTAACATTTGCACAACTAACATTGTCCCAGATTATCGCACTACTCGTCACTTTAAACCGCATATACTCCTTGAAGTCTCAGCGCCCCTTGCACAATGGTCATTGCACCGGTCTATTGCAATATTAGTTATTCGAACTGCTCTAAGTGCAAGAGGACTCTGCATCTTTTTGCACAATTGTTTTTTGTCAATGTCTCTGTCTCCAAAGTGTTCTGTAAATTGACTGTCTGTTGTACTAGAGCGGCTCCAACTACCGGAGACAAATTCCTTGTGTGTTTTGGACATACTTGGCAAATAAAGATGATTCTGATTCTGAAATATGTTTCACCTTCCCAGGCGCGTGACTTAATAAAGCCACGGAAGTGCGCAAGAGGAAAAGTTCTTAAACCCATGGGTGCGAACGCAGAAGGCCAGGTTTGACAGGAAATTTCCACAGTCTAGGCTCAAATGACGGACTTAAATCAATGGGTGAATCTGCGCAGCCAGAAAAGCAAGCAGCTGCGCACCTTTTCTCTCTTACGCATTGGACGTACAAGCCATGGAACTCATGCCACTATTTCAGGAAATACAGTTAAATATTGTCTGTTTTAATTTTGCGTACAACATGTTAACTCTTAAAAAGCCAATGGACTCACCATGTATATGTAGTTGTGTTTCCAGCCTTTCACATGAGCGATCATATCATGCTGCGAGCGGGGAACCCTGCAAAGCTTGCACTCGTAGTGTGGTGGGACACTCTTACTGGGGCTGCGATACTCCCACACATACTGAAGACCTGAAAACATGTAAATCGTTGACCACGCTGTGTATTTTGGCCAGCGGTCAAAGTGTATGGTTGAATCTTGCTTACCGAGCACTGGGATCCCGTCCAGCACTTTGCTCAGGGGTGGCACGGTCTGAAAAGATGTTCCTTTGACATATACTGGCGAAACACAACAGTGGTTAGTGGAAAAAATAAATATTATAGCTGCACAACTCCAAACACTGCGCTCAACACCCAGCAAATCAGTAACTATAATTTTGTTTTACAATGTGCCTTGTGTTTGTGCGGTGTTAAAATAGAACCACACAGAAAAATATAAGAACAATGAGGAAATAGTTTTGTGGTTCCAGGGGATGTCAGTGTGTCATAACTATCATGTTCAGTCTATATGAACAGAACATGATGATATGAAAGGTAAGATTCCTATACAGTGGACAAATAGTGAAAATCTGTGGATAATTGATGCCCATTTAAATTGCGCTGGGGAAAAAAAAGAAACGTTTAAAACCCCAAAAATTCTTGAATAAGGGGCGAAAAACCACCAATAAGCGTTTTCGGGGTTGGTTCCACCCCAAAAAATAAAAAAACTAAGGGAAAAATAATTGGGGGAAAAAATAATACAAAATCTGCAAATAGGTGAATCCAAGAGTGCCGTACCGTGAGTAGGTTCGGTAGGTAGTAGTAGGCACTGTTTTCTATTCGAAAAGAAGAAGAATCACTCACCATGATTGGTAAAAATTCTTCATGTTTTTTGGAGACTACAGTCTGTCTCCATTACAGAGAGCGCTTGCAAAATTGGCACATTAAAGCCGTAACAGAAGATCCTCCATTTATCCGTACAACAGACCTACAACTTCAAATGCTTTCAATGGTGTAGGGTTGGAGATGTGAGTGTTAAACCTTTTACCCAGTCCAGGAATCTCGCAGTAGCCTTACACACCGGTGTAGTGCCAGCTCGGTTACGGCTCTGATACTACTTCCAAAGGCGGAAAATTGCAGGGTCGACTTTGGTCAGACCCAATTACCGTGCCTACACATAAAAGAAGGCAGGAAAATCCTGCTGTTTACAGGTAGTTTGACAAGGGCTACTGTTGCCCGATGTTCAGACTTCTCGTGCACAATTAATTGCCAGCCTCACGTAACGGTAGTTAGCCGGCCCCGTCCTGCCCGAGGCTCGAACCAACATGACCGTCGTCCTTCAGGTTGAGAGCCGAGTGCGCTAATCAGCAGGCTGAAAGCCTAAACTGATAACCCAGATAACCCACAGGCTTCAAGGAGTGAGGTTTGACTAATGTACTTTTTGCACAACGTGATCTGGCATGTGTTACACTCGACCCCGGAATACCTCACTCACTAACGGTTCTGCCACATACATGACCACCGACCCTGGGTTGAGAGTCAAGTGCGCTAACCAGCAGGCTAAAAGAGGTGAGCTTCAACCCATTGGCTAGCGCTACTCTAGACTCTCAAAGAGTGAGGTTTGGCTAGCATATTGTTGCACAGCCCAAGCTGGCATCCTTTGCACTTACAACCTTTTAGGCAGTTATTAATTTTGAGTAAGGCAAAAATAACAAATGAAAAAAAAAAAAGCATACCTGCCATGCGAAATGTGCACAAGTTGCCTGCCTGTCTGCCTTAAAGAGGCAATATTACAGTGTTCTACTCCCCCCCCCCCCCACCCCCCCAACAGCATATTGCTCTCCCTTGAACGGCACACAATAGGCCTAATCGCTGAGAGTATCAGAGAGTGGTGGTCAAGCCACAACCCATCATATGAAGCAGAGACAATAAGGTCAAGCTTAAATTTTCTCAGCACAGGCAGTGTACCATGTATGGAAGACTTACCTATGTCAGCAGAGGGCTGCGGGCGGTACTTGCCCTGTCAAGCGGAGGGAATAAGTCCACATGAAGGAGAGAGACACATACAGGAATTAGTGACATGGCGACACTTAGGTATGGACGGAACTCCTCTGTATACGATGTACACACCACCTCTCATGAAGCCCCTGCACCAGCAGTGTCATGGCTACAGGTGTACAAATAACCACGAGTCAAGTGTGACTTCTCATCAAGTGAGAATGTAAATAGAGGCCGAGACCTCAATCCCATTCCCAAAGAGCATCCATCCATCCATTTTCTTTACCGCTTATCCTCACTAGGGTCGCGGGCAGCTGGAGCCTATCCCAGCTATCTTCGAGCAGGAGGCGGGGTACACCCTGAACAGGTCGCCAGCCGATCCCAGGGCACATAGAGACAAACAACCATTCGCACTCACATTCACACCTACGGGCAATTTAGAGTCCTCAATCAACCTACCACACGTGTTTTTGGGATGTGGGAGGAAACCGGAGTGCCCGGAGAAAACCCACCCAGGCACAGGGAGAACATGCAACTCCACACAGGCGGGGCCGGGATTTGAACACCGGTCCTCAGAACTGTGAGGCAGATGTGCAAACCAGTCTTCCACTGTGCCAGCTTCCCAAAGAGCATGTCAAAGAAAAAAAATATATAGAAAAATAGAAAATGTTCACTTCATTTTCACACACTTTAATTTTAGCTTGCTTGGATGCATCTATTCATTTTCTATAGCGCTTGTCCTCATTTGGGTGGCTTATCCCAGCTGACCTTAGGCGAGAGCCTAGATCCACCCTGGACTGGTCGCCAGTCAATTACAGGGTATACATGAAGCCAGAGTGCCCAGGGAAAACCCATGCCAGCACAAAGAGAACATACCACCTCCACAAAGGAAGGTCTGAGTCAAGATAAGATGGAAACTTGAAGCAGACATCCCAACCACCAGACAAACATTCTGCCTTGTTTGGGATGTTCACATCTAAATGTGGAAATGCAAACAAGCTAATGATTAAATAGAGGTGACATGCAGTAATAAAATAGGGTGGTTTTCTGTATTCATCTGGAATTCCATATTTGGAATCGTGTCCAATTCGATAACAGTTCCACGGTACGATCTGTTCTATAAGCACTCCTGGTATACCGACTCTTATTTTACCATTAGAAGATAACAGCGAATGCACCACAAATGCAATTGCGAATTTTATTCCATTCAACTGGAAAATAAAACACTTGTGATGTTCAAAAACATCAGGAAATAGTGTTCTCTGATCACCATGTATGTTATGATGATTTCAACGTACAAGCCTCAGTTTCAGCCAAACCATGATGCTGCGGACTGCATGGATGCACCAGGCTCAATGAAAGAGGCATTACATAAAGATCACAGCGGAAAGCATGTTATCCCTTCCACACAACGGTGATTGAGGTTCACAGTGTGATGGGTAGTGGACGATGCACTCACAACTACTTAAAATGCAAAATAAATACCAAGGATTCTACACTTTTTCAGTCAGGATACGGAACGCTGACTCCCAATCCTGCCGCAATCGTTTTTTTTTTTTTTTTGGTATTCATTTCCAAATGTATGTGACATTGTCACTCCATCCTTACCTTGCCATATTTATTCTTTGCTTTCCAGTTGGACCCACTGTTCGGTTTGTTGTTCGAAGAGTTGAAATCCATTTCTTCGGTTTCTTCACTGATTGACGTTCAAAGAAGAAGAAGGATAAAGTCATACCAGGACAGCAATCTTAGGGTTAGATAAATGTATACAGCACCCTCGTCAAACTACAGTTCAGTCGTCCATTTGGGGGGAAAAAAATCGTTTTCATTATTTTCTACTTGGCTTCGTTTCGGGCCTAGTCAGCCATTTTAGAAGACCACTTACGCATTTTGATGAAACGACGCGGACTAGCTATCTTAAGTCACACAATTTCAGCAAAA
The DNA here is from genome assembly GCF_024500385.1 of Phyllopteryx taeniolatus. NCBI lineage: Eukaryota > Metazoa > Chordata > Actinopteri > Syngnathiformes > Syngnathidae > Phyllopteryx > Phyllopteryx taeniolatus. The sequence continues at coordinate 25,723,851 of NC_084507.1, forward strand.
CCCTAGCAGAATAACATTTACCTGAGATGTTTGCATTAAAACCTCCTCCAACCGTTGGTCACTGATCCAAATGGTCGCAAAAGACACAATGCATCACAGATATGAAAATATACTAGATACAACTGCGCACTGTAGCAGCCCGGCTAAGTGACAAGCCTACGGAGCGGCCACGTTGGTGGGGGCAATGTTCCTGTCAAAGGCAATGTATGTACATTGAAAATGTCACAATTCGCTTATTAATGAACCGATTTTCATTTGGTTTACTTTTTTTGTCAATGTTAAAGCCTGTGCAAAATATGCTGAACATTTAAGTAAAGCAACCCAAAAATATTTTTAGCTGTAAAATATTATCACCTGTTCCCCTGTTGTGATTGTACGGCGCTTTGTCGAAATGTACAATGTACAGGCATCCTGGTTATTTTGTTTTTCGTAACGTGAACACATGGAATGTGCTGACACTTTGCCCCCACAAGCTTTAAAGTTTAAAGTTGCTGTAAGCACGCATCTTAAAGGTGCGTGTTAATCTACCTAATTTTCATATCTATGATATGAGAGACGCCTAGTGCCTGTTTAAAAAAAAAAAAAAAAAAATATATATATATATATATATATATATATATATATATATTCTTGATTGAATTTGAGTAATGTAACCCCAAATGTAAAAGCAATACGGACAATAAAGATAACGTGAAATATTAGTTTTTCACGGGTCTAGAAGTCAAATACATTTTTATTTAAAGGAAATAAGTTAAAATGTCCAAGGCATTTACGAAGACGACTATGTAGTGTGTTGGTCATAGACACCGGGTCACACCGTTCGGCTTTCTCGAAGCAGAACTGGGGCAAGTATTGGAGAGGTTCCTATTTTTGGTCAAATATATCCCCAATATTTCTATGCAAGTCGCTTTGTTCTTTGCATTAAATTATTTTTGCACGCATTTTCTCATCGTGTAAAACGAGGGATGTCGGTTATTAACCTTTTATCCCCTAAGCTCCGCCGCCGTTGTGTGTTTAGAAAAAAAAGGGGGGGGGGGGGGGGTGGCGGTTCGAAAACAAGCGCACAGTTGTTTCAACTGAAAAACGTTTAGACACGAGATAGAAGCCAAAATATTAACTTATACAAAAACAATAGTATTCTCTGTGCCTTTTCGTCACCTTCAGATATCGAAGAGGCTGTATTGCGGTGCAAATTATTAGCAGACGGAGCCAAAACATTTGGCGGAGGTAGGTTGCTTAGTAAACACTGGGACTGATGCTCATGCTGTTAGCTTGCAAATGCTCGTGCAGAGCAGACAGTGCTTCATGTCTGTAAGAATGGAATCACTTGCACCGTCTGATTTCGATTGCCACTCGACACAGTTTCGTATTTTGCCATGCACTCTTATATTTAATGTGTTCTTATCTTCTGCCTATGCTTTTAGATCCGGTTTAGACGTTTGGTTTCGGATTGCTGAAAAATGAAATCCAAGAAGAAGAAGAGGCAAGATGACTTCCAAAAGGTGAAGCTAAAAGTGGGAAAGAAGAAGCCGAGAGCAGACAATGCCACCGATACAAACTTCCGCACGAAGGGAATTTATCTCCCTGACCAGCTGAAGACAGACAGCAGTGGTCCCACCACAAACAGGCAGCTTGGCATCAATGTAAGTGTTTTTTTGTTTAGATCCCAAAGTTACTGTTCACGAACCACGGTGTTATATAATTTTTCAGATGTAAATAATTAGCAGTGCATCATTTTTAAAATTATTATTATTGTGTTTTAAATTGACCGGTTTGTGTGCATTTATCTCCCCTTTAAACCAGGACCTGTTGTCCCAGCTCCACCATTACAATGCCAATGTGAAGCACGGTGCCTTGTTGGGTTTGAGGGAGCTGCTGTCTATGAATCCTTCTCTGTTAGAGCAGCATTTGTCACGTTTGCTGTCTGAGGTGGCTGCCGTGTTCACAGACAAGGACGCCAACGTTCGCGTGGCAGCCACGCGTGTGCTCAGGTTAGCGGAATCTAAAATATCATACCGCCGTTTGTCCCATTCTCAACTAACAATTGCTGGAACTGATCCGCAGGTATATTGCCCAGTCCGTGCCCGCGGAACGAGTGGCTCCTTTTTTCCCGCTCCTCAGTGCCCACCTGTGTTGCGCCATGACTCACATTGAGTTGGGCATCCAAGAAGATGCCATGAAGATTCTGGATGTGCTGCTGGAGCACTACCCCGCCCTGCTCGCTGCACGGCCCGCCGTGCTCCTCACCAACTTTCTGGAGTTAATCTCTCACAGACAAAGCAACGGAGGAGCTAAAAAGGAGCAGGAGGCCAAGGGTCGTACGTGGGCGCTCTCGGTCAACCTGAACAGGACCGTGACCAGCCAGCAGTGGCGCCTTTCTGTGCTCCTTAGGTACTCCTCAATGATTAATTAGGCATTTATTGTATAGAACAAAAGTATAAACGCAAGTCACTACTTTTGTTTTTGCTCCCAAAAAAAAAAAAATGGCAGCAAAAACAAAAAAAGATACAAAAGAATTTTTTATTTGTGGCCAATGTAAATACAGCAGAGCCTCCGAATTCAAAGACAATCTTCCGGGATGGCAGTTGACTTTTAAGTTTGAAATATAATGAAAACGTTATCTTTTAAATGAATATTTTTACCTTCCTAACTGTTATACAAGGATTTAGATAAGTTAACCACTGCATAGTGAAACTAAGATAACAACCCGACAGCTATGTAATGAATGGCCTCTCTCTTGCAACAGGAAAGTGTTTGCAGACTGATACCGTCACCTCGTGGAGACTGCTGCACAAAAATACAGTAAATGTTAATGGCGGAAAGCCATTATGCTTTTGGCTAAATGCTGTTTATGTTGGCATCTGCTCAATAAAATTAATTTATGTGATTGAAGCCAGGCGCTTTCCTATGAATTAATTGAGGTTTATACTTTGCCATCGCTGCTAACCTTGTTTGGTGGCATCACATTAAACAACCTGAGCTGATTTCTCTCGTGATGTCAACATGATGAATGTTGAAGCTTTCATTTAAAAATGTTTTTTTTTAAGCTTTAGTTTGTGGCATGTTTTTCAAGAAAAATTGTGATTGAACTCCAATTCCAATAGTGGTTTTGGAGCATTCAGCTTTGGAGGTTCCACTAGTCTGTAAATGTCTTGGCTGCTAACCTTGCAATCTCTGTCCTTTGTGTTTTAGACTTGGGCGCTTTCTTCAGGCAGTAGTTGAGGAAAGACCGGTGGAGGAAGGTGACATGTCTGTCCCATCTGAGGGAGCGTTTGGTTCGAGCGGCGAGAGCAGGATTACACCTGTGAATGTCACCTGGGGCAAGCTCGAGAACAGCAAGATTGGAATTAAGGTGTACGAGCACTCTGGGAGGAAACCAAGTCCACATTCAACATTTAAACTCCGGTATGATAGCACCGCTGTTCAAATATATATATATTTTTTTTATGGTGTAAAGAAAATGTACCAGTAAATTCCAAAATGTACCTATTTTTCTTGTAAATGGGTTAATACTTGACTACATTACAATGGACTTGTGGTTATCACGCCAGTCTCACAATTCTGAGATTCAGGATTCAAATCTCAGCTCGGGCCTTCCTGTGTGGCGTTTGTGTTTTTCAAGAACATGGATGAATGGATGTTGATTTGAATATGTATGCTTGTGGTCACTCTCACACTGAAATGGGAAATTGCTCTTCGCCATTAGCTTTTCTATTTTTTTAAATTTTTGTCTCAAAAACCTTTTACATAACAGGGTGTATGTATTGCGATCAGGGTCTACAGTATTTGCACTGTGAATTATTATTATTTTTTTATAGACCGAATTCAGATCACCCAGGCGAAGCATGTGACGGTTTGGACTCTGCGGAGGCTGTCCAGAGCTTTGCGTCAACTCTGGTCCCGCTTTTGCTGGAGGTGTGGGTGGAGGCCAACACCGGCGACTCTCCCTGGAACAGTTCTGACGGCGGACACCTGCTGAGCCCGGACGCCATGTCTGTAATGTTCCAGGTGTTGTCTATACTGCAACTTCTCCGAAAACTGGCGCCGCGGCAGGAGCATCAAGATGCGCTGGTGAGATAAAGAGCACAAATCCCTCGTATGTCACGGGGGTTAGGTTCCGGACTTGCGACTTGGCAGCCATGTTTTTAAAATTTATTTTTGTACATATTTGAAAGTTGTATGTATCTCCCCATCTCCTTTTCTGCTTGTTAGCTGCTTCTGGTTGCTATCATCTTCCCCTGTTGCTAACTGCCAGGTTACCGTGTTTGGGCGGAATCGTAGGGCTTGAAAGAAAGTATTGAACCACGATATAGCGACGGATTACTGTACATGGAATGATGAAAAGCCCATGAGGATTTTATTTTATTTTATTTTTTTGAAAAGATGATTTGTTTGTTTTCTAGGATGCATGGTTCCGCAAAGAATATTTAGGAGATTTTAAGCAGCACTTCATGAAAAACTTCCCCTACAGTCTTCATGACACACCCAAACATAAAAAGAAAGTTAATAACAAAAGGTGAGTATTCTTTTCTTCTTGCAACTTTCTCAGGGCCTTGAATCTTTTGCAACTGCGTTGTTCTGGTTAAATATTTTGCATTTTATACAAATTATTTTTTTCCAAATTTGTATTGTAAACTAATGGTTATATCTACATTACATCAATTGTCGTAATACAACAACTAGAAACAACTGGAAATAGATGTAAAGTTCTAATCCCTTTAATTAATGTTTGTGAAATCTATTAAAGATGCAGATTACGACTTGAAATCTATTGCAGTGGTGTACAACCCCAATTCCAATTAAGTTGGGGCATTGTTTTAAACATAAATAAAAACAGAATACAATGATTTGCAAATCATGTTCAACCTATATTTAATTGAATATACTACAAAGACGATATTTAATGTTCAAACTGATAAACTTGATTGTTTTTAGCAAATAATCATTAACTTAGAATTTTATGGCTGCAACACTTTCCAAAAAATCTGGGACAGGGTCATGTTTACCACTGTGTTACATCACCTTTTTCTTTTAACAACATTCAATAAACATTTGGGAACTGAGGGCACTAATTGTTGAAGCTTTGTAGGTGGAATTCTTTCCCATTCTTGCTTGAAGTACAGCTTCAGCTGTTCAACAGTCCGGGGTCTCCGTTGTCGTATTTTACGCTTAATAATGCGCCACACATTTTCAATGGGAGACAGGTCTGGACTGCAGGCAGGCCAGTCTAGTACCCGCACTCTTTTACTACGAAGCCATGCTGTTGTAACACGTGCAGAATTTGGTTTGGCATTGTCTTGTTGAAATAAGCAGGGGTGTCCATGAAAAAGACGTTGCTTGGATGGCAGCATATGTTTCTCCAAAACCTGTATGTACCTTTCAGCATTAATGGTGCTTTCACAGATGTGCAAGTTACCCATACCATTGGCACTAACACCACCCCATACCATCACAGATGCTGGCTGTTGAACTTTGCGTCCATAACAGTCCAGATGGTTCTTTTCCTCTTTGGCCCGGAGGACACAACGTCCACAATTTCCAAAAACTATTTGAAATGTGGACTCGTCGCACCACAGAACACTATTCCACTTTGCATCAATCCATCCTAGATGAGCTCGGGCCCAGAGAAGCCGGCGGCGTTTCTGGGTGTTGTTGATAAATGGCTTTTGCTTTGCATAGTAGAGTTTCAAGTTGCACTTACGGATGTAGTGCCGAACTGTATTTACTGACATTGGTTTTCTGAAGTGTTCCTGCGCCCATGTGGTGATATCCTTTACACAGTGATGTCGGTTTTTGATGCAGTGCCGCCTGAGGGATCGAAGGTCACGGCATTCAACGTTGGTTTTCGGCCTTGCCGCTTACATGCACCGATTTCTCCAGATTCTCTGAACCTTTAGATGATGATATGGCCCGTAAAATCCCTAAATTCCTTGCAATTGTACATTGAGGAACATTGTCCTTAAACTGTTTGACTATTTACTCACGCACTTGTTCACAAAGAGGTGAACCTCGCCCAATCTTTGCTTGTGAATGACTGAGCAATTCAGCGAAGCTCCTTTTGTACCCAATCATGGCACGCACCTGTTCCCAATTAGCCTCTTCACCTGTGGGATGTTCCAAACAGGTGTTTGATGAGCATTCCTCAACTTTCTCAGTCTTTTTTGCCACCTGTCCCAGCTTTTTTGGAACGAGTTGCAGCCATAAAATTCTAAGTTAATGATTATTTGCTAAAAACAATCAAGTTTATCAGTTTGAACATTAAATATCTTTTCTTTGTAGTGTATTCAATTAAATATAGGTTGAACATGATTTGCAAATCATTGTATTCTGTTTTTATTTATGTTTAACACAACGTCGTCCCAACTTCATTGGAATTGGGGTTGTATAAAGGCAAAATCATAAAACCTCTGTTATTTTCCAAATACTTCTGGACCTAGCTGTATGCACACACTGTGTGTATTAATATGTAACTAAGACCTAAATAAATCACAAGTGCGTGTCTTGTATTTGTTTCGCCTCACTGTCTCTCCTGCAGGAGCAAGCAGACTGCGGCTGTCCCCGACGTGAGCGTGGATCCTCTGGCGCTGAACATCACACTTTGCCAGGTGATGGTGTCTCTGAGCCAGCGGCAGGGAGTCGGCCGAGAGGCGGACGGAGACTGGCTGACGCCCCTGAGGACGTTCGTGCGAGACACGCTCGGTGGCGAAGTGAAGCTCAGCTACAGGCAGCTGCACATGCTGCTCGGGACTGTCTGGAAGATGGTGCTCACACAAAAAAGCAAAAGTGAGATTTTAGAAAGCGTGAATATTGTAAAGGGGTAGAGACGACTTCATGTGTAAATTAACACACAAGGTCACATGTTTAAGTACACATGCACCCTCCAATGTAAGACTTTTGTCACTGAATTCGTATATTGGCCCTTCTGTTAAACTTACATTGCATACAGTATGTGTTTCTAATGGAGGGGCCATCTGGGTAGCTTTGTTGAATAACAGAAAATAGATATAAAACAGCTGTTCTTATCAGAATAAACTTGTTCATTTAAATACTGTATGCCTTTTGATGAATTATAATAGAATCCAACAACCAAAATGAAATCTAATCGTAGTAATGTTCATAACCTATGCGTGTTGTGTTGCAGCAGTGACAGAAGATCTGTTAGCAGCAGTGTACTCGTACTATCAGCAGAGGCACCTGACGCTACAGACCAGATCTCTCCTGCTGTCTTTCTACAGCAAGATTTACCTGCAGGAGCAGGGGCAGTCGCATATCACCAGGTAAGCGCAAACTACTCATCATATCGGATTTAAATATTGATTGTAGTTTTGAAGTACAATCGACTCCAACAGGCCCCCATGGAGCGAGGATGACATCTGGTGGTTTAAATGATTGTAGCGACGCCTAATAGACTCATGAAATGTCTCAATATCAGGAATGCCAGTCAAATTTAAAATTTATTATTATTTTGTAATTTAAAGTTTAAGCTTCCATAGCAGTTAAATGCTCACAAATTGTAACATGCTATACAGACCACCAACAAATACCCCCCATGCCCTGCGTCGACAACTCGAGAGAATTTGTTTGCGCTGATTATCAGAAGCTAATGCGGGTCATTTTTGTTAGATAATACCAATCTATGATAACACTGCAGCTCTGCTTGCCTTTTGACTTTGACATGATGATAGTCAATAAAAAAAAAATACATAAACAAAAGTAAAAAAATAAAAAATAGTCTCTGATTTCTGAACCGTTCGAATCTGGGCTCCAGCTCACCTGTGACCCTAATGAGGACGAGCACCATAGAAAACGGATGGATGGATGTTGAACTAGATTAACATTAGGATGTTCATGTCCTCACATGCAGTACTCATAATATGAACCCTTGTTTCTGTCCCTGTGAAGGAGCAAAGTGCTCTCTCGGTGGTTGGCGTTTCTTCCTGTGCAGTTGTCCCAGCTGGGCCACCGCAACCCTGCTCTGTCTGCACTGCTCATCCAGTCCATCCAGGCTGCTGCTTCCCGAGGCAACAAAGACCTGCTCAGCAGTCTGCAGACGCATGCCTGCAAGCTCTACGGTATTCACATAAGGAGCAAAATCTCTATAGTTAGCCACTAGGGTCGCGGGTGAGCTGCAGCCTAAGCCAGCTGACTTTTTACAGACATAAAGACAAAACTCAATCGCATTCACACCTATGGAATGAATGTGGGAGGAAGCCGGCGTCTCTGGGGAAAAGCCACACAATCATGGGGCGAACATGCAAACTCAATACAGCTGGGATTCGAACCCAGGAGCTCAACTGTGAGGCAGACATGCTAACCGTGCTTCCTCATAGAAAATCATCTCCCTTATGTCATACGCAGGCTTGGTTTGACATCACTGTTTTGTGCTCAGCACTCATTCAAGTCATGTTAGTTGTGCATTTGTGCTGATTGCAAATATAAATGGATTTGTATCCGTTATTATTACAAAGAATTCTGTACAGTAGGGATCAGAATACAGTGAACAACATACTCACGGTTTGGCATTCGTGAATTTGCCCGTTTGTGGATTTTTGGGGGGGAACCTATCCTCTGTTATTCACTGAATAGTTCACCTTATTTGCTGTTTTTGTGCTCAGCCCAAAGCAACGATTATTGATTTGGTGGTAAATCAATTTGAGGCTTCATTTAGACAAAAACCTTTGCTGCCATCTAGTGACATGTAGAAGAAATTACAAACCCTCTCAGGGGGCTGGTTAATTACTTGCGGATTTTCACTCTCCTCTCAACTATACATTGTTTTGGACAAATTACATCTACAGGAAGTAAAAATTGAAGTAAAGTATGGCGTTAGGTTTTCCTCTTTGTAGTTAAAAACCTTCCACTCTTGCGGGAAGATTTTCTACAATAATGTGTTCAATCCCAAGGTGTTTTGAAGTGGTCTTCTACACCAAACTGGCCTAAACATTCCATTATGAAGCTTGTTGTGTGCACTGGGGCACAGAAAAGGGCCTTCCCCAATATTTTCTCACACACTAAAACCATTTTCCTCTTGCGTTTGCTGATTAATTACTCAGACTGAGGCAACAGAGGAGTCCGATCGAACCCCTGACTGGTTAGGCAAAAGTCTTGGCAAAAGCCCCCCTGAACCAAGATTTATGACTCCAGAGTTGCTGTAGGGGGCACCATGGCACTGTGTAGCTCACAGGCAAAGACGGAGTCAGAATTATGCCAAGCCACAAACTCTAAACAGCAGAACAGTCAGATAGTGTGATTGTTGTGTAACAAGGAAGCAGCAGGAGGAGGAAGAGGAGCTGAGGGGGTGGTCAAGAGTTCTGATAGGGACTGCTGGCAATTCACCATCACAAGAGTCCTTTTGTCTGTGGGCTTCTGACATCAGCATGTGCGTCAGCGAAAGAGAGACCCCACGCGCAGACACGTACGCGCAAAGGCACATTATCCGGGTGTCTAAGGCTGGCACCGCCATGAACTAGTTTTGCTTTTCCTGTGTCGTAGCAATTGTCCGTACAGTGCCGCGCGTGATGCAGTTCAGTGACTGTAAGCATGACGTCTGCGTTTGTTTGTGTCTCCAAAGCTCCACAGGAAGGTGTTGTGGTTCTTCTGCCATCAGAGTGCCAGCAACAAATGGTGCAGCTGCTCTATTTCCTCCCCAAGATGCCCCGCGCTCTGCTGGCTAATCTGAGCTTCTGCTGCAACACTGGTCGAATCTCAGCTGGACTCGCCGCCTCGCTCGTTCGTATTATACACCTTAGGTGAGCTTGAAATCTTCACTGTATGGCCCATCACGCACAATACACAGAATAAAGCCACATGACAGGGAAAAGGGATTAACTTAAAAAGAGTGGCACTCGTGTTTGCCTAATGGCAGAAGAAATCAGAGACTTATTATGTGTTTGTCCTCATCAGGGGCACACGGTAACGCCGGCCGGAGGGCATCAAGACAACATTTGTGTTGGATCATTTTTATGGCTTTTTCATCCACCTGTTTCTCCCAATGAGAGCTCAAGTCTCTCTGCTCTACCCCAGTCATCGTGGAGCATTCTTTTGACAATGCCGTTTCGGCAGCGTTTGTCTTTGACTGACAGCATATTGAACCAACAACAGATCAAAGAATAGGTTAAAAGACTTTCAATAAAAGAACGATAACGTAAAACAATGACACAGACAGAACATTGTTGTTTGTGATGTTGGTCATCTCGAGTGCGCCGCACACTGTAAGAGCAGTAAGCCCGCATGCCGATTGGTTCTGCAGGATATCTGAGGTCTCCTAAAAAATGATGTTCAAAGATGTTCAAAATCAGCGTGTGTGTCCCGCTTTAGATACATTTGCATACCTGTGTGTGGATTTACCGGTGTCACTGAACCACCACAGAATCGTACTTGAAAATCTTTTTATCTTATCTCCTTAGCGTTATTGAAAAATGATAGCTTCAATACACTCGCCATCTCAAATGCACGCCGACTATGACTCTAATATGAAAATTAAACTGTTAGTGGTAAGGCCTATGACCAAAAGGTGAACCACGGTTCAAAGCTACAGTCGTCTTCGTGTTGCTTCAGTCGTATTGTACTGGATCGCCAGGACAGAGATGTGCATTCTTTCCAACGTCAGTTCAGTTCAAGAAAGTCCAATTTCCCGTTCTGTGGAGTTTGTATTTTCTCCACATGCTCGTGTGGGATTTTGCCAGGCAATCCGGCTTCCTGCCACATTCTGAAAATATACATTAAAGGAAGGCACTAAATTGTCAGTAGGTGTGAATCTGAGTGTGAACCCTGCGACAGGCTGCCTTCTCACCCAGAGTCAGCTGCGATAGGCTGCAGCTCACCCGCGATGAGGACAAGTGCTATAGAAAATGGATGGATGAAAAACGGTCAGTACAGTGGGAACTGAGAGTGCTTTCTTATATAGGACTGCGCAAACAACGTCATTGCGCATCGTCCGTAACTTAAAAATGCCGTATGTCTGGACCATCCTAAACCAAGGACCCCCAGTACAGACCAGATAAAGGACCTTGATTGGCACCTGAAGTTGTACATTGCTCCCATTAGAGGGCAGTAGTGCATTGTCCCGCTCCCACAATCTGCACGCCTTTGTGCAGCTGACTGGTTTCAGTGGGTCAGCATTAACACATTTCCAGAGAAGAAATAGCCTCGTTCCAGATGGGATGTCTACGTAGAAACACAAAGAGCTCATTTTTTGGGGGGAGCCTTGGAGCACTTTTGGCATGCGTCTTGCTACTGATATCCCTTCATCTTTGCCTGGGGGCACAGGATGATTTCATAAACTGTCTGATCTGTTAATGCCTCAATGTTCCAAATGGAGCAGAACGTGATAAACTGATAAAGCTAGTCTGTAAAGTTTCATCCAGCCATCTTCGAAAGCACTTGTCCTCAGTAGGGGTCTCGGGTGAGCGAGCCACCCTGGACTTATCACCAACCAATTGCAGGGCACTAATAGACAAATAACAGTCCACACTCATATTCACACCTATGGTCAATTTAGAGTCCTCAATGAACCTAACATGCATGTTTTTGGAACGTGGAAGGAAGCTGGAGTACCCGGAGAAAACCCACACCAGCACAGGGAGAGCATGCAAACTCCACAAAGGAAGGCCGTAGCCGAGATTCAAACCAAAGACCTCTTGACTATGAGGCTGACCCGGCAACCACTACCTCACTGTGCTGCCCGAAAGATCACTTCAAACTAAACGATGGACTTTTGACTGCACTCATATTATTGTATATTGCACAAGTCTAATGAGAACCTGCAAACTCCACAGATTCAAACCCTGGACCTCAGAACTGCAATGCAGATCTCCTAACCACTAACACAAAGTGTTGCCCATGGTGCTTTGAGAGGATTTTGTTCCAGCTTCCCAATAAATCCAACAAAAAAATTTGTAATGCGTTTTTTAAAAAAGTTGCCCTCTAATATTGTACTTCATTAAAACTAACAGTAATGATAGAATTAAAATGTAAAGAATTAAACAGTTTTTGCCACATTTTTTCAGTTCAATAGACATTGTGCTGCTCCTTCTCGTGTGTGCACCTTGGGGGCAGTATAATACAGCCTTACAGATTACAGATATACATGGAGCTGGTCAAAAATCCTCAGTAAGCCGCAGTGATAGTCAATAATATATACCTGTGCGTATTGTTATATTATCTGTCTACATTTTGCAAGCAAGTCGAAGCAAAAAAAAAAAACAAAAAAAAAATCATCCAAACGACGGCTCGTATCTCGAAAAAGTCTTAAGTGGAGCCACTTATATTTCAAGGCACCACTGTACTCTTGTTTTCCAGGTCATCTTTGAGTGGATGGTCAGTGGGGAGCCAGGAAGCAGCCCTACAGGACGTGGACTACATCAGCTTCCTGTTCTCCACCCTGACGGGCTTCTCGTGCGACCAGCTCGCCTCCTTGCAGGAAGCCGGCGACACCAGAGCGCTGCCCCCCTCCCCTCTGTCGCCCCTGAGGCTTCACCGCACCCCGCTGGACCACTTCACGCACCACTGGGACGTTGTGGAGGTATGTCTCACATACGTGTCCTTCTTATCGCACATTTACATTTAGAATTGAAGTTAGAGAACACACTGTTCAGTCATATTGGGAAGAAAAAGTTTATATTCTCAACAGATGTGGTCAAGCCCTAAAACTAGTCTTGGGGCTGGGCAGGCTGGTCAAGCTTTATCACTTCTCCCGCTGAGAGGCGGGAAAACCTATCGCGGCGCGCAGGTTGGAGATGCATGGCTAACGGCCACTGCGGATATGTACAAGCGCTAATGAGAGCCGGTGGCGTGATGGAAATGTGACATTTCCGCAACTGAAATTACAGTTAACGTAGCCATGCCCTGGGGCAGGTGTGTGAGTGGGGGGGTGGGACGCCATCTAATCACTAATTCAGCGCCTCAATTAAGGCCTTAGATCATGTCTCTCTCATTTGCCTGTCTGAGTCAATCACAGCCAAGTGGAGGTAAAGAGGAGGGATGCGGTGTGGGTTGATGGTTGGTGGGGGGGGGCAGCATTAAGGGACAGACCGCGTGTCAGTGGTGCCACGACTAATGCGGTGGGATTGTTTTTAATGACAGGGAGAATGTCAACAGGTGCTGTGCTATGACACACTTGCATGTGATAAAATGAGAAATTAGATTATTTGGTTCCGAAGAAAATGAGGAAAAAGTTGATGGAGAGCCTGGGACACATCTTGTTTTTTTTTTTTTTTGTTCCAGTTGAAATTGAACTAAAAAAAGTTTGCTTTGTTCTAAACAGAAATATCTCGTATAGGACAGGTGCATGTTTTTGTGTGTGTGTTTGTCGGCACTATAGACGCGTTTGTTAATATCAATGTTCTCCATTTTCAGGAGGTGTGCCAGCGTCTGGAAACTCTGGGTGCAAGGGCTCAGTGCTTTGACATCTTACAAAATGGCATCTTCGAATACATGGTGAGGAATAAGTTGCAAATCGAAAGCCAGCTGCATCCCCGGGTGACTCAACCGAACGCCACTGAGCGATTCAGCCGCGTCATGCAGTTTGTGGGGTTCCGAAACTAGATTTCAAGAGTTGATGACCGTCTGCAATTAATCCCTCAGCCTATATACAGCTCTGGGGGAAAAAAACAATCAAGAGACTGCTGCTAAAATATCAGTTTCTCTGATTTTGTTGATTGGTATGAGTAAAATGAACATATAGTTGAAGTTGAAAACTATGAACAACTAGGGCTGAAACAATAAATTGAATAACTCAGAGCTGCCAAATGTTACAGAAGCCATTTTTGATGATGGAACGTCGAAATCTCATGTACTGGTACTTTGATTCAGGCTGCAACTGCGTCCGCCATTACAAGGTTGATGTAATAAAAGCATTAGAATGACAAATATCGAACCCATAACTTATTAACCATTGTGATTGTCGATGATGTTCTTGACAAAATTTTGAAAATAGGGAACTTCAGACAAATTGTTCTGGAAGTGATTTTTTTTATAGGCTGGCAGCTCTGCTCAAATAAATCTATTCCCAAAAAAAAAAAAAAAAAGGTAGACACAAATCTATGCCTAGAAGCTTTGCAGGGATCATTTTTCCACACAGATTGTTAAGCGGACACACAACCCTTTCCTTGTAGAAATAATTTGCCACAATGGTGGTGAACCAGTAGGAAGATGGAAGTTCAATGAACAAAATAAATGCGTAATACATTCATACACTCGCATCTATGGCCCACAACTGACACCCACTCACACAAACTGGCTAAGGGTTAACAAGTTAACAGCCAGCCGCAGCCAACTACACTCTCCTTTGCTGAAACACACGTCACTCAAGCAAGGCCAGGTTCTTCCTTTTACAGCCACATACACTTAAAGTCACAGATATTATAGTGTAGAATAGGGATGCATTTGATGACTGTTTTAATAATCAACTGATTTATTGTTTATTTTTAATTTTTCTTATTTAAAAACAGGACATTTCAAGTTTACAGTGCAGAAAATGCACAAATTGAGTATGATTCGGTTACTGGTTTGATCCGTAATATTACAGAAAATAGGCAAACGTTGATTGTTTTCCAAAGTAAAAGCAAATGTTTGCTTGTGTCTAATTTTGATGAAATACAAAGATAATCAGTCTGCTTTCATGGAGGACTGCAGAAATCTAATATTTACTGTTGAGGGGTTGAATTTCCAAGGATTTGAGTAAACAATAGCTCTAAACGATTAATCAGTTGTCAAAATAGTTAATACCTGCACTTCACAATGCTCACTTGCACTTTATTGTATTGTGTTTGGGTGTTGTTGTTTAATAATGCAAAATCGTTTTTTAAAAATCAGATTACTCGATTAATTGATAGGATAATCGCTAGAATACTCAGTTCTAATAATATTTGACAGCTACAGAATTAACTCCCAAATTCCAAATACAAATATTTATTTGGAGAAAAGTTTTGTCACAGTAATCTGGGACTTGCTTGATACTTGAAGGTTAAGACTTGAGACTTGCTGATGAATTCTCGCACCTCTGTTGTGTGCGTTTCAGACCAAGCTGAGAGTGGTGCCCGACAGCATGGCGGCCGGCCTCCTCAGCGCCGTTTCCAGGCTAACGGACCCGTCCCTTCTGCCCCTCGAGCCCGTGTTACGCTTGTTGTCCCGCTGCTGCCTCAGCCTTCTGACCGCACTTGTCACTCAGCAGCAGGAGGAGGCGGCGCACGACCAGCACAAAAGGTCCTGTGCCTCACGAGCACATCGCTCGCCCTTATTAGGGTGATGCAAACAAAACACGTTTTTTTTTTTTTTTTTTTTTAACGCGTTTACGCACGAATCGCAGGGAGGCTATTTGGGGCGCGTGCGTGGCGTCGCTGAGCACCGTGCCCCGCCTGCTGAGGATGCTTCTGCAGCTGCGCGTGGCGGATCTGAGCCAGGCGGAGCTGCCCCAGCTGGGCCAGATGTTGTCCATGCTGATGCAGCACACGCCGTTGCACAACCAGCTCATGGCCAACACGGGTCTGCTGCAAGAACTCATCCAACATCTCACGGTAAAACAGCAAAATTAACAATTCAAAGAAAGAAAGAAGAACTAAAACTAAATTAATTATTTCACTTTGCTAACGTACATTTGCCTTAACTCGCCCAGCTGAAAAAAAAGGACCAAATATCGACAGTGGTATCAAGATAACATTTGCTACTTTGGAACTGAGCAAAAAAAGAAATCACCAAATTTGGGGGACTCGGGTCACATGACTGATCCCAAAACGCTTTATAATTTCAAACTCATCGTAAAACATTACGCTTAAAAATAAATGGCCCACAGAATATATTATCGTGAAAAAAAAACCCACCACAAGTGCGACGAAGACTCGCTGTAATTTCCACTAACAACCCAGGCGAAACTTAGCTCCTCAGTCGAGATATATCACTTAAGCAATACTTCCTTGACAAACTAACAAACATTGTATAGGTGATTATTTTTGTGGTTGAGATAATTGAAGCAATGCCAATAACTAAATGAAAAAAGTGGAGCAGTGATTCTAGAAACTCAAAAACAAATAGTTGTCTGCTAGACATGGAATTAGTGGGTACTTTGGAGATGTCAGCGTGATGGATAGACAGATACCTTATTCATCATGTTCGTAATCAGATTACCATCTGAAATAGTACACTGTACTTGCGTTGTGAAAATCTCTATCAAGAAAAACAGGAATCTAAATGACTACTCCCAATATGAACCCAGGCTTATTTGTCTCTATTTCCGTGTTGTTCACGCACAAGTGTGATACGTCCGCATGTCTGTTGCAGAGGTACTCGCGCAGCGCGACCAGGGAGCAGTGGCTGACCGACCTGCTCTACTGTTACAGCGTCACCGTGGCCCACGGCACGTCATCTCACCGTGGAAATGTTCGCGACGTGTACTGATGGACGCACGCACATACGATTAACTGACGTGGGCTCACTCTGACACACAAAAACACTTCCAGACCTCAACATTGACTGCTTTGTACTCCCCATTTAACAAGAAAGTTGGTCCATGTTTGTTTTCTTTGTCCTCATGTTGGGGAGGGGGACTGATAAAAAAATTAAACATTTCCACAGCCTTTTAGGTCCATTTTGACTTGTATTTATTTTGCAATAAAAATAAAAGCTTACACAGGTGTAATTATAATGTTACACAATGAGGAGTGTGTGTGTGAGAGAGAAAATGCCAATTTTATGTAACAGCACAGCTCACACTTATTGGTTGTGTGTGTAAGAATGGACAAAGAGATATTTACATTATGGGTGTGTGTGTTTCAATGAACAAATGTTTACATTATGAAAATGGACGGGCAGATTTTTACACGACGTGAGTGTGTCTATGTGAAGGAAATGCATAACAGCATTTCTCTTTGTACATTATGTCCACGTAAACGGACAGATGTTATGTGTGTTTATGTGAATGGACAGCCAGTTGTCTATATTATGTTTGTATGTACACGGACTGCCATATTTACAGTGTGTTTATGAGAATGGATAGGAACATTTTTACGTTGTGGGCATATCGACTGTCCATTGATGAAACAAGGGCAACAAGGTGTTAGTCTGATGGTGCCAGATCGGGTGAGGATGAGATGGTTGTCCAAACTGATGACTTCGCCTCTCACCGAGGTCACTCAAAGCAGGCTTGTGTTTTTCACCTTTGATCCTGGACACCCACTTTTTGATTGTGCTTTAGCCTATTGCAGCTTCCCTATACACGTCGTAACCTTTTGAAAATGTTCCCCTTCCAAATTACAGCTCTCTGTTACTGACGGGCATCTTGCAGTGACGCCATTTCCAAAATGACTGACAGGCTGAAACAACTTGCCTTCAAACAAGTATTTAAACTACAAATCACGAACATTTCTGATTTAAAAAAAAAAAAAAAATCAATTTTAGTAGGTTAAATTAAATTGGGCTCATTACTTTTTGATTGCCCTTCGTATGGACGAACAGATGGATTTTTACATTATGTGTGTATTGGAATGGACAGACATCTTTTTACATTGTGTGCAGGTGGGCTAAGTTCATGAGCTGCTGTTGATAGACTGGCTCATTCTCCACAACACGAAGAAAGGTTATCTCAGTGTGTGAGTGAGAGCCAAGCAGAGGGAGGGGAGGTGTGCGTTTTGTCTCACAATGGAAGAAAGGTTATCTTTTACATGCGCTGCTTCAGTCAACTTAACCCCCGCCCTGTGAAGTCATGGCTCTGATGTCATACGGCTTAATTTTAGAAGCGAACAACGTGTATGGTAATTCCACGGAAGCTGAGAAAACATTTTTGAAAAAAGACTTGGGTGTCAACACTTTTAGAAGCGAACAATGTGTACGGTAATTCCACGGAAGCTGAGAAAACATTTTTGAAAAAAGACTTGGGTGTCAACACTTTCCTCGATGGCCCCGACCCTGCCTGGCGCTCTGCGGCCTCAGGTGGTAGGAGAACTGTCTGGCTTGATTCACGGCATCAGTCAGGTGCACGCAGTCCAAACTGCTCACTGGACAAGTCAAACAGAAACATACAGTACTCACAAAAAGTTAGGGATATTCAGCTTTTGGGTGAACGTTCAGGATGAACCTAAAATGTTGTCAATTTTGTCATTCAGCTCCTTGTTAGAGAACAGCAAAAAGCACTGAAACAGTTGCTGTGCGTTCAAACATTTACAGAAGTTCACCTGTTAAGGTTCTTGTGCATTTTAGGGTCATCCTGAAATTTGACTAGTGCATGTTTACTATACCCAAAAGTAGAGATTTTCAATACCACTTTTTTTCCGATACCAGTACTCGGTATTCACTCGAGTACTCACCGATACAGAGTACTGATACCACTAGTACTTTTGAGTCATAAAATTTCAATTAACACAATTACAGAAAATTGTGACCAAAGACCTGTCCTTCTTTCTGACGCACATGATGATTCACTGACTTGTCAAACCGCCGCAACGTAGCAACAACTACTGGCGAGGAGGACTTACTCGTTGTCGGATTTTTGTTGCCTTAAGTATTGGTGGCTAGTATCGGCAGCCTTCAAGTACCCGATGCCTCGAAATAAGGCCGGTATCGGCCTGATACCGATACCTATCAGCACTTACCCGTCCGTACCCAAAAGTATTCAAAACGAGAGTTGAGCGCGTGCAAATGGCCTTACGTTGGCTTTGGGTGCGTAAAGGCACGCTGTTCAAGAGCAGCTGAGACGCTCGAAATGAAGAATGTCCTCGAATGGCCACAGAGTTTCCTAGAAGGGAAGGTTAACATGATCATCTTCACTGTAGAACACACGTGAGTTCAAGAGCCACATTTGATTTTTAAAATGTCAGTGAAATATGTAAAATAGTTTGTTCAGAATAAGATTATAATACATTCAGATTTGTGTATTTTATTTAGAATTAGTTTGATTATAACTAACCAATTAACAAAATAATTAATAAAAATTTCATCTTTATGTTAAAAAAATTATAATCTATTAATAATGAAAGAACAATTCATTCTCATCCATCCATCCATTTTCTGTACCGCTCATCCTCAATAGCATCGTGGGCATGCTGGAGCCCATACCCGCCATCGTTGGGCGAGAGGCGGGGTACACCCCGAACTGGTAGCCAGCCAATCGTAGGGCACATACAAACAAACAGCCATTTGCACTCACAATCACACCTACGGGCAATTTTGAGTTGTCAATTAACTTACCATTCATGTTTTTTGGGACGTGGGAGGAAACGCAGTTACGGGGAGAACATGCAAACTCCACACAGGCGGGGCCGGGGATTGAACCCCGCTCCTCAGAACTGTGAGGCAGACGCTCTAACCGCCTGAGCTAAATTAATACAAATGAAATACACATAAAATATGTAACCGTGGATACTGCCTTGATTCAACTTTTTGCGCATCCCTGTTAAAAAAAAATCGGTCCTGCATGCCTGATTCATTGAATAACTTTTGATTAATTTCCTTAGCTAATTCCCCAATGACGCCTCAATCCCTCTTTTTGAATCTCCACTAATACACACAGTACGGTTTATTTTATGGTCCATTTAATGGGAAAATAGATAATAATCCACACTCACAAGCAAGCGGACTTTCGTAAGAGGTTAACGTGGTTTTGTTAAATACACGTTATTTTCTGTTTTGTAGTTTGTTTTAAAGTAAACTTACATTTTTGCTTGCAACTAAAGGCCCCCCCCCCAAAAAAAAAAATCATACGGCCAACGTTTTGTATCTCGAAAAACTCCTAAATTGGGTCACCTTTTTTTATATGATGCCACAATAGAATTTGAATGCCAAAAATGGCTCCATAGTTAGTTGGCCCACAAAAAAAAAAAAAAAAAAAAGCATAAAGTCATCATTATCATTCCTTCTCTCTCCCCCTGACATGAAATGATATTTGAGGCCCAGGAGAGATGAAATTATAGGCAGGCAATTAGATAAAGGTGTACCACAATTATGAAAGCCTGTGCTAACCAGTCGAGAGTTGTATGTCAAATGTCCGTCTGATT
Organism: Phyllopteryx taeniolatus; assembly: GCF_024500385.1. Lineage (NCBI taxonomy): Eukaryota > Metazoa > Chordata > Actinopteri > Syngnathiformes > Syngnathidae > Phyllopteryx > Phyllopteryx taeniolatus. The sequence continues at coordinate 25,743,833 of NC_084507.1, forward strand.
CTTTGCGGCACAGACGGGAGAACGGGCCTGTGCGTGTGTGTGTGTGTGTGAGTGTCTTCAGCGGATCGCTCTCCACTGTTGACATTCCCCCTGACAGCTTTGAACTTTTCACGATGCCACGACTGTCAGAGCGACGGCGGAGGAGAGGTGAGAACGGGGGAGGGGGCAAGCCACGTCACGAGGTTGGACGAGAACACCGATATCCGTCCATCTTTCCATCTGTTTGTCTACGAGCGTGCTTAGGACCGGCGAGGTTCCTGCCTGTTCTCTAATCATCACCTGCTGATGTGTGATGAAGGTCAAGCCTGTCTGAGGGTGGGGCGAAAGCCACCCTTAAGGTTCCAAACAGACAACGGTCAGTGTGTGGACACAAACGTGGCGCCACCTAAGACATTAACACGGGTCATTGTAGTCAATTACAGTGTTGTACACCACCATGACGGCCAGACTGGTTTCTAGCTTCTTGCTTCTATTCCATGAACTCTACTTCTAGAAGTGAGGATTCTCAGCACAGATAAAAATGTCTTGCATGAACTGCAATTCTGTTGCCATCTTTGGAAAAATTGGAAAACATAAAATTCTGCTCAAGCCATCCTCACTTTGTGTTGTGTTGTTCATTTTTCATTCATTAATTTTCCGTACCGCTTATCCTCACTTGGGCCGCGGGTGTGCTGGAGTCTATCCCAGCTATCTTCGGGCGAGAGGCGGGGTAGAAGAAGACTCAAAATTGCCCGTAGATCTGAATGTGAGTGCGAATGGTTGTTTGTTTCTATGTGCCCTGCGATTGGCTGGCGACCAGTTTGGGGTGTACCCCGCCTCTCCCCCGAAGATAGCTGGGAAGAGGAATGAATGAATGAATGTTAAAATAAAGTAAAAACATAGCCGTTTTAGAGCTTGTTGACTGTTTACATAGTGATGTTTGATACCACTTTCTTTTTTTTTTGACCGATACCAGTATGGGTATTTACTCTAGAGTACTCACCAATACAGAGTACCAACTACCGATACCACTAGTACATTTGTAACATTCAATTTAACAGAGTGACAGATGATTGTGAGAACAAAGACCTTGCTTTCTGTCAGACGCACATGATGATTTGCTGATGTGGCAAAGGGCTGCTGGGTACCGCCAACTACTGGCGAGGAGGACCTAATCGATATCAGATTTTTTTTGCCTTAAGTATCAGTAGCTGGTACCGGTAGCCTTCAGGAGTACCCAATACCTTGAAATAAGGCCGGTACGGCCCGATACCCATACTCGCCCATCCCTACCAAAAAACATGCATGTTAGTTACATTGAAGACTCCAATTTTTCCTTAGCTGTAAATATGAGTGTGAATCGTTGTATGTCTACATGTGCCCTGCGATTGGCTGGTATTAATCTACCTAATTGTTGATTGTAGTGGTTGTAATTGTCAGTGATGTTCAACTACTGCATCATATTGAGAACTGTTTTTGACTCACTAGTGTAGGTAAATGAGGTCACCAAAACATTAAAGACACTTGTCACAATGATGCAGCGCAGTTGTACACCACTGCAACCTACGATCACAATAACAACCACATTGCAATTGCATTATTTTGACATTACTTGCAGGCAGAACATTTGATCCAGCTCTCACCATAAATGTTTTGTAGGACTGACGTCTTACTGGTTGCCGGTTTCGCAGGAGGAGGTCGCACCTCTGTTCGCCTCTTCCTGGTATGGGCGTGGTTTAAATAGCTGAACTCCGGCGCCTGGCGAGCCGTGGCTACCCTGTTTCTGCGTGCGAGGAGCCTGGGGACACACGTGCGTTAGATAAAACAACAAAGTCTCTTTAATGGGCAGCACATTCGTTGTATAAACTAAATGGAAACAGAGGGGCGCCTGATGGCCTCGTGCTGGTAGCAATTAAGAGCATAGGTCGGGCAAAGTATGGCCTGCGGCCCGTTCCTTTCTTGAGAGTAGAATAGAAAGTCTTTACAGTATTGTCATTGTATGGTGCAGATACAACAAAACTGTTCCAAAAAAAGTGCGTGTTTCATGAATAGATAAAATTAAGATTAAAACAACAACAACAACAAACTAAATTATGCAGTCCAAATGGCAGTAAGGCACAAGTTCTACTGTATGTACAGTAGCAGGGAAGTCATGAATATTCATATTACATGAAGTATTATACAACTAATTGCTCTCATATTTCTGAGATTGCCCAATATTCACAATAAGAATAAAAACAACACTTTTTAATGATTAAACATACAGCGGGACATTGACCCATGAATATTTTTGGTGCCCCAAAGAAACAAACACATGGAAGGTGATTAAAGTTTAATTATAAACAAAATAAAAAACATATAATCCAATTTCTAATAGAAAGTTAGAAGTAAAATGAACAGTTTTACAGACTGCATCACCTCCTACGTCGTCTTCGAATTACCCGGCCCACCGTTTACAAATGATCACTTTCTATAACATTCCTAGGAAAGGACAATGTTCCATCACTGGTGAGCTATTTTTTTAGAACAGACCGGCGAGCTACTTTGGGATCTACGAGCAACGTGGCTGAACATTTAAACGCAATCAAGATCTAAAACAACAGCTTGTGGGTCCTCTGCCTGAGACTTAAAATTAAAATCTCCCGCTCACCTTCGCCACGCTCGCTGGATGACCCTGGCCGCCTCGTGCCTGGTCCTGCGCTGCTCTCTGTCGTGTCCTCGTGTGGGCGTGTTGGCGGCGGCGTCATGCTTCCTCGAGGGGCTTCTCGAGTTCAAAGAGGAGCCGCTGACTAGAACGTGATCTTTGGCATTGTAGTGTCTGTGCTTCAGGGAATCAGTCTTTCTCAGAGGTACGGAGGCCGTGTGGTCCGCGCCGGAGGTGCAGGTGGAAGGGGTGCTTGTAAATGAGGAAGGTCTTTGCTCACTAACTTTGTGTGTGGAAGAAGGTCTGGGTGATGCTTGGCTGCTAGGAGAGAGCGGGTCCTTCAGACCGATAGTCTTGTCGCACTTCACATTGCTTGCAGGGCTCGTCAGATTGTCAGTCGGCTCAGCAGCTTTGCTCCTTGAGGATCTGCTCCTGTGGCCTGGTGGAGATAAAACATTGATTTATTATTACATCCATTTTCTGTAGTGCCTCATCAGGTTTGCGGGTGAGCTGGCGCCTATCTCAGCTGACTTTGGACACCCTGGACTGGTCGCCGGTCAGTCGCAGGGCACATATAGAGATGATCAACCATTCACACTCACCTTCACACTGAAACCTAATATTCACCATTTCTATTGCCTTTTACACATTTGACAATCTTCAAATCCCTCTTCATTTCTTATTGGACATTTTTTGAGCTAACATTTTGAAAGGATCCTGGACACTTGGTGAACTGTTGCCCCACAATGCTTAGTCACGATTCCAATTTTGTATAAGTTAAGAACAATAAAGAAAATGGATTGTTACGAAATAGCCTTTGAAAACGTGTATATCATAGTTTGAAATATAACTACACATGCTTACATGTTCAAAGTGCCTTTCAGAGAACCTGGTTAAAAAGTTGAGGATTCAAGCCAGGACGTCTTGACTGTGAGGCAGTCGTATTAACCACTAGGCTAACAGGCTGTCTTGAAAGAACCATGATTACGTCTGCCAAATTGCAGCACAGTTCATTCTACGCATTGTGGGAAGAGCATATGCAAATAGATGAATTTAGCACGCCCGATGTGATTCATCAAACCTGAAACAAATTGTGATGGCTGATTTTGCATCTTTAAATAGCACGTCTTAAAGGCAGGTATAAACCGCTAGTGTATAGCACAGGTAAAATGAGAAGCGTCAGGGAGAATGTTTCCGTTCGTGTTAACATTTTTGAAATGCCAGAAACAAAAATTCAGGGTCTGGCATTAAGCCTTTTTGATAGGTGTGAAACGCTCAAACTCAACAAACTCCACTCAAGAAGGTCAACATTGGAGTCAATATTTGATTTTAATCTACCTTTGTGCCTCGCTTCTTTGCTCCTCCGTTCAGGTTTAGTTGGTTTCTTTGTCTCCACCACTGAGTCCTTCACAGATAAATCTGCTACCAGGTTCACCAAGTAGAGCTTCTCCTGCTCGGCTGTCTCCAAAGACAATTTTCGGTCCTCCGCCGTGGCCGCAGAGATTTGCTGCACGGCTTCTCTCCGCCGCAGTTCCTCCTCCCGCTTCCTGAAGACAATCAAAAGCAGTTTTGGAATCAAGTGGCAACAGATGATGTGAATATTTGGGGTCAGATTGCTGTGATGTGCCGTTTCATGCAGACAACAGAAGAAATCATCAGGAATGGCATGTCTTTTGATCTGGATTCTGATCAAAAGTTAATCAATTGTTCCTTGGGTAAACACTGAAGCGACAACAAATCCATCCATCACTAGTTTTCGTTGTCTCGAAAACAAAAGAACGGCGCAATAAAACATAAATTTAACTCATTTTTCATAGATTAGAAAGAATATATGCCTGTGATTATTGTTATATTACCCGTCTATGTGTGTTACTACAGAGTTTGTGTATAAATAGTCGTTATTTGAAGGTAATGCTAATTCTAGCTAGTCCGTCAATGGGGGTTTCCACTGACTGTTAACTGGCGATATCTAAAACAACCAACCATGTGTCCATCCATCCATCCATCCATTTTCTTTACCGCTTATCCTCACTAGGGTCGCGGGCGTGCTGGAGCCTATCCCAGCTATCTTCGGGCGAGAGGCGGGGTACACCCTGGACTGGTCTTGAATTTAAACATACAATGTGTGTATTTCTTTCTTATTCGTGTTTAGTTTAACAGTCCAAAATGGTCCAACCACTAAACGCATCTCCCTATGCATCCCCCTGCCAGTGTCACTCCTAACTTTCTTATTTTAAAATGCGTTATTAAATGTGGACAATTTAAAATTTTGGCCCAGAAGAACATGAAGACGAAGCACGATTTGATTACCCAGGCCACATTAAATGAGATGGTGTGCCAGATTTGGCCCCCAGGCCTTGAGTTTGACAACTGTGTTTTAAATTCTACTACAAGTGACCAGAATCTTTTCTACTGTCATACTAGAGCGGCTCCAATTACTGGAGGCAAATTCCTTGTGTGGTTTTGACATGGCAAATAAAGAGGATACTGATTCTCTGTCAGGGGGCTTTTACTGGCCTTTGTTTTTTTTTTTCCTTTTTGGTCCTGTTCAGCCGTTATGTCAAGCAGAAAGGAAGATCTGTATCCCTTTTATGCCAGAACAGTTTTACTGTGTCACATTGGACTTTTTAAGCTGCCACTGTGGTTTCTTTGTATTCTGATGGATATTTATTGAGAATATCGAACAGAACTAATAAAATATAACTAAATAATATAGCAAAGGAAGACAATAAAACAAGCTGTAAACAAGATGAGGAGGAGCATGTCAGGGAGAAGACGAATGCATGTGCCCGCTGAGGCACCCGAAAACCGGCCACCCGGAGGAGGCCGCAGGGACATCTACAGATAACTAACGCCCATTATAGCTGCATTGAAAAAAATATACAGTATTTTTTCAAACCTCAAAAATTATTGAATAAGCAGGGAACTGCCAATAATTGTTTTTGGGGTTGGTTCCCCCTGAAAAAAGAAAAAAGGGGAAAAAAAATGAGCGAATATGCGGGTGCCGAACTGCGAGTATGCGGAGGCCCACAGTATACTTCTTGTGAATACTTTGTCTGGTGGTGTCTCATACGATTTTTCTAATGTAAAATACGTGCCTTGGCTGAACAAAGGTTGTGAAACACTGCAGAGGAGAACAAATGCAAGACAGGTGAGTAAATGACAAGGAGCAAGAGGAGCATGTCAGGGAGAAGACGAATGCATGTGCAAAGAAAACAAAGAAAGACAGATACAAGGGAAGTGGGACAACAAAGAACGTCATTGTCAAAGGCGTCCTGTGATGACCGAACAAACGGCACAAGACAAGGACAGATGTAGAACCGATTGTCGTTTTTTCATCTCACTTGGCAGCGTCCTTGCGTAGTTGCTCGTGCCTCATGAGGAGCTGCTTCCTCTCCCTGAAGGCCTTGCGGACCGTGTAGCCCTTGTAGATGGCCTGGATGGAGGCGGCAGCGATGTCCTGGATGGCAGCGATGGACAGAGCGCCGTGCTCCAGCATGAACTGGGTCACCTCGCTGTGGCCCCCCAGCAGCGCGTAGTCCAGCGGTGTGTACCTGCGGGTGAACGCCGTTGTCATTCACAGTCTTTTGAAGGTCTCCTTACCTTTGTGACCACTGCATCTCATCGTTATTATCATCATCAAAGCCTCGCCTCTCCTCTGTGTGCTCCATGTGGTTAGGAAAGGCGCTGTAGCCCAGCAGCAGCTTCACGGCATCCAGGTAACCATTGTTGCACGACCAGTGGAGAGCGGTCCTCCCCTGTGTAAACAAAGTCATAACAGTAGTGACTTTAAATGGGGAAAAAAAAAAGGACTTTAAATGGGAAAAATTGAGGGGTGACAACCACTAACTGCAGGTATGCCATGTACAAGGAAAACATACCTGTCTGACAATGACTCGTCGAATGTACTAAACCAGTTGTTCTTTCCCAACCTTTGTTGAGCCAAGGCATAGTTTACATTATAAAAACCTTACCACCAAACAAAAATGTTACAAAATGTATAAGCGTAGTGATAGAAATTCTGCATGTAATTTACAGCCCCCCGAATAAGGTTTATAATTGCCGATAAATGCCACAAGATGTTAGCAAAACACTACATGAAGCTCCTCAACTCACTTCAACAACGAGAAAAAGTCTACCAATCACTGTATAAATGTCACGTTTTTGTGGTATAAAAAAATGAGACCGGGATAAATAATTTCAAGACTTTTTCCACCATTAATGTGACTCTTGTACAAATCAACTGAAAAAGAAGATATTTGAATCTTAGGGGAAGTAAAAATAACTGAAATCATGTGGTTGCGAAAGTGTGCAGACCTCTTGTAACTGGGATGAGGGTGTGTTCAGAAAGAATCAATCACATTCAAACTCATGTTGAATGGGAGTATGCACACACCTGCCACCATTTTAAGTGCCTCTCTTTAACCCCAAATAAAGATTTTCTTTTCCTTTTTATTATTATTATTTTTTATTTTTTTGCTTTCAAGCAGAAGCCTGAATGTTGTGTGCTAACACTGACTGGTGTTTGGAATTGTTCATAATTCCCTCCACTTTGTCGAAATTCCTCGATTAAATTGAAGAAAAACACTGCCACTATCATGCTTTACTGTAGTTATGGTGATAAGCAGTGTTGTTGTGTTTGGAATTACGGCTAAAATGTTTAACCTTGGTTTCATTGGACCATAACAAAATCTCCAAAACACGTGGGAAAATGTGTGGTTTTTTTTAATGCACTGGATTGAGATATGGATGCATGGCTGCAGATTCCTACCTCCTTGTCCTGTATGTTTGGATCAGCCTGTTTCTCCATGAGAACAGCCATGCAGGTGATGTAGCCGCCATAAGCAGCACACTGCAGAGGAGTTCGTCCTGCTTGGTCCTGCTCGACAGATACAGATAATAAAATTCTTGGAAGATGTAATAGAGTCGTTATTACATAATTATTCAATCGCCTTGTATTCAATGCTAAATGAATGTTAAGATACTAACCAGACACGTTCCATTGTGAAAACTTGCACACATCTAATGAGATCCAGTACAAAAGCGTTACCACCTCTGTCAAAAGTATTCACTCCATCGAACTAAGAAGTCTCATACAATATTTTGATTATCTTATTCTGCAACTGTATGAGATGAGACATATATCAGAAACAGCTCTCAGTATGATGCGGAGCAGTAAAAAAACAACCACATTAATAAACATAAGCATAATTATCTTTCTAAAGGCAGGTATCATTAGATTGTGCACTTGCAACGGATGCATAGGTATACTCTATATGAAATAGCAGTGGTTTTCAAAGCCTCAGGCATCAGTCCGCTTGAGGTGACAGAGGGGGTAGATTGAGAAAAATAAAACTCCTTTATTCTTTTGCCTGCCAAGCTATAACTAAAACCAAAATTCATTTGAAATACAGTACTCAATTGAAGTGCTTCTTTGTAGGTAAGGCCATACTGAGTTTCACTCTTGAATTTGTGGATCACACCTTTAGTGCTATACCACGTCAGAGCTCACCTGTACATTGGGGCTGATGCCGTTCTCCATCAGGATCTGGCAGACCTCAGCATTTCCTCCCAGCGCTGCCCAGTGCAGAGCAGTGTGACCGTCCACGTCCACCAGGTCCACCCGTGCGGAGCCTTTATTCAACACAGTAAGCAGCTACGTATCGGACATACAAGGAGAACATAAGGAGCCTTGGAACACGGCAAAAGGGTTCGCAGAAAAGACTGCCGCTACCTTCGGCACCTACCTTCGATCAGCGTGAGGATGACGTCCCTGTGTCCCATCTCGCAGGCACGAAACAGCGGTGTGTGTTTCATCACATCCAGAGTGTCTACCAAGGCTCCTTTCTCCAACAGCAGCTTGACGGTGCTCACGTGGCCTGACAGGGAGGCCGCATGCAGCGCTGTTTGGACAACAGCAACACTAACATCAGTGTGTCACGCCAAATGGACGGCGCACACCTCACTATAATACGCTACAACTACCTATATCCACCGGCCACAACATTATGACCATTTGCACAAGGTAATGGTAATGTAAGATCTGTATCAAATATTCTGCCTTTACAAAAACAACAATGCTTTGATTGACAGTCAGAGTGGTATTAAAAGGGTCGTTTGCACCCCCCCCCCCCCCTCAAAAAAGATGATTAGTGTGTGACACTCAGTTTAAAAACATTTATGGCCTGCAAAATTTGGGCTGATTTCTTCACAGTATTAAAATTTTTGGAATTCCTGATTTCATGGGTTTTATGAGCTGGAAACCCAAATTATGTAAAAATAAACAAATAAATACTTGAAATTGTTTCAATTACTGGCCCTGGATCTATAATCTATGAAAGTTTAACTTTTTGAATGGAATTATGGAAATACAAATTGAAAAAAAAATATTCACATTTTTTGGAAAGGGTCTGTACATACATTTAATAATCTTGCCCTTCAAGCTCTCTCACTCACAAATGTATACACCAACAATGCTGATCAGGCTGGATATGGTGATTATACATCCATGCAGCCCCTTTGCGTCAGGGTAGTGGCGGTGTGTCACGAGTGTGTTCATGTGTGAGTGTACTGGGGGACAGTGCTGGCAGTGGCGGGGAGTCTATAAGGTGAGGGCTCGCTAATTTTGCTGACACTATCAGGGTCCCTTTCTCTTGTTCGTCCTCAGGGAAATCCCCTTTGACATCACCATGCTTCGCCTCTAAGTAGCCGCAGGCTGAACACTTGACAAGCAAAGACAACATGAGGAAAGCCGCGTAAAGTATGTTAGAACTCATTTAGGCCACATACAGTACACACACACATAGCCCGGAGGAACGCTCATCTCATTTCAGTGGTGCTCACCGGTGCCGCCATACTTGTCGGCCATCGTGATGTCAATTTGAGGCGTGAGGGCCAACATGGTGCGGATCACATCATCGCTGCCCTTCCCGGCGGCCCACATGAAGGCTGTCCTGCCCTCCAGGTCGGGTTCATCCTTCACCGATGGGTGGGAAAGAAACACACCTACTGTCTCCTACTCACAAACACACACACACAAGAAAACTTAACTCTGATGGACTGGAGTGTTTTGTAGAAATGAGTTTTCAACTACTAGTGCATGTAGACAACCGCAATGTATCATATCACACCGTAGCACAATTGGTGCAATGCAAAAGGCAACTGGTTGAAAGCATAGATGATGATAGTGATGTTAGCTAATGGGACTGTACCATTTCTACGGGGGAGGGGGGATCCACATAACTTAAATGGCAAAGAGCAAAAAAATAAAATCCACTGAAAAACGTGAAGCAGTGGGATCAGGGGGATTTGCATTCTGGACCTGGGGCACAGATCAATTTTCATCCACTTCGTCACAAAGGGGCCTGCCACAAAATCAAAATTCTAAATTTGTCAAGTGACTTAGGTCCTTGAGTCCTTCCCAGCGACAGGTGACAGGTGATGTAAAATCCTTATTGAGCTGCTTTAGCACTTTATGTACTGAGGTTGCCGTCTTACTATGTTTTAGCATAGGCCGACCAACTGTTAGCATGTTAGCATTGAACCCATCTCAGTAGGTGTCAGTACATGAAGACCTGTGAATCGAAGCAAGGGATGTTCCTAAATTGGATTTGGGTGAAATAGGTGTACAACGTCAAAATAAAGCCATACAGACAGTGCCGTAATCCAATTTAATGAAATAAGATGACTATTTATTGGGTCGTTTGCCGCGTTTGCATGACTCACTGCGTTGTTGCTTTGAGCTCCGTAATGCAGAGGTGTCGCTCCCTGGCTGTCTGAGGGAATGGTGCCTGACGTGTTCCTTTCCAGCAGCAGGTGGACGATTCTGGCGTGGCCTGAGAACACACGTCCATACCGAGAGAATGCAAAGTCAAGCAGGGTCAACCACTTCAAACCACTACATTAGACAAGGGAAATTCCATGTGAAATCAATATCATACTTTATTACATGATATTTGAAAGGAGGGCTTGAGAAGTAATCGGAAAAATGCGGAATAAACTAACCAAACCAACTCATTTATTTAATGTGATCAGCATTCTTGTTTATGCAACCAGTCCCGGGTCTAATTTTTGCCTGATCAGCTGGGATAGGCCATCAGCTGGGATAGGCCATCCACCACCCTGAACAGGATAAGTAGTATAGAAAATTAATGGATGGATGAAGTTAAACTAACTTCAGAAAAAAAGATTCATTCTGTATATTTATTTTTGTCTGGTTTTTTTTTACATCAGAAAAAGCTGCTATTTTAACTGGTGTTTGCTTTCCACATCCATTGCATACTGTAGTCTGTTTTTTGTGAAACCAAAGGCAATGCTTTAATTTCTTTTTCATACTTAATCACTGAGCATAGTGTCTTTCAGAAGCTAAAATTGTGGGAGATAAGTGACATTTTGCCTTTCAGGTGGTACGACACGCAAGTTAAACTGGCAAGCCACAATGTTGAAGAACAAGAAGAAGTAGTGGACCCCGTGAGGGACTGTGCGTCAGCTTACCGAGCAGGGCGGCCCAGTGCAGCGGTGTCCTGAAGAGGTTGTCATAGGCTGTCACGTTGCAACCCTCGTAGGACGTCAGCACCTCCACCACTGCCTCGTTACCGTCTGCGACGGCAAAGTGCAAGGGTGTCCGACCTTCATAGTCCTGCCAGTTCAGCAGGGACTCAGTGGGAGCGGCTTCCTGTATACACACACACACAAGACATTATTGAGTGGATTCAAAAGTGCCAGTATATTCATCATTATGGGAAAGAATGTCGTTTGAATCCAAAATCATTTGGCTTTTAAAGATGTATTTCCACCATTATTTTCCCAGGCTTAAATGATAACAAGGGACATCTTCAATAAGATCCATCCATCCATCCATCCATTTTCTGAGCCGCTTCTCCTCACTAGGGTCGCGGGCGTGCTGGAGCCTATCCCAGCTGTCATCGGGCAGGAGGCGGGGTACACCTGAACTGGTTGTCAGCCAATTGCAGGGCACATAGGAACAAACAACCATTCGCAATCACAGTCATGCCTACGGGCAATTTAGAGTCTCCAATTCATGCATGTTTTTGGGATGTGGGAGGAAACCGGAGTGCCCGGAGAAAACCCACGCAGGCACGGGGAGAACATGCAAACTCCACACAGGCGGGGCCGGGGATTGAACCCGGGTCCTCAGAACTGTGAGGCTGACGCTCTAACCAGTCGGTCACCGTGCCGCAATCTTCAATAAGATTCCATTTATATTTGGATTTTTTCCGAGTCACACACGGTCAAAATTATACACACATGCTAAAATACACTACTCTCCAAAAGTATCCAAAAGAACAGTGAGCCCAATTTCCCCCAAACTTCTCTCACCAAGTAAATCTCCAGACTTAAAGCCAATAGAGCATGCATACCCACGAAGAGTAAGTAACGACCCTCAAAACAAACAACAAATGGAAGAGGCTGCAGTGAAAGCCTGGAAAAACCACAAAGGAATACAAACTTTTTTTTTTTAAGTCAGAGGGTCCTAGCTACCCAGCACAAACTCAAAAGCTTACCAAGAATATTTATCTTATTTCTAGTCAAAACTAATTAAAATAAGACTCATCACATAAAAAAGTAACTTGTATTTAGACAATTTTCACTTGTTTCAAGCTAATTTTTACTTGAATTAAGTAGAAAAAAAATTGCCCGTGGAGGAAGTCTTTTTTTTTTTCTTATTCCACTGGCAATTTTACATTTTAAAGTGATGAGTCTTATTTTAAGTGTAATCAAATTAGTTTTGAGATTTTTGACTAGAAATAAGACAAATATTATTGGTGAGATTTTTCATTTTTGCTGAGTATTTGACAACTCTTGGTAGAGTTAGTTAAGTTGGTTGGTTTGCAGGCACCTATCGGGCTTTAAAGCCTAGTGCACAAATGCTCCTGGTTGTTCCTGAACAGCTTCACAACATACTGAAAATTCTTCAAATTCACCTCAAATCAACAGCAAGATGCCTGAATTTTGGAATGACCTTTGCAAAGCCCTGTCCTAAGGCCAATATTTACGGACTACACTTACTCTTGCGCCTGTGTCCAAACCATACCAGAAGACTGAGTTGTCAAATAACCAGCTAGTAATATTCCTGAAGTTTTTAATGGCTACAAAAAACCTCTGGTCAAGCTCACCTAGGGCAGTGATTTTTAACTGGTGGGTCAAGACCCAAAAGTGGGTCAGGGACCAATTATGAAGTAAAAAATTACCAGGGTCCTTGTTTTTTGACAATACTGACACAGGACATTTTAAGGTTATGAATGTCGCGCAATGAACCAGTTTGTTGAGGGGAATAAAATAGAGAATATGTTGTCACCCCGCACAAGAAGGTATGCTTAATTACCGCCGCTTTTATGGCCTGTTTTTCATACAAATATTTACTGTAATTATGACTTTCCTACCACGTTAGCATAGGTTAGTGATACGACTACGGCATATTTACACTCGAGTATAAATTTGGGTTATGTCGCCGCCGTAGGATCGGAACTCTGTCCTAAACTGAGGAGGCATAAACTGAAATATCTAATGTGCATCCCAGGTTGGGCTGGCCTTTTATTTGGAAAACAACTTTATTTTGACAGGCATGCGTCCAAAACATGAATTACTTTGGGGTTAATGGTACATGTGCTCATATTCGGTATGCTTCCCACATGTTCCCATATGGAACGCATTTCCTAAAAAGATGAAAGGCTATTTTTGAACATTACATACTTTATCATTCCTAACTTCTATTAAAGTTGGTCACGACTCCCAAAGGATATTTTCCCAAATATTGGTGGGCGTGTATGCATGTGTGCCTGTGTGTATAATTCCAACATTGTGTGGTTTAGAAAACATCCACAACAAATGTACATTTGTGTACTCAATTCTACATTAGAGCTATAAAAGTACTTTGAATAATTATTCCTGATTCAGATTCAAATCAATCATTAAAACCCCCAAATTAATGAAATTCACCGCAACAGTATTAACGTCCAATGTGTACCAGTATACAGCGGACAGTTTGTGTGGCGCTGGCCTCCTGGCTGTGCGCGGCCCAGTGCAGGGGAATCTTGCCCTCGCTGTCGGGGATGCCGATGTTGGAGTCGTGCTTGATGAGGAGGCGAACATGCTCCGGCCGGTTATAAAACGCTGACCAGTGCAGGGCGGTTTGCTGTAAAGACGAACGAGTGGGACAGATGAAAAGAGAAGAGATGTGATAATGGCTTGGGTCAAGAACAATGAGGCCCGTTGTGGCCTTACGGCTTTGAGCTTTTCTATTACGCAAATGAAAAATAGTCCACCAAAATAATGTGAAGGCAAGTGTCAGCACAAAGCTAACATTCACACTAGAGCTGAGGAGAAACACGCGCCTCAATGAAAGCTACTCGCGGTCATCTGACATGATGATGCATATTGGATCATAACAAAACTAATTACTGATGATAATTATACAAGGGAGATTCTATCCTTTTGGCCACAGATACAGTACTTAAGCTTTACTGCGACATGAGTGCGTATGACCTCAAATTTCTCAACTAATTCCATCTGTTTTGCAGCAGACACTCAGGCTGGATGTTTTTTTGGACAGACCGTTGAAAGGCTCTCAGTGCATGTTTTACAACCTCAATTCCAATGAAGTTGGGACGTTGTGTTAAACAAATAAAAACAGAATACAATGATTTGCAAATCATGTTCAACCTATATTTAATTGAATACACTACAAAGACAAGATATTTAATATTAAAACTGCTAAACTATTTTCTTTTTTAGCAAATAATCATTAACTTAGAATTTTATGACTGCAACATGTTCCAAAAAAGCTGGGACAGGGTCATGTTTACCACTGTGTTACATCAACTTTTCTTTTAACAACATTCAATAAACGTTTGGGAACTGAGGACACTAATTGTTGAAGCTTTGTAGGTGGAATTCTTTCCCATTCTTGCTTGATGTAGAGCTTCAGCTGTTCAACAGTCTGGGGTCTCCGTTGTTGTATTTTACGCTTCATAATGCGCCACACATTTTCAATGGGAGACAGGTCTGGACTGCAGGCAGGCAAGACTCTTGACTAGGACTAGAAAGTTTAATCATATTACCCCGATAGTGGCCAACTTGCATTGGCTCCCGGTCCACCTGTGATGTGATTTTAAGATTTAGTTACTTACTCATAAAATATTACATGTTTTAGCACCTTATGTTCCATCCTCAGCCTTACGCTCACAAACGCTTTTGTTGACTCAGAGAGCTAAAAAGAAGTCAGCAGGTTCTAGAGCATTCTCTCTTTGGGATCCACTTCCCTGAAGGAGTCGACCTGTGACACTTCATTTTAGGGCCGTCATGATTGAATCTTTAAATATAAAAAGGAAATTCTCCTATTGTTTGTTGATAAAATAATAATTGTTGCTCCCCCCACTATTACTATATATATATATATATATATATATATATATATATATATATATATATATATTTACTGGGTGTATGGTGTAAATTTGGTGTACAGAATTTGAGACAGCAAAATGCTAAGTGCTAAACGGTTAGCAATCGCGATTAGCATTGGCGCTAGAGATGACCATTTTAGGTCAAAAATGCTAACAACCATTTAGTTCACTCATACTTATCATGTTATACGTACATTACACATCTAACAGCATCTTAAAAAAATCTTTTCTAGATGCTTCTTTGTCGTTTTTGGCAAAGTATATCATTGGCCCAACACTGCGTCCGTCAGCAATAAATGTCCCTGTGACAGATGGAGGCAAACATGGTTCCGGGCGGAACATTTTCTTTTGGTTCCAGCGGTGCTTCGGAGCAGAAATTTTGTGTTGACTTATCTGTGAAGTGGACTTAGCCGTGTTATTATATTTTTCCCCCCAGTCCTATTTCTTTTCATTAAATGGACTCTCATGCTGTGTATACTAACATTGCACAACATCATATAATGTGATAAATATTGCCTACTCAGTATCTATTGCAGCCTGGTCATCCTGTAAGGGAGATTCCTCCATCTGTGATCGCCCCCAAATTAGTTTTCTGAGCGTTTTTCCATACCTGGCTGGGGACAGTCCAGACCAGGGGATGTTGTTGATATTTGTGAACTCTGGGCCTGTGTGTAGCCCTTTGAGACTACTTTGTCGTTAAGGGCT
Organism: Phyllopteryx taeniolatus; assembly: GCF_024500385.1. Lineage (NCBI taxonomy): Eukaryota > Metazoa > Chordata > Actinopteri > Syngnathiformes > Syngnathidae > Phyllopteryx > Phyllopteryx taeniolatus. The sequence goes on from NC_084507.1 coordinate 25,759,586, forward strand.
CGACCAGTCGACAAGAGTCCTGAAACGGAGTGTGTTTGGCCTGAGAGGTTCCACTGTACCTTGTTCTTGTCCTGGGTGTCAACTTCTCCGGGTCCGATGTGTTTGAGCAGCAACGCGAGGGCTTTCGGAGAAGGATGCCGTGTGGCGAGGTGCAGCGGGGTCATCTCTTCCAAATCTTTCTGCAGCCAGTTGGCGTGTCGCGACAGCAGCAGCTTGAGGAAACGAACATTTCCCTACACCGCAAAAAAAACAACCAAAAATGAAAAAACAAACAAACAAACAAACAAAAAAAACAACAACAACTCTGATTTAAGTCATATTGTCAATATGAGATCACTTTGTTCTCTTCAAAATGAATGGTGGCCCAACACTGACACACACTCAGGCCCATACAGAAACTTGGGAGCTTTTAGTAGTTGTCTTGTTCAATCCAGGGGTCATCCATCTTCGCTCTCTCTCACTTTGGTGCGTGTGATGAGTTGCTACAGTTAACACCAGATCTGCCCCCCCGCCCCCAAATCATTATTACCATCATCATCCTCAGTTTGGATGGTATGTCCAGGGCCTCCTGAGTGAAATACTGGCCAACAGCTCTCACGGGACCCCGGGTTGTGTGCCTGCCCCTCCCGACTGTATGTATGTGTGAGTGTGTTTTGTATATTTACCATGGTGCCGCCTCAAAGCCACAGCCTGACGGATCTATCTTGTGTGTGAGCATGCATCTCGACCGAGAGAGAGAGTGTATGCGCTCCTGTCCTCCCTATTCACAGTCCAATTAAATCCGTAATCCCTGGCCTCTCTGCCTGTCTTGGCCAATTATTGATCCTGTGTTAAAGAGACAGGGCTTCCCGTCACTATCATCCCCACATGCACACACACACACACACATACCAATAGTCTTCTACTGCTACTACTATCTCTTTCTGCAACAAGATCATGATGACAAATCAGAGAAAATGTTACCAGATGAAGATATGACACTAGTAATGCACATGGGCAATGCATCACACATTTCCTCCTGCCAAAAAGTTCCAAGACTGGTGTCACAAAACATTTATTTCAAATCCAAACTACAAGTTTTTCCCCTTTGAAGTACTCCGCCTAGAGCAAGGTTGGATGTCCTTAAATACTCAAAGAGCCATTTCGACTATCTCCAACAACAAAACAGCAAGCACGTTGCAGTGGTGAAGGAAGCCATGACTTGTCCTGCCACAACTCTCACCTCTTTTGCGCACTGAACGAAGAAAACCCTGCAGGATCTCTTTGTAGATGTGCTGGTTGATCTTGCGGCCCACAATGGATGGGAAAACTCGTAGTTTGTGTTTTAAATATTTATTTTTATGACACCAGTCCTGGAACTTCTCTGATGGACTTCGTACAAGGGGGAAATTACATTTATTACATTACATTACATTATTACATTTATTGACAAATTGCCCAGGGAAAATTACAGTTCTATCGCTTGATAGTGACAAATGTGCTGTCCATTTTGAGTACTGTAAATATCTGTCTTTTCCCATTGAACTATACATTTTCAGGACTTTTTGATATGACTTTTTTGTTTCAAAAATTTCCATCATGATCATTAAAAATAATATTTATTGTCTTAATTGTAGATTTAGCTAATTATTGTGTTTACCATTATTTTTAAGTAATTATTTACAGATGTAAGTATCATCTATTTTGGCTTGGCTTTTTTGACACCAGAAAATTATTTCTACACAGGTAATTAAAAAAATATATTTTCTAAAAACCAATATATTGATGATTATGACATATTGTACTTTCTTTCCAGTATATTTGATTTGAACTTTTTCATTACTGTATTTTTTTAACATTGCCGTTTAGCCACTGATTAGCTTCTACTGCCTTATAGTGAGCCTGTGGCATTTATTTCCACTTAATTTACTAAAGATGCTTCCTTGCGCTATGAAAGATTATTACAGTATATGTGAGAACTGCTTTCAAGATTATTCCCCTTCTTTAGAAATTTGTCTCCCAGTAGCACTGAGGCTCTCTCTCTCTCTCTCTCTATAGTCACTAGGGGGCACTGGCCTCCCTCTTTCCACAGAACCCTAGCCTGTTCGATTTAGTAGTTGTTCACTTGCGAAGTGATTATAATTATTTTCTTTCAGATGAACTTTGTCAGCTGCACTTCATACATGCTCAAAACTTCCAATTTGCCACTTGTGCAAACAACCGGCATTTGGGGGGGGGGGGGGGGGGGGGGGGGGGTGTCAATGGAGGACATGCCTTCTGTGCGGCGAGGTGCAGAGCCGTGCGCTGGCTGTGGTCGGTCTTGTTGACTGAAGCTCCGGCCTTTAGCAAAATCTCTGCGCAGTCCAGGCGATCAGCCAGCACGCAGTACATGAGCGGGGTACGGCCAAACTGGTCCTCACGGTCCCGTAGGACTGGCTCTACTATACACACAGATACACACAATTGAATGAACGATGGTACCTGGGGGCCTTGAAGGCACTTATTAGCTAAAACACTACCTCAGTGCAACTCACTTCAGTGCATATTTATGTTTCAATAATTTAAAACAATAAGGTATCCTTGCCCACTTTATGGAAGTGAGCATCTTTTGTTTTTATTTTAATATTATTTTGCTGTGCATAAAGCCTCATTCTGAACTGGCCGCATGGGTGTGCTGCTGGGGCTTTACTTTGCCCTCTGACCTTTCAGCACAAAATTTCCTTGCAGAAATCAATAAACTATTCCATCCGGTATTACATACTAATGTGAAAGCACTCTTGTCTGTGTAGGTAGCGAAAAACTTTTCAAGTAAGTTTTTGTCCGATCACGTTAAAGGTTTATTTAGAGCTGGACTATCGGCCTCCTCACAGTTACGCACCTCAAGCTGCTTGTGTGTTACTTACCTGTGATGAGTTTGAGCAGTGCGTTCCTATCGCCATTGACAGCGGCAGCGTGAACCTGCGAGCCCAGAGTGGCGGTGCCCGGGCCAGACGACGCTGAGGCCTGTAAGACAAACACACAAAAGGTCACACAACTCAACCTGTGGGCATTTTCGGTACATGTACAATATGTTCGTTATCAAGCGTTGAACAATGTGTAGGACATTTTTTGCAGCTATTATTCAGCTCTAAGCAAGCCAGGTTAAATTTTCACCATCATCTTATTTTTTTTATTTATCACCCACAAACGAAACAAAAATCTTTACCGACAGCACATCTTTTTATTTGTTTATATATGGTTGTCTATTTTTTTTGAATGTATATTGACATATTGCTAAATAAAATTTGTTAAAAAAAATCTTTACATACAGCACTGTGCCAAAGTGTTTGGCCACCTCTAGCTTCGTTGTTTTAATGACATTTTTCAAGGCAGTCATTATGTCATAGCGAAGGGTAAATAGTAGAACACACACAGCTATCAGGTGTTTCAAGTTTAAAAAGTTTGCCAAATACTAAATCCTAAAAACAACTTCGTTTTGGACCAAGGTGTCAAGCAGAGATGATTCCTCACACATCCCATTGTGTCATAAGAAGTAAACAATTCTTAACGCTCTTTCCCACCACAGGAACTCTTCCAAAAAGGAAGTTCCTTGTAATTCTTCAGGCCGAAATGGAGACTTTGCAATGCTGAAAAACATTTCTGATTGGATGACTACTTGCTGCGTTATATTTGAGCTGCCACGTTATTTCACTCATTACTGTTTTATCACATATTTTGGCGTAATGCTCTAACTCCCACACAGAATACCACCACAGATGTGGATGGAGAAATGAGGTGCGGGTTTGTTGTATTGTGTTTTTTCCCTGCGGCGGACACTGAGCAACCTGGAAGATGTGGTCAGACGTGATAAAATTAAGCCAAAATATCAAGTTTTGGTGAGCTGATGCATGCTCTCATCAAAACAAATAAGCAAGCTAAAACAGCAGTTAAAAAAAAGAAGCCGTCTTTAGAAGTCTTGATTGCTAACCTGCCAATTCACAAACATTACCTTTTTACATAAATTTTCCTGGGAACTCACTGCTGTGCTGCAAAAACTAAAATCCAATGACGATTAAATATAACAGTTCTTTGTCTGCCAAGATATTTTTTCTGACCAGGAAGATTTTGTGCAAGAGCAATTCACTTGCATTAAGCTTTTTGTTCCTCTTAAAATCCTCATATGGTGTTATAACTTTTTGACAGAGATTTAACTGGTTTGGAGTTACTTTAGATTACATTAAGAAATATTATTACTATATATACTTATATAATATTACTTACTATATTTCTATAGGTAGTATAAATAGACTAATGGTAGTTTAAAGAGATCGGTGGAGGGTTTTGAGGCTTTCTATGCTTACTTGTTTCAAAGAAATATTGCCAAGTCAAATTTTGCTGTACTATTGGTTCTATACTATTGTACCTAACCCTACTTCTGACAGTAACAGAACAATGTTCTCTTCCCTCCTTTTTTTTCTTATCTTAACATGCCTTGTTAAGAATGGGACTTCTTTTGAAATAATTGTCACCAAAACAAAAAACAAAAAAAAAGTAAAACACACATGCGACTATGATGCTCATTGAATTGAGGTATTGCTAGAATCGCTGACAAGGTGCTTTCACATCATCCGAGATTGGTTCGACTAATTTTACTTTACATGCATCGTATTTGTATCTTGCCCTGTGTAGATGAGCAGCATGTGAAAGAAGCATGTGTTTAAATCAGTGACGTTCGGCAGGGTTCATGGCTGGTGAGGTATTGACAGTCAGATTTACAAATGTATGAGCCAAACGGAGTGGTGTATTTGCCATTGAATTAACAGCCTGAGATTAAAACTATAATTTTTTATATTTTTTGTTAAAAAAAAAAAGTAATTTTCACCCAAGCCACTACAAGAGTAGATGACAGAATGCTGACTAAGCCCATCAGCCTCTGACACATCTTGCTATATTTTTCAATATATCTTTTTTTATATTTAGTGACTATCCTATACATTCCCGCACTGGATCACTTGGTGGCGCTCTAAAATGACGTTAGTAAATTACCTACAAACGGGCAGGCCCATATGTGGACTGCGCGCAGGTTGACTGAGCCAAAGAGAAAGAAGAAAGCATGCAGGGTTGGAAGGAGGAGAAGGCCGGACAAGCAATTAGCCTACGTCATATCGAAGGAACGAAGGCTTTGTTGTAATGCTGAATTCCAGCATTAAGGTTCGCCAGAAATCACAGAATATAGCTTTAACAACTGTTTAAAATAAATAAATAAATAAATAAAAATCAGCATTCTTTCTTAAGGAGTGTCGCATTTAGCTAACTACGTCTCTGCATAGAGGAATGGCAGCAATTTGGACCTGTGTGCTCACGTATGCCCCCTTCAGAGAGGCAGAGTACTGTCTGCCTCACCTCATGCTTTTTATTATCTGCGGTTTTATGCAATCAGAAAAACTAAATATGTAACACAAATATTCAATACATTGGCCTGACTATGCAACCTTAGAGACTTATGCATATTAAGTGTCTGAAACAAGGTAATATGCAAATCCAGCAATTTTGACTAAGAAATCATGTTGTATTTAAAAAGAAATCGATGTAAAGCACAGACCAGATAACTACAATTAAAAAGATTTTTCTTTTATCATTATTTATTTTTTATTTCTTCATGATGCAGGTGAGGCTGTGCATCACATGCCTCCCCTGACCACCCATCCCTGGTTTAAATTAAGAATAACAGATAAAAGGTCTGCTCCTGTAAAAATTATCATTTTAATCCAGATGAACATGTGAGATTCCACTGGATGTCAAGCCCAAAATGAAGACATCGTGATAACATATTGGCGAGCTGATGTGTTCTGACAGAGTGAATGTGCATGTATATGTGTGCTCCCACTGAGGGGGTTAAATCTCTTCCTGGCCCCACTTAACAAGAGCCCAGTGAAAGCTGGGTAATCTGTAGACAGGAAGCAGCTGGGGAGTAAGGGGTGTTGGTGGGTGGGGGAGTGATCCCTGTGTGAGCGTGTAAGAGGGGGGTCTCTCCTCATGTCTTATTAATGTCTCATTAATACTGCAACATGCGCCGCTCTGTGTGAGTGTGTATGTGTGTGTATATATATGAGTGTGTGTTGAGGGATATGGGACAAAGCCTGCGGGGTACAACACAGAAATCAATCATTGCCCCTAAACACGTGGAAGCCAGCAGCACTAACCCAAGTCACGCAACAATCAGAGATTTTGGCAAGACTTTATCATTTGAGAGGAAAATGAGAGTTTTGAGGAAAGCAAAGAAGAAGAACCCGATGTCCAAGCTTCACATCTAACCCTCGATCCCCGCTGCTACCTCGTAAAGAGAGCTCCTGCAGACGGTGCGTGCGGCATGGCAATTACCCATCATACCTCCTGCTTTCTCACACTCAATCCGAGCAGCGCATTAGAGACTTACTAACTTGAATGCAATGTAAATCATCTTGTGTTTTTGGCACATGTGCCATACCACAGAGAGTTATTTGCTCTGAGAATTGTTTCTATTTACCGGGGTTTTTACTGAAAGCCACCACAAACATCCAAACCCATCACTAATTGACAGTGATCAGTCAGCAATGCCCATTCTAATGTCTAACACGTGCGGAAATATCTAAAAAAATATAATAGTCACTCTGCATTCTCAACAGACTGAAGCAGTTAGATTTCCAATGTTGTATTTCATATAGGATCAATTCCAAATTGCATATTCTATATAACCAGAAATAGTGGTGAAACGGTGGTAGATGACCACAATGCATCCCCATGGGCATTGCGCAATTTTTATGATACTGTATGTATATGTATGTATAAATATATATACATATATATATATATATATATATACACAGAACCCCAATTCCAATGAAGTTGGGACGTTGTGTTAAACATAAATAAAAACAGAATACAATGATTTGCAAATCATGTTCAACCTATATTTGATTGAATACACTACAAGACAAGATACTTAATGTTCAAATTGATGAACTTTAAAATGTTCCAAAAAAGCTGGGACAGGTGGAAAAAAGACTGATAAAGTTGAGGAATGATCATCAAACATCTGTTTGGAACATCCCACAGGTGAACAAGCTAATTGGGAACAGGTGGGTGCCATGATTGGGTATAAAAGAAGCTTCCCTGAATTGCTCAGTCATTATCAAGCACAGATGGGGCGAGGTTCACCTCTTTTTGAACAAGTGCGTGAGACAATAGTCGAACAGTTTAAGGGCAATGTTCCTCAACGTACAATTGCAAGGAATTCAGGGATTTCATCATCTACGGTCCATAATATCAGCAAAAGGTTCAGAGAATCTGGAGAAATCCCTGCATGTAAGCGGCACGGCCGAAAACCAACATTGAATGCCCGTGACCTTCGATCCCTCAGGCGGTACTACATCAAAAACTGACGGCAATGTATAAAGGATATCAACACATGGGCTCTGGAACACTTCAGAAAACCAATGTCAGTAAATACAGTTCGGCGCTACATCCGTGAGTGGAACTTGAAACTCTACTACGCAAAGCAAAATCCATTTATCAACAATACCCAGAAACGCCGTTGGCTTCTCTGGGCCCAAGGGTTAGAGTGATGCAAAGTGGAAAATTGTTCTGTGGTCCGACGAGTCCACATTTCAAATTGTTTTGGGAAATTGTGGACGTCGTGTCCTCTGGGCAAAAGAGGAAAAGAACCATCCGGACTGTTATGAACGCAAAGTTCAAAAGCCAGCATCTGTGATGGTATGGGGCTGTGTTAGACCAATGGCATGGGTAACTTACACATCTGTGAAAGCACCATTAATACTGAAAGGTACATACAAGTTTTGGAGAAACATATGCTGCCATCCAAGCGAAGTCTTTTTCGTGGACACCCCTGCTTATTTTACATGCAAACTCCACACAGGCAGGGCTGGGGATTGTACCCCAGTCCTCAGAACTGTGAGGCAGACGCTCTAACCAGTCGTCCACCGTGCCGCCTTATTGAATGTTGTTAAAAGAAAAGGTGATGTAACACAGTGGTAAACATGACCCTGTCCCAGCTTTTTTGGAACATGCTGCAGCCATAAAGTTAATGATTATTTGCTAAAAAACAAGTTTATCAGTTTGAACATGAAATATCTTGTCTTTGTAGTGTATTCAATTAAATATAGGTCGAACATGATTTACAAATCATTGTATTCTGTTTTTATTTATGTTTAACACAACGTCCCAACTTCATTGGAATTCGGTTTGTGTGTGTATATATATATATATATATATATATATATATATATATATACACACACAAACACACACACCCTGTATAATAAAGGTTCAGCAGATCATCCAGCCATCCATTTTCAGTACCCCTTTCCCTGTTTGGGGTTACAGGAAGCTGGAGTTAATTTCTGAGCAAGCCAGAGACCTTTTTTTTCCACAGAGATCCTGCAAAAGATCACAGAAAGGTGGAATATTGTTGCAACTGTGTGTGCTTTCACGCTGCAATACAGCCTCCAGAAATCAGATAATTAAATGTGTGAAATAGTTAATGCAGGTGTCTGCTGTGATGTACTGTATAACATACTTGTCCTATATAGGACAGAGAAGTAAGTATGGGGTGTGTAAAAGTTAGTGAAAATGGGGATACTGTCTGACTTCCTGTTTCTGTCGGCTCTCTGTCAAGGTGTAAGAGGCCGTTAGCGCTTAGTTAGCCATTCACACAACATTTGCTTGCCACTGCCTTGACCGTATTCCGTTAGCAACCCTCCAACTGCACTGCCGACTTCGTGCTCTCTCGGCTATTCTCCTTCAAGGTCACCTCCGGTCGTTTGGTCACGCCCCTGGCGAACTTATCCTTGAGGTCCTGCAACAGACCCCACCTTTAAGCAGAAGAAGTGGGAAACAACGCTCAAGGAACAGGCATCATCGGTCCCCAAGTCATTGGCCTCCACTGTTAAAAGCAGGAACGGCTGACAATTGCCTGTGACGTGGCGCAAGATCTCTGTGCTTGGGCTGCTTCTGTTTGTTTCTGTACAGAGGCCAACTCAACCTGGACTGGGTGAATGTCACTTTAATAAACAATAACATTCAAACAGCTTAGTGCAATGATTCCCAACCACTTAAGCCCGCTGCACACTGAGTGATGCGGCCGAACACCGAGTGTTGTGGCCGAACTCGACTGAACTGCTGCGCCGCGTGTGGGGTTCTGCAACTAATTTTCATGAGTGGTTGACTGTCAGCTGTAATTTTACTCCGGCAATTCAAAATTTGAATTGCCGGAGAACAGCGTTGCAACGTCCCAGATGTAACGGCCAATTAAAAAAACGGCCATGTCATATTGCTTGAGCTAAACTATATGTATCCAAGTATAAGCGAGATTCAGCTGGCCACCTCGATGCCAAGCCAAACAGTGTATTTTTGTTTATTTACTCATCTAGCTATGCCAGCAACATACAGTGACAGGCAGAACAAATAAATACTCTTCTACATTCATATATCTAAATAAGGCAGACCTTCCTGCGAGCATATCGGCTTTGTGATCAACTAAACAGGCCCATATTTCACACTGAGTAAGAATTGAGATCCTCTTTATTTCAGTATACAGTGGAACCCCGCATACTCGTGGATTCACCTACTATCAGATTTTCTTTTCTTTTTGTTTTCAATGTTTAATATTCTTTTTATTTCTTCTTTTTGTTTTTACTTTTTTTGGGGGGAACCAAACCTGAAAATGCTTCTTGGCAGTTTATCCCCACTAATTCAAGAATTATTGAGTTAAAAAAAAATATATATATTTTTCAATGAAATTATTATGGCCTTCAATTATCTGCTGATTTTGGCTGTTCGCAGTCCGGCCTTTTCACAATAGCGGAGGTACACAGTATATAGTCTTGTGATAGTTTTAATTGGTAGTGTGCCGCGAGAGTTTTCAAATATAAAATATGTTCCTTGGCTCAATAAAAGTTGTGAAACACTGACATAGTGGATGTGACCGACATGCTAGTTTTTGTTCATTGAACCACTATTTTTCTTGTGTGATTATTAAAATGGCAGAAAAAAACACTGTACGTTTCTTGATATGAAGCATACTCATGCTTCTGATATTCCACTGTGACAAGAGCTCATTAAAACTTTCCTTTTACTTTTCTTGACTTATTTTGATCCTTTCCTCCTCTCTCCAAGTCAATAAAACATTCCCAGCTGCTACTATAAACACATGAATTGATTTATGAATAATCTTAAATGCAAGAGGGGAATACAAAAAATATCTGAATTTCAGCCACCAGCGACACGGGGGACACGGGCATCGATAAAGTGAATTGATGTGAGGGACATTCAGCTCAGTGAGAGGAGGCAATTAGAGTTTCATGAGGACCCGAGTGTTTTGGAAACACCTACAGTGAATCCAAATTTGTCTAAAAAGGCTTTTGAGATGGCGCGTCTGAAATCAAACAAAGGAGGTTGTAAAAACAACGGCCGGGTCCTGTTGAGAGGTTTACAGCGGTCTCATTTGGGCATTCACACGTGTTCCTCAGGGAGCACTTCACTTGTTAATATGAAGACAATAACTCAGAGTAAAGCATTGATCACACGCCGAGGGTCGGGCCGAGTGATTGTTTATCTGTACGAGTATCGATTCATGCTGATGCTGACATTATTTATTCTTTATTCATAGTCTGTCCTGTATAAATGCATCAAGTTTAACAAAGAATCTACACTATGTTCAAGCCTTTTAAAAACTCAACAGGAGTGCTACACACACACACGAAGTAGACTTAATATATGTGTGTTTGTGTGTCTATTTTAGTCTATATGTTTGTCTCAGTGTTGTTTCTGCTTTGTGAAGGAGTCTGGTTTTGATAGAGGACAAAAGTAAAGCATGCTGGGTAAGCAGTGGGAAAGCGGCACAGAAGCCTGTGGCCCTTCCCTCTATTATAGGTAACACGCACAAACACTTTTATATGAGCCTATTTTCGGAAAAGTTTAGGGCCTGAGCAAACGCGAGGCTCTTAAAGGTGCCTATACCACCTACTTGTCTCTCTAGTGGTGGGTGTGTAAATGGGTGTGGATCTCTGATAGCAGATAGAAGCTGCAGGGATCCGTCCCTGTGTTTTGACTGACAGGTAAAGAGGTGGGAGGATGGATAATATTAGCCCACAGGGATGCCCGAGCCGCAAAGCCCTATTTCCGGGGGACATCCTCGATCCCCAAAGACCAGTGAGCCGGCTCCCTCGGCTGGGGGCCGGGCCCGCGAGCACAGCGGGGCCAATCAGCAGGGCGCTAGGAGGCTGAGTGACATACATGTCGGCTAATTTACATCATGACTACGATGCATCCTGACAAATGAGCCCCCCGGGTGTGAGCCAATCACCTGGGAGGGTAATGCAATTAGGCGGGAATACAGCTGTCAGTCAAACAGCCACAGGCAGGGGGTCAGGTAGTGATGCCTGCGGCCATAACACCCCTGCCTACTGCATTGTCGTTCAACTACAGTACATGCAGATCTGGAGCGGGAATTCTCGAAGCAGTGGAGCAGATATGAGGAGAAGGACTAAGGGGTTGTGTGTGTGTATGTGTGTGTGCGCGCGTGAAAGGACGCTGTGGAGGCGGAAGACCTCTCGAGACTCCTCAAGGCACACACAGATTGACTTGTGTCCTTTGAGAGACAGCATGTGCATATCCGCATACATTTGTGTGTGTGTGTTTACATGTGTTTTCGCCCACTGAGGCACACTGTTGTTTTCGCTTAGAGCTACACGCGAGGAACAACACTTACTAGACTGAAACTCAGTACAGCACAAACCTCCACTAAGGTGGAAGTGTTGACAAAAAGGGAACACTTGTACAGTATCTGCGCTGTCCATCTGTTTGTTAGTTAGGAGGCTACTTACTGTGTCAGGATGATGCAAGATGTTACACACAGAGGGGTAGTGCCGTTTTGCGCTTGGGCATGTTAATTGATTAAATGATTCATTGATGAAGAATCACTGGGAATTCATTTATGACTTCGGCCCTTAGTTGGGAATCTTGGGTGAAAACGTAACCTCTACCGATGTTTGCAGTTTTATCCAAATACTCTCCAAAAGTGAATGGGTTCTTCTTCCTTGGCTCACACATCACAAAGTTGTGGGGCAGGAAATGCATGCGTTGCAGATGCAAACGGGACTGCGCCATTTTAATTCGCCCTTCCTCAAACTATCAGATTTTCCACTGTGGGGTGTAAATATATGACAAACTGTGAACCAAAAACAGCTAAATATAATTTCAAACTAATTTTACAACATTACCATTAAAAATGAATGGCTTATAGATTATTTGTTTGGTTTGTTACATGCAGAAAACACAACTAGGTGAGTTGGGGATCGCTGGGGATAGGCTCCACAAGCGAAAATGCAAATAGGATAATAATAATAATTTGTGAACAGTGAGGTGGCACGGTGGATGACTGGTTATAGCGTCTGCCTCACAGTTCTGAGGACCGGGGTTCAATCCCCGGCCCCGCCTGTGTGGAGTTTGCATGTTCTCCCCGTGCCTGCGTGGGTTTTCTCCGGGCACTCCGGTTTCCTCCCACATCCCAAAAACATGCATGGTAGGTTAATTGAGGACTCTAAATTCCCTGTAGGTGTGAATGTGAGTGCGAATGGTTGTTTGTTTATATGTGCCCTGCGATTGGCTGGCAACCAGTTCAGGGTGTACCCTCCCTCCTACCCGATGATAGCTGGGATATGCTCCAGCACTCCCGCGACCCTTGTGAGGATAAGCGGCTCAGTAAATGGATGGATGGATGGACGTGAACAGTGACCTGCTAATGTACCGGGGTACTGTGTAGTACAGTACCTCGAGATATGAGTGACACCCAACTGTTATTTGTTCGATTTTTTTTTTTTGCTTTGACTTGGGGGAAAAATGTGATGATATACAAATTTGTTTTCATTCTTTACAGTCAATTTAATTATGTTATTCCAATGTTTTGAGTGCTATTTTACTTTTTACCATTTTTATATTTGAGGAGGCTGGGACGAATTAAAGACATTTCCATTGCATCCATTTTAGTGGGGAAGGATAAGAGTGTGGTCACAGAACAAATTAAACTCATATCTCAAAGCACCAAAGTATTTACGTAAACCACCCAATTAAGCATCAAATAGTGATCAAAACAAGTCTCTCTTTTGTGCTCTTGTTCTTTTACAGAGGTAACAATAGTGCAGAGGGCAAAACTACAGAGGAGCTTAAACAAATGTAAACTAGCCTTGGATTTGAGTGACACACGCATTAGTGTTATTGGTAATCAAGTTGATCTCGGGTCTCACGAGGTGCAGCGATATCACACCGAAGCTTTCCACTGAGTCGATAAGAGTTCTGCCCGGCATGTTGTTGATGTTTGTGTTGCGTTTGCAGGTCAATACTGCTGTGAGTGGCGGGCTGTCAAGCAGTGTTAATCAGAGCCACGGACCATAAACTAGTTTGCCTAGCACATCGTGGTTTTAGCTTCCCAGCAAACATTATTAAACCAAAAGAAAAGCACATGACGTGAACAAATGCGAGCCGGAAAGGTCCCCGTAGCCTCATCTGTGTGCTTCAGATGCTGTCTGAGTCACTCGGAGAGAAGGAGGAGATGTGTGTTTTGTGCCCTCCCATTATATCACTAATGAGCAGCCCTCAGGAGGGACGGGAGAGGGACGGCGTGGCAGACAGAAAAAAGACAGATGAAGAAAGAGAAAGAGGAAGGGAGACCGAGATCAGCTTGGGGACTTTTTCCTCTTCACTCTTCCAATCCCTCTCCCCCACACCTCGGAGTCTAATTGGACTAAAACTGTGATCTAATTAAATGTCCAATTAAAGTGCAGAGAGCTACGTGCCCACCAGCGAATCACAGTAGAGGGACATAATCAGCTGGAAAAACAAACAGAAAAATCAATGCGAAATGGGAAAAGATGTTAAAAACTGAAAAAGGAGCGAATTGTGAGGGTGCTATAAAACAACTATGTCGAATAAATGTATTGAGATTAGGGATTTACAGGAGTACCAATAATATCCACTTATTACAAATATTATTAGCCTACCCCAAATATAAAAAATGGCTGAGTGGCAGTTTTGAATTGATGCACACAAATTATTTAACGATTACAATTTAAGAATAATGAACTAATTTTAATAATAGGTCAGATTAAAATATCTGACACTGCCTTGTCACTTTATAACACAACTTTTACCTTTTTAATACTGTTCAGTTCAAGGACAGAAGATGCGTAACCATCACAGTGGATGTGGACTAAATGTATTTTAATCTATGTTAAAAACATTTGACAGTATATTTGAAGCTTTCTCATTGTGCTGAAACATTAAAATGTGACAATTTGGCCATGTTTGCCATTCTTAATTACTATTATTCTACTTTTTATTTGTATATTACAGCTGTTTTTTTTCCCCGAAAGACAAAAAAAAAAAAAAGATAGCAGCATCATGAAATCACATCCTATGAAACACAAACAACCAAAAAGGGTCAATTGTAATTGGAATGTCCGGCGTCTTTGCCCTTTCTTACCACTGATAGTCAGTGAGAGTGTGATAAATCTTCCAATTTCTCCATCTGTGAGTCGCTCACACACTGTGGACTCCCTACGAACATCTTGAGCCCATCAAATATTAATGCAAGGATTCAATTCAACATTCTAGTTAATCTCCTTAACAAATACATGGTAACGGGTCACATAATTAGGGTTTGTTATAGTCTCAAATGACCTAGACTCTTGGGAGGGAAACACAATCTGGCAGCAGAGGGGGCAATCCCATAACTAACCACTGATTTTTGAGGGTGTAAACCCCCCAAGATGAGTGCATTGCTGCTCTTTTTGTGGCGGATTCTTACCATAGTTGCATTGAAAGGGGTACTTCACCAGATGTTTCCCAGTTCAGTGCATCCTTCTTGGTGTGAGTCCATGTCCCCTACCTGCCCTGATCCCTCCACCTGCTGGGGGAGGAGAAAGCGGATCGATCACATACTGAGACGAGCCCACCTGCTCACACAATGAACTGCCAAAAGGACACTGTTACTGTGTGTGACCATTATTTTGCAGTTTATAAATAATCAAACCTGATTAATAAACTGTCTGGAAGTTTAAGGAACTAATAGTTCACCAAAATCAGTGGTGGGGAACATTTTTCCACGTCACTGATGGTGTAGTGGGTTCAGTTCCCAGGCAGTGATGCTATCGACGTGAGTTTGAATGAACAGTTGTTCCGTGGTTGACTGTCGATTAGGTCAGGTTTTAGTCTGCCTTTTTGCCAGAAGTCCACTCGGATAGGCTCGATCTCACCCGTGATCCTGAACAGGATAAGCATTATACTAGAAAATGGATGGATGGATGGAACCTTTTTCCTTTTCGGAGCCATTTCAGTTTTAAGCACTGGGAGAACCAATCTAAATTTATGATAAAAATATGTAATGCAAGGCTTCCTTCTCCAACAGCTCCTCTGAGACTTTGGTTTTAGACTAACATGGCAGGTTGGATCAAATGTGATGGGCACCATACATGGATCACCGGCCGTAGGTTCCCCATCCTGGGCCTCCTATCAATTTCTTATCGCGCTTGTCCTCATTAGGGGCAAGCTGGAGCCTAACCCAGCTGACTTTGAACAAGAAGCGGGGTACACGCTAAGACTGGTCACCAAACAATCACAGGGCACATAATAGACAAACAACCATTCACACTGATGAACAATTTAGATGCATGCATGTTTTTGGAATGTGGGAGGATGCTCGAGTACCTGGAGACAACCCACACAAGCAAGGGGGGAACATGCAAACTCCATGCAGGAAGGCCAGAGGTGAAATTTGAACCCCATATCGCAGAACAGTGAGGCTGACGTGCTTACCACTTTTCCTCCGTCCTACCACCCTTGACCTAAATACACAAATTGGAACGAATGAACAAACACATTCACTTTTTATTGCAAGTTGAGTGGTTTTCCCCATCCAGGCGTACTTCATAACACATAAAGTTTGTTTAGGTGCTAACTTTGGAAAGCATCGGCCGAAGTTAGGCTTAGGGAAATGTTAAACTGTGAATATGTGAAAGCTGAGCATCACAAAATGACCTCGAATGTCCCTCGGTTAAAATAGGACACATTTAAGGTTACAAAAAAGTGACGTAAAAATGATGCAACGCGCCCGTTCAATGAAAGCTATGAGCGTATCAAAGATGAAACAAATGAGTGACACCGATAAGTGCCCATCATGGTAACCTGTTAACATTTCATTAAAGACTGCTCTTTACCCTGCTACTGTAATCTTATGTTTACCTTTGATGCCCAACTCTGATACGCTTTCTTCCAGGGCGTCCCGTTGGCTGTCCTGATTACAAAAACACTACAATTCCCATTAAAGTGCAATCGTTGCCATGTTTGTAGTTTTTTGACTACCAAGGAACCCTGTGTAGGTTTGACTCATAACTACGTTTCCCACAAGCCCTTAGGTTTTACCGGACGTTTCGCCCTCGTTTCCGTGGTCACCACGAGATCGGTTCGCCGCTGTTTTCCTGCTGCGGCAAGTCGAGCGGCGTCAAGGCTCACAGGGACGACCCAACAGCACCGTCACCTCCACCTTCACACATTCTAGTCTACGATGAAACTGTCAGCATTGTTACCCTTTCTCTGCGACCGCATCATTTGCGTCATACTGCTGGTAAGCGGATTGACACTCGGTGATTACAGCTAACGTTAGCTGGGGGCTGCTAGCCAACCTAGCCGCTAGCTGACCGAGCAACATCTCCTGTCATTAGACGTGGCTTTTTTTTGTATTTGTTTGGGCTGTGACTAATGTGCCAAACCAGTTATTCACAGCATGTCCAAAATTTCATTAAAACCATGTTGGGGTCTTAATCATTGTTGCTTATGCGGTGTATCCAAATCTCACACACCTTATCGGTGTTAATATATATTGTATTCGTTACGTCGGAGTATATTATGTTAAACACATGGGTGCCTGCGCAATGCTCGACAGACGTCAACTTTTTACAGTGCGCTTGTTTTAACGTTATCGGTTGATTCCTTCGCGTCTGTAGGTGATGGTCACCGGTTGGTGAATTCCTCTGTTGTGGCTCAATCTCATTGGTTAACAACACGGAAATTAGCAGCGCTGCTGTTGTGTTACTTTAGGCCTAACCTGAGAACACTCAGATTTTCAAGTTTATATATATATATATATATAAATATATATTAAACCAAGCACAATGATTCACGTGTGTGAATGTATTCATTGTTTTATTTTTTGGATAACACTAAACATTGAAAAATCGTCCTCCCAGAGTAAAAGTGCCTTGTTGCATATGCATAATTATGTCCAAATCTGGTCAACAGCTTTTATAGAATTGAATTTATCACAAAGAAAAGCTTAAATAGAAGACAATAGCAAATTTACTTTTTTTTTTTACTCTTGTATTTCCATTCTTAAGTTAACCAGTTTTGTTGGCTGAAATAGTTCCTATAGAAATGTGTTCCTATTGTCTTTGAGAAGTCGTCTCAATATTATTATTTATTAATCCCTAAATATAAGGAATAAACACTATATAGTGGAACCTCGGTTCACAAATGTAATTAGTTCTTTGACTCTGTTAACGTTCACAAGTTGAGGTAATTGTTCACATTGAAATGAATAGAAGTGCAGCCAATCCGTGCCCCAGAACGAAGTTATGTTCACCTTGTTTTTATTGGTGTGTAGTTAAACGCAAATACAGTACAATATAGCTAGCGGTATCCACGGTGAACATAATGTGTAGTCGTGCACAGACGGCATTTTAAAATGCAAGAAAGGGAAAACGATTTACAGGGAAACAGTAGACCACAAAGTATTTGGCTACGGTCAACACACTTTCACGGCCACCTTCTTGAGCCTCCTCTTTCTCAGGGATTTTGCCAAACCAACACAAACATTCTCATCTTTAGCTACCAGTTCCTTTTTTTCAACAGTTATACATTAAGGCCTCCTAATAACCCTGTCACTTGCAGTTTTTACTTTCATTGGTGCTATACTGAGAGGTAATACAGGGCACAAAAAAAAAACGATACCTGCAATGTGTGATGAACAGAGTCAATTATGATTATGCTGCTTTGAGAAAAAGCACAACTGATCCCTGTTTCCATGCTAAGATTGTTTCTAAACTGAAAATAGCGAATAACCCTAACCCTAGGGAATATTTCCTCAAAGATTTTGTACATAAACCAAATTGTTAGTGAACTGAAGCGTTCATGACCTGGGTCTGTATTACGTCTGTAACATCCGGGATCAGCAGTAAACTATCCTTGTTGAGTCATAAGTCGACAAACAATAAACGAAGCACTGTTAGTACTTGGGGAGATGATGATAGCAAGGATCCACTTGTAGATGAATATACTTAAAGGATTAGTTGTTAACAATTATTTGTTTTTGGGAGTGTTCACACTTGACATGTTTGGTTCCACTATGATGAATTATGTGGCAATTGCTCTGATATTGTGGTTTGGGTCTCGGCCCCTTTTGTAAAGGAATTTTGTATGTATAAACATACATGTTCCAAAGGCACCACTCATTAAACTATCCATCCATTCACCCGTCCATCAATTCTCTGCACCAGTTGAAATGTTGTTTCAGAGTGTTTAATTCTTTAAAGGCAAGGCAGTAAGACTGGGCATAATAATGTTGCGGAGTGACTCAGGTGGTCGAGTGGTCGTCTCCCAACCTTGAGGGTACGAACCTGAGACCCTGAAACCATGTCAAAGTGTCCTATAGCAAGATATTGAACTCCCCAGTTGCACCTGATGTGTTGTCAGATGAATGAGGAGACAGTCCTAAAATGCTTGGGTATTTTGAAGGTAGAAAAGCGCAATACAGTGTACCAGCCATTTCTAGCACAGGATATATTCCAGAACCACCCGCACTAGGTTGAAAACCTGTGCAAGAGAGGCCATAAAAAAAAAAAAAGTGTTATCCATACCACACATTTTACATACATTTAAATTATATAAAAACACTTTTAAAAGTATTCCTTACCACCTGTACTCAGTCGTTTGCACAGTTTTCCAAATAAGAGTCAAAGTGTCCTTGCTTCAAGCTGTTTGTCACTCCCAGTTGAAGTTTACTGTAAAACTGCCACATAAAACAAGAGAATTACACATTGCATTATTAAACCAAAGTGTTCAAACAAATCCTATGTTTTTGTCCATCAAAAGTCTGCTCGCTAAATGCTTACAAATGATGCGATGCGCCACAGACGAGCTAACGGAAATTAGCATATGTTGCTGTATTTATAAACCTAACAACGGCTACTTTAACACGCACACTTATTCTGCTCAGTAAGAAACTGGAGCTCAGACCATTCAGAGTGCATGTCCCCCCCCCCCTTTTAAAATCAAAACTCTTAGATTACCCTGTCATTGTGTTTTTTGTTTTTTTTTTTTTTTTCTGATCTTGATCTTTCTCCATAGGTGATGGGCCTTTCTACTCCTGGACAAGCAGAAATCACCAGTCTGGACTCAGCCAACATTGATGACGTCCTAAGTAAGACATCATAGAACAGTGAACTCTTAAATAACCCTGTCGCTGAATTGACACATCTAACTGTTCATTAATGTGTGTGCTTGTTTTCAGATAATGCTGGCGTTTCCTTAGTAAACTTTTACGCTGACTGGTAAGTGACTTGTTTGTCTGCCGTGTACAACTCTGTTATTATGTCAACATTCTTAACAATCCACCACGTTATCCACCCTGCATGATGACAACTGAGGTTGTACAGCAGCCTCTTTCACACAGAGGCAAGATGGCGGCAACCGAAAGCTCAAGCATTTTTCCGAATGAACAGGAACTAGCGAACTGAGGGAGTAATTTTTTTGTGTACCACTTGACGCAGCCCGTGTACCACTGGATGTGGTCGTACCACGCTTTGACGATCACTGTTTTAGGCAAAAAAGATTTGGCTGGTCCGCTGTATTTAGATTTTCATCCAGTGGAAAGATGATATTGGTTTTTATACGACCACAGTCAGACATTGTTGGAAATTTGTTGATTTCAGAGGTAGTATAAATGAAAAATTCAAAGTGAGTCCCCCCCATATCCTTCAGGTGCAGATTTAGTCAGATGCTCCATCCCATCTTTGAGGAGGCGTCTAACATCGTGCGGGAGGAGTTCCCTGAGACCACGCAGGTGGTGTTTGCACGTGTCGACTGTGACCAGCACTGTAAGTATTTACAGCTCCACCCTTTTTTCCCCTACCCATTCTTTGTAAAAACAGGCAACTCTTCTTCTTGTTGACCATAAAGACAAGCCATGAGCACTTGGTTGATTAAAAGAAACAAATCGCTAACTAACCATCATAATAGTCATATGTCAAACAAAATACACATCAGCGTCCAAAGTTTGGGATCATTTGACACTTAACAAGGAAGCTGAAGTCCAATATGTACCACAAGAGCACGTCTACCATCAGCAATAACCGAGGATTTTATGGATGTTAGCTAAACTAATGCAGCCTATCATCACTAGTTCGAACATATTGTAATGTACTTGCAAGTGGGCAAGGATAGACGCAACTGCTGGGGCACTTTCAATCGCCTTATTGAACAAACCGTAAGAGAACAATAAGAAGTACAATAATAAGGACATTTCTGCACTAGCTGCCAATGTCCACAACTCGCACCCAGCACGTTAACAGCCAGCCAAATTCTGCACTCTCATTCACTGACATCCACGTCACTCACCAGGCCAGGTACCATCTTATTGAGCCATGCACACTCAGTCACAGATACAACAGTAGACGGTGAGGATGGCTGCCCTTAGTGGCTAAAAATAATACCTGCATCTCACCTGCACAAGTTGTTTAATAACGAAAAATAAATTTTTATCGAATTACTTGATTAATCGATGGGATAATCGCGAGAACACTCGATTCTACAAATACTCAATCGCTGCAGCCCTAATCAATATATTGTTGTACAAAATGACTTGAATGAATCAGGTGAAATAAGGTGTCTAGTCCAACTTTTGATTGGTTAATTGATTAATTGATTGCTCAAGAAGTGTGTCTGCATATTTTTGTCAAAGTATGTAATGTGGGCTTTACTACTTTGGAGACCTAAATCAGTGAGGTATCGTCTCAAACAAGAATTTGTTGCCACTAAAATGACATCTTTAAAATGCAATACAAATGCTTGGCACTGTCTGAGTATTCTTACTTTGTAAAGGCCGAATTTTGAATTGGAATGCTTGTATTGGCGCATCTAATGTTTGCAATCTAATGAAGCCAATGGGTAAAAGTTCAATTACAAAATACTAATATTGATATCCTTTCATGTATATTTTTTCAGCTGTGTGCAAGTTGTTGATTAAATGCTCTAAGCAGTTCAGCACCTTTCATGTTACATGCGCAAAATGGATAGAGCCCCCACCCACACACACAAACTGTATTTGATGGACATAGGTACGCAAAGATGGCCGCCACACCAAAGCGCAGCGCAAAACGTAGACACAAACCGCCTGCCCGCAGCCTTTTGAGATAAAGCAAATTAAAGAGAATTATTGATGACCTGCAAACTGTTTGAAGACTAATGACAAAACTGCTTCTTCCTGTGAAGCCTGCAGGCTTAGAGACGCCCTGCGGAGAGATTGACACCTGCCACACACATACACTGGCGCGCACACACAACAAACAGGGAGGGGGTGTCTGCACAGCGAATATTTACCCCTGGTGGGGGGGGGGGCAACTTTCATGTGGGAGATCAGAGCTCAGAGCTGTCTGAAGGTTGTGTTTTCAGCCTTTTCATCGGCACTGTCGCCGCCGCTCCTTTGCGACCACTATCCAACCCCCCCCCCCCCCCCCCCCCATGTGTGTGCGTGCGCTTTACTCCTCTTCATCAATAGATTTCCTTCCTCTTTAACTTCGCCTTCTGTCCCCGTGCAGCCGAGATAGCCCAGCGCTACCGCATCAGCAAGTACCCCACGCTGAAGCTGTTCCGCAATGGCATGATGATGAAGCGGGAGTACAGGGGTCAGAGGTCGGTGGCGGCCATCGCTGACTTCATCCGCCAGCAGCAGGTTGACCCTGTGAAAGAGATCCACTCCATGGAGGAGCTAAACACTGTGGATGTGAGGCAACAACAAACGTTTATTAAGAATCTTTATTACTGGCTAAGCCTGGTATAAATAAAAATTCCCACAGAAATTTGAAATGGGCCTGCTACCTGTTGCTAACCAGGAATTTGTGACAGATTTGTTGAGAATTGTATTGTACCTCTGTTTGAAGTTTACTTTTACTCAACAAAATAGAAATAGTAATGCCCATAGTGTTAATTCCAGAACGCACCTCCATGGGCTTGTGCTACTGTATATTGCTAAAGCTTACTGAAGTAAGTAGAATGCTAACATGCTAGCAGTCGGTATGCCCACCGATAGCAAGACAGCAACTGGAGTACAAGCAGTGATGGATCATATTGCTAAAAATTTTACAGCTTGACCTGTGGTCGGGTACAATTAAAATGAAAATTGATAAAAGGCTAACGTGCTAGCAGTTTGTATGCTAACATATAGCAAGAAGGCAACCTTAGTACAAAAATCTTCAGGGCACATCAGTACGGATTTTTACATGATGCCCTATAGTCGTGTGCTATTTCAAATGAAAATTGACAAAATGCTTACATGCTAGCAGTTTGTATGCAAACCTGTAGAAAGGTGGCAACCTGAATACAAGCGATAAGGCACATCAATAAGGATTTTTACATCATGCCCTGTAGTCGCGTACTATTTCAAACAAGAATTGATAAAATCCTTACATGCCAGCAGTCTGTATGCTAACAAGCTGAGTAGAAAAGATGCTACCTCAGATTGATGAGGATTGTACATCATCCTCCGCAGTCTGGTACTTTTTTAAATGAGAATTGATAAAATGCATGCTAGCAGCTGATATGCTATTACATAGCCAGAGGTATGAGAGGAATACTTGCTGCTATCGTCTTTAAAATATTTTTATTACGCGCTTAACCAATAATTTTTTTCTGTTTCTACAGAGGAGCAAAAGGAACATCATTGGTTACTTTGAGAAGAAGGACTCTGACAATTACCGCATCTTTGAAAAAGTTTCCAACATTCTCAGAGATGACTGCACCTTTATGGCTTCTTTCGGGTGAGTTTTTTTTTTTTTTTTTTTACCCCTCCCACAGCCGCTCCAGTGAGGCCTTCACACAATGTGACGTGAAAATCATCTGGATGTTCCCGCCCTCCAGGCCCGTGTCCGAGTCTAAGCGCTTCATCGGGGACAACGTCATCTACAAGCCGGTGGGGGAGAGCGTCCCCGACATGGTCTACCTCGGCTCCCTCACCAACTTTGACCTGACCTACGTTTGGGCTCAGGACAAGTGCGTGCCTCTGGTCAGGGAGATCACCTTTGAAAACGGAGAGGTTTGTCTCCCCCCCCCCTCCAGTCGTCGTCATCACTGAGCTCTTCTGATGGACAGTGTTGCCATCAGTACAATCTACGTCTGTTTTCCAGGAGCTCACGGAAGAGGGCATCCCTTTCCTCATCCTCTTCCATCTCAAGGAAGATAACGAGAGCTTAGAGAAGTTCCAGCTCGAAGTAGGTCGGCAGCTCATCAGCGAGAAAGGTGAGTTTGTTTTGTGAGTTGTAGCGTGTGATGTAGAGGTGGGGAAAATTATAATCGATGAATCGACAACTAATCGAGTAGCAAAAGAATCGACAACTATTTTGATAATCGATTAAACGTTTATAGAGACCTTGTTTAACTTAAAATTGTCCAAATCCTTGGAATTTCAGCCTCTCAACTGTATATACTCTCAGATTACTGTCGTCCACCATGAAAGCAGACTGATTATTTTTTGTGTTTAATCAGAATAAGACATTTGCAAACATCTGCTTTTACTTTGGAAAACAATTAGCAACATTTTTGCCTATTTCCCCCTCACGCGTCATAGACCAAACCAGTAACTGTATCATAAGCAATTCATGTCTTCATTTTCAGCACCGTCAACTTCAAATGTCATAATTTTGAATAGTGGGATGGGGAAATTTTTTTTAAAAAAAATCTGATTAATTGAAAAAAGAATCGTCAGGTTTATCGATTATAAAAATGATCGACCCCCTTGTGTGTCCTTTTTACGGAAAGATGTGCCCCATTGTTACTGCCACAGCTCTGAACACGGTAGTATTATACGCCACAGTTTCTACTTTGTTACGGTGCACACACACACACACACACTGTCTGCCTTAGCTCTGAATTTTGCATTAATATACTCCACAGTCTTCACTTTGCTGCAACTGTCCGTTCTTTCTTCCTTCAGTCTCCTATTGGATAAAATTTGAAGTAAATACAGGAAACGATTGTTCTCCATTGTCAATGTGTCTTAGTGTGAGACCCGCTTTCAGTACGTCGTGGTTTTCACAGTTTCTATTTTAGAAAAGCTGCTGTCGCAAACCGAGCTGTGCATCGACTGTACAGCAGGAAAGCAAGAAATAGCTTTTGTGTGAAACTGTTCTGTCTCTCTCAGGATCGATCAACTTCCTGCACGCGGACTGCGACAAGTTCCGCCATCCTTTGCTGCATATCCAGAAGACTCCCGCCGACTGTCCCGTTATCGCCATAGACTCATTCAGGCACATGTATGTGTTCCCGGATTATAAAGACCTCAAGTAAGTACTGCCGTCTTTGTTTCCTTCTCACAGTTGACCTCTGCCAAGGCAGAAATGATCCTAATTTAGATCACCGTAAAACTGTACACCTACAATGATACCGATTGTTTTATTTCTCTAGTTATTGTCATTATTCACCGAGGAAGATGAAAATGTTACAAATCTTTTAACGGCGTAAACAACATCTGGGATCGGTACCTTTATATGGATCTGCACCAAAATCTAATGGGGTCCTCCATGGCCCATGCCCCACCCCTCTACAATTTTTTGTTACAATTACGTTTTTGCATAAATCCTGCCAACATACACGCAAATACATGGTTGATGAAAACTTGTTTCTTTATTTTGAAAATGAAAACTAACCTCTTTGGTGGAGGTAATTTACACTTAAAAGCCACAACATTAGCTACACTTACAATCTCATAAATTAAAAATGCTTCAGTTTTGACTAGCACAGAGGTATTGATACTATTATTACTACTATTGTGCCTGTAGTTTAGATTCATTTAAGTGTTATTATTATTATTATTACTTTATTAACTTTAGTAAATTTTCTTGAGTAAAGAAGGGCAAAATTATTCCATCAGTATGATGTAGTTGGATTGTACTCTACACTACTGTTAACTACAACCTCAGTAATCAACATTGTAAAATGAATCCCCTTTACTAGCCAGCATGTTTTTTTTTTTTTTTTTTTTTAATTTCACTCTCAAATGTCCCTAATATTTTGGCTTGTGTGTGTCCTACAAAAAAGTTGAAATAAAACAACATTCTTTATTTTGTTGTTTAATTGGCATCAACTGGTACGTCTGCACCAGTATTATTGCAGTAATCACATCATGTCAAACCGATCAAGCAAATTTAATGAAAGCTGACCACAAATCTGACTTGTGCCTCGTCTCCATGCTTAATGATGTCACGGGGCCACCATTGTTCTCATCTGCCTAAATAAAGCAGCTTTTATTACACGCGCGTGCACACGCACACGCACGTTATCTGCAATTGCACACCAGCCAAAAAATGTCAGGTCCTTCAAAAACGTGTCCTTTATGAATGGGCCAGGACAGCGGCGCTAATGTGACATGATTTGGCGCAGGCAATAAGTGCTAACTAATCCATTCTAATCAAATGTGCTCTTATTTATTCTGCTCCCCCCACCTCCTCTCCTCCCCAATCAGAGCCCGATCACATAGACACAAGCCCCGAGGACTGACCGGCCTCGCTCGGCCTAATTGCATCACATCAGCGCCGCGTGTGGCACACAGCTTGAAATTGCATTAGCGCAGCATATGTTGTATGTATGCACTAATGCTAGACACACACAAGCTCCACCGGGGGACCGGCCGCCGCCCTTGTAACACGCAAGCCGCTCATGACCTGTCATTAATAAGATGCTTTATGGATTAATGCGGCGTCATGTCACCAGTGTCCCTTGTTGTCGTTTACAATGGGTTGAACTGGATCTGTGGAATGTGGCGTGTTGGAATGTCCCGTGGGTTCACCGTGTGTTCTGTGTGCTGAATCGTTCCAGTATTCCCGGCCAGCTGAAACAGTTCGTGTTGGATCTTCACTCCGGAAAACTACACCGAGAGTTCCACCACGGTCCCGACCCCACAGACAGCACACCCGGACAGGTCTGGGCGCGCGCACGCATAAAGATGCACGCAACGTTTAGGTCTTGATTACCTCGCAATCACCAAACACAATCTCATGAGATCCAATACAAGAGCAGTGTTAAAAAAAGTTCCCATTGCTAATATCACTCAGTTTAGAATTTCTTTGAAACCATTTATCGAATTACAAAATCTCTGCCAGGAAGCTTCGCAGTGATCATTTTCCCCCACGGACTAATGTTACTGCAGACTCACACACCACTCCGTGTAGAAATGCATTCTTCTAATTACTCCAAGTGGTTATGTTTAGTGAAGAAAAGGCTTTAAAGTTGACGTCCTCAGTGACTTTTTTTCATGGTTTTCTTGATAATAACCAAAATCACAAGTTCTGACATCAGTAGCTACGGCATTGTACTGCCAAAAACATTACTTTTTGGCATTCCATGTTTGTTGGTACCAGGAATTGAAATGAACGAGAAATTGAACAAAATAAGGTGGTCTAGTATTTTTTTCCATGACTGTATATATGAAACCCTTTAAGTCCTATTTGAACAAACAGTGGAGCATTAAATGTAATCAGATAATATAACAACACTCACAGGAATATCTTCTTTATCCTCTATGAAGAACGGCAAATATGAATGGAGCTGTGACTGCTTCCATGTACGTCCATGTCTGTATTATACTGCCCCCAGGTGGTCAAGGCGCGCACACCAGAAGGAACAGCACAAAGTCCATTGAATTGAAGCAAAAATTGTGGCAGAAAGTGTTTAATTCTTTACGTTTTTGATTGTCATCTTTTTAAAAGTATAAATTATAGAATGCTATATTTCTCTTTTTAAAAAATACGTTACAAATATATATTTTTTGGGAGGCAGGAAATGATTAATGGCATTTCCATTCATTTCAATGGTGAAAGATGATTTGTGTTTTGAGTTACGACTTACAGAGCGAATATTAAGGTACCACTGTACTTCGAACAGAGCTCATAAAATGCAGAGATTGTTTTAGCCATGTGACACTCCTCTTAGCAAAAGATGCTCACGTCACCCTTGATGAATTTATTTTTTCAATTGCTTGGCGTTTGTGTTTGTTGTCAGGAGGAGATCAGGGGAGACGCGGCCAGCAGCCCCCCACAGAGCTCCTTCCAAAAGCTGGCGCCCAGCGAGACTCGCTACACCATCCTCAGACGGGACCGCGACGAGCTGTGACCTCAGCCGCCATTCCTTCCACTCACCCTTTTGGACTCAATGCCACGCCTCGAGGGGTGGGGACGCACGTCCGGGGAGGGGGGCTTTGGGTCAGGACACAGGCCAGCGGGACAGAACAGCAACGCCCAACACCCTGACTAAAGAGAGAAGAACAACAACTGGAGAAGAGAAAGAGAGAGAGCAAAGGCCATGACAAAACCATGTTGGAATCACCTATATTTTTTGAAAGCGTAAATGTTTTATTTTGGATTTTGGGGAAGGGTGAAGACTTAAGTATGGACGTGGGGGTAGAAGCATCAAGAGAAGTGTTTTTTTTTTTTTTTTTTTGAGCTTGTACATATGTTTGTGTTCCTTGGCATTTGTTGATCTAAATTAAATGCACCATTATTTTTCTTTAGTTGATTCCATATACCCTTCACTCCACTTCATATTTTTGGCTCCAGGGCGACTCTCCTCATGTGTACTTAAAAAGCACAACACGCCATTTTGAAGTAGCGGCATCTTCTTCCTCTCTCCCGGCAAGATTTCTGAAGGATTACAAACATTTGCTACTTGGTACTACTTGTTTGAGCAGGGGTGTGGGAACCTACAAGAGCACTTGATCCAGCTCACCATGCTCACTGAATGTGAGGGATATTGGGCTTTTGTCTGGAATTTCAGGATGTACTAAAAATGCGCTGTAATTGTTGCAAGTGGGCTTAATTGAAATTCATCTAAACTGTAAAGTCCAACTGCTCAGTGCTTTAATACTTGTTTCAACCTTGCTGTTCTGTAAGAAGCTAAATGGCAAAATTCTGATCCACGAATGGTCCAAAACAATTCCTGGATTCAATTAGAATTAGTATTTAAACATTCCTCTCCTTCATGCTGTTCACAATAGACATCTCAGACGAAGATGACACCTGATTAATTTGATCAACAGTACCTCACTATTATGAGGCTTCAAACAGGAAGTGGCCACTGAGCTTGCCGTGTCATCGTGACAGCAGGTTACGAGAGAGTCACAGAAATGCATAAAAGTGGACGTCCTTAGAAATCTTCATAGACGAAATACCTGTTCTGAATTTTGCAGTCCTTGTTTGAGGACTGCAAAAAAGTAGTCCCAACATTGAACAGTGGGACATGCAAAAGTTTACAGGTGGTCAAATTAGGTGCACCTACAAACATTACAGTGCATTAAAGATGATTAAATAGAAATAATGAAAGACTGAAATGGGGAAAAAGGTTCCCCACCTCTGATTTAATTGCTCAAGAGTGCCAAGGAAGAGAAATAACAGCTTTGCTAGTGGGTAAAATTTTGTTTTCTTGCAATAAAGATGCTTTTCAGATTTTTTTTTTTTTTTTTTTTTTTTTTTTTTTTTTTAAAAGAATTGTTCCTTTTCCAAGATGTTCTAAATGAGGAGTCGCACCCTGTCATACAGAGCCCAAGAGAGCATTTGTTGCAGAGGGCCATGCAATTCTAAAAACTAATAAACCAGAACTTTATAAATACCAATCCCTACCCCCAATGCCCCTTATATAATTTGTGTGATCGTCATAGTTTTTCAGAAAGGACTTTTTAGAGAAACTGTTCCTTCCCCAATCCCTGCACAAAAGCAATGCTAACAAAAAAAATTATGAAACAAATTTTTCTGTGCCATGCCACTGAAGGAAATTAACTCCACTGTGCTGTACGATGAAAACTGTTTATAGGCCCAGTGTTTGTGTTTCCTGAGATTCCAACCATGTTTTTGTACACGTGTAGTTCATGTCAGAACGAGGAGCCCTCTTAAAAAAAAAGTTTTTAGTATTTGTATTTAAAAGTGGACTTGTTCAGATTTAGGGGACTTGTTGCTCTGTTTGTACTGTCCAACTGAGGCCAAGAGACATTGTGACATATCAGCCCAAAGAAAGGGGGGCAGCGGGGTACGGGCATTTTCAAACAAGTCATCTCAAAAGGGGAAGACTTTGAGAACGAGATGACGATTAAAAGTCATTTTACAATATGTTGTCTTTTGTGTGCTCTTTATTCACATTTAAACATTTGATGTAGCTGACAAGAAGCTTCAATATACAAAGAATATGGAGCACATTACTCCCTGAAGTGACCAGCGCATTGGCACTTGTGTTGTTGTGTATAGGCTATTGAAATAACATCATATGAAGACTACTGTAAGCTTAGGGTTTATAATAACTATTTTGCAGCAGTTTGTCATAATGGGATGACAATCCCTGCAAGAAGACAACATGACTGCATGCTTCCTTTTTGCACCAATCTGATCCAAGAGCTGTAGCCAAATTCTGATTTTTAGAAAACACGGTGTCCCTGAAAAATTGGATATCATTTCATAGTCTAATAATATAGCCAATACTCACTCAAATGATGTAAGATTTAACTGTGATGTGCTCGAAATTGTCCTGAGGTGTGAATGTGAGCGTGAGTGGTGGTCTGTATGTGCTCTGTAAAAGGCTGGCAAACAGTCCTGGCCGTACCCGACCACTCGCCAACACAAGCAGTATAGAAGCCATCTTCTATAAATGTAATGAAAAACCTAGCGTGATGACATTTGTAGCATTAAAAATAATTTTTTTTGCATTATAATATGCTGGAACACTCCATTACGCTCCATTTTGGAGGAAATTTAATAAAATACAAAGGGAAAGCTGATTTGGATATGACATGAAAAAGATAAATGCCCCCCACCCCCCCCAAAAAAAAAATTACTTGGAGCCAGGTTGGGTGAGTAGATGGGTTGCTTCAGCACAGATTGTTGAGTTGTCCCGCCACAACTCTCGCCTCTTCTCGCACACTGAATGAAGCAAACACCGCATGATTTCTTTGAAGACGTGCTGGTTGATTGTCTCACCCACACTGAACGGGGAAACTCGTAGTTAGGGTAATATATCTTTTTTTGTACCGCCGGCCACAAAACAAAATGGACAGCAGGCCGCAGATGGCCCCCCCGGGCCATAGTTTGAACAAGAGTAGTTTAAACCATAAACGTATTTTTTTATTTGGTGTTTCAATATCATGGATTTTTACCTACTGTGCATAAAAAAGATGGATAATTTTATGAGTGGCATTTTAGTTTTATTTGGAATGACATTTTTGTCGTACAGTTCTTATATTGGATATCATTAGATTGCGTCAAAGTCAACAAACTAGGCAATAGTTCTTATAAGAGAGAGCGTTCATTTCTATCAAAGTAACCATGGCATCTCCATTTCATATTTAACATGAGGCTGAGCACACAACTATGTCAGTTTGACGTAGTTACATTAAAAAGTATCATTACATACATCGTAAATACAAATGGATTCACCTCCGTAATAGTTTCGCAGCTCACAAGGACTATCAGGCGTCCCGTGGCCGGCCATAAACGCCGCCACTCACTCTTCCTTGCCTGACCCGGCGTCAACCGGTGGCGCCGTCAGCTGCTTCATCTGCAGCGCTAACAGGCTTTTGCGGTGACTCTTGACCAGGCTCCCCCCGGCGAAGCCCAGGGCGCTGCCTCCCACGGCGGCCATGCCAGCGGTTTTGAGTCCGATCAGCAGGCCCAGCGGACCCGCTAGGGCGCCGCCAAGGAGCGCCCCGGCCAAAGGAAAGATGGCCAACTTGTAGCCCACCGCCTGAAGACACACACACACACACACACACACACACACACACACGTCACCACTTAATTCAATCACATTCGCATAAATTAAGTTTTCTGAATCCGAATCACTGGTTCAGTTTGTGAGAGTTAACATTTATGAATAGCACACGAACATCTAATAAACCAAAATATGAAAAAGGAATGCTAAAATTCAAATATCACTTTAAAACATTTTTTGTAAAAGAAATAATAATAATAAGGCAAATTCAGCAACAGTAAATGGGCTTGAATTCACTTTCTTTGTTTACCTATCACAATCAGGACACCAGGTAGAGATTACTAATTATACAAAATTGGATCAGCTGAATTTTAACAGGTGATTCACCCACATTTATCAGGGAGGCTGACATCTGTTTCAATACTCAAAAAGTTCTGCTAACGTACATATTTGGTGCCTTGCATTCATTGCAGATTGCTTTGTCGCCCTCAAAAAGTACATCACATTAAAAATTTAATTGGAATTGTCCTCAATTTTTGTTACTTGAGTAAAGAATGGAGTGACTGCAGCTCATTACTAGTTACAGTTATCAAGACCTACATTGTGACTAAGCGTGCTGTGCACTTTTTGTTTTGTTTCCTATGTGGATGATTCGGAGCCATTCATTTTATTGTTATTGTGCGAGGTGGCAGTTATCACTGATAACTGGCGAGAGGAGCAATCACATGAATGATACGACATTACTCGTGACTGTGCGTGCTGTGGACTTTACTGAATGGATTTTATTTTCCTCGTACTGTAGTTCTGTGGATTTCAATTATACAAGGTGGCAGTCGCCATGACGAGGGAGCGTGATGACACATACATTAGCCCCATGCATGACTAAGGACTTTGATTAACCCCAAAAGTAAAGTTAAGATCTTCTAGTAGTCTTTTGGTGCCATTTTTGTACTCACATCTTAGAGCACACGCCATGGTATTCAGAGAGCTCCAACAGCATCAAAGGGGATCTCATTGTTCAAAAGGTACCAGTCAGGTGAAGGGTACAAAAGAATTTCCAAGGTATTAAATATACCATGGTAAACTGTGAAGACAGTCGTCATGAAGCAGGGGAAAAAAATGGCACAACAGTGACATTACTTAGAACTGGATGTCCCTTTTCAAAACTGATGAAGAGACCAACAACCAACAGAAACATTAAAGGAGCTGCATACACTTCTGGCAAGTACTGGCTGCTTAGTACATGTGACAGCAATCTCCTTCATATGTCTGGGCAATGAGGTAGGGTGGAAAGACATCAGCCGTACCTTAGGGGAGAAAAAAAAAAGCAAAAAAAGCGTGGCAACATCTATCAAAAAACCTGTGAAATCTCTCAAACAGATGTAAATCAAGGTTGAACTTTTTGGCCATAATTCCAAAATACTCTGCATCACATGTAGAAACAACCATTCATATTCACGTTCACATCATCAGTGAGTGAGATGTTGAGCGAGTGAACCACTACAACGTTAGTGACGATAAAATATATACACTGTGTAAACATCCATCCATCCATTTTCTGAGTCGCTTCTCCTCACTAGGGTCGCGGGCATGCTGGAGCCTATCCCAGCTATCATCGGGCAGGAGGCGGGGTACACCCTGAACTGGTTGCCAGCCAATCGCAGAACACATACAAACAAACAACCATTCGCACTCACATGCACACCTACGGGCAATTTAGAGTCTCCAATGAATGCATGTTTTTGGGATGTGGGAGGAAACCGGAGTGCCCAGAGAAAACCCATGCAGGCACGGGGAGAACATGCAAACTCCACACAGGCGGGGCCGGGGATTGAACCCCGATCCTCAGAACTGTGAGGCTGACGCTCTAACCAGTGGCCCACCATGCCGCCACTGTGTAAACATTGCAAAAAAATAAAAAATAATTAAAAAAAAAATTCACAGAATAAATGAATCAAGCTTTAATTTTGAAACTTAAGTCAGTGAAGGAAATGTAATTGAATGCCCATCCCTAGTTTGGATGGTGACACACACGAGCCCACTGATGGATGCCGCAAACACACACACACAAAGCAGCTAAGTGTGTGTACGAATGTGAAAGGGACACTTCCACCACTTCAAACCCATTCCGTAATCTTCCTTGGCTGATTTTGCAGCTGCTATCATCAGAGTGGAAGGTGCTCTTTGCTGATGGCAATGAATGAACACACGCACACACACACACACACACACGCACACACACACACACACGCTCTTGATTAACACCTCACTATTAAATTAATCTAGTTCAAACGCTAACCTCCCTCGACTCCACCCCTGTGGCAAGCAATTCTTATTGCACCTGGGCTGAGCTAAAAGGATTTAGTTGAGGTTGTCGAAGATATACATATAAATATATCTATATCTATCTATATGTGTGCGTAATGTCGTTTGTCCTGATAACAGATAACGAGGTGTTTCAACATCTGACGCTGCTCTCATCCTCGTTATCTCCACACGGCCCTTTCGCCTAATGGGTGAGCTCCACCTTGTGTTCTTCAATCAGGACTCGGTTACCTTTACAGTTGGTGTGTGACCATGCAACTAGTGTTGGCATTCAGATGAGCCTCTCGCCCAGCCCGTTGGACATTTGCAGCCTGCTGTCTATTTTATTTATTTATTTATTTATTTTTTGAGCAGCCGGCAGCATGTACTAAAAATAACATTTGACAGGGATCGTTTAATAAATAAATAAATAAATAAAAAGAGGGGGAGTGTGAAACGTCTTGTTGAAAAAGTGAGAGCTTGTGACACATCTTTAACTTCTTTATAACTTGTCGACTTTGCTCTGGTTTTGGTTCTGAATGTAGAGCCCTGCTAAGGCCAGGGGGCGGACCTATTCTAGTGGGATACAAGGCTGCTGGCCACCCCAAAATCCTGAAAAATGCTAAACCATTTGCCTTATCACCTTTAACAGTAAGATGTGTGATGGACAGTGGCTGTAAAAAGTCTACAAGACATTTATTTATTTTGTTATTTTTACTTCCCATCGCTAGATGATGTTAATCTTTATTTTTTTTTATTGAGTTACAAGTTATAGGTCACTTAATCATTTATCTTTTTTTAAAATCTTGGTTTCATTTTTTTTAAATCACAAAACCCTGGAATTTGAACAGAGATGTACTCCTAAGGCTTTTCTTATTCACTGTGGGAATTTTATCAAAATAACTAAACAGTAATTGCATGATGAATTGGTTTTAGCATGTTTGGGAAAATAAAGACTAAGAATTTCAAAGGTTCCCTTGCATCCATCTTTTTTTCTGCATGAGGCCCCTGGAGGAAAAGGTTTGGACAACCCTGCACAGAGATCGTACAAAATTCCAGTCACAGAAGATTAAGCTGATTTTTCTAATTTGATTTTCATCTAGTGGAAAATCACTTAATTGTTCTACTTGTCAGTACATCTCGCTGCCATAGATAGATGAACAGAGATACATTATTTCCCGTGGGACACCTGAAGAGCTCTCACAGCACAGCCGTTGGGAATCACTGATTTGGGGATGATGGGCAAACTTTGCCATTGTGTTTAATGCAATACTGACAACTGAAAAACACCAACATGAAGTTTGGTAATTGTCGCAACTGCGGCGGTGTGGGTGTGTGTCGTCGAGTGTTAAGTGGCTCCAACCTGTGATTCATGCCGGCGATGGCGGGCCAAACGTTCGACATTTCGAGTGTGTCATATGTGTGAAGGCCACTGAGGTACACTCAGCACTCAGAGTGTGTGTGTTCTCAAATGGCAATGAAAACATGAAGCAGTTATTCAGAGCTCTTCTTGATGCCACACACACACACACACACATACACACACATACACACACACACACACACACAGAGAGATAACCTCTCCATCCCTCTCCTCTCTCAATTTCCTTAATTGTGGCTTTCCTCCGTATTCAAGCGCATCAATAGGGACAAACCCTGTTGGAACGGCTGCGAGGCAAAGTGCCATCGATCTCCTCGTCTCCCAAACTCTGCGCACACACACGCGCGTTCACACATTAACACATACACACCTTCCCCAGGCTCTTGGACCCCTCCACCACATTGGCAGCAGCCGTGTTGACGTTGTCCTCAATGCTGTCAATCTTCTCCTGCTGGGACTGAAACACAGGGGTTAGACACACACACATACATACAAACACACACACACGCACATTTTCCGGTACAACTCACATGTACACAAACAGACCTAGCCGTCATGCATTACGGTGCTTTAACTATTATTATTAGGGTGAGTGTGTGCGGGTTGGAGGTATATTTAAAGAAGGTTACATTTGTTGGTGTGTGTGTGTGTGTCTCATGAAATATTCAGAGTGGCAGCTGTCTCTCTCCCTATGAGGGCCACACGGACACAGTGACCAAACAACAAGGAGGGCACTTTCCATTGCCTCAACCTCCCCACACTGCTAACGCCACCCCCCCCCCCCCCCCACACACACACACTCCACTTCCCATTCATAACACTTCACTTTCACAATAACATGTAAAAGCTTTCGTTCCTTTTATTTACGCACAAGCACTGAGCGATTCAGATTGAATATTTTAATTTGACCCTCTCTCCTGTTTCTCTGCACTAGTTCTCTACTTACGATGTCTTAAATCTTGACAATACAAAAGGTATATATATATATATATATATATATATATATATATATATATACATACACACACACAAAAAAATCCCCCAAAATAAGACCGAGTTCACTATTTTTTAACCATATGCCTTAGTCTTCAGACAATTCGCTTTTCGCTGACTTTTTCAGTTAAAATTTTGTCACTGTTTTTGTACACCCACTCAGTTTTCATACAAAAAAACAACAACAATGCACGTTCTTCAGAAGCATTTTGTAAGTTGTGTAAAAGGGTTAAACAAATGGCAATTGCACAATTCAAGCTTTCATGAACAACCCTGCCGGTCTGCTCGGCAACATCAGCGGAACAGCCTGTCAAAATTTAGACCTTCAAAATAAAAGCATGCGGTATCATAACTCAATAAGCACAAATATGTTTGAGTGCAACTGCTAAATAAGACACAATGGGCCAAAGAAAGTGTGGTGAAACTTTTATAATACTTCTATGTGCTTTTATTTTGAAAGCTTGACTTTTGAAAGTATGCCGCCTCACCTTGCTCGAGTGTTGCCGAGGTGGGGTGTTTCTGCCCTTCGTTGTTAATAAAAGCTTGCTTTGTGGAATACGCCTTGCCGTTTGTTGAACCCTTTTTACACAACACGACAATATCCAGAGGGTCAGCCATTCGATAAAGGAGGCAAGAAACATACACAAGTTGTAGCGAAGTACAAAAACGGCTCCTCCCTCTCCCCTCCTCACTGTCTTCCTTACGCAACCAAGAGTCTTCAATACAGGTAAAAGTGATGTTAAATGTTAATTTATCCACTTCATTAGTCATTGACATTTGTTTTGCTGTTTTCTGTAACCATAGATATGCTCTCTAAAATATATTTTTTGTTAATATTTTTGGGTGTCTGGAACGGATTAATTGGATTTACATTATTTCCTATGATAAATATTGCTTTGGTTTTCGTAAAATTGGATTTTAGTCAAACTTTTTGGAACTGATTAAACATGAAAACCGATCGTATTCCATTTTACATATCCTATTCAAAGTCAAGTAGTAAAGTCATGCACAGTTAAAAACTAGTTTCTCCGTGGCCTCAATTTCTTCATTATTGCATTGTTTTAATTAATTATAGTTGCTGTATTTTTGAAGTGGTTTACCAAAGAAAGTCTCTGTTTTGCATTCATTGAAGTTAACGTGATTCTAATTCATTGTAAAAGAAAATATATATACATACACTGTGTATAATAACAAAAATGTAAAAAATAAAAAACACGATTATCAGAATGATCAGTAGTTAGCCCGAAATTTTGCTGGAATGTCAGTTTGAGAGATGCAAACATGCTTACGGCTTCAGTAATTAAAAAGAAAAAAAAAAGACAAAAAGAAAAACAATTAGGATGTCAGATGAACTTCATTCACGATGAACTCAATGATTTGCAATGCAGCTCATGAGCTGTAATTTGCACATGTTCATGCAGGCCTGAAATATAATAGAAAAAAGGGAGAAAAAATTGGATAAGAAGAAATTAAATGCTGTTTAGTTTTGTTATTCTGATTTCCCCCTTGTTTGTACCTCACCATATCTAAAGTTTTTGGAGTTTTAGAAAGTTATGAGCTGTTGACGTTATTTTTTTTTCACAGAACACATCATTCATTTTCATGTGCGTTATCTGAAATGTGCATGCTTTGATTAAACCAAGTGATTAACATGTTATGATTTAGCACAAGGGATCAAGATTTAGCAGAGGAGACAAAGAACCAAACAAAAATGCAGAAAAGAACAAAAACAGCACACACACACAGTATTTCCACCATGGTTGTGTACTAAAATATGACTCCCCCTTGAGACGGCAGAACAACATCTCTAAGCTCTTTCTGCTCCTCCTCTCTTCTGTTTTGAACCATCACTACATCTTACACACTCTCTCTCTCCGCCACTGTTAAAATCTCCTGCCTCCATCCCTCAGGA